>NC_090928.1:330135864-330742288 GCF_040938575.1 Ambystoma mexicanum | reverse complement strand
TGTGCTAAGAGTGAGAGTGAGTGAGAGGAAGAGTGAGTGAGAGAGAGAGAGAGGAGAGAGAGAGTGAGAGAGAGAGAGAGAGAGATTCCAACATCCTGCAGTGAAAGATGGAGAAATGAGGATGTACACATTTCTTCTAACGATTTTCTTCTTCTGCCCATTCCCATAATATAAGAAACCAAGGTTTATTTGTTATGGTTCACGTGGGTTTAAGTGTGCCTAGAGTCCCAAGTTACATCTCACTAATGACGCTCTGTGAGGCAGTGAACATGTCTGGGATTGTTTTTTGCCTCGTGCAGAAAGGCTGTGACCTAGCAGTTTGGCCTGGACTATGCATGCCAACATTTAGCAGCACCTGGGAGAGAGATTCTGTCACCAAAAGAGAATTTAATTTTACTACTGTAATGCATTGGGGTTAACATTATTTTAAGAGGTAGAACGTTTAAAATAGCAAAGATTTTGATAGGAAAAGCCCGGGTTCTCCCGCCTAAATTGGGAGCAATGGCATGTATGTGGACTTGTTCTTTCGGCGCGAATCAGGGCTTATCTTCTTATGGTGTTCCCCCATCTGGAATGGCAAGGCAAGCTGAAAGGCAATAGTTTGGAAGTTTGCCCAAAGCATTGCCAGTGGTTATGGTTTATTTGACACCCTTAATCCACTCTTCATGTTTTACATAAGCAGCTAGTGTACGACAGACAGCAGAGGCCATCCTGATAACACATTCACAGTTTTAATGCTAGTAATACAGGTCTGCTGAAAATGCGAGGGTCCTTACACGAAAAAGCAATATGTACTTTAGGCCAACGTTAGTCCAAGGAACGGTTTCAGAAGGTCATACTTTCAAAATATGGCTCGAAAGTTAACCAACTAATAAGTAAATGGAATAAGAGTTTAAGGAGGGCATGTCTTGTAATTCAGCAGTTTTGCCAAATGAAGGCCGTTTTCCACTTCAAGCGGAAATAGGAAGTGACATGAACGCAGTTTCACAAAGTGCAGTTTAAAGGTAACTGATAAAAGCGCCCTTTCACTATCAGCACACTAGAGGGCAGCAATGCACGCAGACAACAGCTGCAGGCAGCGCCACCTGAGGAGTAAATTGGCCAGGCATTTCATGGTATGGCGTCGACATTGGCATCAGAGAAACAGGTCAGACATTTTCTACTGTCATAGATGCCATAATCCAACCGGATCATCACTGTGATCATGAACATTCATATTTTGTTTGCGCTAATAGATTCAATGTTGAAGCCTGTGTCAGATATTTTATGCAAAGCACACATTGGAAGCTCGTGGTACTCAGGAGAGGGGTGGAAGCAGATGGAATAGCTGGGCAAGGACCTCAAGAAACTATCACACCCAGCATGACCTCATCTTACAGTGGCATGGTGCACAGATACTTTCATTTTTCCTAGGAGCTGCAATGCTATCATAACCATGCACTGCGCATGCGCGTCACACCCTCAGCGCGCAGCTGCTCGTCGATAGCAGCTGTACCATGTGAACTCACATGCTTTGCGAGCACTCATTGAATCAGGACCGTTTTTCTGGTGTCGGTTAAGTCTGCAGAGATACATTTCCGTTTACGGAAGAATTGCGGCTGCGTTTGCTGCAATGTCCACCCTCTTTCAAAGAAGGCTTTCCTGAGCACGTGCTTGCCTCGGATGTTGTGCTGAAGCAGGAAGTGGAATTCTCAGTGCTTGAGAAGGGTTGGCCCATGCATTTGCATTCCTCACTTTTTTTTGCTTTCTCAGCAAGTCACTCCAGCTGGGTGAAAAACCTAGAAAGGGGGGTGTCAGGATGCAGCCTCGCGAGATCTCGGTCCACGCCGAGATCTTGCAAGACAGCTATGGGACGTACATGGCTTGCTGCGCTAAGAGAGAGAGAAGGGAGTGACCGCCGGAGTAACAGGGCGCTTCCCAGCGCTCCTCCTTAGTGAATGCTTCTGCCTTTCTTATCATAACGCTGGAGAAGCAAGGCTAATATTTAAATAACAACATGTCACCTGAGATGGAGCAACTACAGGTCACTGAATGATGGACAGTTATACTTACGATACAAGCGTTGATCTATATGCTTGATCGTGAAGCAACAATAAAGCACGTCATTCCTCACCCTGTGTTGTGTCATAAGTGCGGGCACCACATAATGGCCGATGAGGACCAAAGAACATTACAGCCAGCTCTGACATGCAAAGTGCGACTCCACTTCCAGCTTTCCTGCAATGCCTCAGTAGGCCTGTGATACCATAGCCGCAATGGGAACCCCAGTTCAATACGTACTTGGAGGCCGTTGGGGGCATGGCGTATGCCGCAGGAAGAAAGAAGGCCATGTGGCTGAATGCCATTCGGGTTGAAGGACAAAGGATATTCGCGGGCCTGAAGCCTGAACTTGCAGAGGGAGAAGAGGATGATGTTTTCAAAGAGACAATTTGCCGGATCGTGAAAAGATGTTCAAGTAAGGAGAATGTAGTGCTGCACCGATTGATGTTTTATAGCAGGAAACAAGAAAATCCGGAGCCGGTTGATGATTATGTCACCGCATGAGAGAATTCACTGCATTGTGCAGGTTTGGCGATAATGCAGAGAAGATGATTTGCGACATGTTAGTGGTACATACCATCTGCAGGAAGGTGCAGGACAAATATATTCTAGAAAAAGAGTTGAACTTAGACAAGGCCATCTATATCGCCAGAGCAGAGGAAGAGACTTTGTGGAGGCGCAAGGAAATAGCACCAATGTAAACACTGTAAAATGGAAAGGGCAGCGTGACAAACCAAGAAGGGACTTCTTTGACGAGGGAGGGGGAAATAAGAGAGGGTCACTGAAATGTCACAGATGTACCAGCACATGGCACCTAGCCAATGACAAGGAATGTCCTGCAAGCAGCAAAGAATGCTCAAACTGCAGGAGATTCAGTCACATTGTGATAGCCTTTAAATGGAGGGGGAAGACGGTCACCTACATTGAAGGCGAGGGCAATGTGAGTGGAGATGAGGGCGAGGACGATTGGCCAATGGTCATCATGGTAAACAGCTCAAGAGTGAGAGGAGAGAAAACACATTGCTTAATAAACATGGACGCTAAGGAGACTCGAGTGATGGCCGACTCGGGTTCTGATTTGACCATCTTGCCAATTCAACCATACAAAGACATGGTGGAATGGTGTCAAGTGGAGGTCCGAAGAACCAGGCACAAACCCACAGTGTTTGTTGGAGCGTCAGTTACCTGTTGGGCTACGTAAATGCGAACATTGAATTCAAAGGCAGACAGATCGTAACCAGAGTATATTTTCCCAAAGAAGGTCCGGCAGTATGGGGGTGGGATGACCACCACAAGCTAAACATAAGACTGGATCCTAGCACTGATGATCAAATACTCTTAATTAAATCAGGAGGTCTTGAGAGGAGAATTTTTCACCCTATTTTCTGAAGCGTCAGGCAAAATAAAAAACGACATTTACAAAATCCACCTGAAGCTTAATGCCGTTCTGGTTAAACACAAAGTAAGACCTGTACCAGCAGCTGCAAGAAGCGCTTTGCAAGCTCAACTAACAAAAATAGGTAAGGATGGTATCATAGAGACAGAGGAATTCCTTGAGTGGCTGAGCCCAGTGGTACTGATCAAGAAACAGCAGTCTAACGATATCTGACCTCTGAAGCCTGAACATGCGTTGGATGACGGACAGTTACCCACTACCCAAAATTAACAAACTCATTTGTATGATGAAAGAAGCTAAATTCTTCTTGAAACTAGACATGCAGGACGCATATCACCAGATAAGCCTTCGTTGAGGGTCCAGAGCTTTTACAGCATTCATCACGCCCTTTGGCACTTACCAATACACCCGCATGCCCTTTGGGTTGTCAGCCATGTCAACATTTCAAAGGATGATGGACTCCCTATTGTGCGACATGGGAAATGTGTCATACTTTCAGGATGACATCCTTATCTATGCAGAAGAGGCTGTGACTCACAATAGAGTCTTGAGGGCAGTGCTGGACAAACCTCAAGATGCAGTAATACGCCTGAGATACAAAAAGTGGATGATAAAAGTACAGGACGTTGAGCATCTGGGGTACAAGAATTTGAGGGATGGTGTTAGTCCCGAGAATAATCTTTTATGAGCCATAGTTAAGGCCCCAGCACAAAAGTCAAGGGATGAACTGCGTTCTTTCACTGGAATTGCAGAGTACTATGCAACGTTTGTAACGCGCTTTTCAAAGACACAGCCCCATTGAGAGAACTATTTAGGAAAGGAGCAGTCTACGAATGGTGTTGAGAGCAGAAGACGGCTTTTGAAGAGGTTAAGAGGAGGATAATAAATGTTCCTTGTTTTAAACCTTTCAACCCAACGAGGGAAACGCACATCACCACCGATTCCAATGCCTACAGGTTGGTAGCCACGTTGACCCAGAAGAAAGGGGACGCCGAGCAAGTAGTGGTGTTTGCATCTAAAACACTCTCCGATGCTGAACAAAATTACTTCACTGTCGAAAAAAGAGATGCTTGCATGTGCATGGGTGGTGGAGTACTTGCGTATATAAGTGTGGGGCACAAGGTTTTGCCTGGCCACAGACAAACCCGTAATTCATATGCTGAGCCCAGGGGGCACGAAGACGTCCACTCCGAGACAGGCTAGGATAGCTGGCAAACTGCAAGAATACACATATGAGATAATGCACATAGCTGGATGGAAGAATGTGCAAGCAGATTAGATGTCCTGCCTGTTGGAGCACGACAAACCAGTCTCTACATTCCTTAAAGATTAATGTGTAGTAGCATCAGTGGGTGATCTGAGAAGCCGGGAATTCTTAGAAATAAGAAAAAGTCACTGGAGGGAAGAACTAGCGACCATGAGAAGAGTTGCCGACTGGGCAAAGAATGGGTGGCCCAGTGAAAGGACGATTCCAGGAGAACTGAGTCCATACTGGAAAATGAGTGAAGACATTTTTGAACCCAAGGGGTTATTGATGAGAGGGGATCAAGTAATACGTCCCATGGGAATGCGAAAAGTAATTTTATGCAGGGCACACTCAAGACATCTTGGCGGCAATATAACTAGGCGAAGAGTGCGAGAATCGTACTTGTGGCCGTGCATGGATTAGAACATCAAGATAATGACTGAAAGATGCAATGAGCCAAGTAAGCAAAGAGAAGGGAGTGGGCCACACAGAACAACTAGCTTGATCAATCAAGAAGGATAATTAGATATCAATTGGTGGTGCCAAGGAGGGGATAGGCTAGGTCAAGGATAGTATGAAAATAGTATATTTTATTAATCACATATCAAAACCATGGAAAATAGCACACAATACATAATAAAACTACATATAGGTTCACAGCTCATATTAGATGCACAAGAATAAAGTGCATGCCTCAAAAACACCCCCACTGCAGTTAGGGGTAAGAACAGTGTAGAAAAAATGCCTGGGTTTCATTGGTCCCCTTGAGTCCATGTGACCTGACTACAAATATGGAGTGGTGATGGTCCAAGTGGGTAGAGGTAGAATTCGCACCCAACATCAGGGTCAGATTGGCCCCTTTTTCTTTTTCAAAAAGCCTTTCATCCTTCTTAGGTCGATAAATGAGTACCAACACAGGTTGGGTTATATTGTATGCATATTTGTTCTATAAAAAAGAGCTTAAGCATAAGTGCCATACAATAACATATTATCATTTGGCATTAGACGTCTGCTTGGATTCACAGTAATTTAGTGTACTAAGGAACAATGCTGTTTGATGCCACTTCCTGTTTTGTCAAGGGGTGAAAGGTCGTGTTTCATCGCTTCCCGGGATGTCATTTTGAGGTGGGGTCAAATGACATCACTTCCGGTGATGTCATCAGAGGTCAAGGGTTGTGAGGCGCGGTGTGGGCCACTTTTTTGAGGCAAGGGGTAGGCCATTTTTTCTTGGGTGACCAGGCATATTTCTTGTCCCAGTCCGACCCTGCCCAACATCACCATGGCTATTGTCATAGAGGAATTGAACATGATCTTTCAGAGGGAAGGCCTACCCAAAGAGATAGTAACAGACAACGGCATCCAGCTTGTATCAGGAGAAATTGAAGAAATCCTGCGGAATCATAATATCAGGCAAATTAAGGCAAGCCTCTATCGTCCCTAGTTTAATGGATTAGGCGAAAGGACAAATAGGTTCATAAAAGGAGCCTTACAATTAGCTACGGCCTCAAGGATGGATCCTTACAAACCAGCCAACGATAGATAGCAGCTCATCACCTAACCCCGAATGCAGTTACCCAGGTGTCGCCCTTTCAGCTACTAAGCGGGAGGAGGCCTGATTCCACTCTAGTGCCCCTGTGGTTATCCAAGGTGAGACAGGATGACACAGTCAACATGAAAGAGGTTGTCTGGAGAATCCTAAAGAGTAATGACCAGATGAAAACACAAAGTGACACCTGCAGAGCTGTTCCGAGATAAATGAAGGGGACATTGATATTGATATTCATATTTTATTTCTATCGCGCTCGTACACAGGTGTTTCAGAGCGCGACAAGGCAAGGGAGGGGAGAACAAAACAGCGATCTTACTAGGCCAGTGACATTGAGAACGCGCAAGTTCATGGGAGAGGGGGAGGGGAAAAGTGCAAGGAAGGGGGAGAAGTGGAAAATGCAAAGCAGAGGAGAAACAGATAAATAACAATGCATAAATATTAAAGGCAACAAACAGGGGTAGTGCAGCCAGCAATTTGCAAGTGCTAGGTTTAAGGCAGCAGACAGGGTAGGTCTGATAAGTGCAGGAAGAAAAAGGGGGGCTTCATGGGTACAGATACAGACCCCAGTGCAAGCGGTGGCCCGGAGGCAGTGCGGGAGGGTGGCAGGGTGAGCAGGTACCTGGGCCCGGAGGACAGAGGGTGGCCAGGTGCACGGTGCCAAGAGGGAACAGATCAGCAGGGGAGAGGGAGAGCAAAGGCAGAAGAAAAGAGGAAGGTCTTGAGGTGCTTCTGGAACTGGAGATGGTTCTCCTCAAGTTTTAGAGTGGCAGGGAGGCTGTTACAGAGGGAGGCCCCAGCCGAAGACAGAGATCTACCCCCAGCTTGTGTCTTTGAAAAACGACTGACCCTGAGGGAGTTAGAGGTAGAGGAGTGAAGAGCTTGAGAGGGGAGGTATTTGCAGAGGGATAGCTGAAGGTATTTTGGACCCAGGCCCCAGAAAGCCTTGTGGACAAATCAGAGGGTTTTGAATTTTAATCCTTGCATCCACTGGGAGCCAATGGAGAGATTTCAGAGCTGGAGAGATACGATTCCAGGGCTTGAGGCCATGGACAAGTCTTGCAGTCCTGTTCTGGATTGGTTGCAGAGGGCGGAGAGTAGAGACTGGTAGATTTAGAAAGAGACTGTTACAATAGTCCAACCTAGAGCGAACCAGAGCTTGGGATACCATGAGCTTCTGGGGGAAGAATAGGAAAGGCAGAGTACCTCTGAGGAGGTGCAGTAGAAAATTTGACTTTTTAGAGACCTCAGAGATGTGGGCAGAGAAGGAAAGGGTGGAGTCAAAGATGACTCTGAGGTTCTTAGCCTTGCAGTTGGGGGTAGGAGGAGGGCCAAGGGAAGCCAGCCAGAGAGTGAGGGGCAAGGATGGTGAACGTGTGCTGATGAGGAGGATCTCCGTCTTGCTGGCATTCAGACAAAGATCATTGGCGGCACACCAATCTTGAATGGCAGTTAGGCAATCAGAGATGAGAGAGGGAGAGGAGGTGGCAGAAGGCAGCCTGAAAATGAGTTGAGTATTGTCAGCGTAGCACTGGAAATTTGAGCAGAAAATGGCAATGCAGTGGGCGAGAGTTGCCAGGTATTGGTTGAAAAGCCAGGGCGAAAGGTTAGACCCCTGGGGAACACCATAGGTAGAGAGAAAGATAGATGATAGGAAGGACCAAAGTTGAACCTGGGAGGGTCAATCTGAGAGGAAAGAGGTCAGTCAGGCCAGAGCCTGATCGGTGATACCCAGGTTTTCACTGGGGCGGTTGAGCAGGATGGTATGGTTGACCGTGTCAAAGGCAGAAGAGAGATCGAGGAGGATGAGGACAGAGGGAATGTTAGAGTCAAGATTGGAGAGCAGATCTTCACGGATGTTCAGGAGAGCAGTTTCCGTGCTTCTGGCAGCTCTGAAGCCAGACCGGTGGTCATGGAGACAGCCAACAGAATTGGAATGAAAGTTAAGCTGAGAGATGGCCAACTTTTCCAGGAGTTTGCCCAGAAAGGAAGTAATGGAAATTGGCCGATAGTTAGCTGGACAAGAAGGATCAGCTGTGGGTTTCCTGAGAAGAGGATGCACAAGGGAGTGCTTCAGAGGGGAGGGGAAGGACCCTGAGAAAAATGAGTGGATGAAAAAATCAGCAAGGGCCGGAGTGAGGGTGTCAATGTGGTCCTTGATGGTTTTAGAGGAACAGGGATGAACCGGTTTTGATGAGGCTTTCATAAATTGGACTTGTCTAGCGACCTCGTGAGAGGAGAAAAGAGGAAAATACGAGAAGGATGGTGGGGGGTGGGTAAAGGAGGGTCAGCAAGCACAGATGGAGAGGGGAGAGGAGGTGTCGGGGTGGAGAGGGTGGACAGGATGTCCTGGGTTTTTGAAATGTAGTGAGAGGAAAGGGCATTGCAAAGAGCCTGTGAGGCAACAGGAGGGCTAGAGACTGCAGCAAGGTTGGCCAGCTCCTTGCAGATTTTAAAGAGTCCGGCCAAGTTGTTAGATGCCGCAGAGACACAAGCTTGAATGCAGACTCTCTTGTTGGTGAGGACAGAGAGACGGTATTGCCTTTGTAGCAGGTGACAGGCCAGTTTGTCAGAGGATGAACAGGAAGCCCTCCATTTCCTCTCAGCCGCCCTACACTTACGTTTAAGTGTAGCTAGGTCAGAGTCATACCAGGAATTGCACTTGGCTTTGGACTTCAAATGGATCCTCATGACAGGGGCAAGAGCATCAAGAGTATCAGAAATTGAAGAGTAGAGCAGAAACAGGGCTGTGTCAGGATGAAGGACAGACAAGGGTGGAGGGGGGGGAGAAAGTGGCGGCAAAATCCTCAACTGACACACGCTTCATGGGCTGGATGTCCGAGAAGGTAGGTGGCAGTGTTGGGGTAGGCTTGGCTTGGGGGGGAAGAGAGGAAGAGATGAGAGGAGGGAGTGATTGCTACAGGAGAGAGGAGTGGTCAGAAGGATGGAGAGGGGGAGGTCAGAGGAGATCAAGACATCGAGTGTGTGCCCTGCTGAGTGAGTTGGGCCAGTGGGGAGGATGGACAGGGAAAGGGAGTCGCAGAGGTCACGAAAGAGTACAGAGGAGGAACAAGGAGAGTCTAAATGTATATTGAGGTCACCAAGGAGCAAGAGTTGAGTGGTAGAGGCCAGGATGGAGGAGGAGAGGTCCGCCCACTCAGAGAGAAATAACGTGATTTGACCAGGAGGCCGGTAGATGGTAGCCACAGTAAGAGAATGGGTAAACGAGAGAGAAAGCCTACAGACAAGGCATTCAAAAGAGGAGTAGGTCTGAGTGGGAATGATAGAGGCAGGAATCCACTCAAGAAAGATCAGGGCTCCCCCCCCACCGGACCGGGAGGATCTGGGTGCGGAGAGGACATGGTGAAAATAAAATTTCCTCACAAGGACCAAGCAACAGGATCCAAGAACAGCCAACCGACAGAGGTCGTAGAAAAATGCACAAATCATATATGCCCCAAAGATGGCAAAAAGTGGAATCTGTAAAGAGTTGCCATGTCCAGGAAGCGACATCCCGGGTTGGAAGAACAGTCCACTACAGAACCAGAGTCAGAAGATTCAGAACTACACCCTACACCAAGTACAAGAGACAGCGGGTGGAGAGAGCAGTTTGGGAGAGAGTTGGGAGGAGAGAGGTACCAGAACTACTACCCAGGAAGAAAGAGAAATGCATAGTGAAATAGCTACATCATCAAATGCCAGAGGAAGAGTAAGCAGAGCAGAGACTACATCCCTAAGACCAGTGCTGGTCTAGAGTCGTCCCTGTGAGAAGAGAAGGCCGACAAATGATCAAGACTTCGTAATGGAGTAGCACCAGGCTGCTCAACAGAAGGAGGTATGTGGGGATGCAGCCTCGCGAGATCTCATGACTGCTATGGGATGTTCATGGCTTCCCGCACAGAGAGAGAGAAGCGAGTGACTGCCCGAGTAACAGGGCGCTTCACGGCGCTCCTCCTGAGTGAAGGCGTCTATCTTCCTTATCATAACGCTGCAGAAGCAAGGCAAATATATACAAATAACATTGTGTCCCCTGAGAGTGAAGCAGGTACAGGTCATTGAATGATGGACAGTTATACTTACGGCAGAAGCATTGATCTATATGCTTGATTTTGAAGCACAAATAAAGCACTACACTCCTTAACATGTGTTGGCTCATAAGAACGGACACACTAGGAGGACCCCAAGATCTCTGTGCCTAGGGACAAAGGCTGCACCTCAGCAATGAAGCCCCAAAAGGCCATGCATTGGGTTGCTTGTGTTCACTTGCAGGTGGCACATAGCCTTTCATTTGGGGATGGACAGATACTTTGGGGTCTGGTTCAAGGGCTATTTCAATTTGGTTGGTCCTCTTCTGTAAAGACAAAGTGAGCTGAAAAATCAGTCGAAAATAATTAAGCATTATCTTAAGCCTTTCCAGCCCTCTCTTTTTTCAGTCCATTCCCTAAGTGAGAGGGGTACAGCCAGGCATGGGTCCAATGTTCTCTGGAAATATGCCCCATAGGCTGGGGCTCTCAATAGCACCCTATAAGCAGCACATATTGGCCCCATGCCAGGAACAGAGGTAGCATCATTGTGCTTTACCAATGTTGACACTGGCACAATATTACACTGGTGTAATGTACACTGATCTATGATACATAATTACCATTGTGCTTTACAGCTGACACCCTGGCATCGGAAGTATTAGAATATTTTATATTTATTCTACCAAATTGCTTGTAAATGTCTTTTTATCCAAATTTCCCCAAACATTCTGCTGTAGAATTTCACAATTTACCACGCCAGGTTCACTTTGGGCAATTTTGCTCATGTCAATTTAGGGAAAACGTTCACATCGTCCGTTTTTAGGTGCCCCTACTACATTTGCCTGTGGCCCCTCTGTGCCTCCCCCAAAATGTGATTCCTGGAGATGCCACTGGGCCCATATCGCTAAAGTAAAGAATAAAGAGCATATGCCTTGTTTTCATGGTTCACGTTCAGGCTCCAGGTGTTTCGAACATTACCCCGTCACGTCCTGGTGGTAGACATTATCAACATTTTAACTTTTAGATCATTTTGAGGTTTATTGCTACATGGCTCTGTGCAATGTTATTGCACTGTCTTGCACTTCAATCCAGAACATGCACACATGCTGGCCTGTCATGGAGACTGTTGCACCAACCCATGTTGCTTCTGACAGACAGATAGATAGTTAAATAAATAGGTAGATAGATAGAAAGATAGACAGATACAGATAGGCAGATCCAAAAACAGACAAATAGGGACATAGTAAAGGGTGTGTAATAGAAAATAACATGAGTGGATTGAAAAGGAAAGACACAAAGACAAGTTATTGCGAGAGAGAGAAAGAAAGAGAGAAAGAGGCAGAAAGAGAGAGGAGATAGAAAGTTTGAATAAGAGACATAGACCCTCATTACGAGTCTGCCGGTAACCTTCCGGTGCTCGCCTTACCGTTTCCGCCACCTGATATCCTGGTAATAGCGGGATATTATGGGTGACGGAGGAACAGTAAGGTCCCACTCCCATGGAAACTCCGAAGCACCAGCTCCGTTAGTAATGGTGCCAGTGCTTCAGTGAAAACTCTTCCGTTAGGGGCCACAACTACCGCCAGGTCAGGCCTGCCAGTAGCTCACAGCCCCTTCTGGCAGACTTGTGGTTTGCCAGCCCGGAAAAGGTGCGGGCAACTGTTGTAATGAGGGCCATAGACATAGGCATGATAGAATACGGAGGGAGAGGAGAGAGTGAGTGTGACAAAACAAACAAAGCGAGAACCAATAAACAAAGTAAGGACGATAGAGGGACGGGAGAGCGAGCGCGAGCACCTTCATCCTTTCAATCCACGTGCCAGTATTTCCACATGAGAAGATGAAGAGACGCACCTGTGATCTGAGTTGGCGCAATCACTTGGCTCGCGCTGGACGTGGAGGCTTCTGGGGCGAGCTCAACAGGCACAGGAGGGGAGGACTTTTCAATCACAACTTTTTACAAAAAGCAAAGCAGAAGAGATCGTGAGTGAGTCTGAAGCATACAAGTAGAAATGTCACATCACAAACATTAACTAACATTGTGCTGTATAGGAAACTTACATATGTTTATAAAACATCCTTTTCACACTCTGTATTAGACGGCCCCGGTGCTATGCATTTTGGAAAGTGCACACACCATCAACAAAGGAGGGCGGTGTACTATGTACAGGAAACAGGGTATGCAATGCATAAACGGTGCCCTGGGTGAGTGCTGTCTGGCACCGCTATGTGTACCATGGCAGACATTTCCCAGAGATAATGCGTATCATGGCAGGGTATTTTTTGCAGCAAGCATTTTTGGGCCCGTTGCAAATAGGGTGCAAAACTGCACTCCATTGGTGCAGAGGCTACGCAACATAGGCCCAGTCATATTCAAGTCAATAAAGGGCCATGCACGAAAACTGCTTCCAGGACGAGAAGCTAATGCCCGTCATACAGCACAGCACCAACTGCGCATAGTAAAGATCAAAGAGAACTAACTAGTGGCCTAGCAAGAGTCATCATCCTCTGAGAGGGAAAGGAACAACCTGTACAATCTAATGGCAGTGCTCGAAGTGTAGGAAAAGAAGGAGTGGAACTATATTCCCCGCTGGCCCCATCGCCCCCCCCCCCACACGCAATCCAAACGCCCAAACACACCTGCCGTTTAAGGGAATGTGCAGTGCAAGTTTCAACTTCTTCCCACACTTTCATTCCAAAATTAAGCCATTCTGGAACGGTTTCTTTTTAAAATAAAAGTATAGGAACAGTAACACTTTTTAAAAAAAAGTAGAGGCGCAACGCTCCTGCCCGCTTCGACCACTGTCTAAGCGTAGTACAATCACAACTCTTGCCCAGGTGCTGAGCAAACCTTTATGTTACCCTAAGCTAAGCAGAGAAGGCCGACCTGTGCCAAACATGCTGTTTTCACCACCGTGGGCTGGTCTGCCGCTGCTTTCATCAGGCCACCTAAGGCAGCCGCTGAGTCTGCCTCGACAGGATGTGTGCACATTTCATGCATGATGCCATTTCTACATTTGTGAAATATGCACACCCAGGTATAAATGAGCGCCAGTGGGGGCGAAACATCTGCAATGCAGAGCCCCATTGTAGCTCAGCATTCGTGGCTGAGCTTAGTCAGAGACCCAGCACAAAATGGCCTCTGCTGGCTTTTCACTTGTACCCAGTGGGGGCTACACCTCTGCAATCAAGACTCACATCACTTGTCCCCCCCTTGAGCTGCCTCCCGCTTCTGCTAGTTAGCCCTACTTGCATCCCACCACTGCATCTCCCTCCCGCTCTGAAGTCAAAAGCACTGCTGCACTTCACAACTGCTCTCAAAACACTTTATTCAATACAAGAATGTGCCCTGGAAGCCTGCCGGAGAATCAACTCTGTACTGTGGCGCTCCTGTCCTGATCTCAAATGCCCATTGCAGTACTGAAGGCCTATACAATCTGTCGCTGCACATACTGTCAGGCCCGGCTCCAGCAGGGGGACCAGGGAGGCCAGGCCCCCCCAGAGCCAGCCTCTGGCCCCCCTAGAAAGGAGGCCATGTCAGTGGTGTTATACACCATTGGTAACCGAGGGAGTGGGGGTGGATGTCACTCTAAATATTCAGCAGCAACCTCAGAGACATCATTCTGAGAGGCTGAATTGCAGGAGGTCTGGCCAGGATTTGGTTTCTTGCCCTAGAAAATGATTTATGCCCGACAGCCATGAAAGTCCAAATGACCAGGGAGATGGAGGACCATTCACATCTCTAAGTGAGGTAGCACACTTATTCAAGCAGGCTGCCTACAATTATTTTCTCAAACCTAAAATCACAATTTTGGTTTCTGAATTTAAAGTATGTTTATTTTTTGTGGGAATATAGTGGATTTTCACATCATGCTTAATAAAATGGTTAACTATATCAAACAATAAATGACAGGTAAAGTTGCTTGAACATAGATTTCTACAGAAGGTGCGTCAACTGACTGGGGCCCTTACAAATTACATTCAAAGCATATATTCTGCTGCATTAACTACTTGAGTATAAGTGAATAGAAAAGGTTGGTAGTAACAAAAATATAATTCTGGAGGGGAGGATGTAGTAAAATCAAAAAGTGATAAATGCAAGTTTTTGAATATTGAAAATAAAGCTACAGTTATAGGGGATAATTTTCCAGGTCAAGCAGAGTAGAAGTGGCGCTAAATGCATGTAGCTCCACTTTTTATGAGCTGCAGGATTTTGTATGATTTGACAGGTGAAGTTGAAGAGCAGAATGGATTTAACAAGGTCCCCCTGCCAAATCTGACTGGTATTCAACCAGCATGTATTTTTACGTTGGTGGAAAACTAATAGATTCCTATGGGACCTCCCTGACTTTTACACCTGGAAAAAGCGGGCAGAGTCCAAAGGAATCCATTGTGGATGGCTCCCACAATCGTTAATTGTGGAAGTGATTTACACTTTTCCAGACACGTAGTGGTAAAGTAAAGAGCAAATGCGATTTTCGCTTGTGTTTTACTCTTTACTCTTCCAATTAAAATTAATGAATGGCTCCTTTTGCAAAAAAAAGTGTAAACAGGAGAATTCCAATCTGTGCAATTTAGGATTCAAAACAAAATGCCCCACTTAATCTTTTCATCAACATGTTTCTACAATGATGAATACATTGTCAGGTTGATTTATCATGTGACTAGTGCATTTTTAAAGTAATCTGTATACAATTTAGTATTATTTTAGGTATTCAAAGCCAAACTTCAACATATATTCATAACAACTTGAGCTCGGAAGATGTGTGGTCAAGTATCTAAATTTCAGGCTAGGCTCAAATTATGGCTTTACCACTTGACCAAAGTGTGTGTCCAGGGCATATTTTTTAATTTCACTATGCCTTATCTGTTAAAATTAGGTGCCCCTAGAAGTGGTTAAGTTTGCATTATTTAGCAATTCCAAAAAGCCTCACTCATGGTTTAATAGATGGGCAGCACAGGGATTAGGACACACAACCATCTATCTTTGAAAATATCTGGGCAACATTTATTGAACACAATTGTGTCATTCAATAGCAAATCAAAGTAAACACATCAAACAAAGAGTCATCATGGACAATTGCATATTATAACCAGTATGTAAACAGTATGTACCAGATAATGATGTACAGGGGCATGCCCCACCAGGAGCGATGCCAGGAGGACGCAAACCCCTCAAACAGCAATGTCTGCCTCCTGATGCAGCACTTATAGCCCTAGCACTCCCCTGCACTCTGAACTAAATAAAAATGTGCTTCAGAAATACAACAAAAAATAACATTTTGTGTTTAAAATGTAATTTTGGACATGAACCATTGATGGGAGACATTCAGAATGGGACTACTGTAGGGGTTTAGTTGGAAAGGAGGGGGGAGGAGGTTGTGAAATGGGTGGGAGAAGGGAGGATTGCACACATGTGTATGTTATTAGAAGATATGTTGTTGTGCTCGAAATATTGTTAAGATCAACAAGACAACCTGTATTGATTGGAACACAATCTCCTATTCCTTGCTTCGTTATTCTGGGTGGGGTCTATCTTTCACAACAAGATGGAGGGACCACAAGCATCTCCTCCGGGGCCTGCTGGGAGTAGCCACCGTGCTCAGGAAGGTATTGCTGGACGGACACCATCTAAGATGGTACAAAGACTGGGGGCCTCACTGCTCAGCCTTCTCAGAGGAGGAAGAGGAGGCATCACCCTCAATTCTCCCAAGCCAGGCAGGGAAAGGCATGCTGGGTGCTGGGGTGAATAGGTGGCAGGGGAGGTAAATAGGAATGTGGTTAGAGGAGCTGAAGTCAGGTGACCTGGGGGTGAGAGGTGAAGGAGGATCGGATATAATAGAAAGGGGCGAGCAGATGGGAAGGGAGGATGGGTAGATTGATGCTGCAACACGGTGTTCTTTGCTTTTGTTTTGCTATGTACAGTTTATTTACAGAGGGGTGCAAATGTATTTTTGCAGCTCTGGGAAGACATTTTTTGCTGGATTACGGATCTGGGAAATCTGGATCAACGCCAGCACTTTGTTTAGGGTACTCCTAGACCCACACCCAATGGAATGTGGCCCCCCCTGACCACAACCCTGGCCCACCCAGATGACACTGCCTGGAGCCGGGCCTGCATACTGTGTGTAATCCACAACGTTTGTGGTGTCTCCATTCAATGTCAATGACCCCCCATGTACCTCTGCCCCTCCACCAGCAGTCATTTAGCTTTCTCTTCCTTCAGCCTTGGTTGGGATCTCTCCAAGGGAATGCTCCCTGCTCTCGGCGCTGTTCTGTTGTGCAGCATTTCTGGTCAAAAGCCCCCCCCCCCCTCTTCTTCAATAAACATAAAACCTGCAGGAATCTCAGCATTTGTGGCTGAGCATTTGCATGCATGCACGCATGCATGCATGCATGCATGTGCGGTATTTACAAAGTGCAAACCTAGCGGGAATGCAACAGAGTGCTAGATATAGGGGACATACCTAGGGGGTTACAAGTAGGGGTGGGCGAAGAGATCACTAGCAAAGCAAAACCTGTGAAATTCGCCAACTATTTTGTTTTGCTGGCATAACAGATTGTTCACCGATTGGCCACTTTTGGGAGTATTTATTTCCCCCAGAAAAATGTTTTGTTTTTTGGGTGGTTTGAGCCAAAATTTCGATCAATTAGAGGGCTAAAAGTTTTGTGTATTCCGAAATGGCTAAAGCTTTGAGCAAAACCAAACAAAAAACTATATTTCAGCAGGGAAATGGCAGAAATGGCCAAATCTGCTCTGCATGCCAAATTGGCGAGGCGGGCAGATTTTACCAAGAATTCGCAAATTTCTCTGTGGAGCGAATTTCGGCTGTTTCACCCCTTCCGAGGTACAAGTAGAGTACAGCGGGTAGCACAGGATCTGGGAAAGGTGGGGGGAGCCGGATGCTTGTGCTACCGCTGTACTGAGCTCAGTTAACTTTCAGTGATCAGCGCCAGGTCACACATGGACGCCATCTTCCAGTGTCCAAAAGGGTGCCTCAGCAAGTCACTTCAAAGGTAGCACTTCTAGTGGCATCGCGGCCCTTGCTGTGATTTATTTGGGTCAAAGGGCAGGGCCTCCTTTACAACCAATGGGGAGAAAACATTTATATTTTGCGCAAACCACCTGCTGCATTTAAAGAAAAGAACACTAGTGTGCACATGGTACGAAGGAGGGCTGTAAAGTAGGAGGAAGACCTTGTAGACAAATGTAGCTTTCTCTGCGTCTTCTGGAATTATTGCCTGGGTCTGATTAATTTACTTAGAGAGACGGGAAGTTGATAGAATTTGTGAGGTTGAGCGGCGGTAAATTGACTTCCACAAAAACGTAGTGGTTGATGCCAGGTTTTTGTGGCCCATCGGAAAAAATGTGCATCAACAATAATGAGGAAACCAAAGACTCAGTAACAACACCGAGAAATCCACTCCAACACGTGTGTCAATCTGTTCCAGTAGACATAAAAAGAGGCTGATGGAAAGGGCAGTGGGAGGTATTTGGGATACTGGCATAAGTTGGCACATACATCATTGACATGTCTTCATAGTACTGTGGCATAAGACTGGGTGTGTCTTTGGACTACTGCCATATATTGGCACAGTCAGCCTGTACACGCTTTATTAGACTAGCGCATTATGGGCAAAACTAACACGCAAGTATTGTTATGTTTCCATGCTGGCCTATATTGGAGCAGTCAACATGGCCAGGTTTTCTGACAATAACATTATAGGGAAAGCCAACATGAGCATGCCCTGTTGATACTAGCATATATCAACGCAGCTATCCTGAAAATGTGCCCCACCTCCTGCTTAATTGGGGCTCCCTCACTATGCTTGATCTCTTGTGCATGTTCCTGCACAACTCTCTGCACAGCAAGCATTTTCCTAAACAGAGAGCCGGTGGCCAATCTCTTTCTTTAGCTGGCTACCTCTTATGGAACGACCTTCCCTTTCCGCTACATCTTGAGTCAGACCTCCTCAAATTCCAGAAGCTCCCCAAGACTTTCCTTTTCCTCTCCTCCTTCCCTTCTTCCCTCCTCTGCTAATCTCGCAGTCGCTGTGATTGATGACCAGGGCCATTATGTGTTCTTCGGGGGCCTTGGCCTCCCGCACCAAATCGCCTTCAGCCTCTGCCCACAGACAGCACTTGCCTTGGCACTTACCTCCCTTCGCCACTGTAAGCCTGCACTTACCCATTTATTTATTACAGGTGAATGTTTCCTAGCACTTTGTACACTGGGCACTTACACCTGCTGCTCACTCACGAGTGCAGGCACTCCAGCACTTACCCCGCTCTCCCTCTTCCCCTCTCCTCTCTCTGCACTTGCAACTCTGAATGCTCACAAGGCCTAGTACGTTTGTCTTTACCCTCCAGTGTACTCATTGTTTTCTATCCCATGTTCCCTCCCGGTTGCCCTGTGGGCGCTTTGAAACACAATTTACTTGTTGTGTAAGCGCCTAACAGATGTACAGTATATAAAATAAATAAAATATTCACCCCCCCCCCCCCCCAGTGAGACATTTCCACTGAAAAGGATTGCTTAACAAGATGTACTTTTTAAAATGACTATTAGGATGAAAAAACACCCCTGAATCCCCTCAACTGTGGGCCATTCATCTGTATATTACTCTCTATGGTGAATCCTCGTATAGGCACACGTTTCAACAATCCCCCAACCCCCCAATCCTTGCTATGTATCCTTTCATTCTTTATTTGGTGAGTGGTCCTACTGCACTATACAGAAACCCATAAGAGCCAGCTATAGATAGGGAGTAAAAGGGCTGTAGTGTGTTGCATGCTAAGCTTTACAGCTCTTGTGTGGAGACACTTTGGCTGAGGCCAGATAGGGTGAAAACAGGTCAAAGGAGGAGAGGGGGTGATGATTCAGGCATTAAGTGCTAAGATACAGGAGGTTTGCAGGCACTCTGTGTGTCCTTGTTTTATTTCAGACCTCTATAGGTAATTTCTCCACCTGCAGCTGCTGTTCCTGACCTATGATGCTGCTCTTTCCGCCACCTGCCGGCACGAAGCGTCTCATCCTGATGACCTCATCTCTGTTAGAGCTCCGGTGGCAGTGCTTGCTATCAGCCCACCTACACCACTGCCTAGATTTGTCTTCTCAGCACTGCACGATGCATCCATTAATCAGGCATCATGGCTCACATGCTCTTTTCCTAGGGCTGTGAGGACACCCATGCCAATACACATGTGAAGATGTCCACTCCCCGACCCCTATGACTCCATGCAGGGGAGTGCCCACTACAGATATGACATAATACATAAGACTAGCTCTTCAAATGGCCGCGAGGTATCAGATGGTGAGGGAGGTGATTATCCAGTCAGTATTGACAGCTAAATATCACCTGGTGTATTCAAGCTGAAACCACATGACTGTGCTTGCCGATTCCTCAAGGCCACTGCACGTCACATTGTGGTGACACAGCTGCAACATCTGCCCCATTAACATCGCAAACGCACGCGTGGTTGCCTACCAGCACATGTCTTTTGACAACATCTCGTCCTCCACCTGAGCCAGGCCATCTGCTTTGCAATCTTGTGGTTCTACCATGGACACCCAACAGCCAAAAGTACCCTTCATTTTGATACCGCCGACTCCAGTGATATGGGTCCCAGGGGGGTTCAATGGATAAGAGAATGTGAAGTACTCCTAGCACTAGTGGTCCTCCAGGATGGCAAACGTCTGAGCGTCTTTCCCATGCATTCAGTAGGCCAAGCTATCAATGGCCTCTTCTATGTGTTACCAGAAGATAACGTTGATATGCTTGATGGCGTAAAGACAAGTCTCCATGATTATTTTGCTCCTCACAAAAATGTCAGTTACGTTTGTCAGCTCTTCCTCAGTACAACTTAGGCAAACGTTGAAACCGTGGCGAGTTTTGCCTTGAGCCTCAGAGTGTGCATTAAACATGGTGGCTTTTTCATATATTCTAATGAAGAGGCACTTAAATCACAAGTCATTGCAGCATGTGAACTGCCCATATTGTGCAGAAAGCTACAGAAATTGGCTATGTTGGATGAAATATTGCTCATGGCCAGGATAGCCAGGACAATTGATATTAAAGCGGAATCTATAGAAAAGCTCAGAGTGACTTAGCCCACATCATCGTCTATTTGTCAAGTGAGTGACAAACCAAAACCTTCAAATGGCCCAGAGAGGACATGTTTTTGATGTGGTTACAATTTCCAATACTCCTGAGCAGTATTTAGGGATTTGACATCGATCAACACACGCGCGGTTGACACTCCTTCTGCACGTGATGCACTATCCTCTGCGAAGAGGACTTAGCGGAAGTCAACAGATTGCCACTGACCTCAGGAGCACATGTAAACCATGTCACAGGGTCTGGTACCACGACTCAAAGTCCGCACTCCGGAGCAATTCTGACTCTTGATTCAGTGATGAGTGGTCGGAAAGGATGTGTATTTTCATCAGGTAATTCAATAGCAATCAAACACAGCCCAATCCTATTACTACACGTTGATGCTCATCCACTTGAATTATTGATAGACACTTGGGCCACTGTGGATGTCAGTGAGATAATGAATATCCCTCTTTGTAGAAAAAGCGGACATTTCACCAGTCCTCTGCTGTCATGTACACATACCCCTTTAACTCAACGTTGCTGTGTCCCTGCATTTTCTTAGCCACATGTACATGCAAAGGTCACACTTCCAAGATAAACATCTATGTTATGCACACAGATAGCAAGAGCATCTGCATCCTCAATTATAAAACTGTGGAAGAAATGTGTCTCGTACACATCATATATCCATGGATAACATGTCACCAGACTGGCAAGGAGGGCATGATTGAGCATATATTTTCCTATTGTACCCCTGTCTGGTAAAGCTACAGTATCGGCAAATACATTTGCACGAAGATGAGAAGATTAAGCCAGTTGCATAACACTATCATGGCATCCCATTCAACACTCAGCAACAGGTTGAAGATTGAGTGTTCTACTTGCTCAAGATATCATATGCCTTGAAAGGGTCTCTCCTGTTGTACCAGCCTCAAAAAGGGATCAGGGGTTTGTATCCCCTTCTGCAATGACATGCACACCAAATCAGCCAATACAGAGGGAATAACATCAGGCCCCAAAAATAACAGACATCATGCACCTTTCTAATGGAACAACAATGTTCTCTGTGGGGTTTAAATGCAGCCCTAAGGACAAAAGGAAACTGTGTCTGGCTGACTGGGGCCTAAACATGAAGAAATACTTTCCTGTAATTTGTAAGCACACTGTTGACTGGCAGACCAAAAAGCCAGCATATAAAGTTCAACACACCAATAGTGTTGTCAGAAACAGGAAGACTAACATTATGTGCGACATGTGTGTGAACAACAAGGCTGGAAAGAAATGAGGCCTACCTTCTGTTACATGATATTGAGACCCTGAAATGCATTTTTCCTGAAAGAGGTAGCTGCCATTGAAATGTATACATTTTGCAGTTTAGGTTGAAAGGCACTGCTTAAGAGGAAGCTCCCTGGCCTGAACCATTCAATGTATATTTTAATGAGCAGTTGGACATTTATGGCCTGATGGGAGATATTAAAGGAGGCCTCGTGTGTAAAGGAATTGCAACATTAAAAAATACCCGTTTTCTGTGCATGTAGAAAAACGGTGCTTATCCAAATTACTGTGTTTAATGAGATTTGAAGGCCCAAGCATTGCACACTTCCCCCATTCCAGTATTCAAATATCAGGGAATATCTTTGAAGTTCACAGAGCCAAGAAAAGGGACCAAGCTTATGCCAGACTAAGATTTTATGAGGTGAACAGATGGCCACTGTGAAAACAAAAGACCCAGTTAATAGAAGTGAATGCTTAAAAATACATAGAATTAAAATGTGATTCCTGGTAAAGTCGAGGATCTAGACAAGTGACAAGTTGCAGGGGACTGCCAGATGAGTGAGGGGACAGATATATAACCTCTGCTCGAGGAAGATAAGGACATATGGGCATTAGCCATTGGTGAAAGAAATGTTAAGTATTAAATGCTTTTATGGCAGGCTCGGGTCAACTAAGGCCAGAGGCCAGGCCTATATACAGATCAAGGGAACAATATGCCAATTCATTGAAGGGAAAATATGCATGTCATTATTTTTACATAGAAATGTAAGGAGGATCACACTTTGGCCATTATGTCGGGAATATAATGGTTCAAATATAATTAAAGGGCCCATGAGAAGCCCTATTTGTTTTTGGCAACTTTGATAGAAATTCTTCTATGGGAACTAAAGTTGTAAGCTGAAATGTGATGATAGCTTCCCAGAAAATGTCATGAAGCAGAGAGGACATTTGGCCCCCCTTGTCAAGGAGTTCCCCCCTTCTCACCTGAATCCGTTCTTTACCGGTGTTCTTGGAGGCTGCCTTCTTTCGGATGGATCGGGTTTTGAAGAAGGCGGCCCGTGTCTCTGCCGAATCCAGAATGCGTTCAGTTTTCCGGGAGGTCGAATCCAGGAATCCAGGAGGCAAGGTACGTTCGCTAGAACTAGAGTCCAGGAGGAAGAAGAAGGGGGGGTTTCGAGGAAGGGATAGTGGAGTAGAAAGGAGAAGAACCGCGAGCTACGGAGCACACGTCTGGTCGCTAATCGCTATAGCATTCAGACGCGCCGCGGAAGGCGTGGTCTAGAAATAGAGAAGGGTTACATCCAACACATGGAGCGAGAAGGGAATGCGTTGGACGGCCATATTGGAGGTATGAGTTGTTTCAGTCCGTTGTGACAAGGACCATGAGGCCCAAAATGGGCGCACCCAGTGATTCATGACACCCATAATAATGCAATTTTCACACGTGAAATGCCTAGCAACTAAAGGAACAAATCATTGCAATGGGGGTAGACAATAGAGGTCCAACCAGAATAGTTAGTGAATCAGCTGGCACATCCTAATTTAGATAATTTGGGGAGTTGTTAAAGACACACAATGTGAAAGAGAGAGCTGTCTGATAGGATCTGAGTTGGACTACTGAAGAATTGCTGGAACACAAACATTATCTGGGAGACAGGAGTTGGAGGAAACCTGGAAAAGCAACAGAGACTGGGGATCCAGAAACAGGAATGGCAAATAGAGGTATTGTTGCGGGAGGCCTCCATGACTGGACCTGAAGAGGCCATCTAACCAAGTCCCTATGCAGCCCACGAGATGATTCAGGAGCCCTGATGACTTTCCCTGAGCACAGAAGCTAGAGATATTCTATCTAACTTGTCCAACCAAACCAGATCTCGTGTGGATCTGTTTGAGTTAATACCTTCCCCTCATTTAGTGGATGGGGTATGGAAGTAGAGCCCTAGCATTTTCTTACCAAGTAGTAATTTAATTAATTACCCTATAGCTAGCTGACACAGGGTGATTTTGTTGAAATCCAAATCAACATCGCTTCCAGCGTGGATACAAAAGGATACTCCTATTTCTTCTTGCCAACCCCAAAATTCCCTAAAGGCAGGGGTGCATAAAAACAAAATTCCCAACTGCTTCCTATGCCCCAGACTCTGCCTTAAAGCAGAGGAGTTTCCATAGCAAACATAATATCTAGCTTCGTGCCGGGGCAGAAAAGTGTCTTGCCAATTTAGTGAAGTCCCTGATTTTAAGGCATATCCCTGAGTCTCGGTATGATAGCTCAGAGGCAACGTGCCCGCCTTGGAAGAAGACAACAGAGAGCAACACAGGTTTGATCCCCGGGTCCGCGCTTAGAAACCTCTGGGGATTAAGTGCGATAAATAACCTACCATGTCATATATCATCCCCTCCACAGAGGGTGAGAAAGTGACTGCTGGCAGAAGAGAGATTCTTCATTGTATAGTGGTGGAGGGAAAAGGGCTCCACAAATATATGAAAAGTGTTTTGTTTTTAAAAGTCTGAGTCTGTTGTGCTCCAACACTGCTAGCATTGCCAGGTGCGCATGGAGATGGAAATAAAGAGCACTGACATGCCAAATTTCTTTTTACCAACAGAAAAGTGTTGCTTGTTGTTTAAAGTAAACATGATGTAAAGTATATAGCCAAGCGTATGGTCCGGTCATGTTTCAAGGTGCTGCCTGTTATTTAAAGTAAACCCCATGCAAAGTAGGTGGTAAAGTTAAAATGTTTTGTCCTGTCCAGGATGCTGCACAATTCTGTGCATTAAGAATATTTTTTGAGTGACCCAAGTATCTGAAGTATTCTATAGACCTGTGCTTCTATGTAACCAGGGTGGAAAAGAGCCCAAGAAGGAAAATGGACATGTTGTTGGGGGTGCTATGTTTTTACATCCCCAGATTTCTTTTAGCGAAGGTTTTTGTTGAATATTTCCGGCCGAAAAAACACAATGAATTCTTTTTTTTATATTTGGGGGCACCCTCAAACTCCCACAGACCTATTATCTAGTCCCTATTCCCCACACCACTCTACCCCTTATATCCCCTTACCCACCCCTCCCCATATTTTTCTATGAGATTTTTCAGTTGGAAATGTTCAGCAACGACCTCCGCAAAAAACATGCTGGCATTGTAATAACATTGTACCGTTGTTGGGTTATAGAGTGTGTGATCTGCGTTAACCTAAACAAACTGATGTTTTCAATTTGCGTGAAAAGTGAATTTTCCAGAAAGAAAAGCATTTGGGCCATGGAGTGAGGTGGCGTGTCTTGTGATTTTGTGCAAATATTAATTTTACATATTAATTAATGAATATGGTTCTTGGCTAAAGTGGGAGGGGTCTACGTGGTATGAGATGGTTCATAGACAGGGCTAGGCTGAATTATATCAACAGTTATATTGGTGTGGGGCTTTTGATTGAGGGAGGGGGAATGAACTCCCTGCATTAATTGTTGCCCTATAAATATGCTCACATTTCCAAGCTTGAAGTGAACAAACGGTACCATCAATTGGAAGTACATCTGTCTTCAAGGTACATAACCGTATTTGCCACCCATCTGGGGTTATTCAGATGCACACATCTGAGCGTTGGCGTCTTGTCAGCAGGGGAGATTTGTCAGGAAGAAATCTACAAATTCCTACACCACATACCTCACCGCCTCAACTATAGTGACGGCATTTTAGTATTTGGCACCACCCAAGAGACTCATGATGCAATGCCAAGAGGGGTTTGCATGGCACTGGAAGGAGCATATCTAGCGCTGACTGAGGATACATGCAAGTTCAGCAGATGCAGACGGATATTCTTTGGGCACATCCTTTCCAAAGATGGGATGAAACCAGACCCAGAGGAGATGCAGGTCCTCCTGTCAGCTGCAAGTCCTCAAACCTTGTCCCACTGCATTCATTTCTAGTGAGAGCACATACTGGAGTTTGCCCCCATCAGTGGTCTGATACATTTTCTCGCCATGTAAGATCAGGAATTGTTGTAGACAGGCAAGTTTCAGGATGAGTTCAATGAAATCAAACAGTACATCACAAGATCAGTCTTTATGGCTCATTTTGACCCAATTCTCTCCAGTGAACTGACATGGATGCCAGGTCCGTGGGGTTAAGTCCTGAACTAGCACGAAACAAACCAAGCAAAATGTCGCCTCTTAAAACAGTATCAAATGCCAGCAGGCACCGCAGTGAGACAGAGAAGGCACGCTTTAAGACTTGTCGTAAATAGGCAATGTTGTTGATTGGGTAGATGGGACAATGCAAAGCAGTTGGCTCAATCTGTTACCCACATTGATGACTCACCAAAGATACTCAAGATGGCCAAAGACGGGCCTTCTGTGACCACTATAGTGATAGTGCTCATGAGCAATAGAACAGTCTTACCGACATCCTTGCATCAAAGGTTTGTGACACTGGCTCACGAAAGGCATCCTGGCCTAATTTCTACCAAAAGAATGTTATGATGATAGGTTATTTATAACCCGCTTAATACCTTGAGGTTTCTAAGCGTGGACCCGGGGATCAAACCTGTGCTGTTCCGTGTCGTCTTGTTTCCAAAGCGAGCATGTTGCCCCTGAGCTATCCTCTCGAGATGGAAGGTGTGGCTTCGAGGAACAGACTCACTAGCAGAAACTGCCCTGAAGAAATGCCACATATGTCGAATTATTGCTACTTGTAGGTTCCCCAAACCATTACACAGGACTCCCTTACTGGCTGCCATCTGGGAAGGGGTGGCGGGTTGATTTCTTGGGGCCAATTCACACTGGTGCTTACATGATGGTGGCGCTTGACAACTGTTCTCACCACCCAAAGGTACAGGCCATTCCAGCCACTTAAGCAGCGTCAGTTACCCCAGCCTTACACACTTATTTTCCGTGTATGTGATTCATAAGACAGTCAAAGTAGACAATGGCACAGCTTTCTGTGGATAGAATTGCAAGCTGCTTGCAGAAATCCTTCCAGTAACGCTGAGTGATTACCTTATGGTCAAGAGAAAATGTGTTTGTGGAACGCTTTATGTCAAGAGGACACTTGAACAAGGATCTTTAACACGAACCCTGTGCCAGCTGTTGGGGACTGGCGTAACATCCCGTATGGTACAACTGTGAAGTGTCCTTCAGAATGGATGTGTGTCAGAGTCATACAAACGCGCATTCCCCAGGCTTGCTGTGAAGTCAGCATGTCGGATGCCATGCTAAGTCTAGGCTAAAGAGAAGCTACTCGCTAGGACATCATGAAAGAGTACGCGGAATAGAGGTCGAATAGCCAAGTCTCCACAATTTGAGAAGTGTGATAAAGTCTTGGTGAAACAACCTGAAATGCATAAGGCATTGCCTGCATTGAACCCTTAACTCCCAATGTGCACATACGTACACGTGCCTATGATAAGAGCAGGAAAGTCGATGCAGTCATCACCAGCAGGGCCGACCTTAAGGGCAGCAGCACCCTGGGCGAATTGGCGTCCCCCTTGCACCCACGTGCCCCTGTTTTTTTTTTACCCTCCTCGCTCCGGCGAGGAGGTAATGATATTAGTAGGGCATGTCAGCAGCCCATTGTCATTGAATGAGCCTGCCGCGGGTGCATTCATTGACAATGAGCACCTTTTGTCATTAGGAGCACCTGCGGCTGAGGGGCGCCTTTTAAATGTGCCCGCCGCCGCTGGCGTATTTGACAACAAAAACCCCCTCCCACTACGCCAGCTCGCGGGAGCACTTTAAAGACTCTCTCGAGCTGGCGTGGCGGGGGCTAATGGCACCCTGGGGGGTGTGGCGCCCCGGGCGGTTGCCCAGCTCACCCCCCCCCCCAAGGTCGGCTCTGATCACCAGGACCTCCTATTCCTTGCTTGAAAAAAGATAAACAAACCTACTGACGTCACCACCTGAAAATTCGCCTGATGATGTGGAAAGTTCAGATGGCGGTGAAGTGGAAGAAAGTGACGAAGGTACTTTGAACTTAGATGCAGAATCAAATGACACTCGGAGGGAGCGATCGCAGGGGCGCATCAGAAGACCCACAAGGTGGAAAGAAGAAAGGGAGCAGACGCGGTTGTTTCCTTCAAGCACGGAAGAGGTGCCATGTCCAGATCTGTTCTGTCCGTTGTGCAGGGGCTGGTGGGGGAGTGGGGTTGGGTAAGGCCAAACAGGGGAGAAACATGTCACAGGAGGAGAAGCTGAGATATTTCAGGCAGTACACGCCAGGATTTCAATAAAGTAGGTTTGCAGACTCTGTACATGTATGTGTCTTATTACAGAGGTCCACACTTACTCGAGGTTCTCTTGGGGAGCGCTGTTGGGGTGCAGTGTGTGGGGGTCAGGGCGAGAGGAGGAGGGGGTCAGGGGTGGAGAGCTAGGGTGTTAGTCATGCTGAGGAGGAGGAGGGGTTCTTGATGTGATAAAACAGTTTATACAGGAGAGTCTGCATCTGCTTTTGGAGTGCAAGTATAATAGTAGGTGTGTTCCTGATGTGAGCAAGGACCGGGTGCCAGAGGCAGGAAGCAGTCACCCTGAAGGCCCGCCCACACAGCTGGAACAGTACATGTTTTAGGTCCGCAAAGCTGAGTCACAATAGCATGGTTGGATTCAGAGCAGGCGTTGAAACAGGCAGGCTACCAAAGGACAGGTCTTCACCTCCTAGCAAGCGCAATGCTGTTTAGCAGGGGTGCACTTTCTCTTTCAAGTGTCACCAGGCAACAGCAAAACTCGCAGCAGACGGGGCCAGAGAGAACACACTGTTCTCATCCACACAATAAAACATGCCCTACTCAGACCATTAACGGCAGGGCCATTTTGTCTCATCTGTGCGCAAATCGAGATGATTGTAAAGTTAAATGTCACATCATCCATCAATCCCTTTTCTACTACCATTATGAAAAGCATTATTCAAGTTACCTGGCAGCTCAGGTTGCAGGTCAATGGTTGAAATGCCCGGGGAAAGCTGAGGCTGACCGGACTCGACTGCAAGCCGTTCCTGGTCCTCCGGGGACACAGGTTCCTGCAGGGACATGGAAATGCATAGTTAAAGCACAGAACTGACAGCATCATCTATTATATGACAATGGACAGTCTTGAACTTTCACCCCAGTCATTGTTGTCGACATTAAAAACCAAGATTTGCAGCAGTCATGCTGTTTTCCCAGATACAAGCCTATCACAGCCCCCCAACAGAGTCTCTCGGCGACTTCACCCTCTCAGGGGTCCATGTGGCATCTCTGCGAGATTATCTCCATCCTCTAACAATCTACTTAATGGTAGCCATTTTTTCTTCTGTGCATTGTTTGCCGTCTGTAAGTGTAGTTTGCAATTGTTTGCAATATCTCCAAATTATGGCCAAAATATGTTTGAGACAAATTAGTATTAAAAGATATTAGTATGCATTCATAAAGTGTATTAACATCATTTAAATACACTTCAGGTGAGCATACAACTCGCTGTTTGTATTCATATTTTGAACATGGCGGCTGTAGCGCCTTCCTTTGCACTGACCTTTGCACTCAGCATGTGTGGGAGTCATCTTTGGGCTGGTAGGCTAGAATGTCTGATGTATTTTGCCTTGTCCTGGACGCCATTTTAGGAATGATAGGCTGCCAATTTTTCTACATGTGAAATAGCCACAGTCTAAGTGATGGGACTTTTTAGTTGAAAAATAATTGTGTTATCCTTTAAACTACTGAAAGCAAACACTTTGAAGAGATTCTCTGAGCCACGTAGTGGGAAAACCGTGTGCATTGTGGGGCTGAATAGCAAATACGCCCTTGTCTCCTTTTCCAACCTGCTCCCACCTACATCCCCACCTTCCTACATGCTGCTTCCATTGGCAAACCACTCCCACCCACATCTGCACCACCCTACACCTCATTTTTAACTAAGGCTTTCTCAGGCTCTCTGTGAATTCGGAAATAGTTCTTCTAGGCAACTGCAGCGGATTTGTGGCAGCACCGATTTTCCAAGGCATACCGCATATTCATGCCGCTGTCGGCAGACTCCTCAAGTATGGCCACTACACAGACCTCTATGCAGTGTTCCCGCACATCTGCAGAGTTTCCATGGTTCCGCACAGTGGCGTGTCCAGGGAGTGGCCTGGGGAGGCACGTGCTACCCCTGGGATCTAACTGCCCATCCCGGGTGCCACCCCATGATCCTAACCTATGATCATTATGTGTGTGTGCGCACACGTACCACCCTTGCATAAGTCCGTGCCCAACTTGGTCCGCCCCAGTCAAAAGAGTCTGGACACACGCAGGCAGCTCACCTTCAGACCCCTTGAATCTGGGATAAAATTCTGATGTGGAGAATAAATGGGGGAAGACTCGCTGTTTTCTCTCCACACCTGCATTCCTGTCTATAAGGTTAGCTAGCAGCTGTGCCTCGCCTCTGCTACAGACTCGGTAGGTCTTATGATTTTATTAATAGATGTGTTGTTTGCAGTCAAGTGGAGACCGGCTGATGGCCTCCTACCAAGTACCTCCTAACTGTATATGTCACAAAATCACCATGTTTACAAAGCGTTTGAAAAACTGTATCTAAGTACGCTTCAAATGTGTACAGAGGTACCAAAAACTACTCAAATGCATTGGATGATGTTAATTTTTTGAATATTTTCTTATCTTGCCCAACAACATGTCTTCAGACTTCAGGAGCCCTTATTGTGTGTGTGTATAGTGACTTCTGCCCATCACTAAGCACTCGAGGACTCAGAGCACCTGCGCTCTTCCCCTTTACAGCATTCGTGTTCCCGTCCTATGCATCATATCTTATGAACAGTACTCAGATCAAGGACTTCTCTGTGGTTAGGTAATTAAATCATGATTTATACAAAATGGAGGCTATCCCTATTTGCCAGGTTTGGGTCTATTTGACCTAAAACATTTGATCAAATTTATTTGACCTTTTTTTGGTCTAAAATGCAGGGGGAAGGGGGAACACTGCAACCCCCCCCACACCCCTCCCACTTCCCCTCAACCTAATCTATACCCTTACCCACACCCATATATATATTTAATTAAATTTGACCGAAAAAAAGGTCAAACAAATCCGATCAAATGTTTTAGGTGAAATGTTTTTAGGTCAATGATGCTATTACCCATTTGCCAACCCTATAAATGGGTGCAGGGAAAAGAAACAATCACCAAGGAATATGCCCCCCCCCTATCGCCCCTTGTTGGGGAATCTCCCTGCACAGGCATGGCCACCCTGAAATGTGCTTATGGAAGTAGGGTCACGTGAGCCTAACTCTGGATCATCAGAAGAAGAAGCACAAGGCCAGCTCACTTACCCCTGCGAGTCAGCACGAAGGGTTGTGACCTAATCTCGGTACTGGGGAGGGGCGAGTGACGTCGGTGGGAGGGGAGAAGGGTGCAGGGAGGAAAGGGGGCACTTAGTGGGGAATTCAAACAAAGGATTAACTTGTACATTTTTCAGGAGGATAGCTCAGGGGCAACGTGCTCGCCTTCGAAGCAAGACGACGTGGAGCAACACAGGTTCGATCCCCAGGCCCGCGCTTAGAAACCTCTGGATATTAAACGCGATATGAATAACTAATCATAATCATGAATGGGACTTCGGACAGGTCAATATTGCGGGCATGTTGCTGCACATGGAAAGTGGCGTCCAAGCAATGTTGCCATGTGAGGGTCTTCCCTTAGTTTGACCTTTACCTGGACAGAGGTATTATAAAACGCCACACCTGATGTTGAGCAGACAGGGTGGCCTGTAAGACTGGTAGATTCTAAGGGGGACTGGCAGCAGGAATGGCTTAAGGTGGCCAACGGGTCTGACATTGGACTGCTGTTCGTGGGGAAGGAAATTAAAGGTGACTCAAGGGCTAGTTGACGGTACAGAAGGTCGTACATAGAAATAAGAGGGGGCTGGGAGAGCCAGAAGGAGACCGACCGCTTGGGAAAGGCAAGTGGCGAATGAGGGAGGGTTGCTTTTGCTCTTAGTGGGTGGAGGGTGATCACCTGTAGATACCTCGATGTAGTAGTTGTTTAGGGTGTTCTAGTTGGCAAGGCGGCACTGCAAGCACAGACATTGGTCCCGAGGTTGCTGTGCCTAGAATCCAAGCTGCAACTGGCGGACAGCCGCCGAGGAGGCTGAAACATGTCTGGGGTTGTTTGCGGTCTTGAACAGGAGGTGCATCACCCACAAGATCAGGCTGGACTGGTCCCTTTGTGGTGAGAGCAGGCCCAATTTCCATGTGATTGGTCCTCTTCGGTGCTGGCTCAGAGGGCTGAAAAAGTGTGGTTTGAAAGGTTTCACAGGTCAATGTCTGTGGTTTTGATTGTTACAAAACCTTTCAGCCATCATATTTGAGTGCTGCATTAGTCACTGCAAGTAAAACGGCCCTGGAGGCCAAGACCATGGTCTCAAGTTTGCTTTCTGGAGAGTCCCAAGTTGCACTGGCAATGCCCAGTGAAGCTGAGGATTGCATGTGGTACTGTGTAACGTAACGGATCGGGCTCGGCTGTCCCTTTCGGGGTGAGGGGGGCGAGACTGATTTGCATTATGGTCTTTCCCCTTCTATAATGACATGGCAGGAAGAACAAAGATGGCGTGTGAGAATGCCAAGAGCATTGCTAGTGTTTAAGATGGCTTCAAAAGTTTCCAAGTCTCAGAAAAGAGACTACTTAAAGAGGCTCTTGAAGACCCAGCTGGAGGCTGGCACGTCAGTAAGAAAGGGGTGGGAAGGGTGGAGATAACGTAATGTATTAACACATTGCTGAAGACGTTGTAGTGTGAAAGGCAGGGGTCAAGTCCTAAAACTTAAAGTGGGGGTCTCATCAACAAATGCAATGGAATGTGGCGTCGACAGAAATTAGCGTATCGAGGTGAAATGCGCACATTTCATTAAATTGCCTTTGCATAACCACCCACATTGCACAGGACCAATGGCAATTGCCTTTTATAAAAACACACACACACACTAAACCCAGAGAGGATATTTTCTTCTAATAGTGTTTTTGAAAACGTTAAAAGATGTGTATGTTTTAAACTCTAAGAACCAATACAAATGTTTTCCATGGGACTTGCAGCACCAAAATGGGACATTTTACCTCCAGTCGTTTCTTATTTTTCATCAGGTTGTATAGCGCAGTGGTGCAGTGTCTGGCCTACAAACCTGCCGACTGTAGGTCGATTCACGTGGTCGGCTTTAATGCATAAATTCAAAGAGGACATTCAATGTTTCTCATTTTAGCTGGCGGGCGGGGGGAAATGTGTGCACCGTCTGAAAAAAGTGGGTGGACTTCGTTCCCCCTCCCGCCCACGTATACCCTCGACTTGATCCCTGGTGAAAGGCCAATGGGAGTGGGGATGCAGAGTCTGCACGCTTTAATATTTCTTCACAGAAATGTCACTTTTTTTTTCTCCAAACAACTGTGGGTGTTTTTGTGTCGCGCTTCTAATGCTCCAGACATCCGATCTGCAGCGATGCTGTGCTCCTAAAGTACTTTAGCAATGAATGACCTAAAGGAGGCGCGTGAAGGCGCCCCACTTCCAGCGGTGGGAGTGTTCCATTGATGGGTTCAAAGCGGCCTTTGCGGCTGCGCCGCCGCCTGGTCGCGTTTCGCTTTGGCTCGCCGCCTCCCCACAGAGCACAGAGCGCTTAACCAGATGGCGTACAGTAGCTGCTGGACACGCCGCCGTCTACAGGCGGCTTGGCGCGGCTACCCACACTCCCCGTAAGGACCAGACCACAAGGCCGCAGCAACTGCGCACACGTTCAGCCACATTCAAGGTCACAGAAAACATGATACTTAAAGGTACGTCACCTGGTCGGGGCTCGCGGTTGTGTCTGCAGGGCAAAAGAACAAGAGAGCAAGTTAAGGTAGTTGTGCAATTTTCTTTGCAATTATTTTGCAGATATCAATAACATTTTAATCCTATTCGTTCCCATACGGTTCAGCTGCAAACGTCGTTTGGCCGCCCCCTTTTTTCATCCTTGAAAAATACACGTGAAACAGGCTAGTAAAAACATCTTCTCAAATAAGAAAGAGAATAATGATTAGTATGCTTACCCATTGCACTATGCGATGCGACTCATATCTACGCGCTGATAAAAGGTACGCCAAATATGATTGCAGTTAATTGACTTCAGTATGAACTAGATGTGCTTCTAGGTGTGCCACTGTAATTCTGCACTGCCGTGATTCTGCTTCTAGGTGTCCCACTGTAGTTCTGCACTGCTGTGATTCTGCTTCTAGGTGTCCCACTGTAGTTCTGCTCTGCCGTGATTCTGCTTCCTGGTGTCCCATTGTAGTTCTTCACTGCCCTGATTCTTCTTCTAGGTGTCCCACTGTAGTTCTGCACTGCTGTGATTCTGCTTCTAGCTGTCCCACTATAGTTCTGCACTGCCGTGATTCTGCTTCTAGGTGTCCCACTGTAGTTTTGCACTGCCCTGATTCTGCACTGCAATGATTCTGCTTCCTGGTGTCCCACTGTAGTTCTTCACTGCCCTGATTCTTCTTCTAGGTGTCCCACTGTAGTTCTGCTCTGCTGTGATTCTGCTTCCTGGTGTCCCATTGTAGTTCTTCACTGCCCTGATTCTTCTTCTAGGTGTCCCACTGTAGTTCTGCACTGCCGTGATTCTGCTTCTAGGTGTCCCACTGTAGTTCTGCACTGCTGTGATTCTGCTTCTAGGTGTCCCACTGTAGTTCTGCACTGCCGTGATTCTGCTTCTAGGTGTCCCAGTGTAGTTCTGCACTGCCGTGATTCTGCTTCTAGGTGTCCCACTGTAGTTCTGCACTGCCGTGATTCTGCTTCTAGGTGTCCCACTGTAGTTCTGCACTGCCGTAATTCTGCTTCTAGGTGTCCCACTGTAGTTTTGCACTGCCGTGATTCTGCTTCTAGGTGTCCCACTGTAGTCCTGCACTGCTGTGATTCTGTTTCTAGGTGTCCCACTGTAGTTCTGCACTGATGTGATTCTGTTTCTAGGTGTCCCACTGTAGTCCTGCCCTGCTGTGATTCTGCTTCTAGGTGTCCCACTCTAATTCTGCACTGCTGCTATTCTGCTTCTAGGTATCCCATTGTAATTCTGAACTGCTGTGATCCTGTTTCTAGGTGTTCCACTGCAATTTAGAACTGATCTGATTCTGCTTCTAGGTGTATCACTGTACATTTCTGCTTCTAGGTGTCCCAGTGTAGTTTTGGTCTGCTGTGATTCTGCTTCTAGGTGTTCGACTATCATTCTGTACTGCTGCTATTCTGCTTCTAGGTATCGCACTGTAATTTTGCATTGTTGTGATTCTGCTTCTAGGTGTCCCACTGTAATTCTGCACTGCCGTGATTCTGCTTCTAGGTGTCCCACTGTAGTTTTGCACTGCCCTGATTCTGCACTGCAATGATTCTGCTTCCTGGTGTCCAACTGTAGTTCTTCACTGCCCTGATTCTTCTTCTAGGTGTCCCACTGTAGTTCTGCACTGCTGTGATTCTGCTTCTAGGTGTCCCACTGTAGTTCTGCTCTGCCGTGATTCTGCTTCCTGGTGTCCCATTGTAGTTCTTCACTGCCCTGATTCTTCTTCTAGGTGTCCCACTGTAGTTCTGCACTGCTGTGATTCTGCTTCTAGGTGTCCCACTATAGTTCTGCACTGCCGTGATTCTGCTTCTAGGTGTCCCACTGTAGTTTTGCACTGCCCTGATTCTGCACTGCAATGATTCTGCTTCCTGGTGTCCCACTGTAGTTCTTCACTGCCCTGATTCTTCTTCTAGGTGTCCCACTGTAGTTCTGCACTGCTGTGATTCTGCTTCTAGGTGTCCCACTGTAGTTCTGCTCTGCCGTGATTCTGCTTCCTGGTGTCCCATTGTAGTTCTTCACTGCCCTGATTCTTCTTCTAGGTGTCCCACTGTAGTTCTGCACTGCTGTGATTCTACTTCCTGGTGTCCCACTGTAGTTCTGCACTGCTGTGATTCTGCTTCTAGGTGTCCCACTGTAGTTCTGCACTGCCGTGATTCTGCTTCTAGGTGTCCCAGTGTAGTTCTGCACTGCCGTGATTCTGCTTCTAGGTGTCCCACTGTAGTTCTGCACTGCCGTGATTCTGCTTCTAGGTGTCCCACTGTAGTTCTGCACTGCTGTAATTCTGCTTCTAGGTGTCCCACTGTAGTTCTGCAATGCCGTGATTCTGCTTCTAGGTGTCCCACTGTAGTCCTGCACTGCTGTGATTCTGTTTCTAGGTGTCCCACTGTAGTTCTGCACTGCTGTGATTCTGTTTCTAGGTGTCCCACTGTAGTTCTGCCCTGCTGTGATTCTGCTTCCTGGTGTCCCACTGTAGTTCTTCACTGCCCTGATTCTTCTTCTAGGTGTCCCACTGTAGTTCTGCACTGCTGTGATTCTGCTTCTAGGTGTCCCACTGTAGTTCTGCTCTGCCGTGATTCTGCTTCCTGGTGTCCCATTGTAGTTCTTCACTGCCCTGATTCTTCTTCTAGGTGTCCCACTGTAGTTCTGCACTGCTGTGATTCTACTTCCTGGTGTCCCACTGTAGTTCTGCACTGCTGTGATTCTGCTTCTAGGTGTCCCACTGTAGTTCTGCACTGCCGTGATTCTGCTTCTAGGTGTCCCAGTGTAGTTCTGCACTGCCGTGATTCTGCTTCTAGGTGTCCCACTGTAGTTCTGCACTGCCGTGATTCTGCTTCTAGGTGTCCCACTGTAGTTCTGCACTGCTGTAATTCTGCTTCTAGGTGTCCCACTGTAGTTCTGCAATGCCGTGATTCTGCTTCTAGGTGTCCCACTGTAGTCCTGCACTGCTGTGATTCTGTTTCTAGGTGTCCCACTGTAGTTCTGCACTGCTGTGATTCTGTTTCTAGGTGTCCCACTGTAGTTCTGCCCTGCTGTGATTCTGCTTCTAGGTGTCCCACTCTAAGTCTGCACTGCTGCTATTCTGCTTCTAGGTATCCCATTGTAATTCTGAACTGCTGTGATCCTGCTTCTAGGTGTTCCACTGCAATTTAGAACTGATCTGATTCTGCTTCTAGGTGTATCACTGTACATTTCTGCTTCTAGGTGTCCCAGTGTAGTTTTGGTCTGCTGCTTGTACTTTGTTCACGTATGAGCGCCCACCCCTGCCCCCTCTATGAGATGGTATCAGTGCTGCACAACAATACCAGCAAAAAATATTACTGTGAGGATGCGTCTAGCACAGTAAGATGGCCCGTGACCATTAACAGCAATTGCATGAGATGGGTCTAAGCCACAGCCTTCTATGAGTAAGACGTGTTTTAGTTGCTTCAGTAGCGGTCTCTAGTTAAGATGGAAATCGTCTCAAGCACCGCAGAGCCCCATTGAATGATACCGCACAACAGCTAGGCAACCAACAAATCCGAAAAAGCACACACCCTCCTATATGACCATGCCAAAATGCTCCTTTATGGACAATTCTATATTTCCACTAATCATCCTCTAGTAGGGGGTGTTGGAGAGTAGTGTACAGGAAGATGTGAGTGTGCCATTCGTCATATGTATATTTGATTTATTTTCTCCTCATTTGATCTATGAATGTGGCCCATTAAAATATGTTTCATCCACTGGAGGTGGCTGAGATGGCCCTAGGGTGTCACGCAACACGCATGCGCGCCAAACACTGGCATCATTTACCTCCAGTGCCTTTAACTACCATCACATTTTCTCTTCGCCAACAGCCTCATATAAAGAATTCTGTAGAGGGTCAGGCGAGGTTTGTGGAACTGGTACTCTTGTAGGGTTGTCCCCTTTAACACCTCTTGCCATAGCTGCTTGTAAGGAAGTGGGCTTTGTGTGACTATGGTAGTTTCTGGCTACGATGGAAGCCAAATCTTTAACATGGGCTTGGATCTCAAACTCCTCACCATCAGCAGATTCCTTACCTTAGATAGAGGCTCAATGCTGCTTAAAATAACACGTTCAACAAACCATTAATGTTAGCCTAAGGTGACAAAATACCTCTGAGGACAGCAAAATGGCTGCTCTGTTTTATTCTGCTCCCAGACTCTTACCTTCTTGAGCATGGACTTCTGAATCATTCTTCTGGGGGAAGCTCAGGGCCTCCACTGGTTCCTGCTTGGCCGGGAGAGGGGCAAGAGTAACTCTGACCGCCGGTCGCACAGTGTTGATCTTTCCCCCAGACAGAGGCGGCTGAACTCTGATGGGAGGGTGATGAATGATGAGCTTGTTTCGACTGGATCCAGAAACAGTGTAACCCATTCCACCAGGGCAGATGTCCTTAAAAGCAGCTAGAATGGGGCAAGAAGGATAGGAGAACCACTGTAAATTATCAAATGAGAGAGACCACCGTTCCTTCTGTTGCATTGAAAGCATTGTGTACCTACTAACACCACCGTCCTCCACATTCATTTCACACATACCCAAGCGATGATCATTGTCACATAGAATGTCACTCTTTAGTGTGCAGCTTCACGCTTGTAATAGAATGTTTGCATTTTTAGATTTGCTGGAAGCACCTGTGCAGATATAAACCACCTTATTTGAGCATAAGATTTGCTACTACTGTGGTCTTTGATAACCGGGCTGACGAAGCATTTTTTTGCTAGAAGTATTGCACTCACAGGAGTATAGGTTCTAGCACCTGGGGCACTTATTTTAATTCTGTACACATTATTAGAATTTGTATAGGTCTTCCCATTGTTTCCATGTCCATATACTTGTTTCTTTTGATTTACAAAGTGAAGCAAAGATAGCCAGTGCAGAATAGTTAAGTGCTTGAAACGTGACCCTGCAGGTGTTTTGAACTACAACTCCCAAGATCACTCACCATTGATATGATATGATTGGTTATTTATAATGCACTTAATACCCAGAGGTTTCTAAGCGCGGACCCAGGGATCGAACCTGTGGTGCTCCGCGTCATCTTGCTTCCAAGGCGAGCAAGTTGCCCCTGAGCTATCCTCCCGAGATGATCAGAAATTGGAGTCCAAAACAACCCTGATCTATATCAAATGTTCTGGAGCAACCTCTGGCTAGGACTATTACTGGCCTTGGTATGAAAAAGTCCTTCTTGAGTATCACCGGCGCTAGGATGGAGTTGTGTCTGTCAGAAGCGTGTTAGAAATTCATCATCATCATCAGACAGAATTATTCTCCATGATCATTCACCCTAATCCTCTTCCAACTCCCCTTAAATAAAACAATGCTGCAAAGGTAACATAATGAAAAGGGCAAAACATGACATGGTCCAGAACACCAAATGCCATGTTTCAAGCCTCTAAACCAGGGGTAGCCAATCCGTCACCCTCCAGAAAGGTTGCCATTGAACATACACGCTCCTTCGCCACTGATGGCTGGGGCTGATGGGGTTTGTACTGCAGGACGGCAGGTTGGCTATCTCTAGCCTAAACATTTGCTATTTCTGCATCAGGATGAAACCTAAATGGGTAACTCGCCCCCAAGTGCGCTTATCTAAACGGACCAGGCTGCTCACCCCTTTGCAACCCCTCTGTTAACACAGGGGAAGTCTAGCTCTGGGGATATGTTGTTATACATATGTACAGTGGTAAATGCCTTTCTGGATGTGGCCACAACCCACGCATAAGAGCCGTGCTGCTAACAAGCATGCAGTAAGAAAAGTTAGTTTGTCCATCAGGACTTTGATTTTTGCCAGCACAGGAACACAAGATGTCTACAGCCTCTCTGTAAAAGAAACCTTTTTTTTAATATATTAAAATGCATATTTTCAGATTTCCTCAGTGACAGGCCTGCTATATATTTATTTCCACAAAACTCTCGAGCATGGCATTCATTTGATGAGCTCCGATTCTGAAATTATACACTTGTGGACGTGTTTATGTTTAAGTGTAGTTCAGCTAGCACATGAAGGAAACACACTGTAAGGGCCTGACTTAGCTGGAGCCAGGGGCCAGCCCAGGAATGGCATAACATGTCAGCAAAGCCCAGCACTTGGTCATTGTCCTGCAGAAGGCCTGCTCAGACTCGCGGCTGCAACAACATGCGAGCCCTCCGACTGCACTGTCTCATCAGCAGGTGTGCCTTGGGAAGACGGGAGTGGAGGTGAGAAAGACGGACAGACCCCGAGCCAGCAAGAAGACACATTTGCCTGGTTGGACTTAGGGAGAAGTAGAGGGAATGATTTGGGTTACAGCAAACCAAATCGCCCCAGATTTGTTCATGTTATCCAATGGTAAAAGAGGCTGCGAATGGAACATAAAGGCCTTTACACGTTCAGACATCACAGCCTCCTCCGATCTAGTGGAAAAATGTACACGTGACGTGCTCCTTTTGTACTTGCGTATCCCAGTGCAAAGGATCCTGAATTTCCCGGCCTTCAAACATGGCACTAAGGGAGGCAGAAGCCTTGGGTCCAAGCTGCAAAAGCTTGATATGTGACCCAGTGATAAGTTGTCTTCCTCCAGGAAGCAGAGTTATAACCCCTGTATTTCCAGTAAGTGCCAATAGCACCCAGAGCCCTACTTGTGGGTAGTGTGAGTGATGCTACTCTCCTCTTCTTCGCTCCTTTCACCTTCCCATTCATATGATATGATATGATAGGTTATTTATAACGAGCGTAATACCCAGAGGTTTCTAAGCGTGGACCGGGGATCGAATCCATCTTGCTTCCAAGGTGAGCACTTTACCACTGAGCTATCCTCCCGGGACTGATGTCCCTAATCTCCACTCCGGTCACCTTCCTCCTTCCTGTCTCCAGCCATCTTCGAATATGCGTCTGTTCTGTCTGCAAAGGTTCACACTAGGAAGCCTTCATCTGGGGGGCTGATTGGAGCTTCAGTTCCTTACTGGTCTCACCTCTGTGTCTACTGATATTGGTAGTATGGATTGGTTGTCTCTGATTGGGACTACCGCTCTTTAATATGCGACTGTCTGCACGGGGCTCTACACTCCAGAGTTGTGGGCTGGGGGATTAAGTGTGGGGTCCCCCTTCGTGGTTCCTCACATTGTCAGCAGCCCTGTGTGGCATGAACTGCTTGCATGCACCTTCTCTGCAACTGTGAAATCCCTCTGTTTGGGTTTTGAGAAAGCTGCCCACCTCTCCCTTTGTCACCACGAGGGCCCACCCATTAGCACAGTGAGTGGGAGCCCACACTTAGTCGCGGTCTTGGTCTATTGTGCTTGCTCTTTAGTGTTGCTGCCAGTGTTTTGAGGCATTTCTGGGCATTTCTGCTCCCATATGGGTCTACACCAAGTTACATAGGCTCATGTGACGGGGTCAGGGCGATGACCGTGTCCAATGGGGAGAGGAGAGATGCCACACAGCCTGGGCAGGAAGCTTACTAAAATAAAAGTCAGAACAAGCACTGCCCCAGACAGGCGGAGTGGAAATGGGGGGTATGGGGCTGCGGGGGGTGTAGTTCCCGGGTATTCATCCCTATGTGCTGGAAACATCAACTTTGATACCACTATTTGTGTCTCAATGCCTCCCCAAACAGCTGCGGCTACCATGCCTTCTTTTCTGTTTCACAACCAGGACTCCCAGAATCCCCTTTGAGGCAGACAGGAAACCCAGGACCGGCGCCAACCAACCGCGAAATCCGAAAGGCAGTCATTCATGCAGACTGTGAACCAGCACCACAACCCAACTGCATCCAGCACTACAGAGAAGCAGCAAACTCACAATGCCAACAGAAAACGAAGTTCCAGCCATGAAGCATGACAGAGAAACACCAGCAACTGTTGTGAAAGCCGTTCTGAAAAGGTGAGGACCTTACAGAGGTTTTTGAGCTTTCCCGGTTGCGTAGCCCACCTCCTGCGGGAAAGGCAGACACAGATTGGTGCAAGAAGTCAGGCGAGGACTGCAGCCAATGGGTAGGTGAGGAAGGCACTAAAGCATTAGCCTCACAGTATAAAAGCAGGCGGCAGCGGAAGAGAACCAAGAGACCAGGCAGAGGAAGGACGGCAGAGTGGAGTATTGAAGAGTTGTTGGCAGAGAGTTGAAAAAGTTGAGGTATTTGAGAGCGGATGGTATCAGTGCTGTGCAGTATATTGTAGTGCAGGAAGCGGGGGGAGTTTAGGAGAGAGAGAGAGACAATACTGTGGGGGATTGCAGTAGAGTAGTGAGGGCAATAGTTAGTGGGAGAGCGAGTGAGTGTTTTAGAGAGAGTGGGACTAGTAGAGAAGGGTGTAGAAGAGGGGAGAAAGAAATAGGGTGTAGTAGAGAAATAGGCTGGGGTGACTATAGTGAGAGTGGGTGTAGTGGAAAGTGGGCAGGGCACCATATCCCTGAGTTTAGTGCCAAGAGTAGCAGTAGCACTAGGTAGAGCATTAGTAGTGAGAGAGTGGTAGCAGAGAGAGTGCAATAGCAGTGAGAGTAGCAGTAGCACTAGGTAGAGCATTAGTAGTGAGAGAGTGGTAGCAGAGAGAGTGCAATAGCAGTAGCACTAGGTAGAGCATTAGTAGTGAGAGAGTGGTAGCAGAGAGAGTGCAATAGCAGTGAGAGTAGCAGTAGCACTAGGTATAGCATTAGTAGTGAGAGAGTGGTAGCAGAGAGAGTGCAATAGCAGTGAGAGTAGCAGTAGCACTAGGTAGAGCATTAGTAGTGAGAGAGTGGTAGCAGAGAGAGTGCAATAGCAGTCAGAGTAGCAGCAGCACTAGGTAGAGCATTAGTAGTGAGAGAGTGGTAGCAGAGAGAGTGCAATAGCAGTGAGAGTAGCAGTAGTGGGTAGAAGGAAAAGTAGTAGTATTGGGAGTGGTAATCATAGCGAGAGGAGTAGTGTGGAGAACAGGGAAAGTAGTAGTAGGGTGAAGAGGAGAGAATAGTGGTAGTGTCTAGGAGAAAGAGTATGTGTGTTGAGAAGGTCGTTTTGGCAGTAGTGGGAGATGTAGTGCTAGTAGAAGAGTGGGAGGAGAAGGAGGAGAGTAAACATCCAATGGCAGAGACAAGAGGAAGAGAGAGAGAAGCATCAGAGACATAGAGAAGGACGTGGGAGGAGAACAAGTGGGTGAGTTGAAAAGAGGTGGAAGTTAGGTGGAAAAGGGAAGTAGCAAGGAGACAGGGGTTTAAAATCAGATGGCACCTATACCCCACCCACTAGAACTAACGATTGCTTGTGTAGGTTTCAACATAAAATCCCTGAGGGGGTTGGATAGCCTGCACTCAGGGAAGCCACCTGTACTTTAGACCAACCTGAGGCAGCAGGAGCTACCGAGGAATAGCACTAACCAGGGGTTACGGATGCCTGGCCTAGCACGGGAAGAGGGAGAGGGACGGCACTAGTGCCAATTCCCCACACCCCTTTTCCAACCGGTGTCTCTCTGTATTTGCCTATTGTAACCATTACTCTAAGAATACCTCCTGGGGTTTGTTAATAAAACCCTTGAAACTTCCTCAAGATTTTGTGGATTATTCAGACCATCTGTTACACTCAACTGTGAGTCCCTTAAAGAGACAGGACTGCATGAGGTGCCATGTGGCCCTGGAGAGGCCCTGGAGATGGTAGCCAGGAGACCTTCTCCACACTTCCGCTGGGTCCAGCATTAGACAGCAGGGGGCAGTATCCAACCCACTTGACTATCCTTCCATCCCCCCATAGGGTCGGAAAGGGTCTTCATTATAACATATATATTTTTTATTTTTATTTGTATAGCGCGCTACAACCCAAGGGTATAGAGGCGCTGAGAAGAATATGTATGCAGGCTTGCTTAAGGGTTACAAGATAGCGGCCCAGTACAATGGATAAATATAGTTACAAAGTTTACACTAGGTTACATGTCAGGTGCAGTAAGCAGTACAGTCTACAAATGATGGCGTAGGGGGAAGTCCAGGGGTGTTGCTAGGTCTGAAAAAGACCCGGGGCTACGCTAATGTTGGAACTGTCGGGACTGGGGGCTAGCTAGCCTTTTGGTTGTAGCTCCTGAGATTCTATCCGGGGCTACAACCAAAATACCAGGGGCTATAGCCCCTTTAGCCCCCCCCTAGCAACGCCTCTGGGGAAGTCAAACAAAAAGCTTAGTCTTCAAGGCTTTACGGAAGGTTGTGTGTGATTCGATCATCCCGAGTTGGGCAGGGAGGGTGTTCCAGTGATTTGCAGCCAAGGTAGGGAAACGGGAGCCACAGGCTCGTACTCTTCGTGTATGCGGAACAATGAGGCGATTTGCGTATGCAGACCTGGAAGGTCTAGAGGGTGTTTTTTGATGATCCTCTGAGCTAAGTAGGTAGGTGCCAGTCCATCGATGCATTTGTGTGCAATGGCCAGTGTTTTGAAAAGGATCCTTTCTTTGACGGGCAGCCAGTGAACCTGCCTTCTAACCCCAGAGATGTGATCCTTACGAGCTGTACCAGTTGCGGCCCTCAAGGCATTATTCTGAGCCACTTGAAGTTTTGACAAGTTCTTTTGGGATGTACCGGTATAGAGTACGTTACAGTAGTCTAGCCTAGATCTGAAAATGGCCCTCGCAATGGTGATGCAGTTGTCTTGTGACAGGAACGGCCTAACTGCGTTGATTAGTTTGGAGTGGTAGGCAGCTGAGGATGCAATGGCATTAACCTGTCTGTCCATGGTCATGCTAGGTTCCAGGTATACACCCAGTGTCTTGATGGCTTGGGACACGGTAATGAGAATGTAATCTATTGTAAATGAGCTGTATTGCGTACCGAGTTTACTGAGTGTGGCTGTGGATCCGATTAGCAGGAGTTCTGTTTTCTCACTATTTAGGCACAGCCAGTTTTCAGCCATCCAGGACTGGATTGTGGAATAGATGAGATTGAGAGTATTCATATCTGTAGGGTAGTCACCAGTCAGTGGGATGAGCACCTGGGTGTCATCAGCATAGTTAGTATATGAGATGCCCATGGCGTCAAGAAGTTGGAACAATGGCCCAGTGAAGAGGTTGTAGAGAGTTGGTGATATGCAGGACCCCTGAGGGACACTGCATTTGATAGGGCTGGGGACAGCACTCGAGGAGTCAGAGAACACCTTTATCACTCTCTCTTTGAGGAAGGACGATATCCATTCGCAGGCTTTCGGGGAGAAGTTGGAAGTGGAGGACAGATGATGACATAGGATCTTGTGATCTGCCAGATCAAATGCCACAGACAGGTCTAGTAGGAGAAGGAGAGCAGGCCTGCTGGCATCTCTTAGGTCATCGATTTGATTTTTGAGATCCAGTAGAGCCGTTTCTGTGCCGTGCCGTGGCCTGAAGCCAAATTGGCAAAGACCTAGGAGTTGATTTTCTTCCAAGAATTTTTGAACTTGCCGGTAGGCTGCTTTATCAAGAATCTTTAGCAGGAAGGGGACTGTAGTGATCGGTCTGTAGTTCCCTGGTACCATTGGGTCAAGGGATGCTTTCTTTAGGAGGGGCGGACCCAGGCTTCCTTCAGGGATGTAGGTACCTGAGCTGAGCAGAAGGATGAGTTAACGAAGGCGGTGATGAAGGGAGCCAGGGCATGGGCGCATTCCTTAATGATGTGTGCTGGGCAGGCATCCCCTTTGCAGTTGGATGGTTTGATGGATTTGATAAGATCTATACCTTCTGCTTCAGTCAAGTCAGAGAAGTCAAAAGTGGGTACCTCCTCAGCTGCGGCGGATGGAGGGGAAGGGGGACGTGTGTCTAAGATGGACAGTAGAGCTTTTTGGTGCACTAGAATTTTAGTGTGCAGCATGTCAATCTTATCTAACATGGCAGTTTGAATAGTGTTGCACCAGGACTCATCCTTGATGATGGTAGATGGAGGGGTGGTAGGAGTCTCAAGTTCCCTGAATATAGCAAAGATCTCTTTGGTCCCAGGATTTGGCATTGTTAATCCTAGTATTGAATGATGCAGCTTTAGTTTGAGTGATGGCTGCTTTGTATTGTCTAGAACAGTTTTTGAAAGCTGTTTTGGTTGTTTCGTTAGGGATTTTTCTCCAGGTTGCAAGCAAGGTCCTTTTAGATGACCGTAATTTCATAAGTTCTTGGGTGAACCAGGCGTTGGAGTGCTTAGTTTTCTCCGCTTTCTTAAGTGTGAGCGGTGCTATGGTGTCTACAGCGCAAGTGATGACTTGATAAAAGGCGTTGGCGAGGAGGCTTGGATCATTAGGGAATGGAGGCTGGAGAGCAGGAGCTAGGAGGTGTGGAAGGAGGTTTTCTCTAGTGAGTTTGCGTGAGCTTCTAGAGAAGGCTGCTGGCAGTGTTATGTTGGGTTTAGTGGGTCCAGTAGTGGTGGCAATGTTGAGTTTGATGCAGAAATGATCAGACCAAGGGATGGGGGAGATCTCAGGGATAAGGATGGGACAGTTATGATGAGCTACCCAGTCAAGCGTGCAACCTTTTGTGTGAGTAGGCTCGGTAATGGTTTGGATGAACCCTAAAGTGGTCAGAGCTTTTTGTAGAGTAGATGCTTGAGCATCGTTACTATCATTCAGGCCAAGATTAAGGTCGTCTAGTAGCACTATCTTAGATGTGTTTTTGATGTTGTTGGACAATGCATGTATGAGAGCCTCTTGGAACTCAGAAGAGGGGCCAGGAGGGTGGTACACTAGATGGAAGGCTATGGTGGAGGTGGGCGAGGTCTGGAGTTTAATTAGGAGACATTCAGCGTTGGGTCCTAAGTCACTTTGAATTCTTATAATGTTAAGAGTGTCTCTGGCAATAATGGCAACACCTCCTCCTCTTTGGCCGACCCTATCCTGTCTAAAGATGGTGTAGCTGTTGGGGATGGCCTGGGAGAGGGTGGGGCCGGATGATTCCTGAAGCCAGGTTTCACAGATAAAGAGGAGATCTAGGTGGTCACTAGTGATCAGGTCGTGTACATCAAGAGTGTGGGCAGGGATCGACCTGGCGTTCACCAGGGCACACTTCAGGGCAGGTGTGTTGCTGCTGATCAAAGCTGGTGGGTTGGCGAGCTTAGTGGCAGCAGATTCATTCGGTGTCGTCACAGGGGCAGTGGTCACAAAGGCATGGCAATCAGCAGTGGCACTAGAGTCAGTGCTAGCATTATTAATAGCAATCATGCGGGCAGTTGTCACAAAGGCATGGCAATCAGCAGTGGCACTAGAGTCAGTGCTAGCATTATTAATAGCAATCATGGGGACAGTGGTCACAAAGGCATGGCAATCAGCAGTGGCACTAGAGTCAGTGCTAGCATTATTAATAGCAATCATGGGGGCAGTGGTCACAAAGGCATGGCAATCAGCAGTGGCACTAGAGTCAGTGCTAGCATTATTAATAGCAATCATGGGGGCAGTGGTCACAAAGGCATGGCAATCAGCAGTGGCACTAGAGTCAGTGCTAGCATTATTAATAGCAATCATGGGGGCAGTGGTCACAAAGGCATGGCAATCAGCAGTGGCACTAGAGTCAGTGCTAGCATTATTAATAGCAATCATGGGGACAGTGGTCACAAAGGCATGGCAATCAGCAGTGGCACTAGAGTCAGTGCTAGCATTATTAATAGCAATCATGGGGACAGTGGTCACAAAGGCATGGCAATCAGCAGTGGCACTAGAGTCAGTGCTAGCATTATTAATAGCAATCATGGGGGCAGTGGTCACAAAGGCATGGCAATCAGCAGTGGCACTAGAGTCAGTGCTAGCATTATTAATAGCAATCATGGGGGCAGTGAGCAATCATGGGGGCAGTGGTCACAAAGGCATGGCAATCAGCAGTGGCACTAGAGTCAGTGCTAGCATTATTAATAGCAATCATGAGGACAGTGGTCACAAAGGCATGGCAATCAGCAGTGGCACTAGAGTCAGTGCTAGCATTATTAATAGCAATCATGAGGGCAGTGGTCACAAAGGCATGGCAATCAGCAGTGGCACTAGAGTCAGTGCTAGCATTATTAATAGAAATCATGGGGGCAGTGGTCACAAAGGCATGGCAATCAGCAGTGGCATTAGAGTCAGTGCTAGCATTATTAATAGCAATCATGGGGGCAGTGGTCACAAAGGCATGGCAATCAGCAGTGGCATTAGAGTCAGTGCTAGCATTATTAATAGCAATCATGAGGACAGTGGTCACAAAGGCATGGCAATCAGCAGTGGCATTAGAGTCAGTGCTAGCATTATTAATAGCAATCATGAGGACAGTGGTCACAAAGGCATGGCAATCAGCAGTGGCATTAGAGTCAGTGCTAGCATTATTAATAGCAATCATGGGGGCAGTGGTCACAAAGGCAAGGCAATCAGCAATTGCATTGGAGTCACGAGGGAGGGAGAGTGATTTGGCTGGCAGCCGTTCCGCTATGTCTCTGGTTATAGCAAGGTGCTTGTGGAATCTTGGGGGGCCGTCCCTGACGTGGAGATTATGTGGAGCAGCCGCTTTGGGGATCGAGGCTCCGTTATGGACTGGCGCCCTCATTAGAGAGCGGAGGCTAGGTAAGGTGACCGCAGGGTTGGGGATGGTATTGCATTCCCTCGACCTCACCCTCAAGCGGGCGTTGCGGATGGTGATAGAGGGAGGGGTTTTCAGAGTGCCCTCGGACGTGAAGCGCAATCGCAGCCGCTCGTTTCCGAGAGCCAGTGCCCCGCATGAGAGGGCGTATGGCACATAAGGGGGTGAACCTCATCCACATCCAATTCACGCTACACATTCCTGCATCCATTCATGCTACATCATTTTCAACAGTACTCTACAGTACCCCCTGCCACTGACACTGCAAACCTCACGACACACAACCTCAATGCACTCTTCATCACAGAGACTTGGCTCACCCCATCACTGACGCGCATCCTGAAATCTGCTGAGATGTTGTCCTAGGGTTACCCTCACCAACACATCAGCACAAACACATCAGATGAATGCTCTAAGTTGCCACCAGCCATCCACTAACCTCTCTGCACTAACATTCACAACTTCTATGATCAAAACACTATGGGCCTCATTGCGCTTTGGCAAAAAATGGTGGTAATGCAGTGGTAAGTGTGTTACCACTGCATTACTGCTGCATTAGCGCTCCACAAACTATGGGTTTGGCGATAAGGTGGAGGAAAATCATAAAGCAAAATGATGGAGATAATTCCATCACCCTACCACCAAAAAACAGCAATTTCAGTGGAATTACTGCCAGCTGTAATTTCACTGAAATCCCTGTGGAGTCCTACGGACTCCATAAATGGAGACTAACACCACCATACCGCCACTTGCAATCTGGCGGTAATTCCGCTAGACCAAGTGGCGGCAACAGTAAATCTGTTTGGTGGTATCTCTGTGGAATTACAGCTGAGATGTCACCAAACATGTAATTGGGCGCTATATGCAGACCAACAAAGCCACTCATACATGGCATTTAATATCCCTCCCGATAGACCTAAAACAGAAATATGTCTCTCTAGAAATGAATGCCTCTATGCACTCAACAAAGATCACCTAAAACAGACCGACAGGCAGAGCTCAGGGTACTTCCAGTCTGCACTCATCAATGCAACAGCAAAGTAATACAGCTTTTTACCCCTCTCCTCACTAACCTAACCTAAGCCTCTCTCTTTCAGATCCACCAGAGCAACTGAAGACCTGCAAATGGTAGCAGGGAGAAGTATAATTCCCACTAATTAAGCAATATGCCCCGAGTGGCGGGGCATATAGCTATTAGTACCGATAGCCCGCAAGATCTGTGTGACCGGGGCACTAAAAGCATTTTCGGGACAGAAAAAAAAGAAAAAAACGACCACAAAAATTGCCGCCGGGAAAGGGAAAACAGAGTCCGGTTTCCCTTTCCATTGCGGCCATCGGGAGCCGACACGCTGGGAACAGAAGCGTTCCGAGCGTGTCAGCTCCCAAAAAAAAGAATAAGGTAAGTGGGGTTGGGAGGGCAGAAGGGAGGGAGGGGGAAAAAAACATACTGAGTCCCCGGCGGGGGACGATGAAGCCTGCAGCCATGTGGAGACTCGGAGCGGGGATGCAAATTATCAGTGTTATGTTGCCATCTCCTGTACAACTGGCAAAATTCACCCACTTCAATAACAGCTATCATTTCAATGTATGGATGCAAATTATCAGTGTTATGTTGCCATCTGCTGTCCAAATGGCAAAATGCACCCACTTCATAAACAGCTAACATTTCAACAAACTAAATGAGCACGGTTCTAAGTGGTCACCTTCACCTTCCACTATCGCAAAGATTCGGAAGTTACTTCTTTCTACCCCCACTTATCTTCACACAGGGCACAGCGGTTCCCATGTCAATTAACACTTAATTACCGGCTCAAAGTGTCAGTCTCTAAAGAGCAAAACGCTGTAGGACGAATGTTATGTTATGTTACTTTGCATTTATATAGCGCCTTATGTACCATTGGTATGGTCTCAAGGCGCTGGTAGGTAGAACGCCCTCGGGAAATGAAGTTCAAGTCAGTAGAGAGAATAGAGAGAGTCAAAGGTGCGTGTGACCACCGGATATGTGTGCAGCTGGTGTGGCATTCGTGTGATAGCTGCTTCTTAGCGGTAGGTGTGGTGGTTGAGAGATCAAGAGTATGTGTTCGTTCTGGCAGGTTTTATCCAGACCGATTCTGGCTGCGTTAGGCCTGAGGAGAACGCCTGGAGGGTGTGTAACCAGCAGTGTTTAGTTAGAGTGATGGGGAGTATGAGGCAGATGATGGTATGAGAACAGCTATACCGAATGGTGTCATAGTATCACTGTGTTCTAGTTGAGTGGTGGTGTAAAGAAGAGAGTAAGCATGGAGATGTGATATGATGGTTTACATGCTCTTTCAAACGTTCCATGCACTCCAAACCATTCCATGCAAGTCGCGCAATTCTATGCACTCCAATCCGTTCCATGCACTCCAATCCATTCCATGCACGCCAATCCGTTCCATGCACTCCAACCCGTTCCATGCACTCCAATCCGTTCCGTGTATTCTAAGCTATTTTATGACCATTTTATGCAATGCTTCTTTCATTCATTCTACCCAGGTTATCATTTCTCCATGCATCATCCATCCACATACGTCATCTTCACACGTTCCATCCACTTCACTGGTTCCACCCATTTCACATGTTCCACCAAATTCACACATTCCATCCACTTCACCGGTTCCAAACTCATCACCCGTTCATCTACCTACTTCATCCGTTCTACCATTTCACCCATTCCATTCACTTCACCTATTCTACACCCGTTTATCTGTTCCATCGACATACTTCACCCGTACCTTCCACATATTTCACCTGTACCTTCCACATATTTCACCCGTACCTTTCACATATTACACCAGTACCTTCTATATGTTTCACCCGTACCTTCCAAATATTTCACCAGTACCATCCACATATTTCACCCGTTCCATCCACATAATTCACCTTTCCATTCTACATACTTCATCCTTTCCGTCCACATATTTCACCCGGTCCATCCTTTTCACCTATCCCACCCTGTTCATCATTTCTGTCTAGTTCATCCATTCCACCGAGTTCATCCGCACCACCCGGTTCGTCCGCTCCACCCGGTTCGTCCATTCCACTCACCTAGTACACTTGTTCCAACCCCATATTTCCATACTTCCTCCATTCCAACTATATTTTTCATATGATCGATCCACTTCACCCGTTCCATCCACATACTTCTATCATTCTATTCAATATATTTGACCCATTTTGTCCACACACTTCACCCGTTCCTTCCTCATACTTTACCCGTCTCATCTATATACATCACCCGTTCTTCCAGATCCATCCTCCGTTCCTGCCACCCACTACACCCGTCTCATCTATATACATCACCCATTCTTCCAGATCCATCATCCGTTCCTGCCACCCACTACACCCGTTTCTTCCTTTTACTACATCCGTTCCTTCCAACCACTTCACCTGTTCATTCGCATAATCACCCGTTCGCTCCGCTCAACACCCTACGTCTGTTCAAGACCATCACGCCCTACATCCTCTCAACACCCTAAATCTGTTTGACACTCTACATCCGCTCCACTCTATTAACCACTCATACAACCTACATTCGCAATACAACCTACATCTGCACCACGCTCCTATCTGTTCCACGCTCTCATCCGCTCCATGCCCTCATTCATTTTGCACTTGTCCGCTCCACGCACTCGCCCGCTCTACACCTTTGCCTGCTCTACGCACCCATCCGCTCTACGCACCCATCCGCTCCACGCGCTTCATCCACTCTACCGCCTTCATCCGCTCCACTCACTTCGATGAATGCCTACTCACAAGCTAAAACTGAAAGTAGGTGCTGTAATTATGCTACCACGCAATCTTATGTCATCACAGGGACTCTACAATAGAACAAGGTTGACAATTACGCATCGCCTAAAGACACATCATAGAGACCTGTGTGATCGATGGAACTTAGATACTGTTCTTATATCAAGCATACATCTCATTCATCTGATACGTTTAGCCTTTTCAATGACCATTAATAAGTCACAGGGACCTACATCCCCCTTCCTGGAAGCGATCAGCGATAATTCTGATATTTAAGAAGGGGGACAGGAGTGACCCTATGAATTACCGATCGATCTTGACCTTTAAGATATGCTAGAACGGTGTATGTTACAGCGGGAACAGCTAATTTTTCTATACAATTGAATCCTGATGAAGGCTACAGAAGTATTGGCAGTTACGAATGATTGTAAGGAGGCAAAAACACTGTGTCAATGATTGATGTGTTTATGTTTCAAAATTAGGCTGGCAAGAATCTCTACACAGAGATAGAACAGTAGGATAACTATCCCTAGTGCTACAAGAAGAGTGTTGACATTAGAGAACAAGCCCTGAAACAATGTCTAACATCTCTGGTTTAAAAATGAGTTCAATCAAAATGGCTGAAGAAATTGCTTGGTTCAAATGACTCCAAACCTTGGCTACTAACTGCACACCTTGTTACTCATAATTCTTCTGCCACAATGTTGTAAAAACCAAAACTAAAAAAGATTTAAAAGAATATTGGGAATGATATCAAACCTTATTAAAGACTTGGAATTGACATGTAGTGTGTGGAGCTATACATCTGTGAATTGTGTTGGTCTGAGGTAAAATCAGATGCTATTCAGTTTTAGTAGATGTGATAATAGGCTAATTCTGAATATGCCCAGGAGAGAGTGATGTCCCCTGATAGCAAATTAAATCAAGCCAGAAAATATTAATTCAGGAATAATTCCCACTGAACGTATGGTTCTATTTGTTTTCTTTACCCCATTCTTTAAAGATAGCAGAATTTTCATCTGCAAAATATTATGGAACTAGTGTACGGGTCAGTGTACACGGGCCAAAGTGCAGGTTTTCATTGACACAGTAGGACCACTATATATCCGAAGCCAACAGCTCCCTCTAGCGGTGACAACAGGCGAAGCTATGCAAATTGGCATTGTCTCTATATATATTAAGGCATCAGCTCCCTCTAGGGGTGACAGCAGGTGAAGCTATGCAAATTGGCATTGTCGCTATATATCCTAAGCCAACAGCTCCCTCTAGCAGTGACAACAGGTAAAGCTATACAAGTTGACATTGTCTCTCTATAGCCTTAGGCATCAGCAACACCACGCCAACAGCTCCCTCTAGTGGCAACAACAGACGAAGCTACTGCATTAGACAAACATACAGGGAATAACATGCATCTGGCCTTTTACTATATTGTTAGATTAGATGTTTGATTTTGGCTATATATTTTCTTGTAATATGCTATTTGGTTGTCCCCCATACAACCATGTCCACAGTTTTTGCTGGGTACCGCTGCAAATCCTGCGCTTTACCCCGCATCCTCTGATACGCACAATGTGCCCATCAGCCGCACCAACCTCAAGTACATTCTTCCATCGCTTCCCCTTTGCTCTGTGCGTCTGGCTACCAAACCCCCTATAACGCTGCTCCTAACCCCACTCGCTTTCTCTACTGCCCTCCTTTTCTGCTGCATGTGGGGACATCCATGCAACCCTCATCCCTGACCCCATCCTGCAAAACCCTCATTCCCCTTTGATTTTTCTTTTTTGTGCCGGAGGGAGACCCCCCACAAACACCTTTTACTGCCAACCCCCCGCATCCACACATATATTTCTCTGCGTTGCACCATCTACTTGCTCCCTCGCTGCCTCTCCCTTCCTTGCTCTTGGCCCACCCGTACTTCCTTTTCAGACTCCACCCTCCCTCTCCCCTGCACCTACGGTACATAGGATTAAGGTAAGTGCACTCCAGTAACTTATTTCCAGTGGCATTAAGGATGACTTGTAAACAATGCAGTGTGATGTCATTACAATGCAACTTCGATGTATTTGTCCCAATCTAACGCCTGATTTGAAATGTGTTGTCGATGAAGCAACTGATAACAGATCTTCCTCTGCTGCGTTTACGTCCCTGATACCCAACAGACCAGGATATGCATTGGGTAGTCCTTTACCTTCTGCGTGGCTTGCTGTAGTGCCTGAAGGGCAAAGGGAACGTTCTCCTGTCCTGTGCCCTTCCATCTTTGGTAACTAGGAATTGGCGAGTGTGAAGTTGGCCTGAATGTGGGCCCAGTGACTGAACAATCATTTGAGAATTGGCATGCGCTGCGTCTGGAAAATGCATTCCCACAAACCCTACTTTCGAGCTCCTGAACAAAATGTGAAGTTGGGCATGTGTTTAAGTATTTATTTATTTATTCATTGACAAAGCACACTAAGCCCAAGGGCATCAACATGCTGTTACATAGCAAGTTTCAGGCATGGCTTAACAAATTAGTTAGGTAGTATGGGGTCCAGGTTACACGAAGAGCCAGGTCTTTAAGCGTAGTGGTATTGTTCAGCTTGTAGGGCAGGTGGTAACGTGTTCCAGTGTTTGGCTGCCATAGTTGGGAAGCTTGAGCCGAGTATGGAATGCGCTTGCACAAAAGCAGCTTCTAATGAGCCGCAGCTGGAGCTTTGGTACAAATCCTGCAAGCAATGACTATGATTGAGCTTTTGTAAGTCAACCCCAGTGGATTCAGAAATGTGTTGGACTTTTTTGAGCATATGCTGGGATCTTGACATTGGTGTTCATACTCCAGTATTGACGTCATTTTGTCTTTGTTCTTTAACAACCGCATTAGCAATGACTTCTGTTTTTTTGCATCCCTAGTAATCGAATGGCCACTTAGGCGATATGCACATCAGTGGCGGGCCGACCCTGTAGGTAATGGCCCGCCGCGGGGGTAAGGTGGCAGGGGGGTGGTGGGGCGCGGTCATCAGGCGGCTTGGAACGCTGGCTAACACTAGGAGTGTTAGCCCGCATTCTGAACCTCCTGACTGGCTGGCTCCCCCGCCGAGGGTTCTAATGGTCAATAATGACTTTGAGACATCTCTTTGGGTTTCCATTTGTTACTTTGAAATGTTGCTGCCACCGGTTTCTGTTGTATTGCATTGCATCACTGATTGTTTATTTATTTATTCTTGACATTTATATAGCGCACATAATCCAGAGGCATCTGGGTGCTTTTTGCTTAAGAGTTCGGTTACATTAGGTACTTACCGCAACAGGTTACAGTCATAGAACGGTCACAATGGTAGCAGATTACAAATTACAGCATTATTTTACATTAGTTGCAGGTCCTCTGAGACAGTGGCCCTCATTACGAGTTTGGCGGAGCTATTAGCTCCATGGCTGCCACCAAACCGGGCTCGTTTACAGGATTCCTGCAATGAGGAGTAACCGGGTCATTCCAACATTGGAGGTCCCGGTAATTCCCCCTTGCAGGAACCATTCCCCATTCCCATTTCAGCCCCCATAGGGCGCCATGGGAATGGGGAGGGAGGTAACAACAGGCACATTATAAGTGTCCTGTTGTTACCTCCTTGTTCCCCTCGCGGGACCCGGAAAGCACGCCTGGTTTTACCAGGCGTGCAATCCGGATCCCGCGATGGGAAGCTTGTAATTGGCCCTGACGGAATGAAGGGGGCCAGTCCCGTACCGGCCCCCTAAATTCCGTCAGCGCCAGCCTCGTAATGAGGCCTAGTAATTTGTTAGATATGTTACGTAAGTTACAGGCAGCATTAGTAAATAAGTTGTGAGATACAGAGTATACAGACAGGAATGCATAGGTACCCACTATTAGCTGTCTGTGACATCACCAGCCTTAAGTTAGATGCGATCTTGGGTGACGAGCCATTTTAAGGCCTTTGCGGAAGAACCATAGTGATGGTTAATCTTTTTTCATTCTGAATTGTGACATAATAACCTAGGTAATCTTTACTTCTCTTTAGTGGTATATGTTAGGCCAATGTTTGTGCGGCTTTACTCTGACTTGTAAGCCCTATTACTCCACAACGGCTTTAAAAATGAGGAAACTAGCAAACCAAACAGCACAGTTCTAGGTTCATCAAAGTGTGCTGGCACCTGGAATAGGGTCTTTCATTTGTCACATCGCAGATGTTACACCACAAAACAAACAGTAACACAAGGAAATAACAGATACACGTTTTGCACAATTCTGACTAGGATCTTTTTATGTGTCGCTTTTTCTCCAGTGCTAATAACAAAAGAAACCTTAGTAAAAATGATACACCCGTTATGCACAGAAAAGGAGGTGATGGCTGGGAAGTTTAGAATTCATCTTAACCTCACGCTTTGCTCTTGGCAAACCTCCAGACCATGGTTCTTTGCCTGCCAAGTCATCACAGAAAGGGGAAAGACCATAAGGAAATCAGGCTTGGTCCCACCCCAAAAGGGGCAGTCCAGCCCGAACTGCTTTGTCACATCCCTTCTGCACGAGACCACAAGCATCCCAGACATGTTTCAGCATCGTTGGGCCTCATCACTGAGGAGTAGCTTGGGTCTCTAGGCCCAGCAGGCTCAGGACCCATGTCTGGGCATATCCTTCCCACTTAGGGTGACTAAGAAAAACAAAAGAGGTGATGGCTGGGAAGTTTAGAATTAATCCTAACCTCTGGAATTCACAGTTTGGCACACCATCATTTAATTAGTCTCAGTATTGCATGTATTTAGCCAGAACAAAGTTGATGAACAGTTTTAATAGGAGTACATAGTTTGGAGATACAGGTAATTTGTTAGCATAGCATGTATTTGGGTGTGTTACCAACAGTGTCTCTCTTACCTGTTCCAGGAAGGGGGCATTTCTCGCAATATGGACCCCACGCCTTGCCGACACTGCAGCAGCAGAGCTGCCTGCTGAGCTGCACCGACAGGGGGTGCATACACTGCTTCGCGGCGCTGACAAACCGAAAACAGGCTGCTTTTTCTTCAGAGACCATATGATTATCAGCTGCAACAAAAGAGAGAGGGAAGGCGGGAGAAATACGTTACATACAAAACAGATGAGAAACAGAGGGGAAGGTCGTTCACCCTAAATGTTAATGTAATAATAATTGTTCTTTCATAGTGCACTTAATAGCAACGAGTGGTTTCTAAGCACAGGATCGGGATTCAAACCTGTTTTACGCTGTGTTGTCTTGCTTCCAAGACAAACGCGTTGCCCCTGGGCCATCCTTCCTCCTTGAAAATATGTATTTTTTAAACATTGAAGCTAAAGGGTATTCCTTCAATGAGCCAGCAATGGGCTCTCATTAACATGTGAATTTCAATAGGAAAGGAGCAATATTCTTTTTGTCCAATGACCAATCACTGTTCCTCCAAACTCCATGTGAAAAACAGCACTGGACCTCATGCAGGAGCGAAACAGAAACAGCCCATTGTGAGTCCTTATATGTCATGTTTTCCCGCAATGTGTCTCTAACATGGCAACAGGATCATCGGAACCACCTGACTCCACTACACAACAATGTACTACCTACACAGTGAGAGCACAACCTATCAAGTAACCAGAGAAGTTCAAATGAAAAATGATAGGATGCTCCGGTGGAACTCTCAGTTCGATCCCAGTTAGGTCTTAAAACTCGTTTCAATGTCCTTAATTGTAATTTGTTTGCGTTGGAAGGTATCTATTGGTATTTATACAGCCACATATTTATTGGTGGTGGACTCCAAAGCCACTAATGAAGTAATGAATTGGGGTTCATGGCAGGTTATGTTCCCTGAAAAACATTGCCTTGACATATACTCCATTCTGTGTCTGCATTAGATTCATCAGCACCTGCTGTTGGGCAGTTTGAGAAACTGCTGTTGGGCACTGCAATCATTCTAGTGGTTTGCATCAAGTCATAAAAACATGCAATTTTGTGCTCCCTCAATGCTCCTTCTGTTGCCCTGCTTCTGTTCTGCGTGCACAGGGGCTGGTAGTTCATCCAGGCGGCACAGCACTCATCTACTCTCCAAAGGTAATATTGCGCATCAGGTGCCTATTGGTGCATCAGCCCTGTCCATCCGCGGCGTGGATAATGCCACCCTGTCTTACTACTCAACTTCTCGCTACCTTCGTACCCACCGAGCAGAAAGGAAAAGATGTAGGACTCACAGTGATCATTTGTCGGTAGAACGAAGATACCAAGGAGTTCTTGCTCTTGTTCGAGGCGCTGCCGTGGGCTCTTTATCCCAAGTCTGGATTAGGCAGCCGGTTGCTCTCCAGGTGTATTGTCCATCAACCCTTGTCAGCCATAGCTACTATAGTCAGGGTGAGGAATCACGGACGTTGTAAGCCAAAACATCTGCAGAGCAGCAGGTTGCATACCCCTGCCCCAACCCATGCACGGTCTCGCCTTTGTTTCATGAAGCTTGTAGATGCACCCAAACACTTTGGAAGTTTTGTTCATTGCTTGAACAACTCATGACCTTGTTCTACCCTTGGTGCTTACAACAAACAACTTGAAATCTTTTTGGGAACTGTCTAAGATGACTATATTCATGGCAAGGCAAAAGCCCAAGTCTTTGGCATGCTGAGATTGCAACAACTCAATACAATAAGCCATCAGGGCCTTCATGACTTCCAGGACTTGCTGATAGTCCACCTGGCGCAATAGAATAAATAAATGAAGGAAACATCTGTGGATGGGAACATGCCAAGGCGTCCCAGGTTAAAGAAGTACATCAGTTAAGAAAGCTGGACTCCTACCTCCTTGCCCAAAAGACCACTGATATAAAGACAATTGGCAGAATCGTATCCCCCCACTGGGCGAAAGACTGGGAAGAGTGACTATTTCCATCAAGGATGTCTACATTTAATAGTCGTCAAGCCAATTTGGCCATTTCCACCTTCTAGGCAGAAAAGGGCCTGGCGAGGGCACCGGCTTGAGGATGGCATTGTTTTGATGGAGGTCAAAGCATCCATAAGTTTGTAAAATTGATAGTGACCATTGCACACTGGGTCAGGACCACATTGGTTTTGGGTGGGGGAAGGGTAATGCTGCCAATGACGAAAGGAGGCACCTGCTCCTGGGAATCCTAATTTAAGGACAAGGATAGCAACACAGTCTGCTCCCACGTGAATTGACTAAGGACATACATCTGGGTGTTATATCAGCTGCAGCAAACAACAGATGTTGCTTTTGCATGGTTGCCTGGATACTTATGATAAACATCCATCAGTATTTCTACTGGGGATTTTGGGAGCGGAACTATCCTTATGTTGTCTTCCACAGCTACACACCATACGTTTATAAGACATTTTCTTGATGGAGCATGAGGCCGAGCGGTCAATTTAAACAGCTGAACCCAGTTGAATGGTACTATTCTTCTTATCAGACCAATTGATATCAAGCATTCATCAAGTGACTCAAGAAGTGCACCCCTTCACATCTGCATCATGTATTGGCTGCCTGTGTGATTGAGGGGCACACCAACATCTGTGTCATTAAGTGCCCAGGAGGACCTCCATTATTCATGGACTACTGGGGGCATCTCTTGACACTGAGTGCCATCTGTAGACATCTCTGTGACTGATGGCCTGCTGGACCTCTTCACCATCGAGGGCCAATGATATTATTACACATGGACAGCAACAATCTTTTGATATCTTACTAGTGAGGTTTTTGAGTGCAGCACAGTACAGAGACAGCTTGTATTAATTACATTGTGCCGTATGTCGCACTCCTCCAGCTTCTAAACACACTACTGGGTATCGAGCCGATGTTGTACTGCAATGCCTTGTTCTCAAGACAAGCGTGTTGCTCCTGAGATAAACTCCTGACTCTGCGGTTGTTCGAGGACATCCTCCGATTGCTGATGGTGGGAGCGACTGCATGCTGATATTCCTGGATCTCTCGCGGCTTTTGATACGATGGACCATGGTGCTTTGTTGTCCATCTTATCTGCCGGCATGGGCATTGGCTGGTTGTCCTTGGCTGATGAAGTGTTTCCTCTTGGAGAGATCCCAGTTTGTCTGGGTGGGTACAACCTGGTCACCCATCTGACCATGTAGGGTAGAGCACCCTGAAGTCCTTCGCACCTCCTGTACTTTTGAATCTGTACATGAAGCCACAGGGAGACAGGATTTGGCATCTCTGCTAAACCGTAGGCCTATGACATCCAGCTCTATTGACAAGTCTCGTCGGCTGAGGACGTCTATTGTCAGGGAATATGTCTTTCTGGGATAATGGTTTGGATGGTTCAGACCAGTATAAAATGTAACACTTCTGCTTTGCCAGGAAACATCTGCACATCTGATAAATTCCCGGCTGCCTATTTAAGCCCATCAATGCATCACTCTCACTGGAATTATTTGATCACTTGGTTTTTTAGAGACAAAACTCTTTTCTTTCCCATGCTTCTAAAAAAAGCTCAATCGCACATTTCTTGTAACTTTTGTTCTAGAAAATTGACCATTTTCTAATTAAAGTATCTTTTTTCGATCAGCCGCACAAATGCTTGTACTTTCCATATTAATTGTGAATGCTCTGCTGATTGGGTTTTCCATAGACAACGTACAATCGCTTCAATTGGCATTACATTCAGCTGCCCATCTGGAAACTGGAGCTCAGACTTTTTATCATCTATCTCCTTTGAGGGCATCTTTGCACTGGCTGCACTTTAGTTGCAACTCCTGATCAACCTGGCTTGTCTAATTTATCAGCCTCTGATTCCACTTCAGGCGAGCTATTTAGCGTATCCATTTCACCTTTTGGGAAGAACATCTTCCTCGTGGAGGAAGGATCAGGTACTGCCTAAGATCCTCATAAGGAAGCAAAAAAGCCAAACACATGTCTTTTCTGAGGCTACCACTAAGTTCTGGAACACCCTCCCCCGCTCTTCAATACATACGTCTTCTTTTGTAACTTTTCATTGAGATATTAAGACTTATTTATTCCCAAAATAATTTGAACCCTTTAGTTGGTTTATTGGTTTCATTGTGATTCTTATGGAAACTTTTAGGAATTGTTACTCTTTTTTTGTATTTCTTGTCTTTTGCATTTAACTCTTGTATATTTTTGATCTGCTGTATTGTGCCCTTTGAACCCTTTTGGGGAAAGATTTGTGCTTACATTATTTTAACTCTTAAAATAGAATGCTGGGTCTGGTAGGCATCTGTGTCATTGAGAGTCCATTGGACCTCTTCTTCATTGAGGGCCCAGTGGACATCAGAGTCACTGAGGGACTACAGGACCTCTTCTTCATGAAAAGTCTACTCGGCATCTGTGTTATTGAGAGTCAACAGGGCGACTTCTTCATTGAGGATATAAGGGACATCACTCTCACTATTAGCCGACTGGACCTCTTCATTGAGGGTCTAATAGGCATCTTTCTCATTAAGAGTTCACTAGACCACTACTTTATTGAGAGTCTAGTGCACATCAGTGTCAATGAGAGCCTATTGGACTTTGTCATCACTAAGGCCCACAGTCGACATCTGTCATTTAATGTCTAGTGAGCAGCTGTGTCATTGAGAGCCTAAAAGGCATCAGTATTATTGAGGGTCCACTGGGCTTTGAAGAGGGAAATACAAGTGTGGCCCTCGTGACCCCCACCCAACTCGCAGCCAGAAGGCAGAGAAATGAGAGATGTACTTCACTCCTGGACCCTTCCTAACCACCAATGATGTATCGCAGATGTGAGAAACGCTATTCGCTCAGACAGCCATTCAAACCGTACCTGACTGACAATATGGAGGAGCTATAATTGTCATTGATTGAACAAGTTGACTGACTATAACCCCGAAAAGCTCATGACATCACTACTGATATCATGACATAGATGCGTTAGACATGAAGTGTATAGGTATCCATGCATAAAGCTACACGAACACGATAAAATATTGCAGATAGACACGAAACAAATGCTTATGACTCATGCAGAATAGAGGACTGACACACACACACACATATATCCTTTGCTAAGTGGAAACAGATGCCAAGAATAGGTACAACTAGCGTGCACATGGTTAAATTGTGACTAACATGGACGGCCATGAGAACCAAGATGGAAGCAATAGGTGCATTGAAGTGAATGGGGAAAGGCTGACTGACTGATCCAGTTAAAGCAGACAGACAGGGCTTCCAGCGCAGACACGGTGCACATCCTCGGCAAGGACGAGAAGAGACAGAACGTTTCTATTTAGCCAAGGCAATAAAGCACCTGAGAGGGATACAGCATAGAATCCTCATAATTACAAGCAGAAGAGCTCGATTTTGTGGTCCCTACACACGTGACCTGAAAGCACAGGACAGAGTCTATTAATTCGAGGTGGATGGAGAAAGCTGTTCCCATCGAACCAGAGGTGGAAAAGATACAACCGTTAAACAGCTTCAAAGCTGGATGTTCTGTCTCAGGGCTTAGGCGATCAAAGATGGCAACCTGCTTGGAATACGCAGCACCTTTGTGATCTTTCCTCACCTTGTAGAGTTTCTCTTGGCCTGGTAGCTGTCCAAGGTCCCAAGGCTGAGAAGACCTGCTCTGCCCAATTCCTGACTGACTCTCACATTAAACACACTATGTTGCGTGAGCCAATTACCTTTAGGGTAACCTGCAACTTTGTATTCCTGACACTTAGAGGCGGCCCTAGGAGGAGCCATCAGATATGGCAATCCAATAACCAGACTAATCCCTAAGGATTACATATATAGTTTTCTTCTGTCTAACCAATTCCCTTCCCTGATAGGTTTTGTGGGACGTGACTTGTTTTGTGACGTCACTAGCAGTTAAAATGGCGTGGCACACGTTTGGAGGATGAGAACTGGTGGAGCAGAATGCTGTTATAGTGTGATCTCTGTAATTTAAATGATAATAAAGACAGTAAAGTTTGCCCTATGAGCGATACACCCATTCAACATTTATGAAAGTCCCTCTTGCAATATCAAGGCAAAATATGCAAGTATAGCTCGGAATGGACTCGCAATACAGAATGCAAAATGGCAAAGCCATGTCCCAGGGATGGTAGCTTTTCCAAATGTGTGCAGCAACATATGACCACGTATTTACATGCTGCCTATAAGCGGAAAAAATTAAGTAATTGATTGGGTATATTTGAGCTATGGAAATGTTTCAGGGCGAGGAGGCGAATCACCCCTTAAGGAAATTGAAAGCAGCGGTAGGATACATCAACCCCATTTTTGCACCCCCACCCCGCGTCTAGCAGCGAAGACACACTTAGTGGCGCAAAGCAGGCGTATAAAAAAGCACAAGTTATCAGTGGCGTGCATAAGGAGCACAGCGAATTGCAAGCGAAACTGAGAGAAGGCAATGCGGGAAAACAGGACATAGCAGAGATCATGAAGTGATTGTCCCGACAAACGAATGGGTAGGCAGAGAGCTATTACTTAAATTGGATGGAAGGACTACAAGCGAGCTAGGACATATGGGAGAGGAAGCTCTGAATCTTAAAGATGCGGAGGAAGAAGCTAAAGAGTAGGCAGAGGTAATGGAGGAAGTTCAAAGAAGAAAAAGGAAAGAGAAAGAGGAACCGAGAGGTTGAGAAGGGAACAAGAATGAGCAGAAGAGAGGGAAAGGGAAGAGAGAGATAAGAAAAGACAGAGGAAGCTGAGGGTGACAGCAATAATAAAGGCCAAAGAATAGAAAGTGAGACAGTTGCAAATAAAGAGGTAGAAAAGAAGGCTGGATGACGAGCGACTCGTTAAGGAGCGCCGATGCAGAAAAGAAGAGGAGGCTAGGAGAGAGAAAACAGTAAAGAGAGACATTCTGAGAATGACGATGAGGGAGAGGGGATACGAAGAAGAATAGGGGAACTTTACAGAAGCAGAAGAGACAGTTCGGTTGCCCCAAAGGCGAGTAGGAGTACAGCAGGGTCCTCGCTGAGGGGAGAACAAAGGTTTTTAGATAAAGTGAAGGGGAAACGACAGGAGAAACTTATGTTAAGGAGGCTTATCTTTGAGGACAAAGGAGACAGTGATGATAGCGTGGAGACCATGGGGATCAGATGAAGATCGACAGTAAAGTGGCGACGACAAGGAGAGGGCTCGCCGCCACTCCAGGGAAGCAAGCCCTGACAGAGACACAGAATATCAGCTTTCAACGTGACAAAGTCATCACAAATAAAAATGCCTGACTTTGTTTTGTGGGAAAGCCAAATTGCAAATATTTTGGGTTCCCCCAATCGGAAATCGTTGAGCACTGGTAATCCTTTAGCAAAAGGCCACATTCTCACCACGCTACTTTAGTGCAGCGCTTATAGGATGCTCTTGCAAGAGCTGATGCTGTTGCAACAGTTGGCTTGGTACAGTCTGCTCACAGTTGCACTACACCTTTTTCCTTTGCTTGGGGAGAAACAACCTTTTGGGCTGTATCTGACATCCAAACATGGGTCACAGGCTGTTCTATCCAACAGAAGAACTTTGGCCTTTGAAGTGCTCTGTTGCAACCCTCAAAACAACACCAGCCTGGGGATTTCCGTATTCATGAGAGGTTTTGGTGCCACATTTTTCCCCAGCATTGATCTAGTTCACCCAGCGGTGCGGAAACACCATCTAAAACTCCCCGCGAAGCAAAATTACTGTGGGCGTTGTGACTTACGTATGCACGCTGAAAGTATTGGGGCTGGCACAAATCCCAGTTTGCAGGTGCACATGTAGCTGCCCATGGTGTTCAGGCAGTCCCCGTTGGGGCAGACACCCTGCAGCCGGCACTCGTTGATATCTGCAGTGTCCAAAAGGGAAATTTAGAAGAATTAAAGACCGTTGTGATGAGTATCGCTAGTGTCTGAAAAATGTGAGATGTACATTAATGTCCACAAAAGCAGTGTTTCTGTAAACAGCCATGCTGTCACCTTAAGTTAACAAGCCCAGTGTTTTCCATGTCAACTGTAGCTGCTACTGCTAGTGGCCAGAGGAACAAAGGCCTGCATGCAATACACTGCTACTACAAGTCCCTTATCCATTGTGCCCGGTCATGTATCATGCAATGGACTTTAACCACATTATGAGGTACAGAGTGTGGACAACCAGGGGCCAAAGACAAACACACAACAAACAAGATGTCAGGACCCGGTTCTAATAAGATAGTGGTCACACATTCATAAGTCCATGGACCAAATCTTAGATACATTTCATTGAGTTGCTTCCAAGCTCATACCTCAATTAAATGATTTAACTCACTCATTGCATTACATTTGCTTGATTTCATTGAATGTGAGAAAGATTATACAGCCTTACTGAAAGAACACATTGAATAGTGCTAGTTGCACATTGACAGGTCAGCATGCAGAATCATTCGGTGTGAAGCTTACAAACGATTCATTTAATGTATATGCCCATTTACAGAACATGAGGCATACTATGTGGAAAAGACACAAATGCATGACCTCAAAATATGGGAACTTTTCACAGCATCTTTGAATAGTACAATGGACTCCTCAACCACACTTGTGTAAACACGCTTCTGCATGTAGCATGTATTTAATTGTACCATTTAATGTATATCACTGCCAAAACATGTTATATAAGACCTATTCATCAGGTGAACGAATGCAATTCTACACACAGTTAATTGTACAGTCGAAAAAGCAAATGATATACAAGAGAACAACAGCAACACGTCTGTTGTTGGTCAAAAACAGTGTCACCGTTCAGAGGGATTAGAAATAAGGAAAGGACTGCTGGGATTAAGAGGGGGGAAAATATTCAGGGATGTTAGGTTAGGTCAGCTTGCTTGTTTTAATTGTAACACAGAATAATCCTAAAACATTGTGCTGCAATGCACTCAGGGATTTGATGATCGTACAGCGCAGAGAAGCTGCTCCCCAACACATTCCAGGATCCCCCATTAATAATCAAATTATATGTTGCAAACAAAAAGGTTCTCCTCTAGCCTTCTCCTGCTCGTGTCTTGTTAGACCAACCGCTGTGGTCTGGTCGCATGCTATGCTGCTGAGCTGCAAGTAGGGAGGACCCAACATTTCATAACAATTAACAGGAAGATGAATTGGCAATATCACGCAGGAAGAGATCCCAATGAACAGGTCTTAATCGGCCCATCACTATCTATAAATCGATTGTTCTTGAATCTTCTGCTGTTTTATCCTGAGCTTGGAGTTACCTGTATCAATTAGAATCAGAGCACATTTTATCTTCACATTTGTGACGCAATTAACTTTTCATGCGTGGATCGTGTTGGCATTTCAGTTGCAGGAGGGTCAGGCAATCCCTATATTTCGTCTGGTTGCTTTCTCTGCCAGTGTGCTCGCTGGTGCATTCAACTGAAATTTCAAATTAAACACTCTTTATTCATTGATGCCAATAGCCTTCATATAGCCCCCTGTTATTGCTTTGAAAGCATCCCAGTTGTCGGCTGCAGATCTGCTTTCAGCTTTAGCCTGCTTAATGTGCTTAGAACACACCTGAGCTGAGAACTTCTGCACAGGCGCGGTTCTTTAAGATGTTCACATGCATGGGCCATGCGTGGGTTATGGTTTACAAGTACACTGTTGTCCTGAACGAGCGAACTGCGAATCCCTGCTGGATAACAGCCGGATGCTTGGGGCATGAGGCAGAGGAAGAAAGGAATGACCTTGATACCAGAATGCAATCTGTTTTAGTATGTGACAGGTGAGGGGATGCATCACTGATCATGGGCACACCATTGAAGGGGTAGGGTACAGTGGAAACCTGATGAAGCCACCATACTGCCAGGAGTGCCGGGCCTTCCAAAGCACAGGTGATCACCATTTTCCCTTTTTAAAAAGCCTTGCACCCCACAGGACATTCTCCTGGCCCACAAGGGAGACCAGGGCCACATTTGTAGACCGCTGCACTAGGAGACCTAAAACAGAATTCATTTGTGTATGCTAATACGTAATGGGGCTATTTGTTCATTTTTACCGGAAGCTATACAGTTCAACCTAGCACTCTCGTTCTTATGTGATGGTAACAGGAGCTAAATCTAAGTTTAGTGTTTGATTAAACTAAAGCTATGCCAGCCCCAACTGTTACACCTCTAGGAACCCAGAGTATCGATGTGAGGTACCAAGTGGACGCTACAGCTCAAGCTACTTTACTTTGGGGTGAGGTTACTTTGAGATAGGTATTGACTGGGGGCATGTTTGGTGCCAGGCTGAATCTGAGAGCCCTATTCCTGCAGACAACAACTCTACAGTATTTCTGTTGTGATCTGGCTGCTAACCTTAGCCGGCACCTTTTCGAGGTAGGAGACTTACAATAGCAGTTGGGGTTTGCCTTCTGGACACAGGGGGTAGCATACTACCAGCAATGAAGACCTTCTGTCAACAGTGATGTTAGCAGGGTTCTGTGGAGAATGTACGAACTCCTTCATTTAAATTTTGTTATGCTTATTTTAACCTCTGCTTTGTCCTTTATGGGCAGGTCCTGCCATACCTCCTACTCGATCCACCGCTAGCCCTCTTTTAACCCTTAACCCAAACACCCATGTACCCTTTTGAGGGCACTGGCGGAATTCACATTACAAACCTATTTTTATAACAAGTGGGTTTTGATCACTTTTGTAAAACAAATCACCTAAAACAGGGTATAGCAGCTGTCAAACCACACCCGCTGACAGAAGTCAGCCTCAGAAACCACCCCTGGCTTTTTCTCACCCTCTACTGCCAGTCACTATTTCTGCTAGCCGTGGAGAAGAAACAGGCTCTAATGCCAAAGAGAAAAGAATTTGTACTGTCTCAGGGGAACCTCCGACAGGCAGAGTGACTCAGCACATTGGCGTTCAGGGAGGCAGAGTATCCTTCTCTGAGGTTATGTACTCCTGTACAGTTACCAGGTAGACATTGGACTGATCAGAAGCCAATCAGAATCCAGAATTCTGCTAATGCATGCTTGAGACCATTTACAGCAGTTTTTATCCGATTTAGAAAAAGTTATGATCACTGCTAAAACATCTACAGGAATTTGGAACACAGCAGTTTGACTTCATGGAGGTCCTCAGTGAAAGGTTCTTAGGGTCTCTTGTTGATCATTTAACTGGCTACGTGACCCCTGAACTGGAATTCATGGTACGGAATAGTTTCATACAAGTCAAGCCAATCCCCATTCGCACCCGGAAAAGGCGGTCTGACCAATCAGAATCCACCTTTCCCGGGCATGATTTGGCCGCCCGCCATTTGAATAGAAAAGGGACTATGTCCCTTTTCAGATGACGGTGGCCATTTTGGAACAGGTTTTCATTAATTGTGCAGGTGCTTCTGTGTTCTCCATTCCTATTGAGTCTTATGGGACACAATGGTAATGGAGAATTACAATTTACTGGCGCTTGACTTTCCAGAACGCCAAGGCTGTAATCCCCCAGTGTTACTGGCAAGCCAGGCCCTGGTAAATCACACAAGTCCGGCGGCAACCGGATGTTCTTTGAGATATTCAAATTCTTGTAATGCATTGTAATCAGAGCAGTCTCTTCCACAAATAGCAACAATGTTACTCAAGATGGCCACATTAATGGGTGATTTGAAATCCTTTTTCAAAAGGTTGATCCACTTAACCCACTTGCGGTCATGGCCAATATGGGTCAGCGGTTGGGCAAAGCAATGATCCTCATTACCAGTTGCCTCTTTATTTATTCCTCCATTTGTAACTAATAAGGGATGATGGTCACTCTCTGGTCTCTCATGAACCGTAATCACCAATTCTAGCCCAATCTTTCCCTGAGATTAGTATATAATCAATCAGGGAGCACCAATTGGCTCCTGAAAAGGTTTCTTTTGGCCAGCTGGTCCCTAACAAATTGACCATAAGTTCATTTTAAACAAAATACACAGACTCCAGAGCAAAGCAGTGCACACAGCAAGGGGGGATGACATTGAGAGGTGGAATATCCCAAACCTCATCCTGGTCCTCCCAAATTCCCATAAGCTCGTTCTGGGGCTGCAGTTGAAGATTGAAATCACCCACCACAATAGTAAAGGAAGGGCACCACAGAGAGGGGGACAACCCACCAACGAAATTCTGTAGGCGCAACTATGTCAACAGGCCTTGTGAGGGTCTATTATATCAATTGAAAAAACACATCACTTCAAACTTAGCCGACCATATTTTCAACAGTTGCAGATCTGGTGAACCAGAATCCACAACCTCCACCTTCCAGCAAACTGTGACATCAACCCATACGAGTAGCCCCCCCACTAGGTCTGCCTCTTATCCCGTTGATGGCTGGGATGTGAAAAGACTGATGAACCTGGAAGCTGACAGAATCAGCTAAGGTGTTTGCTAATAAGGGCTAATAAGGGCACTTCAAACAGGGTCCTCCAGCAGTCGATTCACCCCAGCCACATTCCAATAAAATCATTAGCCACTTATAAAAGGGACTGTCTAGTCGAAGGAATGCAGAGGATAGACAGTCTCAAGAAGGAAGGGGGGTGCACTCTGGATACTGACAGGAGGGTAGTTGGTAAAGTAATTAATTGTAATTAATCGCAATAGTTCAACACAAAGGGAGCAGTGGGTCGTAATGTGTCACTAAGGGCCTGTGTGGGTCTAAAGCACTAGTCAAGGCATCTCGGATGACGTTAGTGACAACAGTCAACGGTGCAGTTGGATGCAGCTCGAGGGGCTCGACTGGCTCAAAAATGTCCTTTAAGGCGGACGCTGAGTGATGCTTAGCGATGCACTCCTCCTAGCTTCTTCACTGGGCTTGTGTCATCCTTTAAGGCTGATGGCTCAAAGCTGAGGAGAGTGTTGCAGGCAACGGCCTTGTCCTTGGTTTGGTTCAGAGACTCTCTGGCACTTCCCACCTAGGAAGCTTCCTTAGCGACCCTAGCAAGGCACTCTGTGTGCTGACTGGGTACTGGTTCTGGAGCTGCTGAAGGGTCCTCTGGAATCAGTATCTCCCTCTATTTCCCAGGGACATGTTTAGGGGAGGGATCTTGCTTCCCTCTTTGGAAATCCTGGCCTTCCTTCACTGGCGGAAGCTATAATGCAGACTGTACCTTCAGCCAGAGTCCAAATTAGTTCTTCTTGTTACTCATTGCTAAGTCTTCAGATGATCTGCCCAAAAGAGGGGCTTAGAGCTCTTTTAAAGCCAAATGGGCCTCAGTGATTTTGATGTAGGCTAAGCCTACCTTAATGAACCAATCTTGGGTCCCCACCATCAATCTCCTTTATGCGCGAGGTCATAACCAGAGTGCTTTGCAACAGAAAAGGTAAAGGGGTGAAAACATGTAATGTTAAGTCCCACTCATCTTCCTGTCTGATGTGGATCAAAGGGTCTCTCTGGTTAATTGAGCTCTCTGTTGTTCCTGATTAAAGCAACAGGTCTCCCTTGAAGCTTTTGCAAGATTAGACTTTCTGTCGCCTTCAAATCACATACTACTACCCTCTGAATGGAGACCACCTGCAGGGTTGTCAACTGTAAACACATGTACCAGACATGACAGCTCACTGTCTTTGATACTTTAGGGAGGGTACTATATATGACGGGGGAAGGCACCTGTAGGCTGTGTCCACCCAGAGTACAGATGTCTATGTGTATCTCGTGCGGTGAGCATATGAAAATCTGTGCAGATTAGCCCCACACATTTTCCAGAGGTTGATCTACCATCATTCAATTTCATATAAAATTTCAAAAAAGCCCAGATGAGCTCATAACCACTGTGCGGATGGTCGAATTGCTCACACCAGGCTCCCATAATTCCCTGCCAGATGTTTAGTGCCAGAACAACGATTTGTAGTTTGTACTATTTGTGGTGCATTTGTGTCTCTGTTAAGCAAAAAACAGAACCGCTTGATGTTTATAACAGGTTTCCACGTTGTGTAACTGAATTATAAGGGTTCCAGACATTTCCGAGCAATTCTAAAAATAGCTTCCACAATTTTTAAAAGAAAATGCTTAAATATAATTGTCGATTATATATTAGGAACATCCAGCTATAAACTTGAGGCAAAGTTCCACGAGCACTGGCACAACACAAAAGGAATCCCTAATCTTGGGATTCACAAGGCCGGACAATATCAGTGTACGCTGCGAGACATGACATGCAAAAAAAATAAGTCATGATGCAGACTGCATCAAAAGGTGTCAGTGACAAACATGTACATGTTTGCAAAAGTACCAATAGCAAGAGAGAAGCCTGCTGATGGCAAATTCATGAAGATTCCGTGACAGTACACCAAATGAGATGGTGTCACTACGGCAACTAGAACAGTGCATTTTCTGGTAATGGTACTATGGCCATTGTTTTGTGTGAGGATGGGGAAAGTTTTTCCCAACCTTGTCACACCTGAATAATTCAGGAATCCCCCCAAACCGAGTTACGCAAATGTGTCACAAATTTATATGACTGTGTGTGTGTGTGTGTGTGTATATATACACTCTTATACATTTTGTTAAAAACATCTGTTGAAGTTTAAGGGTACAATGCAAAACCTGACAAATACTGGCAAAGCCAACAGTTTAAGCTTTTGTCTAGACACTTTCATAATGGCACTTCCTGGCCATAAGATGGCAACAGCGGACAAATGGTGTTAGTGCCTGGGCATATTATGGCAGTGTCTTGCAAATATCTATCTAATGCCTATACAAGAGCCAAAATTGTGGCTTTGAGTTTGCTTGCTGTTAATAGAAGTTCATTGCAAGGAACAGATGCAATCCAGACACTCTTGCTTAAGGCTTTGTTACACAGGGAGCTGGTTAACAGCTGCAAATAAGCAATTACATGCCAGAAGACTGCTTAGGAATAACTATGTCATCCCCTTAAAAAACACAGATATACCTTAAATGAACCCTAGGGGTAAATGTTTTGGGGAGGGTCCGGTAATGTGTGAATCAATATCAGAGGCATGTTTGTCAAATCTAAAAATCTGTGGTCTTTCTTTTGTTCCCAAAATGCTCTTTGGCATTATGCAAAGCAGCCAGGAAACCATGTGTATGCTAGTTGTCCCCCTCTCCTTTCTGATAGGTAATTTTTTAGAGAATAAGTGCGATTTTCTCATTGATTTCGTTTTTTCATGTACCTGGAGAGGGATTTATATATAGACAGTGATTTATTTGCAAACCAAGTCGAGAGAGATGTATTTACAATGTACAGACTGGATGCAAACAAGACCGCCTGATACCATGCGGACTGACGCAAAATACATGTTTGCAAAGTCTCATGATGTGTTGTTTGTATCAGCCAGCACCGCGTACGTCATGCCCAGCTAGCTTTAGGTAAAGCCCATCACTTGGGCTACCCCACGCCTCGATTGTCCATCCCACTTAGAGCGCTGGCTGTAGGGGACAATTTCACACGAACCCTGGTAGTAGCCTACAAATTAGGGACACAGTGTTCTTGGAGCAGCAATTGTGCATGTCAGAAAACCTCATTAAGAAGAGAGATGATGCAAAAGTGAACACAAAGCACAAGAAAAATAAATATTTGATAGTGCTGTGTACTAATGCGCCATTTTCCTCGCCTGAGGAACCAGACAATCCTTATTACACGCACGCCCCGCAGAGCATATACATGGTCCAAATGCATTTGTAGCCAGAACAAAAAAAACTGAAAAAAACGCATAGTGCTCTGAAGTGCACCACTGATGCACTATGCCACACTGAGCTGCCATTGAAATCTGGGCGTGAAGAGAGATATACTTTATTGCTGCGTATGAGAGGGGGGCGGGGGGGGGGTGCGATCTGAGGTGATCTTCGACTGCTGCGTCGCTGCCCGGACCAATGGGAATATGAATTTTAAAGGAAACAGGCAGCGATCTGGGTCTTAAGTGCTGCAGGAAAGGAAAGGGGAATGTAACGAACAATCGAGAAAGACACCTGCGTCATTCCCGCGCACAGGTTTCCCTCGTGGGCGTCGGTAGCTGCGCATTAGAACACTAGCATGGCGGCAGATTTTACAGTCGGCTGCAAGAGCTTCTGTTCAGGTGATATTAAAACAGAAAAGCCATTGCCTTGGGGGAGATAAAGAGGCACAGAAGCTTAGTGCTACACATGCTAAATCACTCGGCAGGTTTGGCAACCGCAGAACGAGGCCCATAGTGCCTGCTTCTCTGCACTGGAACGACGAACAGATGCGGACGCCATCAGAGCGTGCTCCCGGAAGTCTCCGGCTACAGTCAGGTCTAAGCAGCACTGTTCATCACTCTCTTTACACAGTGTGGGCGACATCCGAGGAAGGGGGCGGGCGGGATTTCGCCTCTCTCGCTCGCTCCCTGGAACTCTCCTGTCTACTTTTTGTATGATAAAGGATAGCTAACCATGACTTTATTAAGGTTTCGAGACCATTAGGGCGAGGCTGTGGGTTGGGAAATACGGTGGACACCGATTTGTGCCCAGAGGAAAATCTACAAACTTGTGGCTTTTCAGGCTGACAAAGTTTACCCGCAGATTATTTCTTATCTCACCATCTTTATTAATCTCCCTCTCTGTCTCTCTCTTCTGTTTTTCTTGATTATTTCAATCATGCCACTTTTATTCCTATTTTGAAGAAACCTTCACTTCATCCCTCTCTTCTTGTTAATTTTCGACGTATTTCTTTGCTCCCTTTTCTTTCGAAGCTTCTGGAGCGCCGTGTCTATTGTCCAATCTCATCTTCACCTTCATTCTCTTCTTCCTCCGTTTTCCTGGTTTTAGACCTGCCCATTCTACAGAAACTGCTGTCTTGCAGGTCTCTGGCTTTATTTTTCGTCTATGCTGATTTTACGTGATTTATCTGCTGCTTTCGATACTGTGGATTACCCTACCCTACTATCCGCTCTTTCCTCTCTGGGGATTTCTGGTTCTCCTCTTGCCTGATTTAAATCTGATCTCTCTGGACGCTCCAACTATTGGGCTGGCCAGCTTTCTCCTCCGCTTTCACTTCGGTTTGGTGTTCCCCAAGGCGCTGTCCTTGGTCCTCTTTTGTTTCTATTGTATACTATTCCTCTGTTTTCTCTAATCTCCTCCTTCAACCCCTCCTGTCACTTTTATGCTGACAACTCTCAAATCTTCTGTTCTTTCTCTGAGTTCTCTGTCTCTCTTTACTCTCAAGTTTCTGTCTGTCTTTCGTCCATCCAATCTTCTCATTTTCTCCATTTTAACCCTTCTTAAACCAAATTTCTCTTTTTCCCCTTATTCTCCCACACCCTCTTTCCCTCCTTCTTTGCTACCCTTTCCCCCTTCTCACCTTCCTTTCTCTTTATCTGCTCAGAATCTTGGCGTTCTTTTTGATTCCTCTCTTTCCTATTCTTCTCAGATTACTTTTACAGCCCGCAACTATCGTTTTCTTCTTTTTAATCTTTGTTGTGCCCGTCCCCTTTCTTTCTTTACATGAGACTAAACTTCTTGTCTCTACTTTAATTTTTCCTCGCATTGACTACTGTTCTTCCCTATTAATTGGACTTCCTGCCTCTCGACCTACCCCTCTGTTCTGCTCAATTTATGCTTAGTTCAAAATGGCACAGGAGCACAATGCATTCTGGGAGTGCTCGGAGCCATGTTGGATATTTATTTCACTCCGCAGTGAAAGGCTGCACACATTTTGCTCAAGTGTTAGATTCACAGAGCTGAGACAAACATGCTTTTTTCAAACTTGATATGCAGTCAAGGCCATTTCTACTGGGAAAAGCTAACGTTGTTATGACTTGCTACTGTTCTCCGTGGAGCATGTTTTTTCTGAGTTTTAGAGCAGGGAGGCCCTGCATTCCTTGGGGGGGGCTCTCAATTGACCCAGCTGGCAACCGACGGCTGTTCCTCAACTGCGCAGGTGCAATTCCAGAAGGTTCGAAAATTAACTCCTTTTTTTGGAGTGCCCATATAGGCGGAAACCTGGAGGGGTCAGGTGAGACTTCAGCCAGAGAAGGACGCTCCGTCTGGCCTTCCTGTGAGATGTGGCACTCTCGTCCTGGCTGTCCTCGGGGTCTTCCAGCCGTAAATGGGCGAGATGAAGAATGATAATACGCTCACGGAGATGTATTCTTTTTTTGACTTCTTTACTTTTTCTGTGATCTATTTCCATGTTAGTTTTATGAGTTATTTCTATGTACTTGTAATCTTTGAATAAATAGCCGTAAAGAGCTGATTATCTTCTAAAGCGTGCGTGGCTGTGAATTATTGTGTCTGTTTTTGGGTTGAAGTATTTGCTCTATAATTGCATTGGTGATTTGTGGTAGTTCTGTGCACTTTTCAGAGGAGAGCAATACACCCTCTTGGTTCTATTTATAATTGTGCTACTTTTTGGTCTATCTCCCAGCTCTTCAATTTCTTCCTCACGTTTTACAGCTTCTATTTTACCATTTGAGTCTCATCTTCTGTTCCACTTCCTTTCTATAGTCTCCATGGTCTTGCTTCTCTTCATCTTGCTTCTCTTGTTTCTTTTTACTCCCCCACTCAAGCCTTGTGCTCCCAGTATACTTATTGTCTGATTGTTCCTGACTCTCCTTGTGCTTCCTCACATTTTCGCTCTTTCTCTCTTCTCACTCGTCTTCATTGGCATTCCCATCCTCTTACTATCCGTTCCTCCTCCACCTATCACATTTTTCATACCCATCTGAAGGCCCATTTTCTGCCATAATTTCCTTCTTTAAATTGTGCCTTTTTTTCTTGTAAAGGCACTGGCAAAAGCGTGTTATAAATTCAATAAATACAAATACACACTTGTATGGGGTGGGGTGGGTATCCTCAGATGCGGCACTGAGCTCACTGTGTCTAGGGACTCAAGCTTAACATCACTGAGGAGGTCCAAATTCGCTGAGACACGCAACCTGGTACTTGTGTCCCCACAGAACAGGACAGGCCTTTGTATTAAACTTTAGCCTTCTTTCAGGGGCAAGTTCATTAATGACTTGGGAACAACTCACAAACGCAGGTAAGAATAGCCTCTAGCCTACCTTTCAGGAAGGACTCGAAAACCGTACTTTTCAAAGAACATCTCGCTTACCGCTGATCACATCACTTTGCTGCCCACGCACCCTTACTTGTATCCCGCGATGGGCGTCTTCTATGTACAGCGCTCTGTTGCTTCCCAGCTATGTTCAGGCTTTATACATCCCAAACACAAACACATCCCATATATACACTGATTTGAATATGCATGGTTCTCTTCCGCAATGGCGCAGACAGGCTAAAAATTATTGATTTCATACGAAGAGAGATTCCCGAAGGGTAAGAATTGTTGGCTCAAGCCTCTCCACTCATCCCTTTTTAGAGTACTTCCCGATCAGATACGGTTGGTTCTCGGAGACCCAAGCCACGCTGCAGACAAGGGCTGTAGTAGTTTCCAAGATCACTTACCTAAATTGTGACTCCTTTAGGCCTCTTGTGGAAAACAACGTCCCCTGGAACGGTGGATTTTTGGGTTTTGAGCATAGACATTTTCAGTGTTTGAGGCAATGAAGAAAAATGTCTTAAACATTGCAATTATCCCTCTTTTGAAACCATGCAGATTTGGCAGTCATAGTGGAAGAGCAGGCAGACATATAACATCCCTCCACTTTCCAACGCCAATAGCACACTGATCATTCTTTGAGGCATACAATGTGGCGGTAAAGATAGCATAACACTTTTACCACCAGTTTCTATGCGCTGCAGGACTTAGAACATGCCCCCCCTTTGATTGTTGGCGTGATCTAGTAATATTGTATATACATTTTATAGGTTTGTGACAATCAATGAAAGTTTATCCAGTCTGCATATCATTTAAATCTTTCCCCGGTATTCACCCTTTCAGTGCCCTAATGATGCAGACATACATCCTAAGAAAATGGGCACTTCTGCCCCCAGGTTGCATTCTGGGAGCACAGATGGGGAGGGCAGAGAATTCCTTCCACCTCACTCACCACACCCTCACTCACCTCGAAGTCTTGAAAACTGCAGGGCAAATGTTTTATCTAACCTATGAGCACATGACCTCCTCTCAACCAATCAGAATGTTCAGAGTGCAGTCAATCACTACTTGTATTGAATGCATTCGGATCATTCTGTCTTCAAAAGAGGACAGGGCGATTCAAGGCAAGGTTTCCTTCAACACGAAAGTTCCTCTCCAAGAGGACCTTTTTATTTAACAACAGCATCCTATTAAACACACCAGAAACACATCTAAAACATGGGAAAAACCTTCTACTTTTGTTTTTATAGATTTACGGTTTTCTTTTTTATACCTGCTGCATGCTCAAGTTAAACCCACTCTAGTTCAACCAAATTTCCATTTAAAATGTTTTACTTGTGAAGACAACCTTGCTGAATAAACACTACAAAATAAAAACATTTCATTTACTACGTCAATGTGTCTAATGACTTTACTAACTCCTAGAGTAACGCTTTTACTTCAAACACATGCACTGATACTACATATATCTGCTAATAGCCTTATAGACCTCAGCAGGGGTCATTATCGCTAGGGATAATAGCCCTTCCCCAATCAATAAACCGCAATAATGACCCCTCGCTCGGTCTAGAACTCTCTGTTAACGTGTTCCCTTGGGACTCCACCAGCCACAAGGTGAAATTGTCCAGGGTGGTAAAAGAGGCTTTTTGGGTAAAGAGAGTTTAGGTGGAAACACTTTATTTAAAAGAGATCTCTGAATACCTTATTTAATTCAATTTCAGGTGGTGATTTATTAGGTGACCTAATAAGCCCCTTGACGGACTCAGATGTTACAAACTGGTGCCAACCGGCTTTGGAATGGGATAGTAGAAATTAACAAGTTCGCCACCTAGCTCCAAGGCTTGCAGTTTGCTTCCCTTGAGGACAAGAGAGTTTGCCTCTGTCACATGGAGTCACCTGGTCTTCCACACTCCTTTCCATGCAGATAACCAAAAAGAAACACATTTCTACTTTACTCCTATCCTGCAATTCCTCACTTAATAAAAATGAGGCGGTAAATGCATGCCATTGTGCCAGGGCCTTCATTCAACATCATGTCCTGCTTTCAATTCCATCCCAGAATAAGGAAACCCTTCGAGAAAAGATTGGGAGTGCCAAACTTGGATGGTTGAGTCCTCTGCGGATCTCCTAAGCAGGCATGGTCCTACGGGTGAATGGTGCTTTACCCGTTCTTATGCATTCCTTCGTATTCTGGTTCAGTGCGGCTTCTTGTGGTAACGGGAGGTTGGGCCGCAGTAGATTTCATCGAGGGGGAAATGGTGGAATTTATTTTGCTGCATTTTACCACATATGTATGTGGGGGTGCGTAAGGGGAATAATGAAGGTAGGGGGTTATTGGGGGAGAGATGCACGGGTCTCCACCTGCATGCATTTGCAGTAAAATGTCCCTAAAGGGAAAACAAAAATCGACCAATTCTCCCTCGATGAAATAAATTGGAAGAAATCACACAGAATGCTTCTTGTGACCGGCAACTGCCCTGCAGATGGTGGATAAGGGGCGGGGGGCAATTTCACTGAAGCGATCAGGGCTGTGAGCAATTTAGCTCCAAGTGGCACAGACCCATGTTTGGGTGATTTGTGAGTGTGTGCGTTTTCAACGCATTACTCATGTTTAAGTTCAGCATTGCAAACAGATTACACTGCCTTTTGGCACATTGTCCGCTTGCATAGCCCGCCATCAGCTCTGCTGGAGTGAAGGTCTGATTGCTGCAGCCAGGGAGCATTAAGAGAGAATCCCATTCCCTCATTTCCTGCATGGTCCTGCTGCGTTTCCGCGCATTTCAATTTACTCTAATGGGATTCATCTAATTTCCTAAATTTTACTTACAAAAACAAATCTTCTATATCAATTGCATACAAATCAAACATGCTCAAAGCGTGAACAGCTTTGAGCATACCAGAACTCTTTTTTTTACATTGGAAATAAATTAGCGCCTTCATTAAATATTTCTTAGCGGTCATTGGCAGGCGCGGCCTTTAGATATATGTTGAAGGGTTGCATTAGATCACTTTTAAGGAAAGCACCCGGGAATACAGGAACACAGCGGTAATCCTCTTCCTCCATTTCAGGCAGACTGATGGTGATAGCAAAACCAAGTGCTATCACCAGGCTGTTACAAAGACCTGGCCATGTCATGCTATGACCCACACCTTGCCATGGGTTATAGGTCAAATATTCGAAAACCAAAGGATCGAATGCCTTTTTTTCGACGCCAAAAGGATCGAAAAAAAAGGGTTGAATTGTTTTATTTTTTAAAAAAAAATGTATAGGGGGTTCCCCCCCAACCCCCTGTTTTCTCTTTTAAAAAAACTTTTTTTTAACACACAAAACAAAAAAATATATAAATAAATAAATAAAAAAGCATTCAACCCTTTTTTTTCCGATCCTTTTGGATTCGAAAAAAAGGTCATTCAATCCTTTTATTTCGATACTTTGACTGGACACCCTTGGCATGGGCCTAACCATGCCCAGGAAGTCTTATAACTAGGAAATGAGCTAATGGCACCAGTCGGCAGGGGTGTTGCTCAGTCTGCAAAAGATCCAGGGTTATGCTAATGTCGGGACTTGGGGCTATCGCGCCTTTTGCTTGTAGCCCCTGAGCTTCTATCCTGGGCTAAAACCAAAAGACCTGGAGCTATAGCCCCTCCATGCCCTCCTAGCGACGCCTCTGCCAGGTGGTGTGCCATAACTCCCAACACTCGTGCCATCTGATTTTTGCGTAAAAACATTCTTGACTACTTTTGCCAGTAAAATAGAAAATATTAGCACAAGGGTCTACAAGTCTGGTCCTCGGAAGACCCCAAACACACCAGATTTTCTGCATAGTAAGTGACTATGTCAAATAAATCGTATTTAGATCCAGGGGGCTCCAGCTTCCCAGCTATTGCTGCCACCCACTGGAACGCACTACCCACACACATTAGGGTTATCAACTCCCACCTGGCGTTCCGCAAAGCCATCAAAACCAGGCTATTTGTCTGAAATGTTAGTCCTAGCTCTTACTCTGTACTCTACTGAAACCAACCATGTTTGCCCAACTGTACTTTGTAACCTACCACCTATGATGTAACTAAGTAACCGCATGTCATAATTTGTATTCTTGCCTACGTACACTTTCTTGTAAAAAGCGCCTCAATGCCCTTGGGCTGTAGTGCGCTCTACAAATGTAAAAATAAATAAAATAAATAAACTTATCCAAATGTATTTTGTGTGGCTACCCTGAAAGCATGCATTAGTCTTTTGAGGAAAGGACTTGGAGACCCCTGTGAAGGAATGGGCGCAACGAGTTATAGTATGAAACTGTCCATGCTTAGGACTGATCCCACGGAGAACAACTAAACACTGGCAACATTTCACCTAAATCACAGGGGTAGTAGCAGCCACATATCATGCCATGTAACTTTACAAAGATGTCAAGTAAAGTGACATCACTCCACCTTTGGCCCCTGTGTTGGGCCATTATTTGTTTTTTGATTAGAAAGGCATTATTGAAGAGCTTCAAGATGATCTCATACAAAACGATACCAGTGCTGATTACCAGGGGTGTGAATGGGCACAGCCCAAGAATTTGCATGAACATTAATAGGACACCTAGCTGTCTTACGTTCGGGTATTTAGCAGTCAGGTGAGGGCTGGCCCTGGACAACCTCTGCCAGTGGAGGACAGTAGTGAGGGATTTTCCATCAGACCCTTGGCTTTGGATAAGTTGGCAAGTGTCCCTCCCTCACAGAAGTCAGGATAGGTCCTGGGTTGGAACCGCAATCCCATGAACCACTCGAACTAGAAGGTAGACCGTGCCATTTATTCAATTTTTTTTAATGTTATTTTGGCACTTGGGCATTCCTACTTTCTTGGAAACTGGTAGAGACCCAGCATCAACACCTCCAAAACAAAGTTGTTGGTGATGGAGACCGAAGCTTAGGATTATTATCAATCAATCAATTATTTGTATAGCGCTCTATCACCCAAGGCATCATGGCTTTCAAAAAAACTGATTTTTTCTGGCCTTAGTTACTATTATCCAGGAAGAACTCTTGGAGTTGATCTTGTATGGAGCCAGATGACCGGTGGTGTACTACAGTTCCAAATGTGAGTCGCGTCGTCTGACCTACCTGCGCTGGAGAGAGCATACAAAGCCAAGGCTCAGACGAGAACTGTCTATGGGAGTGAGCTGTGGGACCACACCCATTTTCCGGCATTGGTGACAAAGGAAAATATGTTCCTCAAATCTCTAATCCTCATTTTGTCGAGTACCTTTTCAGTCTTGGCTGGGGTGGAATTGGGGGTGCAACCCATCCATCAAGCGGTAGATGTGAGGACTCTATTGGTCTGCAGTCACTGATGGAAGGCCCAAGCATAGCCCAAACGGAAGATATTATGATACTACACCACTGCCGGGGCTTTGCGAAAATGGGAGGTTCTGGAGCTTGCCAGTACGAACCACTGGTTCCAGCTGCACTTTAACCTTAACCCCTTGCACTGTTCGGAGTAGTATTTGGACTAGAGGATTACTTCCAGGGGCTTCATCTCTCACACGAGTGCCATGCAGGGTTCCCAATACGTGAAATCCACTGACATTGAATTAATACAGACGTTAAGTGGTGTTGGGTGCGCTTGTGTCTAAAAGTGACCTTCTTCTTGTTGAGGTAGCGAATACCCATGGCTCTGTCCGCCCACTTCACCCCTCATCCTCAACTTCTCACTCCCCCAGACCTCATCTCATAGTTGTTTCAAAGGCCAGAACTTAAAGATTGGGGGCAATATATGGTTATGGTATAGGAGCGTAGCAGTAAAAGTGCTCTCAATCACAAATAAGCCAGTTTCGCACAGAGTGAGCCTGCTTTTTGGCACCTTTAGACCAGCCGGTTCTTGGTCATGTAATCACTGGGGATCTTTCCACAGTACGTGACTGATACCCAGTCTTTCTGCTCCACGCCACTCCTCCCCACTGTGCCTACCTTTTTTCCACGATGTCCACCTTGAGGAGTACTTTCTATCCCTCTCACACTTCTCATCCTGCCATCTCTAAGCCCCTTCCCATCCTTAATTCCACTTTCGGCACTCCTGGCTCCAACCATTTTCCTTTTAGCATGGGGATGTCATCTGTTTTGCACTCTTTGGGGGAGGTGCCATGTCATAGAGGAAAGGCCTGTGAAGGCCTGTGAACCCCCACATTTCCCAGGTGGACACTCTCCTAACCGCCCACCCCTTTTCCTTACAGCCAGAGACCTTCCCCTCGGTGGTAGGTCAAAGAGGCCCCACCCCGGTGCCTAACAGACGCATTGCCCACTCCCACTGAAAGGTAATAGCACCACCATAACATTTGCTACGGTAAGACTACCCACTCCCGACCAGCCATCTCACCGCCTAAATTCTATCTTCATGAGAAATATGTAGAGGGACCTCAAATGCAGTCTCCACCCCGAAAATGACTTGGGGAAGGAGGGAGAGAGGAAGAGAGGCCTTGCAGGGGGGTGCCTTTACCACACAACCCTCCACAATGTTACTCTTTTTAAAGTGATATTCAGCCCTAGGTCCGGCTTCACGGGTTCAAGTGATTAATCCACGAGCTATTTTTTTAAGCACAACACAATGTGGAAATACATCAGGTGGATACATTGCTTATAACACAGCTGTAATAAGAGTTTCTCCTTGGTCTACTTCTTGTGTGCATGTTGTATCATTGATCAGAATGCATCATAGAGTACGAGATATTTGCTACATTTTCTTTGAGCCCATATATTATTTTAATACAAAAAATCAACAAAGAATCATGCTTTAAAAAGAACTCTTTGGACCAAAGTCAGTAACATGTAAACCCATTGTCCTACGAGGACAGCAATGTAAAGGCTTGGAGACAGTGCTTTGGGCATTAGAAGATTGAGAGCAAGCAAAGAGATGCTTTTGCAGTGCTGCACCTTATGCTACTGAGCCCTAACTAGGGAACGAGGTGCAGCCTTGTCATTGGAATCAATTATACAAAGATCTCCCCAACTTGGAGAGATGAACCATTTTATTTATTTATTGTATTTATAAACAGCGCCCAAAGCGGGAGGTATCACAGCGCTAAGACAGCGGTACAGAGTTGGTAAATAGGCATTTCAGAGGCAGGCATGTTACAATTCTAGCATGTAATTACACGTTTTTGTTAAACGAGGTTGTATTTACTTTCTTTCGGAAGAGCGAGTAGGAAGGTTCTTCTTGGATACACTGAGGGAGGGTGTTTCAAAGGGCGGGGGCGATGGTGGTGAGGCTGGAGCCCCCAGCTCTCTTTCTGCTGAATCTAGGGGTGATCAGGGCCGATGAGGACGAGGAGCGCAGATTCCGAAAGGTGTGTTTTTTTTAGATGTGGTTGGTAAGGTGTGGGCGGAGTGGTGGTGTGCAAGCAGCGGTGGGTGATTGTGAGGGTTTTGAACTCTACATGTGCTTTGATGGGGAGCTAGTGCACCTCCTGCCTGATTTGGGGGATGTGGTCAGAGCGTGTCATGCCCCAGACTGCTCGGAGTGCATTGTTTTGTATCAGTTGGAGTTTATGTTTTTCGTTGAAGGTCCTGCTAGGATGAACAAAAGCCCATTTCAAGAAGCATTGTTGGCTCTGTCCATCTGGATTCAGTAATCATTCACTGGTGCGCTGAGCTTTCGCGTTTTTCCCAGGTGGAAGTGGTATGCCATCCAAGTGATTCCATATGTGGATTCGTGTATCCTAGGTGAGCCGCGGTCAATTTGCCTATCTCAGGAAACATTCTGGCCAAGTACGACTCACATAACCTTCAGATCCCTCATCCTCGCTATGGTGGGCGCTATCATGGAAATGGATTAGCAGATGTGACCAAGCAGGTTGTGCGGTTCTGAGATGTTTTATTCTAAGTGAAATTCGGGACAGAGCTACAATAACTCAGTATTAGACAAGAGGACCAACCTCAAATCTTCTTCCCTAGGGTCGTTTGAGGCTGCCTTTCTCAACATCCTGTCAAATGTCCACTTTAAAAATGATTACAAGTCCCAAAACAAAAATGTCCGTCTTGGATCGGTCAGGATTGCTTTTCCTTCCCTACTCCATTGCAAGCCAACAAAACAAGGGATGCACTTCTCCCCCCGAAATATGGGGACTCTGTAGTCACAATATTCAAAGTCTCAGTCAGGAAAAGCTTTGCACTTTTGAAGGTCAGGTGCACAAGTGCCTATAGCACCTCCCAATCACTCACTGTCTCTAGGGTTCCCTTGCATAGCTATGCTCCTCCGGTTCTTCTTTGGGTAACGGTGGGAAAGTACCACCCCCAATCCCCGTCCGGGTCCTCTAGACGTTCCTGTGCTACCGGCAGAGATGTAGATGCAACTGGCGGATTCCTTTCAGTCCACGACAGAGCCCGCTGGGTTTTGCTATCCTAGTTTCCACATAAGAGGGCAGGGGGACTTTACCAACTCGCTTTCTGAGAGTTCTGATTCCTCGCCTCTAACACACCTCTCTACTTCTCCTATGCCACTGGACCCCATGCCACATGCCCGCTCCTAACGCCACAAATAACCATTTCTAATCCGAGTCTTGCCCCTGCCACCTGATTTGGGCAAAGCATGTCCACTTGCTCCTTTTTTCTGTTGTTGGACATGACTTTGCTTATCCTGTGAGCGTTCTGGTGCCTCCCAATACCCTTCTGATGTCTTTCTCCTACCATTTGCAGATATGTTCCCGTTACCGTCGCTCATGTCTTACTGCTATCACCACCTGGTGCCTTCCTCCGACGCCTCCTGATGTCCTCCTCCAACCACCTCAGGATGCCCTTCTACCACCTCCTAATGTCTGCCCCCGCCCCTTCTTCTCTGCAGCCGCCTCCGCTGTTTCCTGTCCCTTCCCAAACTCCTTCCACAGTCTCCTCCCTGAACTGCCATTTAGCTCCAAACTTCCGCCACAACATGCCACTCAAACAACCTGCTTAGTCAGACATTCTTCCCAGCCCGCGAGACACTGTCGGATTCAGGGGGCCCTGACAATGGTGAATGTTTCCGTCTAACATAACACGATGCATCACTTGGACTGACTCATGTTATTACTGCAGAAACACGAAGAGGTGAGGGTGTGTATCTTTGGAGACTTCGCACTAGATACCAAAGAACGGCGGTCTACACACCAGCCAGACGTGGTAACTTCCAAAGCATTGATTCCCATTCAAAAACCAACTCCTCTGGACTAATGAGACATTTTGTGAAGCACAATGGACGCATTTATATATTTATTTATTGTTTCTTTATTGTATTTGTTGGCAGCACCCAGACCCGGAGGTATCACAGCGCTAAGAAGGCAGTACATAATCAAGTTACACATGGTTTGAAATAGCAGGGTAGGTCAAACGATTGATTTCAAACGATTTCTAGCCCTAAAACATGTGGATTTACAGGCATTTGAAGTCCAACTGCACAACTGCTTTCTCAAAATATTTGCCACTCAATGCCTCCCATGGAAAAAAAGTAAGAGTCTTTCTATCATCTGCTGTTCATTCAGCTGCACGTGTTTAAAGAAAGCAATTAGCGGAATGGGGAAGCGGCAGGAGACGCTGTAAATGGCATTCTAATCTAAGCTCCGTCGGAGAACACACTTTCATTAGTGTTTTGTCGAATGGCCAAATCAATGAACAAGCCTTTGCTCTGAAAGGCGAGTTCGAGGATCCTATAGAGTTTGCGGCTGAAATCCATCAAGGCTCTGGGAGGATAATGGCCGCGTTGCTCGGAAGGAACAAGCTCGAGCACAATGGCGGCGAAGCGGCCCAATGAGCGCCCGCATAGACGGGCTTCTGTCATCCGCGAGCTTGCGTGTTCCCGTACATCGGGGCTACTCGGCGGAAGGGCCTAATCGCGGTCTGCTTATTAAGCCCACTAATATCGCCCTGGCTTGGTTAACTGCCAATGCCTCGAAGTGCAAGGACAATGTGGCTTAAAAGGTCCATTTGATCGCGTGCGGAGTCGTCCATAAATTGTAGCGAAAAGACTTTCATCTAAAGCTTTTAGCTTTCCAGGAGGCAGACAAATCAAAGAACAGGCAAGACATGCCTCTTCTGCTGCGCTGCCCGCCATGATTGATCAGAATATATATGGGTTAGGTGCGCTATATAAATACATATATAAGGTATTTGGTTTGAAACGAGCAAAACAATCTCGGTCTGGAACCAGGTTCGAAGGGGCTCCTCTGGGCATCAGTAATGAGAATTCGCTGTTCTCCGTTTTATTTATTTATTTTATGTATTGATGTTTACGTCTCTAAAGCACACTAAGCCCATGGGCTTCAAGGCGCTGTTACGTTACAGGTTACTGAGATAAGGTTTAAGGAGTGTCAGAGAGGATTGGGTAGTGCCACTTGGGATTCTTAATAGTTTCCAGAGTGTCACTGCCCAGACTAGGAAACTAGCACGGCCAGCCTGGTGTTAACTCTTTGCTTCTCAAAACTGCAATGTATATATGTGTAGACCGTTACTTTGCACCCTGTTTAACGGGGTGAATTGAGCATGTGAACCCGTAGCCTGCAGGGACGGACTAGGACAAGAAATAGGCTCGGACACCCCAAAAAAAGTGGCCCACCCCTCGCCTCACGACCCTTGACCACTGATACCCCCACCACAAAGTGACATCCCGGGAGGTGATGAAACACGACCTTTCACCCCTTGACAAAACAGGAAGTGGCATCAAATAGCGTTGTTCCTAAGTACACTATGAAAAATATGGTTTTGCAAAAAATAAAATCACTTTTTTTTTTTTAAACCGGCCCAGGCATGGGCACCAACCGGCCCCCACTCCCCAGGGACGATATCCGACCCTGGTAGCCTGTACTATTTGCTTTCAGAAGCCTGGCCAGACCCCTACTCATAGTCTTTCAGCCCCTTTCTAGGCCCCGTTCTCCTTCCTCCCCTGTGCTGGATTACCCAACTCATTCCTAACCCCAACTGAATTCCAGCGCATCCACGTGACCCTCTCCTACTGGCCACTGTACTGACCCCGGGGCAACCTCTGGTGGCCCTTCCACCTCTGTTCACCACTGTCACCCACCTGCATAGCCCTCCAATAACATCCAAAAGCACCGTATATATACAGCCCAGAGAGACCCAATTCGACAGATTTGAACATTTGTTGGTGGAAACGCAATCACTGGACAGATCCAAAGCCTGGAAACACACGCGTATCCTAGCAGCAAGGGCTAAGGCAATTAGAAAGAGTCTACAGCGACTATAAAAGAAAGGACAGAGAGGAGAAGAGGGGGAGGATTGGCGGAAAGCCACAGAGCTTCACCTTGATCCCTGTGCAGATGGGACACCATGATCTGAGAGGAGGTAGTGCACATTGTGCAACCTTGCAACAGCTGCACTAGAAGAAGGTAATCCAGAGAAACAGCCCCCAAGAAGAAGGGTGGAATTCAGGAGTGGGAGTAGGGGAAGTCCCCCAAGCCAAACAATGAACCCCATAGGCAGCTTGAAGCAAAAGACTTCCTATAGTGTTACCTGAAAAGAGACCCCTGCCAGAAGGGTATCACAATATCGTCTGCCTGAAAAGAATCCCAAATTAAATTTACCCAATGCTAATGACTTGAATGCTGAGAAACCCAAGATCTGGAAGAGACCTGGAGGGATCTTGAGAAACACAACATCTGGGGGAAGCCTGGATTAAATAGTGAGAGCCCTAGCAAATGGGGGAGACCTGAAGTACATCCTGGGAAACCCCAAGTCTTGGATGGACTTGAATGAAGTCCTGAGAAACCCAAGGAAGAAGAGGAAGAGACCGGAAGTGAATCCTGAGAAATCTAATGTTTGAAAGAGACCTGAAGTGAATCCCGAGAAACCCAACATCTAGGAGAGACTTGAATGAAATCCTGAGAAACCTAAGGAAGAAGAGGAAGAAACCTGAAGTGAATCCTGAGAAATCTAATGTTTGGGAGGGACCTGAAGTAAATCCTGAGAAACCCAAAATCTAGGAGAGACCTGAACCCAGGTTCTGCGAGAGGCCTGAATTACATCCTGAGAAACCTAAAGAAGAAGAGACCTGAATTGAATCCTTGGAAACCCAATGCTATGGAGGGACCCAGACTGAATTCTGAGATACCCACGGTCTGGATGTGTCTGAAATGAACCCTGAGAAACGTAAGGTCTGCGAGAGATCTGAAAGGAATGCTGAGAAGCCCAAGATCTGGGAGAGACCTGCAGTTAATGACAGAAGGCGAAGGTTGAAATGTGGGAGCAGTGCTTCACACCATGGGGAAAGCTGGGGGACTGAAGAAGGATCCAGACTTTGAGTAAACCCTGAAAGAGCCTTCCCAGGAGAGCATATTTGTTTTGCTTTATTAGATTTGGGTTGGACATTTGAGAGTAGGTTATGGGGACTCATCTATAGCCCATTTCACATTACATTATGTAGTAGACTATGGTGTTCCCACAGGGACAATCAGCCCCATTAGGAGTATGCCAGTCCGGAATCAACGTGCCGGTAATTCTGTTTACTGGCACGTTTCCGGACCAGAATTTCCGAGTCAGGTGGTGGGGTGGCCAGAATTATCTGCAACTTCCAGCTGCTGGTAATTCTGGCACCTCACCACCAAAAAATGCTGGCATTACCGGTGACGATACTACTGACAATTCCCCCTTGAATGGGGGATCACCACTATTGCCGGCACTTGGAATATGTTGGTAATTCCGCCATTCCAAGTGTCGGTAACAGTATTACCGTTTTGGTGGTATCCCGCCAGATTTACCGGCAGGATACCACCAACCTTGTAATGAGGACTAATGACTTTTAAGCTTTGGTTAAGACCTTTTTGTATATGGCCATTCATCTTTGGAGGTGTGGAACACTTGCAGAAAAACCCATATCCTTTTTGCTTTGGACAATTCTCCTTAGCTATAGGCGTTTCCCTTGTTTCTAGGGGCATTTGGCCAACCCAACCCTAGCAGAACACTGGATAATACCATCTTTTGGAATACTCAAGTCTACTTTATTACTTGTGTCATTGCTCGACCTTATGACAGAAAGCAGACATCGATTCCCAAAATGTCTCTCAACTTATCTGCCAGGTGTTGGAATTCCCCATTGCCAGTTCTGCTCCTCTGCGGCACCTGGCCTCAGTCTCTTTCGCTCTCCTTTCTGCTTGTCTCACCACTTCTTTCCCTCCCATGAGTTTGGTCTCAGGCCGGGCTCTATTAGTGTGGGGACTACATGGACATTTGTCCAGGGCCGAGAGACAGGAGGAGGCCCAGAAAAACACAAAACCTTCTTTTGAGCCCACGACAGATCTAGTGCACATTCTATTTGCATTGTGGTACCAGGCCAGCAGTAGAGCACCCCCGTTCTGCTTTCACATATATCAGGGTTCCAACCTGATTTGGAAGACAGTATTTATGCTATTGTTTTTATTATTTCAGGGTATGCATTGAGCACGGACCTAGCTCAGAGTAGCAGCTGAGTCCTTCACAAAAAACAGTAGAGAGGAATGTAGTTAGGAGGGCACACATTACAGCAGGGCCTTGTTACAATACAGTTAAGCAACAGGAGCAGTAACTCGGGATGAGGCGGCGGGTGAGGTGAGGTCAGTATCAATAGCATTTGTATGCCAGATGCTTTTGGAGATCTTGTTGCAAGACAAAACATCTTAATTCACTGCCATGCCATTTCACGGAAAGAGGACACACACTGACTTTAAAGCACTTTCCCCTACATCTATAGGTAAAACAGATCAGATGTTGGTGACATCAAAGAAATCAATTGTGGGTCCTCCCCCCCAAAGACGTTATTAAAAAGAACAGAAGTACAAATGTAATGCACTTCGAGATTAATCAAAGCATATTTGGAGGTGTCCTTCCTGGGGAGCTTCGACTTTGCTAACAAACCATGTTTGCAAAAGAAAATAGTGCAGTTGTTAAGGAGTTCTGATCTAACTTGATGGAAGAAGCATGTGCTTTTAGACATCGTCTATGGACGGCTTAAAGTGATGAAATCTCCTACCTGAAGGTCACACACAAATCTGGACAGCAGGTACTCAACCCAATGAGCTATCCTGCCAGCAAGAATGCTTTCACAATCAACTTTTCACCACTAACTGCCAACATTAGAGAACATGCTTGTAGCAGAGGCTTTTTCTCACTAGCTAATGTCCAAAGCGCTACAAGATATTGGCCATCATGTTCTTTATAGCAGTCAGCAATGTCTTAGAAAAATATACACCACTGGTTCATTAATGTGAGCTTAACATCATTGTGAACACAATGCAATCAATGGCTCAGTATTGTCAGCTCAGTATCTTCAGTGACACCCAAGTATCATCAGGGTGTTATTATGTTATGTGGGACTTCTATAGCGCATGACATTTTAACACTATGGATCAGTGTCATCAAGAAGTGGGTATCCTCAGGAGTTCTGCATCATCAGACATCCAATGTCATTACTGGTTCATGTTCCTCAGTGACATAGTAGCACCGGCGGATTGACTTGACACTATTTCTCACTAGTCGCAGTGTCTTGGAGTCAATAATGAATGTTATAGCAACATTAGGGGCTCCAGCTTTATTGGCTAGATGCCATTATTGAATGTGCAGTACTAGACAGGAGAAGATATGTATTGCAATGGATCAAATTGGATGATGGTTCAGAAATACCAAGAGTCTCAGGCTGGCGTAGGCGTATGGATAGTGCATTGGAAATACGCACACTCTTTTCTAATTAAAGAGGATGCCCCAGCAAACATAGCAAGGCATTGGGAAAGTGGATGGAAGAGATGGAAGGATGCGTTCTTGGTGGAGAGGAAGAGGGTTGATATGTTTGCCCTGACGGAGCTTTGGAATTTACAATGTACTAGCAAAGAGTACCCGTTCTCTGAACTGGTTCTGTGGACAGACATGATAACACTCTCATCAATTGTTGAAAATCAATGATCCTATAGTTCGCTGTTCCGAGTCGCTCAACGCTTGATGTGGTTTGCACCCTGAAGTAAACGCACTGAGAATGGGCGTGTGCGGCTGGCTCATGTACCCCAGAGTGTGATGTTGGGGCGAGGCGAGAGTTGGTCTGCTGCTGCATACTGGGTCCTTCTGTGCTCTCTCCCCACCCTGGCGTGGCACTGTTCGTTGTGGTGCACTGCGGTGAAAAAATCTCAGAATCCGTGCATCCTAGGGCCTTAAAATGTGGTTTGAAAGGTTCCATATGGACCTCGAGTTGTCAAGACCGGTCCTTCTATGACCACATTGATGTTTCACCGATTTCAGGCCACCATCGCATGTGTAAAGGGGCTGAAATCGGGGGAAAGGGGTGGGGTGTCCAAATGTCATGTAACCAGTAATGTCCGGAGGGTCCTAACAGGTAACTATGCAAAAGCTGGGGCAGATTGGTGAAACAGCGTGGAATTGTATAAGGAACAATGCTTTGCAAAGCCACAAACCCACAAACTCACAAACACATTTTGACTTTTGCTGAAATCTGGGGAACAGGGTGGGGTGTCCAAATGTCATATAGCCAGGATTGTCCAGAGGGTGCTAACAGGTAACTATGCCAAACTTTGTGCAGATTGGTGAAAGGGTGTGGAATTGTTTAAGGAACAACGCTTCACCAAGCCACAAACCCAGCCACAAACCCACACATTTTCGCTTTTAGAAATATAGATTGGAAGATTGGATCATATTTATCTTGGGGCCAAAATGTCGCTGTTGGTTTGTAGGTGGAAGTGGATGCGGGGGATTTACTTATCATAGTTGCCAAGAATAGTGTAAAATGCAAATGTTGTTCTTCAGCCATCCTGCTCCAACTAGATTCTCATCCTTTTATATTCTTCAGCAGTGCCATGTCACATGATTACAGCCATGGAAAAAAGACTTCATTTGCTTCCAATTACTCATAGTTGTGGAAGGCACTTCACCACCGTTTTAAAACATTCTCTCCCCCAGGAACATTGAATATATGTATTTTGTTATAGTCCATGCTCCTAGTGACATTTACAGAATTGTCTTGGGTTATAAATTCCCTTCTGCCATTCTTTAAGATCTTGGGTTGCTGGTTCTTTCTTCCATGCACTTGTTCGGCCTCCTATCAATATCCCAGTATAGGATGATCCTGCCAGTATATTCCTTTGTTTGTCCTAGGCGTTGCCCCTGAATGATAGGCCTCTTTATTGCAAATCCCATCTGGAGTTACTTGTGGAATCCGCTTTCTCCAGAGAACTCAGGGTTGTGGAATTCTTCTGGTGTAACTCAGAAAATACAGGCTAAAGAAATTCATAGTTTTAAGGAGAAACCAGGGACGTATCATATCCTTCAAACAGCATTCAATATCACGACAAAAAAGGGTCAGCAATTATATATCTGGAATGGGAATCTCCACCCCTCTCTTCAACTAGTCTGGTTTTCCTGCTTCAAGCACCTTTCTGATCACAATGAAGTTACGGTCCTATCGTCATGTCTAGCTATTATCTGTAAAGTTCTCAGACAACCCTTAGCAAAATATCAAGATCACAGAGAGGCGCGCTAACCAAGGTGAGTTTAACATAAGAACACCAGCAGATTTGATAGTACAGATGGTACATTTACACAATATCACAGAGTTTTTTTTAAAGAACTTGATTCCCAACATGTTTGATCCCAAGTGATCGATTTGAAATCTCACATTAGACAAATGAACCGAGACCCCAAACTGGGGGTTGGGACTCAATGTCCCATAAATTAAATAGGCAATTTTCAGGAAGAATATGAAAGAGCATTTACTAGCAAACTCGCCATTGGCAGAACGCTCCGCAGCAGACTGCCTCTCATGCCCTTGGCTAAGGCTCTCTTTTATAATCGGATGCAAGTTCTTTCTCTTCTTCATCGTCGGTCGCGCTGAGTCTGAAAACATTGCTTCTTCTGCGCAATTGCTGCCCAGCCCAAAGAAAAAGGACGGCGTGGGTACCCACCTTCGAGGGAAGTAGGGCTCATCTCCTTCATAAGGGGCCTTAGGACCCATCTGTTCAATAAAACTCCTGACTAGTCATTTTAAGTCGCACGATATGCTTCTCCCTTGACCCCCCCCACGGACTCGATTTCTCTCTGTACTGTGGCTCGTCAATTGTGTTTTGTCCGTCTTGTTCAAGCGCTTTGAGGACCTTTGAGTGACGTGGCGCTATACAAAAATTAAATCAATCAATCAATAGCAGCGGCTGGCATTCTAGAAGTGAATCCCCACATTCTGCAATGGGGGCGACCCATGAGTTCAAGGCCGTCACTGAGTTTGGGGTGTACTGGCTGATGGGAGCCCCACCTTTCGCTAGAGGGAACGCTTGCATATTGTCAAGCTTGAGTGTTTCGACCCGGCGCAAGGTACTATGTGATCAAAGGAGAGCTGGCGTCTATGGGAGATTTGAAGTCAAAAAGAAAACTGAAAAGGGGAAGAATCTGTATCGTTCTCCTTGAGATGGGCGACGAGGGCAAATCCCCTCCTGATTTGGGCTCCTGGGGCCGAGTATCTTTAGCACAAGACTCCACTGAAAAACACACCTCCCACCTCTACACTCAATTTGATAAACCTAATGACAGAGTTTCACAGCTCAGTGGGAGAAGAAGCAATGTGCAGGTTGGACTCAAAGAGTTTGGCAAGTAAAATGTCCAAACAAACCAGTGACAACCAAAATTTCTAAAAAATGAGTGTCATTATCAAAGAGAATAAAGTGGTTGTTGCCATTGTCGCCATAACTGAGATACTAGAGAAGACAGTTATGCAGAACCAGATTAGGGTATTGCGTCTGCAAGCTGGGACCAAGAGGACAAACCCCACCTTTTTAGTTTTGGCTATAAGGTGGTGCTTTAGCGCCACCTATCAGCTGCAACTAATACATTTGAGTACAGCTACGGAGAGATAGCATATGAGGAGGGACACAATGCGTGTAGGTGTTATTTGGTTATATACCCACCTTTTGACTGCCCACAGTCATGCTAATCCCTAAGGCCCTACCGACCCACTTCCTGCGCCTCCCCGCCCAAAACACACCCTCCTGGGATCTCTTTTGAGCTAACCTTAGGAAGCCTTAAAATCAAACTTTGCACTCGAAGTGGCTGCCAGGGGTTATTTCAAAGGAGTCATCTGAGAGCTAATGGTTTTAATTGGTGCTGTGATGGCACTATTATAATAAAAATGTCTTAACCAGGGCAGCCTTAAGTGACTTGTTTTCTACGCAGTATGTGTCCTTCACTGACATCCTGTTAAAAACAGGCATTGGCAAAGCCAACAGTTGTGGCGTGTGTTTAGATATCAGATAGGCAATTGCCAGGCACTGCTATCATATGCCCAGGTACATGCACCATTTCCAAGCTGCTACCATTAATGGCCAGTTAGCACGATTACAGAAGTGCCTGGCAAATACCTTTCCTGTGTCTACACAAAAGCCACATCTGTTGGCATTGTCAAGATATGATGTCACTTCCAGAAATATCAAGAGTGGATTGGGGTCCATTTGCCCTACCCCTATGATTTTGTCAAATTAAACCTGTGCACAGTGACCTGGACATTGTAGTCCAGCTTTGCTTGCACAGCTGTGAAGTGTATTCATTCATTCATTAACCTTTGATAACAGGCTCAATACCCGAGACCAGTCTCTAAGCGAGGGGCAGGGATTCGAACCTGTGGTTCTCTGCGTTATCTTGCTTCCAAGACCACAGCTTTGCCGGCAAGCTATCCTCCTGGCCTGCACTCGTTTTGTTTTCAGTCACCCATAAAAGGAAAAGGCAATGCCGCGTGAACCAGTTAAAAAGAGGAAAATAACAGATGTGAATCTGTATTGTGGAGCATGAAATTGCCATTAATATAATTGTTTTACTAATCTCATGTAGCAAACTAATTATGAATGGTCTAGATGTCTTGCGTAAAAGACACCTTTTGCTTGAATACGTTTCACCCGTGACGTTTCAAATGAAACTTTAAAATATGCCTTCAAGAGGGAGGGTTGAAGTAACGAGGATGCTCTTTTGTGGGCAATAGCATGAGAAAAGAAATGAATGGCTCTAGCGATGCCAGTGATATGATATGATATAAGTCATTTATAACGCGCCTGTACACAAGTGTTTGTAGGCGCGTGCTAGAGGAGGGTCTAGGACATTGGTCCCGCCTCTGGAGCCGCTTTCAGATGCCGATGGTTGCCGCCACCCGCATGCTAGAAGTCAAGAGGATTTACATTCACTTCCGGGCATGTGTTTTAAGGCAATAGTGTGTGAGTGCAGTCCACACACACACACACGCACAGTCAATGAAGGGCAGAGGATAATAATGTAAATTAGAAGGTACCATTTTTTATCAGCAGACATGTCCTTATATTTTGCTGCGCTCCGACTTTTCATTTTCGTGTGCACTGATTAATATCCTCCGAGATATATGAATCTATTATCTTTTGATGTAATATCACCACGTCCCCATTTTATTAGCTGTGCATGCCACTTGCTACCCCAGCACTAAAGCTTCCTAGCTTCAAAGACAGCAGCTATTACTCAAACAATGTTAGAATTAACAAGTGAATTTCAAGAACTCATTGAGCAAGGGCTTCAAAGAAATCAAATCCTGCCACAGACCGAGCTTAATTTATTGATGTATTCATTGGATAGTTGTAAGGCGCCTATACAACAAATGGTGTTTCAAGGCACCACAAGACAACAAAAGTGTGGGTGGGGGGGGGGTGTGGAAGAAAATAATAACGGTCCTTCTAGGCCTTGTGACATTCGGATCGTGCAAGTGCAATAAGAAGAAGTGCGAGTGGGGGCGGTATGCAGGGAGATGGGGGTGGGGTTATTCCCACAAGTTGTAGCACGATCAAATTTAAAAATGAATCAATGAGGGAGTGAGTTAGGCAGTGAGCGAATGAACGCGTGAGCAATTGAGTGAATGAGTGATTGTGTCTGTGTGTGTGTGTCTGTCTGAAGTGGTTGAGTATGCAAGTGAGTGTGAGTTTTCATATGGCATACTGTGAACTCAACCTTATGTTGCCACAAAGGTCATGTGTTCCGTGCCTCCAATTTAAGCCTTTCATGGAAGACAGTTCTCTTCTTTTCTAAGAGCAAAGGGTTCTGTTCTGCAGCTATGAGATACATTTTCTTAGTTTCAAACAGACTTTCCATAAGGTAATAATCAAGGATAATTTGCGGCTCATTTTCGAGTTCCCCGTAATAACGCAGTGGGGACCTGTTATGTTTACACTTTCCCACACCCGGGTCCACTCTTGTCAGCAGAGTGCAAATGAGTATAAAAACATGGCATGCACACGTGCATGCAACCATTTTGCACTCCGCGGTGCAAAATGAATAAATGCTGCTGCCATGTACGTGTTTACAATGGATTCCTATGGAATCTGCCTGCTTTTTGCTGGTGTACAAACCAGGCAGACTCCATAGCATTTGTGCCAGAATGAAAATACTTGCTTGTGCAAATTCTGGAGTATTTGCTTGGCACAGAGGAAGGGGGCAGTGGAATCATAACTTACAATCCGCCCTTGGAAGGGGGTGGCAGAATCATAACTTGCGATCCGTCTTACGAATTAAGGAAAAGAAACCGTGAGGTAAACGAAATGCATGAAAGCCTCACACAAGGCTTTTGCGCATTTGTTTATGTTGCAGGGTCATTTTGTACTGATGAACAACAGGACACAGCAGAATTTGCTTCACAAATTTGTCCCATCTTTTTCACGTGAAACGCTGAACCTAAGCGGTTTGAGGTTTTCTTATCTGTCCTCTGCAAGGCCATCCATGGAAGAAAGGACTCCACCAGAAGCTCACCCTCACCCCTAAGATCCCCCATCCTTCTCTACCAGCTGGGCATAGCCACAAATACTGCAAATTAATCAAATGGAGCATTTGTATATACTCAAAAGGTGATATTTACGATAAATAGTGCAAACCCAATTGCGTCTTGTGCATATGCAAATGCATTTTGTGATTGTGCAAATTGCCTTGGCACTAAAGGGAACGCATCCACACTTCATTTGCGCTGGTGCTAACGCTGTTTGCGCATGTGCAAATAGCCCTTGCCCAATTGAACTTAATGCTGCAAGTGTCTATTGGATTATAGGTTTGTCAGTACTCATTGTATGTCAGCGGTGTTCTCTCTTGCTGTCCCAATGTCTCCCTGCCAAACCGGGTTAATGTATGCATAGCTTATCTACCTTTGTAAGGCGCCCACTCTTGGCAGTGCCAACACATCCAAACTGCAGACTTTCTTTTTGAAGCTACTCTCAAGTCCTAATAACTACGGCCGCATAGATAGGAGAAGGAAGAGTGGGATACGAGCAGAGAAAAGAATAGCAGCTTCTCAGAAAGAAACAGTAGTTTGGTTGTGCATGAAAAAGAGAATAAGGACAATATCACGCAATATCTCTAATCTTGTTTATACACCGTCTGATTCTGGTGATTCTTGCATTAATGTTGCACTTTGGAATGCTTGGTCTATCTCTAAGAAAACTCACTCTATCCTTGATATGATCTTACGACTCAACTTTTTCTATGCATTACTGAAACTTGGCTTTCGTCTTTTAACTCTGCTATACCTGCTTCTTTGTTCACATCTGATACTGTCTTCACTCATACTCCTCGTTCTCTGGGTTATGGAGGAGGTTCTGGTATTCTTTACCGGCCATCTTACAGGTTTCATACTATTTTCCACTCTCTACCTACTTTTACTTCCTTTGAATACTCTTTTTCCACCTTCTCCAAGTCTTGTGCTGTGACCTTTCTGTTGATTTATCGTCCTCTTTCTACTTTCTGCGATGACGTTGATGCTCTACTTACTGTCATTCTGCCTTGCTCTAATTCTTTCTTACTGTATCTTGCTATTATTGACTCTTACTGTCTCTCTCCCCTCCCTACTCCCCCTTCCTACACCTCCGGATGCTCTTTGGATCTTATTTTGACTTCTTCTATGTCTATCGCAAATATTTCTATATATCCTGTTGATTCCTCTGATCATCACATGCTCTTTTCCTCTATTTACTCCCCTCTTCTTGACACTTGGTTACCTCCTTCTGCTACTACCCCTTCTTTTTTCCATAGAGATCTTCATACTTCCAATACCCCTCACTTTGTATCTTCCTATATTGCCACCCTTCCATCTCATTCTACTTTTCTAGCTCTCTCAATGGAAGATGCCGCTTCAGCTTTCTCAACTTCCCCTTCTACCTCTCTTTATATCCTATATCCTATTTCTGAATTTCTTTCCTCTCGTAAACCTTTCCAGCCTTGGCTTACTTCTTATCTTCGCTCTATGCGAAGGGCACTCCGTCGCTTTGAGCGTCGCTGTCATAAACCTCGGTCTATGTCCGATGGTGTGTCCTACTCTTATCATACTCCATATGATAATGCATTTTCTTCTAAACTTCTCTATTACTCTGATCTCTTGAACTCTCAATCATCTCACCCCCACCGTCTCTTCCAATCCCTTTCTCGTCTACTGACTCCCCTTTGCCTGAGCATTCCCTTCTCTCGACACTTACTGCATCTGACTTTGGTAACTTTAAAGTAGGTTCTCTTCGATCTGTCATTTCTCTTATTTCTCTGCCTTCTTCCGCCCTGTTTCCCCTCCTTCCTCTACTATGATTCTTTCTTCCTTCTCACCTATGTCTAACTCTGATACCTCTTTACTTATCTCGCTGGCTCATCCTACTGCTTCTCCCAAAGATCCTGGTCCTTTTAATCTTATTGCTAAAATCTATCCCTCTCTCAACTCTTACATTACCACTCTTCTTAATATCTTTCTCATTACTTCTACTTTCCCTCTCCTATTCAAACATGCCATTATTCTTCCTGTCTTTCTCCCATCTCTCTCCTTCCGTACCTTTACAAATTGTTGGAACGTCTTGTTTACTCACAGGTTTCTTCGTTTGTCAACCATAATTCTATTTTGCCTTGTTTCCAGTCTGGTTTTCAACCCCTTCACGCCACTGAAACTGCTCTTCTTTCCGTCGGCGCCTCTCTTCTTTATGCTCGCTGTGCTAAACACTGTACTATTCTTATATCCTTGTATCTAGCCGCTGCTTTCGATACAGTGGATCACTCACTACTTCTCCAATCCCGTTCCTCTTTTGGGTTTTCTGGTTCTGTGCTTGCATGGTTTCAATCTTATCTATCTAATCGCACCTTCTCAGTATATTGGGCCAGTGTTTGTTCTGGTACCCCTCCTCTTTTGCACAGTGTTCCTCAAGGGTCTTTTCTTGGCCCATTTCTCTTTTCTCTTTATACTTCTCCTTTAGCTAATATTATCTCTTCTTTTGGGTTGTCTCATCATTTTTATGCTGATGACACCCAACTATTTCTATCTTTTTCTTCTTTCACACCTACTCTACACATGAATCTCTCAGCCTGTCTGTCTGCTATCATAACCTGGATGTCTGACCACTTTCTTGTCCTCAATCCTTCTAAAACTGAAGTTCTCTTTTTCCCAGCAAACAATATTCCTTTGCCTTTTTCTCCTGCTTTTGTCCTATTTTCCCCTTCCCATCTGCCTTTTTTCGCTTACTGCCCACAATCTTGGCCTCCATCTTGACACTAATCACCCTTTTGCTCATCACATTTCGATTACTTCCCATTCCTGTCACTTCCATCTCTTCAACATTTAGAAAGTTAGACCACTTCTAACTTTCAGTGCCAAAAAGCTTCTAATCCCCTCCTTAATCTTTTCTCAACTATTCTACCTCTCTGTACTCCTCTTTGGTCTCCCTGTCTCTTGCTTATCTCCTCTTAAGTCTGTTTTTAATTCCTCTATTCGCCTTCTGTATTCCTCATCTATTCGTGACTCAATTTCTGCCCCTTTGGCCTATCTTCGATGATTTATGTAAGGAACTCATGGTGGCAACAGTAAAGACAGACACAAGTGATCACATTTCAAGGGTGTTTATTAAACTGTATAGGTAGGTTAGAAAAACACCTAGTTTATATCTAAATCTGAGATGGGAGCAAGCTACGACCATCAAATAATAATAAGGCTGTCCTAGTGGCGTCATGTCAAATAAAAGGGCCTATACAAAAGAAAACTACTGCTAATTCTTACAACTAAATACAAAAGAGTGTGGAATAGTGTTCACAAGAAAGAAAGAAATGTTCACAAATTATACGTCAGGATGTGGTAGCCAGGGCTCTTCCTTGCCCACGTTTTGAGCATGAGACAAGGTGAGACTCCGGAGCACAGCACACACTCAATTATTTCCATGCACAAGTCTTCAGTTCTGTTCCCAGTTTTCAGGACCTCCGGTGGTTAAGTCTCTTTTTCTACAAAAAAGTCTCTTGCCTCTGAGGACCTGATGTGTTCACAAATAACAAACAAAAAGTTCCTTTCCCATGTATGTTGGGTGATGACTTCACCCCTGGGTACCCCTCTTCCGGGCTCAGATCCTTCTCATATGTTTTCCTCCCGCCGTCGGGTTCACTACGGCATTCACGCGTCATTGGGTGATGGCTTTCCACCCCTGGATCCACCTCTTCCGGCCTCAGATCCACAAAAAGTTCCTCGGGATGTCAGGACCTTTGGTGGTTAGATCTCTTGCTTCCGAGGGCCTGGTATGTTCAAAACCATATACAAAAGTTTCCTTCTGTTTGCGGCTGATGATTCTTCACCTCTGTGTCCCCTTCTTCCGGGCTCAGACCCTCTGGAATATCAGCCTCCCTCCGTCAGATTCACTCTGGCTTAAATTCAAAAGAGTTTCTCTGTTGCATTCAAGTGTCGGTGGGTGATGGTTTTTCACACCTGGATCCCCCTCTTCGGGGCTCATAACCTTCTTGACTGTTTGCCTTCCTCTGTCAGGTTCACTAAGGCTTTTATTGGTGGTTGGTGGCTTTTCACCCCTGCATCCCCCCTCTTCTGGGCTCAGACCCTTCCCGAATGTTTGTCTTCCTCTGTCGGGTTCACTGCGGCTTTTCCTCAAAGCAATTTCACCTGCAGCATTCACAAGTCTTAATGTCTTTTTAAACAGTTCACTTTAGACATCCCTCTGTCGGGTTCACTATTGTCAACACACTGTTCATAGGGACTTCAGGCTTCAACCCTTTCCATTGGCACCCCTCCGTCAGGTTCACTCTTGCCAACTTTTGCTAATCACGCAGTTCTTTCACTTTTCTTACTATGCGTATTCATCTCCCTTAGCTTTCCAATTACATGCAGGTCAAAGATTTTCGACTGTACAGGGGGTTTTGCTAGACACCTGTATCACCACTTTGACCTTTTCCTTGCAGCTCTCCTAGGGCCTTCTGGTATTGGTAGTTTCAACACATGTGGGATCAACCGGAGTCTCTCGAATGAGCACCCACATGGTGCTGGACCCCTCTGCAGCTGGTTTTCTTTTAATGTTAACAGTTCTTTGAAATTCCCTTAATTTGCCATTTGCGACTTTCGTTCAACACAATTCGGTTTCTTATCGGCTCTCCCTTCGACTCACCGGCCGCGATGAACTGCTTGGCTTTTCTTGTGTCTGAAGTCTCTCCCTGTTCTGATTATCAGTGTAGGCGTTCTCCGTGTACCGTTGACATCTGCTGCAACACACACTGGCTATTGTTCGCGGCCTTACGATTCTTTCCACAGAGGCTTTGCGGGTCTGGGTCAGAAAGGGCAAAGTTGCTTCTCTCCTTGCCGCCCTTTCGGGTCTCGCCACCTTTCTACTCCTCTTGAACTGCTGTGCTTGGATAGCTGTCTCGTCGTGAGGATTGCCTTGCTCGTCGTGTGCTCTTGTGCTCCACTTTTATCCCCATGAGGAAAGGAAAGCATGGTCAGATATGTGTGATTCTGGTCAATTACCTGATTTTGCCTGACCCCTGTGTTGGGACATGTCAGGTAAATGGCTCTGGTGTTAGTCCGTTGTCTTTTGTGGTGTGCGAAAGTGTTTGTATCGGAAAAGGGGGGTGGGGTAGAGTGTCTCAGTATCCTACATGGCAGGATGGGTAAAAGCTGTTAGAAGAAAGGGGATACTGCGACTCACCCGTCAGTGTCCCACTTCCACTCCCTGAAGACCCCCCATCCAGGTGATCCCCCTCACTGGTCCACCCCCAGAAACTGGCTCAAATAGTGATGGCCGTGTTCTGGCCACCTGGATGACAGATCCCCGGGAACCAGTAAGTGAGAAACCTTGAGGTTTCTCACACTACCCTTCCACTCTCAACTTAAATTCAACTTTCTCTGTATAGTATTCAAATCCTTCTATGGACTTGCTCACATTTATCTTACTTCTCTTGTTTCCTTTTATGTTCCCTCTCGTACTTGTCGATCTCAATCCCACTTTCTTTTAATTGTATCCCATCCTCCATGTGCTTCTTCTCGCTTCCGTTCTTTTTCTTTGTTGGCTCCTCTTTACTGGAATGCTCTTCCTTTCTCTTTGTGGTCTATTCACTCCTATTCTACCTTCCATGTTGCCCTGAGAAATTTCTTACTTCAATCTTAACGGTATTTTAGTCTCATTGTAGTTATTTACATTTTTTTTTCTCTATTGTATTATTTTCTTCTGTACTGTAAATTGGTTTTGTACAGCACCTTGGCGTAAGGCGCTATATAAATAACCAATAAATACAAAAAATACCATTTATGTCTAAGAGTATGTGTCAAAACATGTGCTGTACAGCAGAATATCATAATAAGACATCGCACAGCTTGGCGATGAGTCATTTCAGTGATGGTGTTGCTAAGCATGTGGCCCCCAAACTTGCGGCCTGGCCTTGAATCCCACCTATGACACTCGTTAAGTGGATGCATATTTATTTTTCTTTTCTTTGTGGCTTATCCAAGATCAGAAACAACAGGATGAGATGCCAATTGTCAAGAGTGTTTTCAGCTATACTTCCTTTTGCTAAAGCTATCAAAGGGTATTTTTACGCTGGGCAAACTAATTGGTCCCCAGTGGTGCCCCTCTGCAGTCAGTTCCTACTCCTCTATGTAGGACTGAAGCTGATTTGAGGATGCAGAACACTGCATTTTGGGAACAATTGATAAAGATAATTGCTAGTGAGGGAACAGAAGTACCTGGTATTGGGGTATGGAATCTGACAAGACTCTCGACCCTGTACGCTGGGATGTTCAGGGAGATGGTAACTGCATTTAGAAACATTCTCATTTTGAAGAATCTCATCTTTTACAGACAAAAATAAGCTGATCCTGAAAAAAGTAAAGCAACCTCACCCCGCCTTGGTGACTCCCCCACCTAATGAATACTACTTCTGTGCTGTGCCGGTTCCACCCATTTGCATAGGGCCTCAAGGTGTACGTTCTTTTCAGACTTGAAACTGACATGATGGGAAAGAGGTGTAAGGGCGGTCCCCCCATTGATGCCACCTCCTTTTTCAAAAGACAATGTTGATGTTTATGGTTGAGGGCAGCAATATTTGGGACTTCTTTGGGTATATCGAGAGGTGTGTGTGGAGCTATCCTCAGACTTACATTTGCAGAGGAATGCTCCAGCTGAAGTGACAGGGAATGAGTGAGAGGAACATTTGAGAGGCACTCTGGGGATGGAAGAGGGGATGCATGAGACAGTGATGAGAAATGGCTTGCCCTTGGGAATGGTCAATGAACAAAATCTAGACATTGAATCCAATGCCATCTTAAGTACTTTTGGGGCGCAGACACCAAATTAAGGGATCCAGAATATCTAGTTGTGCCCCCTTATCGCAATCTAAACACACAGCTTGATTTGTTGTCTCGCAGTGATCAGAATAAGCATGATACTCCTTTTCAGGCCCCTTACCCTCTTCATTCGTGCTGTAGTCAGAATGATAAGCAAGTAGCATTTCAAGGCCAACATCAGCAGTCCACGACAAGGGTACTTGTGTTCTAGCATATGTCTAGGACCCTCTTAATTAATAGCAGCCACTTGGAGGGTATACCGGCCATAGTATAAATGCAAGCAACTGATCGTATGAAAAACGTGCACTCAATCCAGAATAGGCAGATGGCTCAGATGAGCTGCCTAACAGAATGCAAAAGTGGTCAAGCATGGATACAGGAGACCAACTGGAAGCAAGGGGAAAGCTACACATACCACAGCATAGATACTGGATGAGTGTTAGAAGCCACCAGGAAGGTGTCCATATCCAGATGGACAGAGATTAGAGAAGCAAAGAAACAAGGGGCTCTGGTGTGCAGTATGGCAACGCATACTGTTATTATAGAGGAAACAACACTATAGCCAGTGAAACAATGAGGAGACTTTTTTGAAGATCATACCCTGAGAATGAAATCACTCTGAAGGGTGACAATTTTGTGATGATTTGAAACAATGTCTTGTTGTAAATGCGCCTTATAAATGTCCAATAAATAAATAAATACAATTTGGAAAGGTTTAGGGACCGACAATTTTGACATGTTAGGTAATACACGATAACATGAGATGCCCAGGATCACACATCAGTTAGGTAGTGAAGCTGGCATGTGTGCCCTCTCTGCATTATGCACTTTACCACTGTCTTTTCCAGATCTTACCATTAAATAAAATCATTCAATTTTATAGAACTAACTTGGAAAGTACAAAAATCACATAACCTTACATGATCATTTTTTTAAATAAAATGCTATAGAAGTGTATTATGCAATGTGGGAATGATTCTAGCTTCATTGTCTCCATTATCAAGGGGTGTACATAAGTACCAGCATACTGATTTATCTGATTTTAAAAGATTTTAAAGCTTACATGACCATTTAAAAAAATAAAATGCTATAGAAGTTTATTATGCAAAGTGGGAATGATTCTAGCTGCATTGTCTCCAACATCAAGGGATGTAAATAAGTGCCAGCATACTAATTTATCCGATCTTAAAAGATTTTAAAGCTTTAAATACTCCCAAAATACAGGTTTGTGAAATTGTTATTTATAAGCATGCAGAAAAACCTTTGAATTATACAAAAAAAGAAAAATGTTTTTTGTGTTAAATGAGCAGACCTTACAATATGCTTGACAGAGGCCTGCAATACCTGGTCCACTCTCTTCCCCCTCAAATTGTCGACATAAAAAGAAAGATTAGGTAATGTGCTTAGCAATTCCACCAGCATGCGAGAAGGCACATCTTTTCACAGAATTCAGCACAGTAATGTCAGTGATATGAGGTGATTTGTCCAGGATCAATGTATCGTCTGCTGGCAAAGTCAGGATACAAGCATTAATACTTTGGTTCCACAGTCTTGAATTTGAATACCTAATCACCTGTCATACTAACACTTTAGCTAATCACTGGAGGTGTCTGCCTAGGTTTTACAACTCCCCATCTGAACAAACCAATTTCTTGACCTTCACCATACTGATGCTATGTTAGTTTGTATACGAACCACTATCTTATGCACCCAACATTGCTGGTAATAGGACCTGTTGTGCTACAAAACAAAGTACATAGAAATGCAGGTTTATCAACTTGAGACACAGGAAAGGCTGAGCCGACTTTGCTGGAATTTGACATTGTAAACTTGTATATGAATACAGAGGTTTGTAATGAGTACCTAACACACTGATTTATCTTCTGAACCATCACAACAGTCATATTCATCACTATGCATTTGCATTACATTACATATGCATTACATATGATCAACATAATTCCTACAAGAAGATGTGAATGCTACAGGAGTTGTGTCGTAGTGAATGGACAAACTATGTATAGGACAGTGAACACAGCATTACAGGATGAATTGACCAGAGCGGAATGTACCTGTCAACAACAGACAGCCAATACATTAAGAGTCTCATCAGAACGTCATCAAATATCCTGATGTTTAGTATTTAAATGTAGTAAAAATTGGGTACTGACTTCTTTAGATCAGGCAGCGCCTTGTGGGGCTCCCCTCTAATGAGGGTGGCAGGGGCATGTGCCCCTTTTGCCCTCCCATAAAGAATCTGAAAATGCATTTTAAGTGCAGGTTGCGGTCAGCAAAGGAAATGAATGTGGAAAGGCTCCCATGGTGCGCCGGGAAGTAAGAGGCAAACCTGGAGACCATGCAGGGCCTGTAGGCGAGACAATAAATAGAAATGGGCAGAGTAGTTGGGCCAGATGATCCCTTTCAACCGCCACTATACTTGAATCCACAAAATTATAGGTCCTCAAAACTTGTTGACCCGAATATCTTGAACGCAAAACCCAACTCCCAACCTGATATTGCATCCTGCCTCCTGAACATAGAACGCTGGATGACCCAAAGCCACTTCTTGTTAAACCCATCCAAAACAGAAATCATGGTTTGCGGCAACTCCGATCTTCTACCGCACCCACTACCCTGGCCCCCGCCATGGCCAACTCACAGACACCCTCCAACACAGTGAAAAATCTTGGATGCACCCTTGACTCCGACCTAACACTCTCGCGCCAAGTCAACAATGTCTCAAAGTCCTGCCACTACCACCTCAAAAACCTTAGGCGCATCTTTCCATATCTCTCATTTCCCAACAGAGTTTCCGCGGTCCAATCAATCGTCATATCAAGACTGGACTACGGAAACCCCCTATACCTCGGAATTCATGCCTACCAACTGAATAAACTCCAAAGAGCACAAAACGCGGCGGCCAAAGCGCTACTCGCGCTTGGTCCAAGAGACCACGTATCCCCAGCCCTCAAGACACTGTACTGGCTTCCAGTAGCCCGTAGGGTGGCCTTCAAAACCTTATGCCTCACCCATCGAGCACTACATAAAACTGGACCGCAATATCTTCAAGAAAAGTTAATACCTTATCACCCCACTCGCACCCTTAGATCAAGCTCAGCCGGCCTCCTAGTAATTCCCAAGACAAACTCAGTCAGGTTAGGCGGAGCATCATTCTCAGCCCTGGCCCCAACCCTATGAAACTCACTCCCTTCCCACATCCGCCTAACTGAGGACTTAACGGCATTCCGCAAACTACTAAAAACCTGGCTCTTTCCCTAAAACCAACCGGTTCCAAACCAGCAACATCAATCATCACAATAACACCGACCCAGCAAACCACAAAATAAATAAATAAAGTACAGCTAAACTAACCAGACTGTAACCTACAATGACAAACAGAACTAAAACGAGTAATGTAGATCTAAAACAGTGAAGTGGATAATAGGAATAAATCACTGGGAATGTAGAAAGTGCAGAGAGTGGATGAACGTGGAGACCGGACGAGCGTGGAGAGCAGAAGAGTGTGGAGGGCGTGATTGGACGAGTGGGGAGTACGAATGAGTGTGATGAGTATAGATGAGTGTGGATGAGTGGGGAGGATGAATGCTGTGGGCGGATGAGTGTGGAGGGCAGTTGAGTGTGTAGGCCGGTTGAGTGTAAAGAGCGGACGAATATGAAGAGAAAATGAATGTGGAAGACGGATGAATGTGGAGAGCTCATGAGTGTACAGAGCAGTTGAGTGTAGAGCGTGGAGAGCGGATGAGCGTGGAGAGCGGATGAGCGTGGAGACCCGACAAGCGTGGAGAGCGGTTGACTGTGGAGAGCGGATGAGTGTGGAGGACGTGAGCGGATGAGTGGGGAGAGCGAATGAGTAAGGATGAGTGTGGATAAGTATAGATGAGTGTGGATGAGTGTTGGAGGATGAATGCTATTGGCAGATGAGTGTGGAGAGCGGATGAATATGAAGAGCAAATGAATGTGGAGGACGGAAGAGTGGGGAGAGCAGTTGAGTGTAGAGAGCAGTCGAGTGTGGAGAGCGGTTATGTGCAGAGAGCGGAGGCACGTGGAGAACGGAAGAGCGTGCAGAGCGGAGGAACGTGCAGAGTGGAGGAGCGTAGATAGAGGAGGCGCGTGGAGAGAAGAGAAGCATGAGAGCGACTGAATGGGGGGAACGACTGAGTGGGGGGAGCGACTGAGTGAGGAGAGCGACTGAGTGGGAAGAGCGACTGAGTGGGGAGAGTGACTGAGTGGGGAGAGCGGTTGAGTGTGCAGAGCGGTGGGGGGAGCAACTAAGTGGGGGAGCGACTGATTGGGGGGAACGGATGAGTGTGGAGAGCGGATGAGTGTAGAAAGCGGATGAGTGTACAAAGCGGAAGAGTGTAGAAAGCGGATGAGTATGGAGAGCGGATGAGTATGGAGAGCGGATGAGTATGGAGAGCGGATGAGTGTCGAGAGCGGATGAGTGTCGAGAGCGGATGAGTGTCGAGAGCAGATGAGTGTCGAGAGCGGATGAGTGTCGAGAGCGGATGAGTGTCGAGAGCGGATGAGTGTCGAGAACAGATGAATGAGGAGAGCGGATGAGTGCGGAGGATGAGAGAGCTGAATAGCAGACCGAATGAATATAGATGAGTGTGGATGAGCGTGGAGGAGGAGCGCTGCTGGCGGACGAGTGTGGAGCGCGGATGAGTGTGGAGGTTGGTTGAGAGTAAAGAGCGGACGAATATGAAGAGCAAATGAATGTGGAAGACAGATAAATGTGGAGAGCACATGAGTGTAGAGAGAGGTTGAGTGTAGAGAGAGGTTGAGTGTAGAGATAGGTTGAGTGCAGAGAGGGGAGGAGCGTGGAGAGCTGAAGAGCGTCCAGAACAGAGGACCGTGGAGAGCAGAGGACCGTGGAGAGCGGAGGACCGTGGAGAGCGAAGGAGCGTGGAGAGCGAAGGAGCGTGGAGAGCGAAGGAGCATGGAGAGCAAAGGAGCGTGGGGAGTGGCTGAGTGTGGAAGCGGCCGAGTGTGGGAGCAGCCGAGTGTGGGAATGGCCGAGTGTGGGGAGTGGCCGAGTGTGGAGAGTGGCTGAGTGTGGAGAGCGGCTGAGTGTGGAGAGCGGCTGAGTGTGCGGAGAGCGGCTGAGTGTGCGGAGAGCGGATGAGTGTACGGTGAACGGCCAGGTGTGCGGAGAGCGGCCGAGTGTACGGAGAGCGGCCGAGCGTGCGGAGAGCGTACGAGGATGTGGAGAGCGAACGAGGGTGTGGAGAGCGAACGAGGGTGCGGAGAGCGAACGAGGGTGTGGAGAGCGAACGAGGGTGTGGAGAGCGAACAAGTGTGTGGAGAGCGAACGAACGTGTGGAGAGCGAACAAACATGTGGAGAGTGAACGAGTGTGTGGAGAGTGAACGAGTGTATGGAGCGAACAAACGTTGTGGAGCGGATGAACGCATGGAAAAAATTAGTGTATGGGTGAATAGTGCATAGAGCGGATGTGAAACAAAACACATAGAACGGACCTGACCGCTCAGAACTGCGTGACGTGCATATTTTGTTTTGGAATGCAAGGAATCTTTGAAAGAGCATACTGCATATCACACCCCACGCTTACTCTCTCCTTACACCACCATTCAACTAGAACACAGAGATACTATGACACCATTCGGTATAACTGTTCTCGTATCAACATCTGCCGCTCACCCCCCATCACTCTAAGTAAACATGGCTGGTCTCACACCCCCAGCCAGGCGTTTCTCCTCAGGCCTAACGCTGCCACACTCGGTCTGGATAATTCCAGCCAGACCGAACACATACCCTTGATCTCCCAACCACCACACCTACCGCTAAGAAGCAGCTACCACATGAATTCCGCACCAGCTGCACACATACCGGTGCGCACACGCACCTTTGGACTCTCTCTAATCTTTTCACTGACCCGAACTTCGGTTCCCAAGGGCGTTCAACCTACCAGCACCTTCAGACCATAACCATGGTATATAAGGCGCTATATTAATGCAAAATAACAATATTCACTATCCCCAGTCTAAACTCTAAAAATGTCTTTGGGCCTCATTACGAGTGTGCCGGTCCGGTAACAACGGTGCTGGTAAGCGTACCAGCACCGTTATTACCGGACCGGCACACTGCGAGTCTACGGGTGGGTGCCGTCCCGCCTGCTAGGGTCAGACCTGGTGGGCGGAACGGCACTCGCCCGTAGACTTTCATGGAAGCACCGTTACCGTTATTAACAGTGCTTCCATTATCCCCATTCTCATTGAGTCCTATGGGTCTCAAATGGGGAATACCATTTTTCCGGCGCCTGACTTCCCAAACCGGCGGGGTTTGTATCCCCACTGTTACCGGCAAGCAAGGCGCCGGAAAAACTTGCAAGTCAGGCGGCAGTCTGCTGGTTTTACTGGCACGTCTACCTCAGGACTTGCAATGAGGCTCTTTGTCTCTGTAACAACACTGTATTTCTTAAGTAATACACCCAGATACCTTTGGGTTAGGTGCGCTTTACCAATGAACATATAAATAAATAAAAAATGTCTTTCAGACAACACTGTGCTTAAAAAACCACTTTAAAAAAAATATATGTTTCTCAAAACTTCTCCTATCACTAAATAATTAATACATTTCAAAACAACAATGGAAACCATGGCAATGAGAAGACTGAGGGCGGGGGGCTCTCTGCCACAAGAACCCCCCAAAAAAGGAACAACATGAACAATTCCAAAAAAAGAAGTGCTTGAGGAACTAGACAGAAATTAAAAGAGTCAAAAGAAAAACTTTATGCAAATGTAATGACTAAAAAAGCATTTTTGTAAATGCAGTGCATAAAATACAAAACAATTACTGATTCAGAAAAAATGTATTACAAAGCTGTAAAAGAATAATATATTAGAAAGGTTAAATGGATCCCCAATAACAGTCAAACTAGTTAGAAAACCTATATTTGGTGACACGATCCTTAAGGATATACATGGGCAATATTTGTTTTTTCATAGATGTTTTTAATCTGTTATTATGTGGTATTTCATATATGCCAGACTCATAAGTTATTTACGAAATGCTTACCTTGACAATAGGTGCCATTGATCCACTTGTAACCCTGGGGACATTCCAGTGACTGCCCATAGTTCGGGTATGCTGCAAAAAAGAAAATTACGCTTAGGTGGTACGGAGAATGCTAAGAAAGCACAGTCGGGCATCTACAAAATGATTCCACAGGTAGTGGGGCCATCAATAGAGCTTGCGTATTTACGAACGACTCAGAGCCGCTGACAGTTCAGTTATTTTAGAGTACCCCCCCACTAAGGGCAAACCATGCAGTAGATTCAATGTCTATTTTTCTAGACCTAGGTCCTTTTAATTATGGTATTGATAAGGCTGGAAAAACGTCCCCCAGCCCAATAATCCAAAGACCAATAAGCCAAACAATGCAAAGTCAAAAATCACATGCAGACTTAAATGAATGCTATGATAACATTTTTCAATAGCAAATCAATTTCAGAACCTGTTGCTCAACACTTTGAACTGTTATTGTTATCTATTTTCTTATTATGGTATTTAATGAGCACAGACCTAGCTTCAGGACCCTATTGCAGGAACAATTGCGTCTATGCCATCATCACTCATTTAATATTCCCTGGGCTGTCATTCACCCAGACACACCAACATTCTAACAGCATGCAAGGATGACCAGCAGGCCAAAGACGTCCGACGACTCGGCCATGCATCCGACACAACCTCAAGACCCACCAGTCACCCAAAAGACTCAAAAGATCGGCTTGTCAATGGCCCCCTTTTGCATTGCCTCACCATCTACAGCAAATGTGCAGTTGGTAGGAAAGGGAAAACACTGGTGACCTTGCTACTGTGTACAAGGAGTGTGGTGTGGTGACAGTGGTGATTTCTTATTCTCCCTGTGAGTGCCCCTTAGCCTCACCAGTAGGTCTGGCAAAGCAGCTATTGATCCTGCAATAGTGCCCTATTCTTCTAACTCTATTTCTGCAGTTGCATACTGAATCCGGCATTTAGGCTAATGCCTATTGGATGAGGGACAGAAGATATGATAGGGTCCAAAACTATGCCAAAGACAGATCTTCTTTCTATATGCCCCAATACTCTGGAACCTCCTCCCATTCAACATCAGACTCACCCCATCACTTCTACAGTTCAGGAAGAAGCTCAAGACCCTCCTATTCAATGAATGGCTCCTCCCTAACACTTAGGTTCACAGACCATCCACTTCCCACCCTACCCCAGACTGGGTGGTCTACTCCCCACAGTTGCTTGTAGATACATTGCTGACAAATTGCCAGCACTCCCCATCACCGGTTGTTAGCTCCCGGTTCCCTTGTTTATCTGCATTCCCTGAATGGGTCCTTCCCCTTACGATTGTAAAGCGCTCCATTGCTTCGCGAAGCTAGGTGTGCGCTCAATAATTACCCTAATAACAATAATTATATGTATTGCAAGTCTTTTGTTAATTCTGTGCAGCTACGTTCACTTCAGGTTTTTGCGTTTGACATGTGCACTGCTATCATGTTTACAGTCTGTGTTTACTGTTTGGATATCTTTGGAAACTCGCACGTGTTTATGATGTTAACTTCTTTTCGTAGTCACGATTGCAGCACATCAATATTTACCTTACATCTCGAATATTACCACCACCATCATCACCACCCCAAACCCCACCAACTCGACCAGTCTTGTGATTTTATAGTGAAGAAAGTAAGAATTGCAATTAGCAGGCTCTTTAACATGTGTTATGTGGGATATATTCTGCCCAAGAAAAAGGAAACTGCATTTACCCACGTTGGGTGTAAACAGTGCAAGGAATTGGAAAGACATTGAGATGACTGCCAAACTGGAAAGAAAAGACAGCATTGCATTTGCATCTGCCACATAAAAGAATGCTGTTTTCAAATAAAGAGAAACTCACTTTCTGATTGGGCTTTTCATGCCATTGTCAGAACGTGTTAAGTGTGGCATTTGCTAACACAGAAACTGCTATCATGGAAAGGTGCCTTTTCTGGCCTAAAATGATGAACACATGGAGTCAAAAACTTCCCTTTGCACAATTAATGTGAACAGTTCAAGATGGAAAAATGAACATTGATGGTGAGATCCAATTTTATTAAAAATATATAGAACGTCTCACGTGTGGTATAAATGTAACATTCCAAGTACAGGTTTTCTGTGCATGGAAAGGCTGGTTTAGCCCCGAGACATTTTAACCTTCCCCAATGATGCAAGTCTCTGCTGTTGCCCTTTTTAAGCTCACATTTGTAGGATTTAAGAGGTCAGCAGATGACACAGAGATAAACAGGGCATCTATTAATGGCAGGAAAACCTCAAGAAAAATAAGGATTTCCAGTTGCGGTGTGGACTAGGGCTGGAACAACAAATGGTACTTGCATGGATGATTAATGACTGTAATTTAGTTAAGTTAAAGGTAACAAAGATAGCAGATGCCCAGAGCTAATGTTCATGAGAAACAAAACCTAAATGTAAAATGTTATGGAAGAATATGTATATATCAGTTTGCTATGGGGTTCCATGTATAATCATACTTTAGGGATTTTCTCAGCAACTATGAGGGCTACAGAGGTCATTCGGGTGTAATTTGAAAGCTTATTGTGAGGTTGTTCTGTTGAATTAATTCTTATTAAAATTCAACTTTGGGAACCTAAGGTAAAACCCCAAATGTGTTCTCTAGCTTCCCAGGAAATGTGGTGAAGCCAAAACTCAGGGAGATGTTAGATAAGTGAATCATGTAACTGATTGTAAAAGTTGGTGATACTGACGTTTATTATTTGTGTGTAAACTGTGAAACATTTCTTTTTGCACCTGCGACCTCCTGCCGAGATGGGAGTTAGTTCATTACGGGCAGCGTGATCAGAGGAACCCAAAAATATATATGTTGTTAGCTGTATGTCTAAAATAAAGAAGTCGCCACATAGGAGTTTTTTTTGTGCAAAATTGACGTGTGAAAAAATAAAAGCCAAGTGGGTGGATTCATACCTCCCAAGATTTAAGGTTCATAACTCAAAGAGCCTATCCACAGAGAGAGGGCTGGGCCTTGGTGGAAGAGCGGAACCTGGTTGCCCAAAACGAAATGGGGGGCCAATCACCTGGCACCTCCTAATTTGAATATTTTGGTGGGTAGTGAAATCAATATAATGCATCGCACAATGGAAAAAGAGAAAAAAAGTTGCCTGAAACCAAACGGGTGGAATAATTGAAAAATTGCTGCAGGATTAACTTTGCCTGGGAGACAGCAATTGGGGAAAAAGACTAAAAGATGACTGGGCCCTATGACCACAGAGAGCCAAAGAGAGGGGTGAGTGCTGGAGGTTGATGACTGAACACGGACAGGCTGTTTGACCAGACTCTTATGTCCCCCTGAGCATGCCTTTCCTGAGCACCAAAACCTGAGATTTTCAATGTAGGTAGAAGGGTGAAGGGGGAAAAGGTTCCATGTCTGATAAATGTTTTTTTCCAATGTTTGATGTGCTTTCACATTGCTAGTTTGAAATGAGCGCAGGGAGATTATAAATCAAACACCTTCATAACGGCAAGCATTTCCTCGGATGTGTCCTTTTTTGCGTTTTCTTTTTAGATTTTAGTTAGTCTCTTACTTTATTAAGGGTATTGTGCGAATATATTGGATAGGAAGCAGTTACCCAGGTCTGTTTATTCGGGATGCTTTAAAATTAAAGTGTGTTTTTATTGTATTTTAGCATGTGTTGATGTTGTTGTAATGGCATTTTTGCTATACAATACACTTTTGATTGATTTACTCTGTAGTGTGTCAATGAAATGACCAGAGGGCTCATTATCTCTTAATGCCACAGCCCTTTATTAATTCAGGATTAAAACGATGATGTTAGCTTCAGTTCTGAATCTCTGCAGATCACCTGGAGTAATCCCATTCCATAGCATTGGACTTTGAGACGGATAGGCGACAGGGTCATCAGTTGCTTCAGAAAAATAGATGGTGTACTAGTGTGCTAGTCTCTTCCCCCTCCTTCCTCAATTCATGCAGGGGTGGACTGTGAACCAAAAGAGGCTCTGGAAATAATGTCCAAAGTGGCCCCATATTACACATTTCCAGCAAGTCCTACCCTTTTCCTAATAGAAAAATCTAGAAATAAGTTACCACTCAAAAGAGGCCCAGGGTGCAGAGGCCTAACTGGGAAATCCCTTATAGGCCAGTGCAACCATGACTTCACGGAAGGTCTACTTGGATAGTTTTGATCAAGTGAACTTTAAGCAGTCCTTAAGACCTATTGAAATGTTAAGGAATCTAAAGAACAGTGTATAATTGGCAGACCTGAAGTTAACATACTCTGTGGGCCTCAATACAGCTGTGCCGGTCCGGTCACAACAGTGCCGGTAAGCCTACCGGCACCATTGTTACCGGACCAGCACCGCACAACTCTGTGGGCAGGTGCCGTCTGGCCCACCAGGGTCAGACCTGGCGGGCGGAACGGCACCCGCCCGCAGAGTTTCACAGAAGCACTGGCGCCGTTATTAACGGTGCTGGTGCTTCTGTGGTCTCCATTCCCGTTGAGTCCTACGGGACTCAAATGGGAATGGGGTTTAATAATTTACTGGCGCCTGACTTCCTGGGAGCCCGGGGTGGTAACCCCCCAGTGTTTCTGGCAAGCAAGGTGCCGGTAAATATTGCAAGTCTGGCGGCAACCCGGCAGTAGCACCAGCAGGGTTGCCGCCGGGCTTGTAATGAAGCCTGTATGTCACGTAAGGAAACATATAATAATTTGATGGCACTTCATACAGGATTCTTCCAGTTTATAAGTGCTTTAATAAACATTGTCACCATTATTACTTCTCTGGTTACTGATTTTATCGACCTCGGAGGGATGAAGGGCTGAGTCAGAGCAAGCTGTAGTATCGAACCCATGTCACACGTCATACGCCATGTCACCATGTCCCCAAGGCGATCATGTTGCGTCGGAGCGATCCACAAGGCCATAGGAGCCAAGCAGCACCTCTGGGGCCTCATCAAAGAATGAGAACCCCCTGTGCAGAGGCACACTGTGCCATTTGTACAGCAGGAGGTGTTAATTGGCATTATGGAAGGAGACCTAATTCCCCCTTCTGGAATACTGAATGCATGCCGGACAGCTCTGCGTATTCACAACAGGGCGTTCTTTCATTTGCATAGGGGAGTGCCCCATGCAAATGAGAGAATGCTATTGCCTGTTCACTTTCTTTTGTGCCATAGAGGAGCAGGATCACCTACCATTCTGTAAATGGCTGAGGTAGAACATGGGAGAAGTGCCCTTTCTTTTCTAGAGATGCGAAAAGCCCAAAGCGGCGCTTGGGGCAGTCTACGCGCACTACCCCGGGTACATCCCAGAACTTTGTCAATTCACCCATTGGTTATTCTTTGTATTCTAATACTTGTAGTTTTGTATGTAGCACTTTACACCCGGAACTACAAGTCCCAGAAGGTAAACTGGATGGGCGACTCATTCCCGATATCGTAAAAAAACATTTTTGGGGAAAAAAAACATTAGGCACAAAAATCACGCAAGGTGTAGGAAGGGTCTATGGTGCATAGGACCAGTGTTTGATTTGTCAAAATGTCAGAACATTAAAACAAAAATGCTGCACAAGAAATTTTGGGCCTACCCCAAACGTGGCGTGAGGAACTTGGTAAGACGATGAGTAGAAACAATTGGCAAATACGTTCAAAGCCACGGTAGCTGTTGTTTCACCGCTCAGAGATTTGAAGTCAAGAAATGGCAGGTCCCCTTTCATGAACTGTTCAGTGGAGGGGAACAGAATAACTCAACAGAAAGCTTAAATGAAAGTGTGTCAGGAATGGCAGGCCCGTGAATGCATCTCAGGAGTGAGTCAGCAGGCGGGATACAGTGGAAATGTCAAGCGATTAATCCCGTCCATGATTCACGTCTGACGCGTATTGTCAGTTCCCAGAGTGAGTCAGTTTACACAACTTTGTACAGTATGAAATGCGTCACAGTGTCAATGCTGGTTAGTGCGGATACCTCCAAGCGTGTTTAATTCGACTCCGCTATTCACAGCTTTCCTGTGGAGAATTGTCAGTGGATGGGTGGGGTGAAGGGGGAGGGGAAACATGAGGAGAGACTGAGGGCAGGCTGTCATGGGAGAGCCTCCCACTCGCTGAGGAGAATGGATTGGAGGGCGGGAGGCAGGAAAGACTCATTTTTCAATTTGAACTACCTACATCCTGCGAGGGAAATGTATACGCCTGTATAAATCTCTTAATATAGAAGCAAGCATTCATTCAAATGACTGCTAGAAAAGGAGAAGATGCTTTGTTGCACAATGACATACATTTTCTCCATGCGGTACACTGATCCAACACACGTTTCTGGAACCTGTCACTCAATTTATTTATTTGTATATTTGTATAGGCATCAGGGATCAATTGACAACGCAAGACTCGTAGAGTTCAAAAATGTTTATTTAATAACGTCAGTAAACTACGGGTTTAGGATTGACTGGATTAAGGTACATAAAACCAAGTATTCCAGCCTGCTTATGGATAGTCCATCAGAGCATCACTCACTTCCTTTTTGCTCTGCCTCTTGAAGGTCAAGGTGTCCCCTAACTTCTTCCTTGGTCTGGCCATGCTGCCCCCTCTTGCGGTTCTGGTTAGGTTGCGGAGTTGCTAGCTGGTTCAGTGCACCTACTGGGTTTGTGGATGTGTAGGGGGGTTGGCTGGGCCACCTAGCACCATTCCATACCTTGAGAAGGTGTTGCCAAACCTTACTGGCCCCAGGCAGGTTTTGGTGTGAGCTACGGTGTGCTGGCATCTGACTCTGTCACAGGCTTTGTCAACACCAGCGTGTCAGGTGTCCCCTCCACAATACACCTCTCGAACCCTCCTTGGTCTACTGGTCTCTGTACCATCCCCTTTTGGTCCGACTCTCATGCATCCTCTATCTTCTTGTATGACCACCGGCAACAATAAGACCCTCTACTCCTACTCCCTTAGCTCTTCTTCCTTCTGCACCTGCCTCTTGTTTCTGATTCTCTGCTGTCATTGGCTTCTCTACTTCCCTGTTATTCAAAAGTCCTTGGGCAGGTGGTCTTCAAACGGATCACTAAGTACCTTGAGGATAATGGCCTTGGAGACCCACTTCAATCCGTAGTAAACACTCCACCAAGAAGGCACAAATGCATGTCTCCAACTTCTTCCTTAATGCTCATCACTGCCAACTGTCTACTATACTCATCCTTTTGGACCTTTCTGCAGCTTTGACACTTCGATCACACCTCGCTCCTCCTCACTATCCAGGACCTCCAGGGTTTTGTGAATCTGCTCTTGCCTGGATCAGCTCCTACCTAAAAGGTAGATCATTTCAAATCTCTTGGAACTTGCAAACTTCTTACCCAGGGCTTTAAGTGGGCCGGTGCTTGCTGGGCTCAGCCCCGGCAGGCTCAGAAATTTCGTTTTGAGGCCACTCGCTCGTGTGCAAAAGCTTCAGGCGCCAGAAAAAAATGCATTTCAGCCACAATGGTGGCGCCGCACCTGCGAGGCATCCCTTTAAGCACGAGATGGCCGTGGGCCGGCGCCACCAATATGGAGAAAACGTGAAGCCGCTGGAAGCAGAGGCCTTGTTTTCTAAATCCTGAAGCTCCTGCAGATTCGCGGGAGTTTGTCTTCAGGAAAACGGCCTCTGCTTCCAGCGGCCTCACCCCTTCAGCCTTAATGGTGATGCTGCCCCTAACCAGCTAGCGAGCAGCCCCACCATTAAGGCTAAATAGGCGAGGCGCTGTCCCCTGCCAGGCAAGCCTATAGAAAATAAATGCAGAGATCATCACCCTCTGCCCTATGCGGGAGAGGGTGCTGATCTCTACAAAAGGCTGCCTGGCATGGGTGCCAGTGGCCCATTGAGCTGGGGCTCATCAGGGGGGCGTGGCCTAACGGCCCAGCAGGACCCCCGCCGTTAGGCCATGCCCCCTTGATGAGCCCCAGCTCATTTTGTAGTGCCACTTAAGGCACTGTTCTTAGCCCACCCCTCTCCCTGCCGGTGCCCCCCAAATATCAGTCCTTGGACCTCTGCTCTCCTGTGCCTTCTCTCCCTACCAGACCCCACCACTGTGGTGGCCGGTGTATGTTCAAGATGCATACATCAATGCAGCAGCTAAATGCTCCATCTCTGCACACTAAAACCAGCCACCTTCCTTCAGACCCACCAGAGAGCCTAAATGATGAAAGTGGTATACATCTAGGTAACTAACAATAACGCGAAAAGTCTCACATCTACAACCCCATCAAGAAGTAAATGGCCTTGAGCGCACAATGGCAGAAACACACTTACATTGGGAGCTACTTCATCCCCTCTAGATTTGATTCTTCCAAACTATTTTGGGAATCTTCCACACCTTCCAGAGTTTCAGAGTAAAACTGCAGGGTTTATCCGATTGCCCTTTTCATTCACAAATGGCAAACAGAGATTCACATATTTGCTCTTTGGCTGAATAGAAGGGAATTGTACCCAGCACCATGCCCAAATAAAGGGATGCCCTAACCAGTTAGCCTTGATTTTTCTCTAAGGAATCAGAAGTAAGGCGCAGACTGAACGGTGGCATACTTTTGGGCATAGACGTTCATTAATCAAGAAAGGGTTTGACATGTGTCTCAGTCCCTAAAACTAAGAGGAGTTTCCCAACCTCAAAGAAAACTAGCGTAATTGTCAGGATGTCCAAAAGGAAAAAGTCTGTCCCTGTCGTGTCTCAAAACCTACCTCTATTCCTAATACTAATAACCTAAAACAACTGTGCAAGGAGGATCTCTTCTCAAAGTAAAAAAGTTTGTTGTGGTTTCAACCAACAGAACATGTCCCAGTTTCTCTGGTAGAAAAAAGTGACGAGAAAACAAACTACGTTCAGACATGCAAGATTCCAATACTAGGGTGGTGCCACTCCCCCCTAGATTTCTTCTTATCTTATTTTCCTTTGCTTTGGCCTCTTGAGCCCCTTTCACACGTTTGGTAAAATGTCACTGGGCTACTCAGAATGATATACTTCTTGGATTCACAGTTCTTTATCCCACTAACTTGGCACACCCGGCTACCAAAGGTAGGATTCCCTTTAACATGGATGTACAGTTCTTTATCCCGCTAACTTGGCACAGTCTGCCACCAAGAGTAGGATTCCTTTTATCAGTTCCAGGTTCTTGACCCTCCTGTTCTGAGCCTCTCATATGGGTCCAGGTCCCAGATTCGCAATACCTTGCATGGCTTGATTCAATCTCCTGCCAAGCAAGTGTCCGCTCTAGGACCGTCTCTCTTTCTCTCACAGGGTCCCAGACCCTCTTAATCTTCGTCACTTTCAACTTTGGTTTCTCACATGGGTGCGTGTCCCAGACACGCGCTGAATAGTAATATCTGCTTGGTTTGCTTCCCTGCCAAGCATACAACTCTTCCTTGTACGCTTCTTTTATCCTCAGGGAACCAGACCCTCTTTTTCTTGACTTTTTATTTGAGCGTGGGTCCCAGACTCCCAATGAAGATTTATGTCCACTTGGTTCACTCTCCTGCATAGTATATAACATTTTGTGGTTTGCTTCTTTTCCAATTAGGGTCCTAGACCCTCATCTTCTCAACTTCTTATTTGGGTGTAGGTCCCAGACTCACACTGTAGCATTGCATCTGTTTGGTTCACTCCCTTGCCAAGCATACAACTCTTCACGGTTTCGTTATTTTACATTCAGTGTCCTAGACCCTCTTGTGTTCAACTTCTTATTAACTTCAGGGTCTCCACCCCTCTTCCTTCTAGTTTCTGTGTCCACCTCGTTGCTCCCCCAGACCTCTAGGACCTCTTGGGTAACCCACATACCTGTTTGTTTCTTTGGCGCAGGTACTGACATGGTCCCTGCAGCTGCGTCCCTTCTCGAGGTTCTGGTAGCAATCAGGTGACCAGTGGGATCTGCAGCAGCTCTGCAGACGTCTTGACACTTCCCGGCTGCGCACTCCCTGTCTTTTGCACTTTGCCGAGTCCTGGGAGGCCCAGAGGATTTGGTTGGCAGCTGCCCGAGGAGTTGTCTTGTCCTGGACCAAACTCAGCTTCTACTGTTCCTGCGGTCACGGCTCCCCTTCTGTTCGCGTCTGTCCCTCCTCAGAAGATCCTTCTCTCTCTCTAGCGTCCCAGATGATCTCCATTCAAACTCCTACGTGGGATTGTTGTACTGCTTTGGGCCAATTACTTGCCTTGAGACGCTAGACTGCTCATTCTGGTTCACGAGAGTGATCCTTGGACTCCTGGTTATCTTCGTCACAGTACCCGTTTCAAAATCACATTCATGATTATTTGTACTTTTTGGTCTTTCAGTGTTGTCACGTATGCCGAATTGACTAACTTGACAACAAAACACATTGGGCCTCATTACGAGGTGGGCGGTAAAGGATTACCGGCACCGGTAAGGAGACCAGTGCTGGTAATCCCTTACCGCCATACTACGAGGTCCCTTAGCGGGTCCCTTCCTTAACGCCTGGTTTTACCAGGCGTTATGGAAGGGACCCGTTAAGGGACTTCAGAGCTAATAGCGATTTGCGGTACCGTTATTAGCACCTTCCCCCTTCCCATTGAGCCCTATGGGGGCTGAAATGGGAATGTTTTTTTCAATGGGGCTTACCGGTCCCGCAAAGGTCGGAATAGACCGGTAAATCCCCATTGAACGGGACCGGACACGGTACCGGTATTGGAGGTAGTCATGGTGCTAATAGCGCCATGACTACCTCCAACCTCGTAATGAGGCCCATTGACTCAAGCTAAAGATGGAGAAGTATGATTTAAGGTTGGCAATGGGGTTGAGTGTACTGACGTAGGGTCATACCACGTGCTCTGATAATGGTTGTCCCTAATCCCATTGAGGGATTCCTTCCCCATGTGATCCTCCCTCGGTGGACCACCCCCTGGCGTACTATTGCACTGTGGACACACCTCCCTGGCCCCATGGGAAAGGTCTCCCACCAGGGGAGAAGGGACGACATCCTCAGGTTCCTTACATCTCATAGATTTCACAATATTCATGACCTCCACTGACAGACTATGTTGGTCACGCTATACATCGCAGGAACCAAGCTGTCAAGTAGAGCAAGGTATGGGGCAGGTTAACAATAGACACACAAAAAACCCCACTCAGCTTTTGGTTTGCCCCATGAATTGTCAAACACTTAATTCAATAAACCTTTTTCTTAGTTGGGCGTGGTGCAGTTTTGCTTATTGGGATTAAGTGGTCAGGTTCATTGACACCTGTGGCCATTCTACGCACTTGGTGTGTAGTGTACTTAATGTGTTGTGTGACTGAAACATGTTGTGCAGTGGTTAATCCCTGGTTTTCTTCAGAAAGTATGAATGGGAAGACTAGAGGCTGAAGCGTGGCCTATGAGATGCCACAGTGCGACATCGCAAATTATTGATTCCAATATTGTTCACTGTAAGTCACAATTTACACATGTATAGGATGTGGTGGAGTGTAATGGAAATTATATGTGCAAAATGGATATTATACTTTTTTTTAACGAATGAATAACTAAACATTTCTTCTGAATACTAAATGCTATAAATGTATTTGTATTGTGCAATATCGTCATATTGACTAAAATGCATTCATTATAATTGTTTTTATTGACATACTTGGATGGAGTGCCATACATGTTATCAATTCATATTGCGTCACAACAAAGGTAGTGTGTTTTTGGTTTCATGGTTCGTGGGGCACACTTGGGCCTTTGGTTTTCCCAGCGTTGTCACCAAGGGGCTACAGGGTAGGCAATATACAATTCAGTTTGAGTCAATAGGGCCCTCACCTAAAGCAGAAGGCAATGTCACCCCGGTATCCAGAGTGGCCAGAAAAGAGTCATTAGGATCATGGTCCTGGAGAACATCTACGCTATTTGGAATAAAGGTAAGGAACACATTACCTCCAACTGGTGATGTTCTTTCTGATGGATACAGTCTTTCTCTCAGTCCCTTATGGAATAGCTCCAGACAGGGAATTGATCTGGAAATCTTTAAATAGCCACCAGGGGTTTTGTTGTGACTCTAGCCTGACTCTCAGGCGTGGATAAGGAGCTGCTCATGCCCCTCCCACTTCAAACACATACCAGTTCTGTCCAATTTTCCCTTCGTCACAGAAGTCAAAGGGGCAATAGAATTGTCCCTATTTTACGCAACATTTGCAATGTCAATGTTAAAGGGAGAGAAGGTTGATGGTGAATCTTGGCAGGAAGAGGTCATCCATCGGAGGCAGCCCATTCAGGCATCGTTCATGGTCCGTGAGCCCAGGCAGCAGTGCTTGACAAAAATCTCTAAAGGGACTCCCAAATGCTACTTGTTAGATATCCAATGAAAGTAGCCCCTTCCTGTGAAGAAGAGGTAGGTGCTAAACTTCCAGTCAATTGGTCTAGGATCTCTTTAGAGGCCTCCTTATGTGCCAACTCATAATGGGTTTTGACGCACTGGACAATCCATCTAGAAATGGATAATCTGGTCATGGCTGGCAAAGTGGATTTTGCTCTAAGGATACAAGTGAATAGCAAACCAGGCCCTATCAGTAAAGATCTTTGGAACGGATTGCATTGCTTGCTTTTGATGGAAGTTACACACTTAAATTAGGGCCAAACTAGGCATAACAAACAAACATTGAAACCAATTGTCATTCCGAGGCTGGAATTCTGGTACACATGCCCCACGGACCTCTCATTCATTGATTGAGCCTTTTGGTCAATTACTCCCCCGCGACTGTACTCATCAGCGGACTGTTGCTTAGTTACTGGGGAAGGAATGCCAGTTCATCTCTCCAACAAGCTGATGCTACACCTTCTGCATAACATGGAATAATTGCACCCTTTACAGTAGAGCATACTGTAGAGAGTCCTTTTAACAGCTCTTTGTAAAAGTCACATTCAGTCAAGGCTTTGCTCACCCTATTGTGCCAGCATTTCACAAGAATGTGAAGAGGTACCGCTGCCTGCTTGTGGATAGTTTTAACATGCACTCCTGGAAAACTTAGTCACAGTAGCACTTTCTGTGCTGTGGTGCAAATGTAGTGCCAGATTCTCACAAAGCAGTGGAAATGAAAGGAGCTCAGGCAATGCTGTCGGTTCATTTGTGCTGCTTCCAGAAATGCTCAGGTCACCTTATTTTCAAGACACTAATGTATGACAGGCTTCCAGCAACTACGTGGTTGCTAGTAGCGCGTTTCACTGAGACGGGCCGTTAAAGTATCAGTTGTGAGGAATTCGACCATCCGTATGGTGGGTGCGTGCTCGCCTGGGATTTTTTGAAATGTTTAATTAAATAGAATGATGGTAGACCAACCTCAGGAAAATGTGTGAGGCTAATCCACCCACATTTTCCTATGCTTGGAGCACGACACACTCCTAAACCTGGATACTCTGGGTGGACACAGCCTACAGGCACAGTCCGCCCTAACATATTTTGTTGAGATATGACAGCCATGAGTACATAATGCATCTCCCAAAGGGGGAGGACCAAACCTTCCCCTGCCATGGCAGGGGGAGGACCAAACCTTCCCCTGCCATGGCCAGCCTGATTAACTAACAAAGGCTCAATGGTTCCATCCTGCTCTTTTGTTGAGCCCTGCAACCAGCGGCAGTGATTAGCATACAAATAGGGTGTACTTCAAACAGGCCCACATGGGGCCTGAATGCAGAGGTTAACAAAAGAGACAGGAAACCCCAAACACCTTTCATATGCAACTGTGTCAACCTGAAAACAGCTCCCGCCCTCAGTATTGATGGCAGTGAACTGCCATGTCTGGGGCTGCGTGTTTACAGTAGTCCAACCGCAGGAGGACCCCATTCATAAGATACGAGAATGTGGTTTGCAGGAGCCAGAGAATCTGGTCTCGCCGCAGCATCAAGGAGACCTACTGCTTTAATCAAGAATCACAGAGCGCTCCATTAATCAGCAAGACCCTTTGATCCACAACAGACAGGACGATGGGTGTTACTTAGTATCACATGTTTTCACCCCTTTACCTTTTCTGTTGCAAAGCACTCTGGTTATGACCTCATGTATGCAGGAGATTGTTGGTGGGGACCAATGATTGGCTCATTAATGTAGGCTTAGCCTACTCCAAATGCTGTGGTCCATTTGCCTTTAAAAGAGGGCCGAGCCCTTCTTTTGGGGGGATTATCTTAAGGCTTCAGCAGAAGCAGAAGGAAGAACTCCTCATTGGAACCTGACTGCACGTACAGTCTGCCTTAAATCTATCGCCAGTGAAGGAAGGCCAGAATGTCCAAAGAGGGAAGCAAGATCCTTCTCCTAAACATATCTCAGAGAATAGAGGGAGATATCGAATCCAGAGGACCCAGCAGCAGCTCTAGAACCGGTACCCATCCAGCACACAGGGTGCCCTGCTAGGCTCTGCAAGCAAGCTTCCTGGGTGGGAAGTACCAAAGAGTGTCTGAACCAAACCAAGGACAAGGCTGTTGCCTGCAACAGTCTCCTCAGCTTTGGGTCGTCGGCCTTAAAGGACGATACAAGCCCAGTGAAGATGCTAGGAGGAGTGCATCGAAAAGCATCAACCAGCGGCTGCCTAAAAGGACATTTTTGAGCCAGTCGAGTCCCTCGAGCTGCAACTGACTGCTCCACTGACTGTTGTCATGCCGCAGTCGCTAACACCGTCAGAGACGCCTCGACCAGTGCTTCAGAACCGCCGACCAACACTGAGACGATTCCTGACCCCGAGCCGCTGAGTAGGCCAGCCTGGGGCCGTCCGTGCAGCCTCGCTCGCCGAACTGCCTTGTAGAGGAGGTCCCAAATAAAGCCTGCACTCCAGTCGCCCATTTTGAAGTACCAGGAACGTACACACCGAGATATGTGACGTATGATGAGCAAATAAACTAGCAGAGAGCCGCAGTAGGGCTCTGCCCAGTACCTAGAAGAACAGCACCTGTTGAAGTACCAATAATAAGAAAACCATGGACAGTAAGGTACCCATTGAGAAAACCTTACCAACAAATGACACGAAATGAAGATCGTCTGAGTACAGTCCCTGAGGAAACCAAGAAGGCATTATTGAAAGATGAATGGTGCGTCACGAGGGCCCGGACTGAATTGCAGATAGAAGAAATGACAACCAGAGAATGATGCAAAAAGACGAAACGCCATGAATAAGGATATCGTGAACCTAAAGTGAAAGGACGATGTCGAAATGCAAATAAGTTAAAGCTGTAAGCAAGATGAAGATATTCGTCCAGTTTACACCTGTCAATATGCTTGGAAGTGCAAGAAAGCGAAGAAAACAGTGTGGCTTGCGATGCTTAGTAGGAGAATAGTGCGGCAAGCGCCATTATACATAATCTACCTCAAACAAAGCACAGTATTATAAGTATATTTCTACTTTGCACAAAAAGCAGAATCAACCCAGGTTACTAAAGGCCAGATGAGAAAAGATTCATATTTAGCAAAACGAGAAGAGACGGCTGAAACGAAACTCTGCAGAGGCAACCCGTGCCAGGAAAGCCAATGTCATTCTAACAGATGAGGTGAACAGTAGCTACATTTAATTGAAACTAAGAACAGAATATCCTGCCTCTGTAAGGTCGAGATAAGAAGGCGAAGGCAGGTGGCAGGTGAAACGAAAATCAAATACACAAATTTAGAGAAAAGAGACAAATTCACGATGTACGAATCAGGTGACCAGCTGAGCAAGTAGAAGCGAGGGTTCACACCTACACCGTGGCACCTGACCAGGCAGAGATGTCAGAACTTATCCAGACAGAAGATGCAGTCTCGGGGCCAACCACAGTGAAATAATTGACACATGGCTACTAAAGTGATGATTGATTGTAACCATAATCGGAGGAAGGCTGGGTAATTAAAGGGCACCCCGCACCTGGCCTACCATTCTGCATGCTGCTAAGCGAAGTGGAAAAGTATGCATGGGGTTGGTGCCAACCCAATCACAATGGACCAAATAATTTAGGGTCCTATAGTTAGTAGAACCATTGGGACGTCGTACTTTTAGTGACATCTACTGTAGTCTTTTTTGAAGGAAGGGCTAAGACGCCCACCTGACAGTGTTTACCCAATCCCCTCACTCCGTTACCATATACAGATATAGTACCTATAGTAAAGTTACCTTTTCCTAACCAATAGCATTGCATGTTAAACTTTTGAGTGTTACACGTCAATGATGATGAGTTTTGAGTAGAAATGTTACAACTTGTATGAAGTTCGTTGGAGTTGAAGCGAAAAGGTACGATCGCATCACTGCTGATATCCATAACTCCCTGTTTTTGTACTTGTCATTAAACGGACTCCCTTTGGCAAACCATTGAGCTGTCCTTATTGATTGGTGTTGGAGTAATAAATCTGCATCCCCATCCATCTCAAGGGTGCAGCTATCTCGTCTTAAAGTACTTCTGAGCAAACCTCGGCTCTATGGGCTGGCCGGGGGTCTCGGAGTACAGCCTGATGCCTGAAACCTGCAGCTGTCTCCCATCTTGAACTCTGTCGCAGAAGCTGCATAGCACCCTAAAAGCGACTGTACACTGTCGAACACCAAGAACTTCTACAAGCACAAGGTACACTGTGGTTCTGTCCCCCAGCTCCTTCTCCAAATGCCCCTAATGACATTTTATGATGCATAGCTCCCGTTTTGTTGAAATGAAGCATCCTTGAATGATTGTGATTAATTACTTTACCAACTACTCTCCTGTCAGTATCCAGAGTGCATCTCTTTGACTTCTTTGAAACTGTCTGTCCTCTGCATTCCTTTGCCGGGTAGGTTGTATTTTGTAGTGTGCTAGAACTGTTGTGATAAAAAAGTAGATCTTGTTATACAACCTTGACTGGACAGTCCCTTTTATCATTGAGTAATAATTTTATTTTCGCTGTGTTGCAACTAACCAGCGATCCACAACCTTGCACAGATAAGCCTGCCGTTCCATCCACGTTACTAAAATTGGACAAGGAGGTTTATAATTTGCTTGTTATTTCGGATCCCTACTGGTGTATTAGAGGTGTGGGGCTGATTGATGGTTTAGAAACCGATATTCACCCATGCACCACGGGTGCTCTGAAAGTTGATTCGTCACACCTGTCTCAGTGAAATGACTGAGAAAAAAAGCGTTTCCATTCCTGTTTTGTGAATGGAAATGCATGTGTGTCAGCCGCGGTTTATCAGAGGCTATCAGGGGGGAATCTGGAAACAGTAGCCACTTTTTATTCGGGAGTCAACGCATTGTAATGAAAATAATCGAAGTTCAAAAAGCTCCCAGAAGCGCAGGGTTCCCCAAAAGCGGCACTTGAATACTTGGCAGACATTTCTTTAAACCACTGAAGCAGTGTTATAAGGCTATTTGAGCTCGGTGAAGGGCGCTCGCCTATCAAGTGGCTCGAAACGCTGGGGAGAACACACCGTGTGCCACCATTTGTATTGTACATCTCTCTGCCCCTTCCCAACCCATCCCCTGCCTCTCTTGTCATCCCTTAGTCCCCACCTTCTCCTCAGCCCCCTAACCCACCCCACTTAATTGTTGCTAGGGCTTGCAGCACTGCTGCTTCATCCCATCGCAGTCCTGGGCTTAGAAACAGAAAAGGAACTTGAACCCTCTTTCATTTTCTAGGCGGCAGACATCTTGTTTTAAAAAAAATGTTTTGGCAGATTGGGCTCTCACAATAAAAGATAAATAATTACAACTCTTCTCGCCCCTGACAAAGCCCTGGGGTGCCAATAGCAGTCACCCCCCTTGTTGCTGAGACCCTTGCAAGACTGTACGCTCTCCCGACTCTGAGGTCGTGGCGATAATAAAGTGACCGATTGTCAGAAGTATTTCCTGGAAACCCCAGCAGACAGAGAGTGCTAGGGTTCTGTTATGCTGATTGGTTCAATCAGTTCCTTCTTTCAAGGCTACCCCAATTGTGAGTCCCGATTTGGTAAAGACAGGCAGAGCAGCGGTGTGATTCTAACCAAATGACCTATCCATCCAGGCTGTTTCACACAAAGCAGTTCCTAACAGTGGCAGATTCAAGGCAAAGGGCCCCGTGGGCAGCATCTGACACAGGGCCCTAGGTGGGCGGGTCATGGTGGCGGAGCTTTGGGTGGATGGGGTTAGTTGTGGTCAAAAGTGCACAATGGCAAACTTTAGCGATAAAAGCTATTTTTTTATTAAGTTGTCTTTATTACAGTTACCTGTGTCGAGGGGTCTCACTAACTGGAAACAGCTGGGCCTCCTCAGGAGGCTTTGCTATCGGTGGTAATATTAGAGGATCAAGCCTGAAGCTAATGTTGGAAATGAACATGTTTCAAGGCTAAGGGCGAAGGAGAATTACTTAAGGCTTTTCAAGAGCACACCATTTCCTAGAAAAAGGGCTCTAAGAAGCCTAGTTGGATCCAATGTTTGTTTACAACTCTGGACATTTTTCACAAAAATCCAAATCCTTGTGCAAATATGTCCTTAATAAGTACACATTTTGCAGTACAATACATTCAGTATTGTGCAACCAAAAAAACAGTTCCTTTATAGACATTCTTGTGCAATAAGGGAAGTAAATACACAATTGCCAGTTAAGCTTCATAAAATAATGGCCAACGCGTAAATAGAAAAATAAAGTGGAATGCTAGAAGTAAATAAATTGCCAGATCCAACCAAAGGTCCCCAAATTTTATAGGATTACACTGCCTCTTCGTGCCCTTCCCTTTGCAAATGCTTCTATCAGTTTTGATAAATCTAAATTATACACAGTATATTGTTCAATTGCCAGAAACGTCAAGTCACTTAGACGCTTCTGTGTTATGGTAGAGCGCATGTAGTTTTTCACACGCCTTGCTCCTCTCTGCGCTTGCAATGCCTATTGGCAGGATTAAAAATATCCTACACAGCATGGACATCTCTGGTAAGACATCTTCCAGAGAAGAGGAGACTATAAACTGCAGATAGTTTAGCACTGCGCTCGTGGGGCATGCATTCCTAGTTTTGACATGTTTTTGAACTTTTTGAATAAGACCAGGTTGACCAGTAGCTCCTGGCTGAAGACAGAATATTTCTTTAGGAGGAGTTCAACTGGTTTCCCTAGCCCAACACTGCGCACGCCTGATAAAAACCTTGTGTTATGTAAGCACATGAAATGCAAAGCAAAATCTTAATAAATATCTACATCAACTAAACCTGGGAAGATGTGCGCAGTTGCTTAAATTGTCCACATCCCGGTTTCACCATTTAACCAAAGTGTTTGATCCTGGGCAAATCATTTAATCATACTGTTTTATGTGCAGCTCTGTAATTGATTCACTCCAGACCTTATGTTAATATATCATGCTGTTAATTAATAGAAGCCTGATGACTATAGAGTTGCTCCATTTATAATAAAGTTATTTGCCACTTGGCTTACTTATGGCAACTTACTATAAAGGCACTTCCATGATGCCTCCAAGTATCAAAGACTGATGATGCTCCTTGCGATGACCGTTTCTGTGAAGTCACATCTGTTGGCGCAATCTATATGCAGATGAGGAGGCTTGCATGTTATTTTCCCCAGAGCGCCTGGACAGAGCTCTAAGAGATGAGTTTCCTGCATCTGTAATGATTCTGCCGTTTTTTTCTTGTGTGTTAAATTGCCATCTGCCATAGTAGAATGGGGCAAGAGTGGGCAGTTTGGGGGCGCAAATGAGACCTTATGGAATTGCACGTCCTGCATTTGGGGGGAAAAGTAGAAGGACTTTCTTAGTGGCTGGCCCCCCACTCTTGCACTCCCCTGCATCACGCTCATAACTCATGTATTCGTAGCCCATTTACCTCTTCATGGCAACAATTCACCCCTTTCAATGCAAAGATCGTCTGTCGATGCGTGTGTTTTTTAAAGCCACATAAACAGCTTCCACCATCGCCTGTTGATAAACACACACCCCGCCTTTAGCTAATAACAAATATGGATTCTCATATATAACACTGTAATGACAGGTTCACTTGACCTATGTAATGGTATCAGTTTCGCAACCTCCAAAGGATGAAAGGCTATGACAGCCAGTGGCGTTGCTAGGAGGGGACTGGGGGGCCAGGCCCCTCCCCGTGACACCCTGTGCCCCCCACACCTAAGACGAGCAGTGACCATGTTCTCCGCTTACTTTTGTCTGTTCCCCCTACCTTTGTCTTTGGCCTGCTCTGTGCCCCTCCTAAATTTGATTCCTGGCGACGCCACTGATGACAGCTCTGCAGTGCAGGCTGGAGCCACGTCAGAGACCAGCGCTTGACTGGTGAAATATTCACACCAACGTAACATTTTTTTTTAAAAAATGAATCTCGTTTAAATGAAATTGGAATTTGAATTGTAACAAGAGTAAAAAGATTCAACTGTCACCGTGAAATTGTTGGGAGGTGAAATCGAAAGGAGGACTACACTGTACACGCATAGGGCCAATTTACAACAAAAAGCCACACACGACGAGCACATTATAGTTATCAGGAGCTGTGTGTGGGCCTTAGTGTATTTTTTAACGTGTCAGTATGGCATGTGCTTACAACATCGCATTCGCAGTGTCTCTGTGATGCAACTACTTGTATACAATTACACAAAGTGATGTCCCAACCATGGGAACAACTGCTACTGACTGAGGCCAAGATTTGGATTAGCCACTTCTGCGGCGTGTGACCTTCGCCCGTGCCCTGCACCAGCATTTAGGCCTCCTGTGTAACGTGGGCTGGTGGAGAATGCGGACGTGCACTGGGATTGCAGCATTCCCACTGGCTATCCAGAGCTGGCATGAGAGGGGCACAGGGGACCCGCCACTTCAGCAGGGTCTCCCGGTGCGCCAGAATTCTTTCCAATAAGAGTGCTTTTATTTGCACTAGGGAGATGGCGGCCCTCATCTGGAAGTGGGCTGGACGGTGCTGCAGGATGGTGTCTTCAAAAGAAGATGAAACGCAGGTTAAGATCAGTGAGTGACTCGCAGGCTTGGATCCAGGTGCTCATTATCAGCTGGACTGGAGTGACTTCGCAACAGAAAGGGCCCTGTGCTGTGTGGAAGGGGCGTGGCCTGGCACATGGGCCCCGTCGCCATTTGTCTGCCTGGCGACCGTTAGATCCGCCTCTGTTTCCTAACTGCCTGCTTGCAAACAATTCGCTATCAAATCAAGTAATCTGATGGCGTCAAACGAAAAGCAAGATAAAACCCGTTGGCATATAAGTCACAAATAAATTGCACAATAAATATAGGTTTATAAACTGTTAAAATATCATGGACTTGCAGCCTCCGGGCTTTATGAAAAGTCACTTTACTGTGCGGAAGTGTATTTCAATTGCACAAGAATGTAATTTGATCATTAACTACTAATGTTTTCCTTTCAAACTATCGTCCTGAGCGCCATCCAGCCTCTATGAAATATTACACATTACGCCGCCGGAAAACATAACCTTCAGAAACAGTTTGTCACCATAACAGGAAGCAGGACGCACAGAATTCCCTCCACAGTAATGACAAGGAGGCCTTCAATTCCACTTTCTTTTCTATACAATACTTTGAAGCCCGGCCGCGTAAAGGGCGACTGCAGAGACTCCTGCTGTTTGGCTGTGCTGCGCTGCAGAAGCGCTACTTCCTGCTACTTGTTTCAATATTTAATATTGAACTGCCAATCTCCAACCTACCTACCCTCAACGGCGTGTTTCCCCTCGCGTCCCTTGCACTCGGTGAGGTCGACTGTGTGCGAGTGAGTGAACCGCCGCAACGCGACGAAGCGGGTGGAAAGCCCCGCCCATCTTTCGGCTCTGCCCATTCCAGGAAGTGAGGCCACAAAACCAGATCCCAGCAACCCTTGCGGCGTGAAGCCCGGCCGCGTAAAGGGCGACTGCAGAGACTCCTGCTGTTTGGCTGTTTGCTGCTTTTCTGCCGTCTGCCGACCCCAAGGCTTCTAGTGCAACCGCTCGAGAGAAAAAAAAATAAAAAATACAACTGGGTACATGACGCGAACCATCGAAGGCCCCCAGACTCGGAGGAAGACGCTCAACTACCGCAGAATGGAAAATCCATGGACTGCCTTAAAAGCCCCCACGGATGGTGGCGGCAAGGTAAGTAAAAGTGCACCCTGGCCTTCCTCTGCTCATCTGCAGGAAATATCGACTACTGAACCGAATAATACACACTTGTCAAAGGACTTACCGGTTGTATGTGATGATGGCGTACGTCCATCGCCCCCCCTTGCGAATCTAGACATAAATAATTGCACGGACAGTCACTCCTACGATCACTTTCCAAACAATAGTACTCTCACCTCACAAGATCATCAACAATTGGCAATTGAAGTAAACGTAATTCAAAAGGAAACGAGTACAATTTTTTGTGAAACTGCGACAACCCTGGCAACAATACTACCTCCGGCGCTTAAACACTCCATCCAGCGAGCGCCGCCTGATTTATTGAATCCACCTAATACACAAACAAAGGAGTCCACGAAGACGAACAGTGATCTTGGCGACCCGTTCCGCAATCCCAACCACCCTTTTACGGGTTGCGAGGTCACCGACGCTGAGCTAATTAATGCCGCCAATGTTCCGATCGCGGACCAAGAAACTCCCTTCAATAAAGCCCAATAGCAGGAGGAAGGGGCTATGTCAAAAGGCACCTCTGACGAAAATGAAAATCAATCTACACAAATACTGAGCAAAAACGCCCGTGTTGTTCCTATACAATCGTCTCTGCCGGCAAGACATGCAACCACAATTGAGACCCTGTCTTCAAATGCAAAGCCACAAGACACAATCGGAACCAAACCAAGCATAAAAAACAACAAGAACATAGTAGTGGATGCACCCAGAGAACAAGCCGAAAAAACACATAAGGATGTCCAAAAACCGTATAATGGGCACAACTCGCCCGTGACTCGAAGTAACCTCGCAGGAAATCTAACCTTCGGAAACATGGAGACACGAAAAACCATTCAGAGAAAGGAAAGTGAAAACCAAAGCGCATATGCATGCCAAGCCCCCGAAGATTCAAGTGAAAACAACCTGGCCAAATCAAGCAGTACTCCGATGGCCCCAGACCAAAGGCGATTTAGCCCAACATCGAAGCTGGCAAGCAAGGACTCAAGCTCCATTGCAAGAGCTCGCCGCCTTCAAAGAATCATCGAATTAAAATTAAAACGAAACCAGTCAGCCTTCGACGATTCAATGTCAGCACCCACAAACGTCAGTACTCCATGCACCAAAAACTCAAACAGTTCAAACCGAATAATTATTGAAAAAGCCCTAAACTCTTCACTTCAAGAAGATCAGTCTGATATGGAACACTCACACCAAACATCTAATGGAACCACCTCTCCGGTGCAACAAGTGATCTTATCTGCTGATACTCTAACTCAATTACACACTAACGTTGTAGCTGCCTCCTCAATTGTCTTACTACCCTTCACCAAACTGTACGAATCTTTGAATGGGACAATAAGCGACCAAGGAGCGATGCTTACAAATCTAACAAACAAAATGGAAAAACTCCAATCTTTCATAAACTTCATACAAAAACAACTTGAATTACAGGCAGACCTATCTACTCGTTGGCAGGAACGGTTATGCGATTTGGCTGCAAGACATCATTGCCAAAACGACAACCTAACCGAAGGTTTGCTGGAGGCAGTCAAATGGATGCGTCACCAGTCTGAAAATGTAGACAAGAAAATCCAAAGGCACGACTCCCTTCCGACGTGAGATAATCCGCCAAAAACGTCCCTTTCACAAAGCGAAAACAAGATCCTAAAGGATCAAGGTTCTAGTTTGGCAACCACGTCCCCAATAGCTGAAAGCTTACGATCACTGGCGCTGCCCCCCCATGACAATCAACCGCCGCCAGCGCCTAGCAAAAAACCCGAGTCTCAAGCAAGGTCGTATCCACACTGTGCTGACAAAACTGATGTCAAGATACCAGAAGCAAACCATCACCAAACTATTGAAGTCACTACAAATGCAAAAACCCTCTTGCAAATTGATGCCGAAAAGTCTTAATTGACAGCAGAGGCCCACATGCTACCAGCCTCAACAATTAATCGCAAGAACACGTCATTTACAATGCCTTCCAATATCATAAAGAGCTCATTTAACATATTTACTGGGTCATCCAAAACCATTTCCACGACAGAAAAATCTATCAGAACGGCAGGGCAAGGAAACAATCCATTATTCCAAGAAAATAAAAAAAGACTAGGCAAAAAACAAAGGCAAAACATCCCAATGTGAAAAAATGTATAAGGAATCTCACAACGCCCACAAAACCACGATTGTTCGAACGCACAACGGGAACATCCAAGCAGAAGTCAAATGACGTGCCTGACCAAGATCTAGATAAAGGTCAGGACTATGTGCCTAACAAACAATCCACAAAACGTCGGCGTCTCGACTCAGAAGAGCTGAGTAGAGACAGTTCTGTGAACGCCTCGACAATTGATCTATGTGATCTTTCCACATACTCAGCAGAAGGTGATGACCCAGATGAGCCAATAAATATATCCCATCCCAAATAAAGTTTGAGATTTCGCATGTGGAAACAACATAAAACATTGGCTGGGAAAAAACCAAGCAGGTCTGGCCCACAAAAAGAAGTGACTAGATCGGCCGAGAGACCAATGTTACCACACGTATCCAAGCTAAATCCAAAATTAACGTCTAATCAAAGAAACTCCAAAACCCGTTACACATCCAGAGTACATTTAGGCAAAAATCAAACCCATAACAACCGATGTTGGAAATTACGACTTCAAAATATCCAATCTGACGACAATGAGGTCAACTTAAATAGAGCAAATGTCATGAAATTGTTCGCATGCATTCCAGTGCTACGGACAATATCGTCAGATGACATAAAAATCATTGAATACCCAACTGAGTTAACTTCGGACCAAGTACTACTACACATTGGCTCTTCAGCGGTGAAAAATATGCTATTACGAGCCACAGAAGACCTACTAATTTTTGGTTTCGATCTAACGCTGGAACCCGAACACGAATTGCAACAAAATACCTTGGAGATCAATGCTCGTGAAAAAACGGTAGGATTAGACATCCAACGTGCAAATCTGCGGAAATCTTTAGCGTATCCTGCTGCAAAACACAATGGAAACAAGCCACGTGGTTCTCCTGGTCGAATTAGGTCCGGAAACCAATTCCAACAAGGAAATCAGCATTAACAATGATTGAAGAAGAACAACACAGACCAAATTGTGCTATCCTGGAACACTCGAGGATTCATTCACCTATTTAACAACTTCGAGGTGCCTATGAACAACATCCTCGCCGTATGTCTACAGGAAACTTGGCTACGCGAGCTGCCAATTCGAGACGGCTTTATCACATTCCTAAATCCTGCCGGGAAAAATGCAACTGGCCGTCCGTATTCTGGGCTAGTCAATTTATTGAAGATCCAAAACTGGCTGACGCCGCTCGAATCCGAAACCCAAATCTTTTTGTTCAAGGCACCTTGGTACAAATAACTGCTACAACAACGCAAGTGAAACAATTCCTACTGCTAATAAATGGATACTGGAATCCCGCCAAGATCTCATCAAATAGTTTCATCGGCTCAGTGACAACCTTAATTGATGAGGCATCACTGAAATACAACAACCTAACCATCATAGTATGTGGTGATCTAAATTGTAGTTGGTACAAATTTGACAAAACTACAAAAACAAATACGCTGAAGGAACCCGATAAGGTTGAACAGAGAGGAAAGCTTTGGTTTGATGCCCTAGCAATAAGAAACTGTACCATGGTCAATGGGAAAACCAAAGGAGACCAACCATGTAACCCAACATGGCATGGCCCATATAGCCAAAACACACTAGACTATATTTGGGTCTCAAGCCATCTTTTTGACCAAGTGAATTCCCTAAACGTTATACCAATGCCTCAAAGCGACATGATCTACTCCGCCTAGTTCTGGAGACGGACTGGGGAGACGTTCCTGAAAAATTTGACTTACAAGTCATATCGAATGCAGCGGGAAATCGCTTGAGGCTCAACCGTTCGCAAATTGGGAAACTTACAACCGACATAACCAAAAAGAACACCGTGAATTACGTTCCCTTGTTGACGGACTGCCGGCCGGAAGTCATAAACTCTAGAGTAATTGGGTACTCAAATAAACACCTGTACAGCGATGTCATCGCAAAAGCAAAAAGGATTATGAGGAAAGACTTGCGGCTGATCAAGAAATTGAAGTTCCCATCAGACAAAATTGCGATTAAAGTAAAAATAAGACGTCGAGAATATCGACACTGGCTAAAAGCACACTCAGCAATGATAGAACAAAACCGTGCGGAGCTGGTGCTTCAATTGCTGATCACAAAAAACACGCGTGATATTTGGGCCATCCTAAACAAAGGAAACACAAAAGCAACACCGACAATCTCAAACCCGATTGATGGCAACAAATGGGTTGAGCACTTCAAGAAAATATATAAACACCCGAATGAAGACATACAAGTTCAAGAAAATGTCTCAGAACTACCGTGGGATATAACGCCTCAAAGCGACGAAATAGAAACAAGAATACAGAAGTTAAAAAACTCAAGAGCAGCAGGCCCCGACCAGATCTCAAATATCATGTTGAAGAAAAACAAAGTACATTGGGCCAAGTTCATGGAATCTCTGTTCAGAATAGTGTCGGAAAACAAGAAAATTCCTGAGTCATGGTTAAAGGCGATTGTGGTACCGATCTATAAGAAGGGCGATAGGAACGATCCGATGAACTATCGTCCAATCGCCCTTCTTGACACAATCGGGAAAGTCTATGGCTCCTTCCTTCGAAAGAAACTCCCTTTATGGGCCCTCAAGACAGAAATATACAATGTTCGACAAACAGGCTTCACAGAGGAGGCCGGAGTCGACGTAAACCTACTCTTGTTGAACATCTTAAAACTTGAGGCTCTGCGCACAAAGAGAAAAATCTTCTTTGCTTTTATAGACCTTAGGCAAGCTTTCGATACGATAAACCGCGAGAAACTTTGGTCTAAGCTAAAAAAGTGGGAATGTCCACCAACAATCCTGGAACCACTGAAAGCTCTCCACTCCAACACCTCGATACAGATCAGGTTAAACCAACAAGGCGAGTTGAGCCAACCAGTAATAACTCATAAAGGTGTCAAGCAAGGTTGCCCGTTGGCAGCTGAACTATTCAAGATCTTCATAGCTGACCTACCGGAATGGTTAAACTCAGTACCTTGTTTTTCGCCGAGGATCAAGGACACCCAAATCAAACACATCATCTATGCAGATGATATAGTACTAATCGATTACACACAGATCGGCCTACAGCGCCTTTTGACACGATTGAACGAGTACATGAAGTCAAATGAGCTACTGATAAATACAGACAAAACAAAAATCATGAGCATCAGTCACACTAACAAAAACGCAGGAAAAAAATTCATATGGCGAATCGCCAGTGATAAACTCAATATTGTAACATCCATAAGATACTTGGGCATGATGTTCAACAATTCCATCTGCGAAACAGCATGGGTCAATGACATGACCAGTAGAACTCTCAAACTTGGCTTACAAGGAGCAAAAATCAACCATGACTACGGGAAATTTACTATTGCACCAATATTGACTTTCTATCTACAGAAGGTCATTCCAACCATCGTATTTAGAGCGGAAGCCGCTTGGAACTTGGACTTTCGCTTATGGCAAAGACTAGAAGGTACCTTCTGGAAAACGTGCCTTGAGGCTTCCCCACTACATCTCGACATTGGCACTGAGATACGAACTTGCACTCAACTCGCTGTACATGACAGTAATTTGGAAATCCCTCTCCACCATTAAGAAAATGTATTGTAGCAAAAAAATACCAGCATATGAAATTTTCAAGATCAGAAACGACGATACCCAAGCTATATTAATCCAAATTTGGAAACAAAAACTTGAAGCCATCATGGATGCCGCAAATATAAGTCGACTCGACCTAATCAATCAACCGCAATACGCGGAAAAAAAAATAGAAGAATGGGACTGGATGCAAAACATTGAAAAACGCAGGAAACTAAAAACAGGTCTTCCTTTAGGTCTAGGAGAAATTAAATTACACAAGCCACCAAAATACCTACTAGACTGTCCCTCAAGATATCACAGGAACATGTTTCTAAAATTCAGGCTAAATGCCCTAAACAATCGAGAAATGCTCTGGATAAGAAAAAAGAAAGATACCGCAGAAAATAAACGCGGGTGAAATAGAGTCCCTCAAGCATTTGGTACTTGAATGCATAGGCACAATTACCCAGTGGACCCTGCATTTGAATAGCTTCAAACCACGGAACCATGACATGAATGATTGGTGGTCATATGTAAGCGCCGGCCATAACATCAAACTATCATGCAGGGTAATTGACTATCTAGCCATGATTCTCTGCGATACAACCTGTGATAAGAAAAATTAAAAATCTAACCAATAATGACCCAAACTTATCACCATCACAAAGAATAAACTGTGATTAAAGACTTGAGAGGACCGACGTGATGTGGAAGAGGTTCAATTGTAACAAAAGTTTGATATTGATTTATTGAACTGTAGTTTTCTCTTACAAAAAAAAAAAAAAAAAAAAAAATACTTTCAATCCATAGATGACAGACTTTCCTTTGCAGGCGCAACACTGCAGATTTCCCACACAGAACTGCGCGAGCACCTGAGCAAAACTGAAACCTGACAATACTTACATGCTTTCTTGGGACACTTCTGACATTTGTTGAATCCCCAGGAAGTGCCTACAGTCCCACAGCAATCTTCTTGCTTGGAAAGTCCAGGAAGCGCTTTGCCACACTGAAACAATTAAGGGGAGAAAGGAACATGTTAATGCCAGGTTGAAACACTTGGCCCGTCTAAGGGTTACTCCAGTCACTGCTTACATTCATTCTTAAAGCAGATGTGGATCCCATCACAGTGGCCCTGATACTTTTCCCCCAAAACCAGTTTCTTTCCTTTTCAAATCGTATGCAATTGTAAATTCAGCTGCTAGCTTTTTCAGAGTTTAGACACCATTAAGTAATACCCTGGGCTCTAAATATAGGGACTCATTACAAGCTCGGCAGTCATTTTGCGGTATATCCGCAAAGATACCACCAAACTAGTATAAGGTCGCCAGCCCTCTGTACAATGGATTTACTGCCAGATTTCGAGTAGTGGTAAGGTTATTAATCCCATTTCTGTTGCCCATAGGACTCCATGGGGATTTTTTCAGATTTACCGCAAGTGGTAATTCCGCCATGGTAAATATGACGGTGTTCGGAGGTTAAGGGCCTCATCACGAGTTGGGCGGTATTACCACCGGATCACAGGTGTGGCGCTAACGTTACTCCCCATAGGATCCATCGGACCCAATGAGGAATTTTCAGCGCAATTACCGTGCGGTAATACCTCCAACGGTAATTTCGCCAAATATTGCCATTTTCCCGGTGTGGTAACACGCCAGGCTCGAGATTGGGCAGAGCAGTAAATGAGGCGGTAACCCTGTAACTGCCACATTTAAGGGCTACCGCCCAACTCGTGATGAGGCCCTAAGTGGAGGATTTACCTCCAGAAAACATCTGTTTGCTGCAGGTAATCCCCAAACTTGGAGTGTGGCAGTGCAGTACAATCTGGATTCATTCTGTTGCCCACAACAAACAGTGTCAGTAACAGAATTACCAACACAATTAGCTCACGCTTTCGACCTAGTAATGAGGTCCGCTGCATCCCATGTGGCACTGGCAACTAGCGAACATGAGGCCCTGCTTTAACAAACCCCTTACTTTGGGCTCAGGAACTGAGAAGGAGAAATGCAGACAGTGTGTAGAGCGGTGAGAGGAGTGTGTCAACACAGCTGCCAAGTGACCCCATGTCATACTTGTGCCCTTAGAAAGGTCTTGATTTTCCCTGTGCATGTTGGGAGAGCATGTCAATTCTGTAATGGAAATACACAGAATCCATAGGGCAAAAGTCAGAACTTGCTCAGAAAACATGGAGCTGCTTGGCTTTACGGATTATGGAAGAGAGTCCTTTAATCGCCAGAGGCAAATGGGCAACTTTAGCTGTGCTAGAGTGCACTGTGAAGGATGCAGTGAAAGCCCAGCGCTGGGCCTGTTGGGTGCTCTTTAAGTGCAAGGTTAGAGCTGTGAGATGCATGTTCAGTAGCAATGCAGTGAACTGCTGTGTGAGTGCAGTGGGATGCCGTGCGAGTGTTGTGAGGTGCACTGTCAGAGCAATATGAGGGCCAATGTTTAATGTGTGGGTATAGTGGAGTTCAGTGGCAGTGCAGTAGGGTGTGAGTGAGTGCAACACCAACATATGCAATAATCCAAATGACTAAACCCTGAGCACAACACAGGGACATCCAAATTGATAAACATTGATAGTATGTACACAGTGATCTAATTCCTCAAGCACAGATCATGCGAGGAGGTCTTCACTCCTGCGAGCATCCTAAAAGACTCCAACAAAGGAGCGCTCAAGTCCAACCTTGACATTCTAACCTCAACGTATAAGGATAACACCTAGAACCTCACAAACCGTGTGGCTGCTCAAAACCAAAAACAACTGGACTCTGGTGATCTGGCTACTCCCTTTCTCTGGAGCAATTATTGAAAGAGCAGTTGCCCTCCAGCTTCAGGCCCACACTCACTGCCACTGCTTAGTGCAATCCTATCAATCAAGATTTTGCCACCCATGCAGCATGGACAACTCAACTCTTCACGTAGTTGGCAACACCCTCCACACCTTGGGAAAAAGGGAGCCATGCCTCATTTTGCTTCTAGACCTATCAGCAGCCTTCGGCACCGCCGGACCTCATGCCCTCGTATCCGCTTTCTTCTTGTGCCGGGGTATGGACAGCACTGTGCAAGAATGCTATGCGCCCTTCCTCATAGACGGACAGCAATTTGTCTTAACGCAAGCAATCCTCTCCTCTTCTGGTCACCTGCAGCATCCCCAAGGGTTGCATCCCATATCCTTCAGTCTGGATATGGAAATCCTTTCATACCTCCCTGGTGACAAGAAATATCCTTTCACTAATATGCATGTCATGTCAATGTTACCAATAAGTGTTGCTTGCACTCTCTCAGATCACGCCTCCACACGATACAAGGAACAAGTTACTTACCTGTAACTGTTGTTCTCCAGCATGGGTCTGGCATGGATTCACATGCTCATGAATATTCCCCGTCGTCAGGCTGGGAATCCTCGGTAAAGAAAAAAACCAGTATCAGTTTCGTTTCTGATCTGTCTTTCGTAGTAATAACCAATCACTGGTCTCTGCGTCATACTGACCACAGCCAATGACTGCCCTCTACCTAAGCACCGCCTCTGGCAGCCATCTTCAGATTTGGAAGCACGTGAAGTGGCAGTATGACCAAGTGAAGAGCCGCAGAGGGGTAGGCGGGAGGGTTCGCATGTGAATCCATGCCAGACCCATGCTGGAGAACAACAGTTACAGGTAAGTAACTTGTTCCTTCTCCAGCATGGGGTCTGGCATGGATTCACATGCTCATGAATAAAGAATACATAGCAGTACACACATGCACAACCACGGGAGGTGGCAAAGGCTCAACATTAAGCATTACATCAAACTCAACATCAAGCATCTTACCTCCTCACCAGGCTCACCTCAGGCGAACAGGTTGCGCAGCACTGCTTGGCCGACCCTGGACTCCTCCCTGGAATCCCGATCGACGCAGTAGAATTTCGTGAAGGTGTGCGTCGACCTCCACGTAGCAGCCCTACATATGTCCAGCAGGGGCACACCAGAAAGGAACGCCGTGGTAGCTGCGATCGCTCTGGTGGAATGGGCTCTCGGACGGCCAGGCAGCGGTCGGTTTGCCAACCGATGACAGTACATGATACAGCCGGAGAGCCATCTGGAAATGGAAGCCTTCGAGAGAGCCTTCCCCTGATTGACAGGTCCAAAGTTCACAAAGAGTTGTGACGTCTTCCGAAAACACTTCGTGCGGTCCACGTAGAACTTCAGCGCTCTAGCCACATCCAGCGAGTGCAAAGTCCTCTCAGCCGGCGACGAAGGCGACGGGAAGAACACAGGCAACACCAAGGGTTCGTTGAGATGGAAGTCCGACGGTACCTTGGGCATGAAAGAGGGGTGCGTCTTGAGCACTACCCTTGTGTCGTGAAAAGTCAAGTACGGGGCCTTGCAGGAAAGGGCCTGGATCTCTCCCACCCGTCGTGCGGAGGTGATGGCCACAAGAAACGCTGTTTTCCACGACAGAAACTTCAACGGGGCCGAGTGCAGAGGCTCGAACGGAGGTCCCATGAGCTTGGTCAGCACCACGTTGAGCTCCCACGCCGCCGCCGGAGCCTTCACCGGCGGGAACGATCTGAACAGTCCCTTCATGAACTCTTTCACCAGACGATGAGACCACAAGGACGTCCGCCCCGTGGTTCTCGTGTATCGGGAGATCGCAGCAAGATGAATCTTGATGGACACGTGTGCCAGTCCAGCTTTGGCCAGCGTCAGCAGGTAAGGCAGTACCTGGGGAGCCGTAATCCGTAGAGGGTTAATCTTCTGTGCGTGGCACCAGACAGAGAACCTCTTCCATTTGTGTCCGTAGCATTTAAGAGTCGAGGACGCCCTGGCCTTTGCAAGAACCTCTCTGCAGTCGGCCGGTATGTCGTATCCTCCAAACTCTAGCGCTGCAGGAGCCAGGCCTGCAAGTTCAGCGATTTCGGGTTGTGGTGGAGGATGGCGCCTCCTTCCCTGGAGAGTAGATCCGCGTCCACTGGCAGCTTGATTGGCGGGGACGCTGACAAGTCCAGAAGGTCCGGGAACCATATCTGCCTCGGCCACGCAGGTGCGACGAGGATCATCCTGCACCGTGACCTCTTGAGCTGGTTGACGAGCCGGATTAGCAGTGGCAAAGGAGGGAACGCGTAGAGGAACAGGCCCTCCCAGGGGAACGAGAAAGCATCGCCCATGCTCCTCGTCTGGGGAAACCTGCTGGCGAAACTCCGGCACTTGGAGTTCGTCGCCGTCGTGAACAGGTCGATCTGGGGTGTGCCCCACCGTCGGAAGAGGCGATCCACTAGATCCTGCCGTAGCTCCCACTCGTGGCACGAGCGCAGCTCCCTGCTGAGTGAGTCGGCGATGGTGTTTTTTATCCCTGCCAGATGAAACGGCACCAGAAACATCCTTTGGGCGACGGCCCAATGCCACAGGTCCTGCGCCTCCTTGGACAGTGCTGGGGACCTGGTTCCGCCCTGTTTCCTGATGTAAAACATGGTGGTGGTGTTGTCGGTGAAGATCCTCACCACCTTGCCCTTGAGGGATGGAAGGAAGGACCTGAGGGCCCAGAACACTGCACGGAGCTCTAGGACGTTGATATGGAGGGACTTCTCCGTCGGGAGCCAAAGGCCTCTCGCGTGCAGATTTTCGGTGTGCGCTCCCCACCCTTCCAGGGAGGCATCCGTGGTCACTGTCTCCTGGTGGTCTGGGGTCTGGAAGTCCATGCCCGCCGTCAGATGCGCGCGGGTGCCCCACCACCGGACCGCTCGGCGGAAACTCTCGTCGAGTGTGATCCTCTCCTCGAAGCCGCCCGTCGTTTGGATCCAGCGCGCGTCCAGGAACTCCTGCAACGGGCGCATCCGGAGCCTGCACATGGGAATGAGGTAGATGCAAGAAGACATCATTCCGAGGAGGGACTTGATGGACCTCACCTTGGCCGCGTCGGAAACCAACATCCGCTGTACCTTGCCCAGGATGGACCTGGTCCTTTCCCCCGACGGGGAGGCCAGAAGGGACACTGTGTCGAGCTTCGCTCCCAGAAACAGTGCGTTTTGCGCGGGTACCAGGTGGGACTTGGCGTAGTTCACGGAGAATCCCAGGTCCGTGAGAAGTTGGACGGTCCTTGCCGTGTGCTCCACGGCGAGCTCCCTCGTCTTGGCTCGGATGAGCCAGTCGTCCAGGTAGGGGTAGACGTGGATCCCCTCGCGGCGCAGCTGCGCCGCCACCGGTGCAAGGCACTTGGTGAATACCCTGGGTGCCGACCGTAGTCCGAAGGGGAGGGCTTTGAACTGGTAGTGACGCCCTTGGACCACAAACCTGAGGAATTTTCGGTGCCCCTTTAGGATGGGAATATGGAAGTAGGCATCCTCCAAATCCAACGACGACAGGAAGTCTCCTTCCTCCAGCTGACCCAGGACGTGCTGGAGGGTGACCATCCGGAACTTCTGCGCCTTGATGAACTTGTTCAGACGTCGCAGGTCTAGGATGGGGCGCCATCCTCCCGTCTTCTTCTTCACGAGGAAGTATCTCGAGTAAACTCCGGAGCCCCGAAGCCTCTTTGGGACGAGTTCGATGGCGCCCTTCCTGAGCATCGCCCTTACCTCCAGGAGAAGCTGAGGGACGTGAAGCTCTTTCCTGGCCATGTGGGGGACGCGCGAGCACCTTCTTTGAAACTCGAGCGCGTGGCCCCGGACTAAGGCGTCCAGCACCCAACGGTCGGTGGAGATGGACTCCCACACGCTGACGAAGCTCGCCAGCCGGCCTCCCACCGGGGTGCTTCGATGGGGGCCCGACCCCACGGCCGGTTCAATCCTGTTTCGACGAGGCTTTGCCGCCTTGACCTCCTTGGCGACGACGGCGGGGTCCGCCAGACTTGCCTCGTCCTCTGTAGGCCTCCTGAGACGACGAGCGGGCCGCTTGACGGTAGGTGGAGAAACCGCCGCCGGAACCTTTGGAGGCGCCCTTGCCTCCGCTGCTCCGAAAGGGCGTCCGTCGTTGCTGCAGAACCCCAAGGGCCCGGGCCGTCTCAGTGTCCGCTTTAATGGCCTGAAGGGAATCGTCCACTGTTTTCCCAAACAGGTTGTTCCCATCGAACGGCATGTCCAGGACTCTGGTCTGTACGTCTTGACGGAAGTCCATAGCCTTGAGCCATCCACGCCGCCTAAGGCACACGCCGTTGCCCAACTGCCGAAACCCAGTGTCGGCGATGTCCGTCGCAATAGTGATGGCGTGGTCCGACGCCACCTCACCTTCCTGTAGGATCTCCAGGGCATCCGCCCTCTTGTCGTCCGGTAGGAAGTCCAGCAGGGGAGCCAGTTTGTACCATAGCTCCCTGTCGTAGCGGGCCATGATAGCCAAGGCGTTGGCCGCTTTAATCGTCGTCGCTGCAGACGAGATGACCCTGCGTCCCATAGCGTCCAATTTCTTTCCCTCGCCGTCCGGTGGGGAAGTCGATGTGGAGGCCGCACCCCCCCTGCTTTCTTCCTGGCCGCCGCGGAGACGACGGAGTCCGGGGTGGGCTGCGCCCGGAGGCACAGGGGGGCCGCGTCCGGGACCCGGTACTTCTTCTCGTACCGGTCTCTTCTAGCTGGCGTCGTGGAAGGGTTCTTGAGGAGGGCGAGGCCCTCATCCCAAATGTCGTCCAGTAGAGGCACCGCGAGGACCGTCTTCCTCTTGGCCTCGCGCCGTTGATAAAGGAATCCTTCCTTTTTCTTCTCCTCAGGGCAGAGTTGGAAAAGCTCGGATGCCCTGGCGATCATGGAGTGGAACGATCCAATCTCGTCGGGTGGAGAAGCCCTGGTGGGAGGTGACGATGGTAGATCCTCGTCGTATACCTCGTCGTCCGTACCCGTCGCTGCCGTGTCAGTCCCCGTATCATCCCCTCGGGTGGACGGGGAGGAGGGCTGGACGGGGCGCGACGGCTGAAAAGGAGGTGGAGGGTGAATCATTCTTTTCTTGGGCGGGGGAACACCAGAAGGTCCCGGTTCAGGATCCCCCGACGGGAGAGGTTCCTCCGTCGGCAACGGTAGTCTCGTCCTTATCTCTGAGCATAAGGACTGTATAGCCAACAAAATGGCCGCCGAGTTGTCTTGCGGCGCTGGCAGAGGGGAATCCGACGGGCGATCAGGGGCCCCGTCGGCACCCTCGACGATGTCGTCGTCACCTGCGTCGGGATCCATCCCGACGGGCCGGTCTTCTTCCACGCCAAGGCCGTGGCTTAAGACCTCGATCAGCTCTTCCTCCGAGGTTGAAGCCGAATCTACGACGACGCCCTGCCCCCCCTTTTACTTCCCCGTCGGGGATTTCACGGGGGTCCTATCGATGGGCACAAAAGAGGACTCCCTCCGAGGTGGCAGGGAGACTCTGAGCCCCGAGGTCGCCACCACTGGTGTAGCCTCCACAGGCTGAGCCAGGGCCGCCGCGACAGTTTCGATAGAGGGCTTGGCCGGATGGATTAAGGCCTTCACCACCTTAGGTGCGCTCACCGCCTTATCCTTGAGGGGGGGGACACTGCCTCGCTCCCCCTCCGATGGGGCCTTCGAGCTCGACCGGGGCCTCTCCAGGAGCTTCGCCGGGTGCTCGCCCTTCCTCTTACCCGACCCAGAGCGTTGGCTCGTGGCTGAAGGTGCCGGGGAGGGTGCGCCCTGCCTGGCGCCCGTAGAGCCCGACCGTTCGGCGCTCCCGGTGCCAGCGGACTCGCGGTGCTTGGCCTTGTGTTGGACCCCCGTCGCCGGGGCGTCCTCAAAGGTCTTAGAAGACCGCTCGGATTTCTTCCTCTTCTTCTCGCCTGACGGGCTCTTCCCTTCCAGCCAGTTGGCGAGACGTTGATGGCGGTCCTTCATGGTCCGCTCCGACATATTGCCGCAAAACGCACAGTCCTTCTCCACGTGCGTCTTGTCCTCATGTAAGCAGTAGAGACAAAAGGAGTGTTCGTCCTCCTTAAAGACGTTCTGCAGCTGGCATCCAGGGCAGACCCTGAACAGCTTTCCGGGCGTCGAGCTTCCCTTCTCCTGGGCCATGTCCGGGCCTTAGAAGCTTCTGGAGTCCTCCAAAAGCGTAGCTCGACGAAATCTTCACCCTTGAGGGGCGCAGACGAATCCGACACGGGTCCCCGTTGATCGGATGGAGAGTCGGTGGAGCTTGAGGCTCTTTTGACCGAAAAAAACGAAGTTTTTGAGAAAAAACGTGAAAAAATAGCACTAACGCTCGAGAGCAATAGCACGAGGATCCCAACACATGAACGTGCGGTAAAAATCTGAAGATGGCTGCCAGAGGCGGTGCTTAGGTAGAGGGCAGTCATTGGCTGTGGTCAGTATGACGCAGAGACCAGTGATTGGTTATTACTACGAAAGACAGATCAGAAACGAAACTGATACTGTTTTTTTTCTTTACCGAGGATTCCCAGCCTGACGACGGGGAATATTCATGAGCATGTGAATCCATGCCAGACCCCATGCTGGAGAATCATAATTATAAGCATTGCATCGCAAACTGCTACCTATCAAAACAGAATTTGCCAGTATCCTCAATCGTAACTTCGACGCGCGTAACCTGGCCTACCTTCACACCCATGAAAGCTTTCACTAAAACCATCATCCACTTTTCTAAACCATTGGCCCCCACATTGACTCACACCTACTGGTCAAGATAAACATCAGTAAAAAAACAAACATCACCCTCTTTCCCACTGCCCATCTTTCATGCCACAGGGCAAGCCCTGATTCTTGCAGACATTGATGGTAGAAATGACAACATCACTAGCCTCCCAGACACAGCTCTGGTCCCAGCACAGGTGCATTCCGATTGTGGCGCATGCGTCATTTATTGTCCCCACCCATTCCATCATATTGACCCCATACGGAAATCATTAAACTGGCCCCCACTGCTTGGTTGCAGATCAGAAGTGTTCATAGTGTGTATTTCACAATCACAAGAAAACACGTGTAGGTAGGAGGGACGTTTGTAATGTCAGCAAGGTTATGAGCAACTGGTGGCCAGGCACTGATAGAAACTCAAAAAGTCAACATAGAGAAAAAATGCAAACAAGCCGTCACTATTTATGCCTCTGGACCTGGACTGAACTACCAAGGCACTTGCGACCTGCAGCCTCTGAACGTACGTTTAGAGAGGAACTAAAGACTCATTTTCTTCCCTAAACACTTTCAACCACCCCCCCTTTGCCATCTTGTATGATCCTCCCCTCTCCCCAAACGCAGGTGCAGAACTCGTCATCGACATTTGTAATCTGTAATATCGTCAGACATGCAATCAACCTTTTGCTGCTCTGCCAAAAAGAAAAAGATCAGCGTCTTGTAGAATAGCAGTGCCATCTTTGAATGGCAATTTCAGCCACTATAACCACTGTTTTCTACAGTGTATACCAATGTAATTGTTCTATCTATTCATGAATTCCCTCTCTGTGCATTTATAATTATTTGTATTATTGAGTGCATCTGGTATTGGATTTGTTTGTTAGAAAACAAGAGCTTCTGATTGCTTTAATATCTGCATTGTGTGCAAAATATGTTCGCCTATGGTACATATCTTGTTTGTAATATGTGCATGCACTCTGTTCTCATTCACAAAACACGCCTCTACATGTTGTAAATGAACACAGCAAAGCAGGATTGTTTATGATACAGAAATGAAGGACGCTGTTGTTTTTTCTGACGGCTTGGTGCTTGGCATTTAGACGGAAGCCATCTTGAGATCTGCAGTTCTATGGCCGATCATGCCCATCCAATAGCCTTACTCCTTGCTGGCTCCAGTGAGAAAAAAGAGTGATATGTCCAAATGGTGCTTTCCAGTGAATACTGATCTACTTAGGTGACAAAAACCAGACTATCCACGTGCCAGATTACACTTGAGAGAGCCTATCCAAACACTCCTTGCCCCTCCAACTACCTCCAAACTACTCCTATGTAACAAGACATCATGCAAACCATGTGTGAGCACCACCTCGCTTTCTACTGCAGTCTACATACATGGCTGACGTGTGTTGTTCTTTGTACGGTTGCAGTTTGAAGCCAGGTGAGAAATAAATAAAATAGTTGCCGTGGCGGGCGGTTTGAGTGTGGCATGAGTGTTTTGGAATGCAGTTTGAGGGATGGGGGGGAGCATCGCGCAGCAGTCATGCGCCACTTTGCAATCCGAGCTGCCCACACCAACGTGACACAGGTGTGTCCTCTGCTACCCCTTGTGCACATGCTGGATTCAGACTCCATTTTACCATCTTGCCATGAGAGCCACCTTTCTTCCCCAGAGCATTTGAGATGGATGAGATTTTTTTGTTCACCATGGTGCACCATTGCTATTTCAGCCTTGGAGTGATAACGGGGGATTTAAATGTCATCCTAAATCACTGACACGCAATAAATGCAATAGAGACCAAGGCACCACACTATTTATTTATTTATTTGAATTTGTAAAGCGCGCAGCAGCCCTAAGTCTGCGCTCATTCTGCGCCCATGCGCACCAGCACACTCACACTGAGTGCTGCTTCGCTTACATTGCACTCTATCCCTCAAACTCCATTTTACTATGCTAATGCCGCACTCGCACCACTCACCACTGCAATTATTGGATGTATTTCTGATGTGCAAATAGCACTGACCTAGCTCCGGAAAGCAAGCTTACAAAGAACAGCATTGATCATCCATTGAGGTGGACGGTAGCTTCCAAGTAGAAAGTGAAGTGGTGCAAAAACATTGTTTGCATGATGCCTTGGTGGCGAAGCGGTAACAGCATATGAGGCTCCTTAATGAGGAGGGGTAGACGGATACAAGGAAAGGGGCAACGCATGAAGCCTACAGGGGATCTCCGCAGGGAACAGGAGGGTGTTTCCATTTTATGATTGCTAGGAGACTGTCATTACAAGTTTGGCAGTGTGGGAAAAAGGTGGTGGTAGTTCCGTTACCAACACATTTCCCACATTGCCAAATTATAATTTTGGGCAGATTTATCACCGGTGGAATTACTGTGCATTAAGTCCAACGATTTTCAGAGGGAAAGTGGCATATTCACCTCCAGGTTGTTGTTGGAAGTGAATCCTCCACTTTCCCTCCAGAAATCAGCGGTTTTACCGCGCAGAAATTATGGCATTGGTAAATCTGCCAAAAATCTCCATGGTGTGCCATGGACTACAAAAATGGGTCCCATGTGTTAAAATCGAGGCAAAAATTGACGTTTACACAAAAAATCGCAGCAAAAGGGCAGTGGTTTTGCCGCCGCAATCCATGTAAAGGATGCGTGGGACACCCCTGCAACCACCGCTCCCCTTAAATGGTATAATGGGGTACAACTTTACTGGGTCAAACCACAGCATCTTTGCAGCGATATTTTGTAAGGTGACATTTTTGCAGTGATTTTATTACTGCATACCCAAAAATGGGGAATAACCACCATTTGTAGTGCCCTGGTAGCTCCACCGGTCCAAGTAACATTAACTGAGTTTGGCGTTATTTTGATCCATTTACCACTAGAATACTACCAAATTTGTAATGAAGCCCAGTGTGCGTGCTGTCAGTGCGGTTTGAGGAGAACCAGAGGAGTGTGTTTCAGGGATGCCGAGCGTGGGCAGCGTGTTCAAGGGTGTGGTGTGATAGGATGTGGCAAAAGTAGCAGCTAGGTCAGGGAGGATTCGGATGACGCAAGGGCAAAATGTGAGCAGGTGAAATGAAGTGGGTGCTGATAAAGAGAGAATAGCTTTCCAATCATTTTGGAGAAGCAAGGAAAGCGTGACATGGGGCCTCATCAGTGCCTTCGCGGTACCCCTGCGGTAAATGTGCCAGGATACCGCCAGCGCAAATTAGCGGAAACGGTAATAGCGTTACCGTCGCATTTTTGCTGCTCGTCTCAACCTCTGATGAGGCCGAAAGAGTGCTATTCATAGGGTGCAGAGGCATGCGTGCAATGTTTCCCCAATATTGGATTGACAGTAGTAGCCTTGGGAATTTGAGGTGAGGCGAGGTTGGAGGGATTGGTTGAGGGTGATTGGTTAGGGCAGAGTGGGACATCCGAGGTGTCCACAGAGGGAGTGGATTTAGGAACAAGTGGATGGAGGGCAGGAAAGTTTGCAGGGTTTTTTAGATCTTGAGTAAATGGTTATGACAGAGAGAACATGAAGGTCTGCTAATAATGGCCATAGTTGAGGGGTGGAGGAGAGGGTAAGGTTGTTTCAAGGAGGTTAGGGCGTGAGTTCTTCCTTTCACTGTCAATGTTAACACTCACTTTTCCCATGACAGGAGGGATCATAGGCACTGAGTAGGGAGAGTAACGGGAGAACATGGTAAGCGTGACGGAGGCAGTGCGCGTCCGGGGCTCAGTTGAAGGAGTCGAGGCCTTCATAAGCAGTCTGCGTGGAAGGGCTTGTCTCACTGCGGATAGATTCAAGGTCAGCAGGTGTGTGTACTATGAGCAGCTGTGGAGGCCTGAAGCCACAATCAAAAACCTAGGATTTCACACATGAAGAAATAGATTCTGGATTTGGTGGATCTGTGCAGATTAGATTTGTTTTAAAGAAAAGTAAAGGAAATTACGACTCTTTGTTGACAAGAGATTGTCTGCAAGGCGTCTGCCAATTGATTACCAATCTTGCTCTGCTTTCTTTTTGTCCGGTCACAGCCCAGAAAAAAGAAGAAAATGCCAGCAGAACGTTCACGCGCCTTTCCAAGCTGCTCATGGCTCCGACGGTGCTTTACATAAGCCCATTTTTCAGACAACACTTTTCACAATGTTTTCCACATCGCAGGGAATGATTGCACAGGCTGGTTTCACATGTATTTGTTTTTTTGTTTGTTGTTACAATGTCTGAAGACTGAGACAGGGATGGACTGGTTTACATGACGACCTTTCTTTGAGGTCCTAAGTCGCCCAGTCTAGACAAACATTTAGTAAACGCTGTGATATCATCATTTCGCAAAGTCGCATGGAATGAACACTGTTGGACTTTTGTTTCCAGGAGCTGAAAGGATCTGGGAAGATGAGACTCGGGTCCGGTGGCCAAGGAGCAAAGCTCATGGATACTGACTGGAAACATTGACCATCACACTCTCCTTTTTCCTTCTTTCACTCTCTCGCAGCCCGCTTTCCCACCTCTGTATCTCTATCTCACCGCCCTCTTCTCCTAGAGCTCTCTTACAGACTACACCCCCAACCCTGCCTACCAATGAACATCACCCTCGCTTTTCTCCTATCGCTTTCTGGGGCCTCAGTGCATTCTACCCTAAGGCTGGCCTAGCCAACCTCCTAGGGTGCAGAGCTTGCACTGGTGACCCCTCAACAGGGGCACAGAGGAGGCCTCATGGAACTTCCCCTACAGTGGGAAAAATCCTTGCACCCACTCTTCTTTCTCCCTCGCCCTTTTGTTTCTTTGTTTGCATCTACTTTACGCCCTTTGGACCTCATTTTGAGTTTGGTGGTGATGGTGAAACAGGCGTATCTGAAAATACTGCTGGTTTTACCACATCTTATAATTATAGGGTTAGGAACCCAGAATCAAAAAGTCAGCATGATTTTTGGTGGAGGTACTGCAAACAACAACAAAAAAGGGACAGTAATGTGGCAGGGGGAACTACCACATGAGTTAGTATCACTATTCCCCAATTAAGGGCTATGGGACTTCAGAATGGGGAGTAACGTTAACACTAAGCCAGCCCTAACTCAACCAGTAAATTACCACAGGAAATACCACTAAAGTCACAATGGGATCCTTTGTCTGTGCATTTCTTTTAATTGGTCGTGTATTCCGCTCTACCTCTTTTTCACGCTTGATACAGTTTCTTTCCTCTCCCTCTCTCTCATCGTGCCCTCTTGCTCATTTGTAACAACCCACAGCAGCAAACTCTAAAAACACATGGGTCGGTTACAATGGACCTAAAAGCAAACCTCCGACTGCCGAGAGCACTCATTCAGGTATTAGCATAATTGACCCAAAAATATTTGACCTAAAACATTTGATAGAATTTGTTCGACCTTTTTTCAGTCAAATTTAATTAAATATATATATGGGGGTGAGTAAAGGTATAGATTTATAGATTAGGTTGAGGGGAAGTGGGAGGGGTTGTGGGGGTCTCCCCCCGCATTTTAGTGAAAAAACGTCAAATAAATTCGATCAAATGTGATTAGGTCAAATGTTTTAGGTCAAATAGATCCAAACCCTCATTGAAGCAGCCTGTGATTGCCTTCAGTTAGCCTTCAGTTAGCTTTAGGATTAAGGAGGGAGCTGTATTACCCAGAGAGCTCAGGGGCGGATTTAACAATGACAGAGGAGAGTGGGTGGGGGGCGTGGTGCTGCACAAGGAGGTCTAGGGATGTTGCGGGACTATGCAGGGGTGCAGGAGCGGAAGCGGCCCCGTGCAGACATCCGAAAAGGGCAGCATGATTTTGTAAAGGAGAGGGAAGAAGAATGTCTTGTGCTCAGCGCTGTATTATTAGTCGATGACGTGCCTTTGAACCTCTTCATTTGGGCTCCTCCGTTTATCTGACTGAGAAATGTATTATATCGTGCCCTAGCACAGCTTTGCACAGTCACCCCCAATTTCTTTTAGAAGCTCAAAGCAGCCATATATCATCTATGGGTAACTGTGCTTTCTTCACATAACCGAGACTTCATCTGCCCCGCTAGGCTTAGGTCTCGGGAGGATAGTTCAGTGGCAACGTTCTCGTCTGGGAAACAAGATCAACCGAAGCAACACAGGTTCGATCCCCGGGTCCGCACTTAGAAACGTCTGGGTATTAAGCGTGTTATAAATAACCTATCATATCAGATCTCTTGACCTCCTTAAATGTTGATAGGTCTGTTGCCAAAGTCAACCCCCTTCCCCGATTCTTTTGTATCCAGCTGTGTACTCGTAGGCAGGCACACAACTCCACCGGGTTTACTGTGCCAATGTGTTTGCTGCTCTGTTTTTGTACTGTCATAATATTTTTACTTATGGTTTGGATTATCTCCACGAGACGGAACTGTCCACGGTAAAGCATATTATTGTAACTGAGCATGGTTTTGTTACAAATCTTTTTTTAAAAGGAATAGATTCCTAGGTTAGTTTTAATGGCAATTTTATCTGTGATGCATGATTGGGGAGGAAGGATAGCTCCGGGACAACGCGTTTGTCTGGGAAGCAGGACAATGCAGCACAGGTTTGAATCCCGATCCCACGCTTAGAAAGCACTCGCTGGTATGAAGCACGTTATAAAAGAACAATTATATCATTATTGTTTTATTCGTGTAATAATGAGGTGTTTTGAAGTGCTGTTTTTATCTAGTGCTTTATAGTCTGTTTATGAACAGCACTTTGATACACCTGAAGCGTGTTGTGGTGTTGCGGTCTGGAAAATTGTTAAATACTTTAAAATAAACACAGTGGTGTGGCTGGGGAAACTGGAATACAAATGGGGTCGGGTTGTGGGAAGGTTACTTCATAGGCAGATCGGGGCAGTCTGGGGCAATCGATCGAAGGTCAGAGGACTTGCAGGGCTGCACCACGAGGTTGGCTGGGAAGGAGTCCGGGTGGATGGCGCGTGGGTTGAGTGCGTGCCTCGGGAATGGGCAAGGCAGCACTTCCTAACATTGAATCACAGCGGGGCTGAGCCAGACTTTCCTTCTTCTGAGTTATTAAACTGAGCACTGTAAAATTGGATGATAACAGCTCTTATGATAATAATAATTTGCATCTATATAGCGCTACGAACCATCAGGCATCTGAGCGCTGCTTATTATTACCAACGTCGTGTGGTGCTCATTCATCGACCTCGGAAGGGTGAAAGGCTGAATTTATCAATATAGTCTGGCCCTGAGTTTGGTCCTGCCGGAATTTGAACCTGTGTGGACAGGCTCTGCACAGATGTCAAAACAAGCGCTCTACTCACTGTGCTATCTGGCTGGCTTAGGAACAGGAGGAAGCCAGAATGAAGCAGTACATTAAAACACGCTGCTATGGTTAGTAGTACTAGTAGGGCTTTGCAGGGAGGTTGGTAGGCAGCAGCATTGCACGAGATCACCTGTGTCGTCAAAAGCAATGCACAGGGTGGCCAGACAGCACGTGCTGACAGCAGAAGTCTTGCTGCACAATTCGCACTGGTTAGGGGAGGTAGGTGGATTGAATAGTGACCTGAAGAGGTGAACAATAAAACATCATGCGAGTACACCGGCATTCCCAGAGGAGTCATGGGAAGAAACACGTGACAGCTGACCAGACTCTTTTGACTGGGGTGGACCAAGAAGGGCCATGACTTATGCAGGGGTGGTATGAAGGCGAAGGCGTGCGCGCACGCGCGCTCACACACACGGGCGCCCGCGTATTTAGGATAATTTATTTATTTATTTATTTTATTTATTTATTTACATTTATAAAGCGCTCACACAGCCCGCAGGCATCGAGGCGCTGTTACATGAATTGTTTGTTTTTCTTAGTTGCGTAATTGTGTTTTTTTTTGTCTTAGTTACGTATTTATAACGCGCTTAAACACCCGGAGGTTTCTAAGCGCGGACCCGGGGATCGAACCTGTTGCTGCTTCGTGTCGTCTTGCTTCCAAGACGCGCACGCTGCCGCTGAGCTATCCTCCCGGGACAATAATGGGGGTAGCCAATCAGATTCCAGGGGTAGAACATGCCACCCCAGACCACTCCCTGGACACTCCACTACTGGAAAGTGGAAAAGGAGATTTGCTAGTCCCTAGTATGGGGGCCCAGCACCCTATTCAACTAATGAAGACATCCATGTACTGCATGTCCAAATGACTATATTTAAAGTTTAGGTACAAGTAGAACACACGTGATGCATAGAATGGAGCCAGGGCTCATTCCCACAAGGCAGCCGCCCTTGGCTGGCCCAGGGAAGCCAGATGTCAGGTAAGAAAAGCCTTTCTGAAGGCCCCTCGTAGCGTGGCACCCTGTGCACGTGCCCTTTGCGCCCATGTTTTTGGACTCACCTGCCCAATTTACACACGAAGGTGGAGGAAAAATAAAAGAGGTCAGGCGCAAGTCACTTAGCAGACGAGGACAGCAATTGCTCCCCGCAAAGAAGGAAGTGGTACATTCCGTCGTGACACCCAACACTATACACCTGCGTGGCCCTCTGCGTGCTGTAGGTTGGTGCCAGGCGTCCAATTAATGTGTGAGACGCAAGTCAGAGAAAACGGCTGTATATTCAGTTCTGGATTTTAATTCAAGCTTTGGGACAGGAAAACAGACCATGACTTTACTTAATGCAGAAACACTGTCACATCAACGAGAAATATGTCGCTCGCCTGCGCCCTTCCTAATAATACAGTCAGTGTGACCGATCGTCTTCCTCCACGCTCCTCGGCTTGGGCTGCAACCCCACTTCGTAGGATCACCAGGCTGACTCGAGCTCTGCCGGGCTTCCCCCATTTTGCTCGCGAAAGATCCCAGGCTGAACGGCGCTAGAGGCCCGCGTCTTCGGATCGAACGGGAGTCTTCCCGAGTGAACAAGGCCCATGCGAGGGGCCGGGGCACTAATTGGCAACCATTATGCTAATAGTCCTCTAAATAATTCATTAAATTGCTATCTCAGCTATGCCCCACACGTGCTGGCACAGAAGGCAGACCGCGGGCTAAATACAAGTTGGAGAAGCAATTAGAAGACTGGTGTAGCACGGTGAGGGAATCGCAGCGAAGAACCATGAGGCACTTTTCTCGTTTCCTGATAGAGCCAATGGCGTCCACGTGACACACACAGGGTGATGTGGTCGGAATAGACCACGTGTGTAGAACAAATAACGGTGAGCGAGAAAGCCCGCGAAGGCAGGGGCTGCTCAGACACTGTAGCCACTGCGTGTCTGTGTCCCTCATTGCGCAGCCGCGTAGCGCGCCCTGTGCACAGGGCCCTGCCTGCCCCTCATCACAGAGCCCATGCACAGATAATGGCATGGTCCCTTTGTGTTTGCAATTCCCTGCTGAAGGCAGAATGACTCCCTTGCCTTACCCACCATCGCCCAAGCAGAGGCATGCGGTCTTGGCACGCCGTGCTCCTGCTCACCTCCCGCAGCACCCTCAGCCAGAGTCCAGCCACACTTCATCAGTGGGAAACTCAGACTCATATCACCATCACACGGGCAAGCTAGCTTGAAAATGATCTACGTACTCAAAGTAAAGGTTCAAGACACGTGCTCTCCTCCGACACCGGGAAACACTTGCAGTGTGCAAATATGGCTGACGCTCTACCGGTACCGGCGATGTGCTGTTCCGCATGCCGGGCACTCAGACATGAGAGCTGACCTTCAGGGAAGAGCTTGTGATATTATTCCACGCTGGGATCCAGGGTGTGAACACGCTGCACCTGCTTGCAAATGCGGACAGATGCTCATTTGCGAGGAGGAGCAGCCAGACGGTGCCCTCTTTCTCTGGGACTCATACAGGTTAAAAAAGAACTTACGGATCCACCCAAAGAACCAGCAACCTGTCATGCCACCATGTTAAGATCATCCCGCCTATCTTCTAAGAATTCTTCCCTTTAGCACGGATGTGGGCCAGCCCGGGAACATTATGAATGGGGAAATGTTGGGTTGCACTCGGGCGTAGCTCAGTTTAATGTCTCATCTTTTTGTTCAGTTGAGTGACGCCTACCACTACAAAAGTGCCGGGGCGCCAAGTACGACAGTGCTTTAGGTATTACTGAAGGGGCCTCGAGAGGCCTTCTGTAACAGTGGATTGCACTAATCTTGTGCAAAGCCCAGAACATTTAGCATATTAGGGTGCAACGACTTTGCTTCTTTGGCATCCCCTGTCACTTTTTTTGGGCAGCCCTTGACGTCTTATTTATTTATTTAGTTAGTTAGTTAGTTATGTATTTATATTTTTAAAAATATGCCAAGAAGGTACTGCTTTGCCAAACTCCAGGAAACACAAGACTACATCAGGGGGTCAGGCACTGGCAAAAAAGTGGCCCATTGTCACAAATGACAATTTATTCCTTTTGTGACAGATTGTTTAGTGGTAACCGAACGAGAATATGTTTACTAAAAGAGTGATACAAATTCCGCGTTCTACAGCATATTTATTTCTGTAATATTGGTCAAAACTCCTTTCTGGACAGTGAATTAACTTCTCAAACGAGCACACTTTGGCCAAAAAACGGCCCCACTTTGGCAAAATAAACAAAACCTGGCCTACACTAGCATGTTGAGTCGGCACTTCGGGCATTGCTCTATCATGATTGATGCGTTAAGCAGGTCCTCTGAGACCCATTTACTGTAGACCATAGAAAACATTCATAATTACACAATACAGTAGCATGTTTCTTGCTGGTCCTACTGTCTCAGGTGCTTTACAGTGCAAACGTTCTTTACAGCCCCCAAAGAAGTTCTTTCAATCACTTTGCTTCCAATCCAGTGGGATACGCCATGCCGGTCTGCACTGAGTAAAGCACGGAAGAATGCCAGGCATTTAATTGGTGACTTATTCCTTGCCTCAAGGCCGCCGGTGCCTTGTGCTTCTTAGGAAACGAACGAACGAAGGAACTAACGAACGAACGAACAAACTAACTTACTAACGCACTCATGCATAGAGACTGCATGAGCATTTACTGTATCGCCTACCAGCATTCGATGGTGTGGGCATGAACAAAGATGTAGACAGGTTAGAGCATGAGTGGGCAAGGCCTACCACAAATCTGTTAATACTGTGATCAATCCAGTGCAGTCATCACAGATTCCCCGGCAGTGACCTCCTCCCATGTGACAGGGGAAGGCAGCCGCTACCAGATCCTGACCCTCTCCGTGGTTTCATGAGGGAGAATCACATGGGAGGACACAACTACCGGGGAGATGCCATGACTTCACTGGACGAGACATGGTATCTCCCCCTTTCCCATGAGGCAGACCCCCTTATACCCGAGACCCTTTTCCATGACGAAGACCCTCTAATGCCCCAGACCCTCATGTCATACTGTCAGATACGTGTTCCTACTAGAGGGAGAAGTGAACCCTCCTCTTATTTTTTTGGCCAGACACACAACCATGACACTAACTCACACTGCTCAGACATAACACCTTTTTCCTCTAACGTTCCTTATTTTAAAACCAGTAAACATTAATATTCCAATACCATGTGTTTAACCACATCTAGTAACTTCAGTTCCCAGAATTCTCTAAGTACTGGTACAAGGAAGATGCAGGAGTTTGAACCATGTACCAAGAATTTGAACCACAATGAGCAGTCTAGTTGTATTTCTAAAGCACCTGTGCATGGGACATTTAGACCACACAAGAGTACTGTTTAGCTAGGCAGTGAAGGAGAAGACGAGGCTGTCACGGGACAGACGGCAAAGCAGAGACTGAAGTACCGTGGAGATGCTGGGAGCCGCATGGAAGGTCCTGGGTGCTCAGTGATTCGAGAGGCTTGCGTTCTCCATTTTTCGGACTAGAGGGGAAGCAGACATACAAACGCGGAGCCGCAAGGGAGGCTGGAAGAATGTCTACAGATTGGAAAGTAGGTGACAGCAGCATGCCGCAGAAGCACAAACTCGACCAGAGACGTTGAAGAAAACCATTGAGTCTACCTAAAGCTAGTGGGGACCCTGGGGCATTCCGGCGACCGCCCCAAAAGCAATTTGAACATTGTAACTTTATGAATACGAAGAAAGGCTTACTTGTGTGCTCTAGGACCTTGAAGCGTCTCATGTGCTAGATGGAATTACCAATAATGACCTCGGACCGAAATTACCAGACAGATCCAAAGAATATGGCAAAGTACTACTTTATTATCAGCATAAAATAAAGTAGGGCAATCTGGCGAACAACAAACTGTAGTCCACACACTCACACTCAAACTTGATTATACAAAGTTTTTATACACCAATGTACGTCAGCTATGACGTCATTCTACGTGGCACACTGTAAAAACTATTGAAGGGAGGAATTGGTATAGGGAACATATGTACCAATAGTATGTATAAGTGTTAATAACATCATTGGCTATCCCTTATCTGCTGGGCATGCCTCGAACCACATCTAAATACGTATAATACTGATTATAGCAAATAAATGGAAGCAGGTTGGTCTTTGCTACATAGACCCTCTGATTGGCTGGCATACTTTCCAAACCTTGGACTTTCGACTCGTTAGCAGCACATAGGAAATCTGGACCCCAGGTGCTGAGAGTAACGTCAGACTACTTCCCACTTTCCCAATTAGTCCACCATCTCTCATCGGTCCGGGCCCAAAGCCAAGGCTTATCCTTTGTAGTTGACTGTGCAGCCTGTTCTCTTATTCTGGGACTTTAAAGGGAGTGTAGGAACACCATTATCTTTATCTGAAGCTTAATAGCCTTTATTTTCGACATCTCAATCACATGTGAGGAGGCCACAAATTTGTCAATTTTGACCTTTTATTTACTGCTATTTGATTCAATTATGCTGGGTGTCATTACTCCTCTCATTCTCTAGAGACATGCTCACCCGACCTTGCATAGCCTTTTCACATCTTTAAGTGTCCAATACTTGGCTCCTGCAGATATTTTCTTCTTTGCTTTATCGAAGAGAAATATGTCTTGCATACATGGCTATTGTTTTGACTCCCCTTGTGCCTTGCAATTATTCCTTGAAGTAGCATCCTTGATCCCCGCCCAATAGACTCCTCTTTATTCCTCACATGAAGCTGTTTTGCCAGCATCTCCTGACTCTGCAGCCCTGGTCCATCTCCGAGGTAGCTTTATTGGCTTTAATAAGAGTGCGGGCGACCATCATTCATTATGGCCGCCTTAGCCACATTATGCTTTCTTCTGCAGCAAACACCTATATGTCTTATCTACCTTGCGTTTCTGCATATATACACTTATTAGTCAGCAGGTTACTTTATCTTCTTCGCATATATGATTTCTTCATATTCGATTACATGTTTCTCTTGTCACTGCAGTTTATTCTTAAGTATTTGCATATCGTTACAGTACGTCTCAGAATCTTTCCTTCATGACGTTACTCTGCCCTCATCAGATTTCACTCACAGCTCTATGATGTCCAATGGTGTGTGCCAAAATCCTTCCACCCTTTCGGTGCAAGGGTACATTCGGTACGGTTGTCTGAGTGCACATCGTCTCTCATACACTCGATGTGGTATTGGGATGATACCTGGTGTCCCAATAGGGCTCTTTGCCTGCTGTTGCAGTATGACAGAGGTGAGGGGGCATGCCCTAGGGATGACGTGTCTACCTCTACATTTGAATACCAAAAGGCAGAAAGGCAAACCCAAATGAACTGTGAATATTTTAAATGTAAAAAATACAAATGAGACTAGGGAGCTCACACTTTAACTTATCATTGTCCATCTGTGGACATGGAATGTATTTCAGTCTTGCTCTCCCTTCTCTAACAAGGGGAACTGCGTAAACCCCATCCCATAATCGGATTCCACTATTAGTCAATCCATGGCAGGGATAATTGCCCCTGTCTGTCTCCTTGTCGGCAAGCACCTTAATCTACTTACATATGGTGGAGACTCTCCCTTCTCACTATGTGATCGTCCTCGGGGATGCTCAGGATATGCTATGGGATCTGGCGTTCTATCGTTAGGCTGTTCCGGATCTGACTATGTCACTTCCTTATACATTTGTGGGCTTCCTTCAGGGGCGCACGCGCTCCCTCTTTCTGCCCCAAGACCGGACTTTCTTTCCTCATCTGCCATATGTAGGCCCCAACTAGTATGACTGACATCCTCCTCACCTTTGTCTAGGCTGAATCTGCTCCAAGACAATGCTCGACGTTCATTACTGAACAGGTTTCCCTCCTCACTTCGTGATTGAGGTACTGGGGATCGATCATTGTTCCCTCGAAGCTCCATACTCGCTATCCCACCTTAACTGTTGATAGACCTTATCAATCATTTCTCCAATGCTTTCCGCATCATCTCTTTCTTCTGCAAGCACTACTCTAGATGCTGCTGGCATTGCTTCCTTTATATTGTTATTGTTATTTTGCATTTATATAGCGCCTTATATACCATTGGTATGGTCTGAAGGCGCTGGTAGGTTGAACGCCCTTGGGAACCGAAGTTCAGGTCAGTATAGAGAGTAGAGGGAGTCCAAAAGTGCGTGTGCGCACTAGGTATGTGTGCAGCTGGTGCGGAAATCGAGTGGTAGCTGCTTCTTAGTTGTACGTGTGGTGGTTGAGAGGTCAGGAGTATGTGTTTGCTCTGGTTGGTTTTACCCAGAACGAGTGTGGCTGCGTTAGGCCTGAGGAGAACGCCTGGCTGGGGGGTGTGAATCCAGCAATGATTACTTAGAGTGATGTGGAGTAAGAGGGAGATGTGGATATGAGAACAGTTATACCGAATGGTGTCATAGTATCTCTGTGTTCTAGATGAGTGGAGGTGTAAGAGGGAGAGTAAGCGTGGGGTGTGGTATGATGTATGTTTTCAAGTGTTTCCTTCATTCCAAAGCATATTAAGCATCGTCTGTTGTACAAATTCGTCCGTTCCTCATATTCGTCCGCTCCACACATTCGTTCAGTCATTATCATCGTCTAGTTCACACCCTCGTACACTTCTAAACGCTGCTGGGAACAGTTCTGAATTCAACTTTCACAGAGAGGCTATTGGGTGCAACTTTCAAGTGTAACTGGGTACACTTCTAAGATGCAATTGGGTACACTTCTAAATTAATATATTATATGGAGAATCTCTTCCACTCTATCCCATTGAATTTCTGGGCTTGGCCTCATTTGTTCTTTATGAATAAGACTAGTATCCGAACTTCGCTGTCTCCTCTTTTGGTCTACTTCTTCCTCTACTTTCCTTCGCTTTCTTGCATCCCTTCTAACTCGTTCTTCCTCTTGCCTTTGTTACTCTCTCCTTACTACTTCCATTCATCTCTGTAATCTTTTGTCCATTCATCTTTGTGCTTCTTCCTCCTCTCTCTTTCTTTCCTTTCTGTCCCTTTCTTCTATCACTCATTGTCTATTGTCGTACTTTCTCTGTTCTTCTGCCTGTTCTTCAATTTTCTCTTGCTACTCCTGATAGATCTGTTCTCGTTGCTCCCTACTTTTCCCTCTCTGCTCATCCTCTTTCAATCTTTTCTCTTTCCTTATCCTTCCTTTCTTGTTCGTCCTTATATTTTCTTTGCCTAACTTCCTTGATACTTTTTCTATCTAACTTGAATAACTTGAATAATATATGTCCTCCCGTTTTGTACGAGCGCTGCCTCATCAGCCTTATCTTTTTCACCTTTACATTTCTTAATCTCTCTGTCTACTGCTGTCGTCAAATTTGACCGCTCGCTTCTTCCTAACTTGTCTTGTATGAATTGAAAAATATCGTCCTTTCTTTTATTCTCTTCCGGACTATCGGCACTATTGTAAACGGGCGGTTCATATATCCGATTACTGTACCCCATCGCTGCTCTTAATTCCTTTAAAGCATGCACTCCTATCTCTTCCGTAGCGACACTCTTTGCTTCAGGAAAGGTAAGGGGAGCCGAAGGCTCGAGGCCTTCCCCCTTGCTCTGATTAAGTCCCCACTCCTCAGGTGGCGGGTCTTCTCTTTCCTCTTGATACATATTCCAAAGTTCTAGAATTGCTAATCATATCTCAAATTGTTTTTGCTGGGTACGCAGCGTGCAAATATGTGGTCATGTGTTGCAATACCGCTCTTGACAACGATCTCCCTTGTTGCCATGTCATTAACTTTTTATCTGCTGTGCCCTTTACCCATTCTGCACTGTACTGTTTGAGCTTGGGCATATGTTTTGGTAGTGTCTTGCATAGGTGCGTGAGAGGAGTACTCCCCATAATGACAAGTCTCAATTAACTGTCGATAGTTACCAGATCGTTAAATAAAACCTTTTACCTTGAGTTAAATCACTATTTTTAATGTTTTAAAACAACAAATATGAGCGAGCGCCATAAATCGCTGCACAATCCTCTTATTTCACTGCCCTGTCTATTCTTTTGATTGGCATCAATCGTTTAGTTATACCTGTCTTTAATCACTGTTACTTTTTCAACTCTGGTCAGACATTTACACATTATAATCACTGTGATCACCTTCCCACTTATCTATGTCTCATTCATAAATACGGGGTACTTCTTCTCTCGCCTTTACTTTTTACCCTGTACAGGGTTTGAGACATCACCTTACACAGTCCTGACCTGTGGGTTTTCTATTTCTCTCTACTCCCATTGGAGTTTGAAATGTCTCCTTCTAATACCCTTGAATTAGGACTCTTAGGCCGTCTCTCTTATCTCTACAATTATTTCCCATTATTCAAAATGATCACAATCCCATCCCTTTACTTGCCATTCCCCTTAAGTCTACTCACCATTCATTAATTGACTCAAGGCCTTCGGTATTGACTCCTCCTCCAATCCGACCACTTTGCCTTCCGTCCGCAAAGCTCCCATGGAAACTGAGCAGGGATTTCTTCAAAGGGGGACCTGCTCACCGTCTCGGTTCTTCTTGCAAGTTTATATCTATTCAGCCGCTCTCCACAGGAAACTCTGCATTCTTCCAGCTAATGGCAAAGGATGCCCGATTGTCCGAAAATCTGGAGCTGAACTAGTTTGGAACTTTGAACCATCCGCTACGCTACCACATGAATTTAGGGCCCTTTAGGAACGTGCATATGTAATGGATGGGATCACACAGAATAACCCCAACTCCAAATAACCAGACCAACTCAGGAATATGGCAAAGTACTGTTTTATTAGCAATTATCTAAAACAGGGAGTTTACAATAAACATCAACGGACATACGCTGAGTTCTCTCATCGATCTTTAAACAAAACATAGTTTATATATCCAAAAATACGTCTGAGATGACATCATACTAGATGGCAATAATGAAAAACCTACCAAGGGTCGGCATTGGCTTAAGGGGAACATCTAAGTATCCTTTCTATAGGAACTAGGATTGTGATTGGCTGCCCACTATCAGGTGGACAACATATGCCTACCTCTAAAACATGTTATCTTCAGAAACATTAGATACACAGTTTCTTATTGATTTTCAAACTATCAGGTCCTTCGTAATATGGACTACTGCAATTGGTTGGCAAGCTTGTGCCAGGTCTGGAACATTCGGTACACTTAGCAGCACGTATGCCCAGACGCAGGTGCAAGGAGATGGGGCATGACACTACCTCCACAGCCAATTAGCCCAGCATCTCTCATCGCCCAGGCCTTCTGCCATGAAGATTGTCTTTGAACTTGGCCTTGCAAAGTATCCTTGTCTTACGTACAATACATGAGAGTGAGAGCACTCACTATCGTGTTCTGGGACTCTAAGTTCGAACTCTATTTTCATCTTTGGCTCACGTGACAGGAGACCATGATTTGGTCAATTCTGCAGATTTTCTTTCTTTGCACCTTAACAGAGGATGATTCATTCTTCGTATGTTCGCTCCTTTCCGGAATAGAAAGCTGACCTTGGTTCCAGGCCAGACAACCTTGTCATGCAGCTCCACAATTCTGCTTATTCTTGCTGCAACACAGTTTTCCCTTTCCGCTTCATGGGTCTTGGCTTACTAAATTTATGATACCAATGTCCAGCTTCTATACAATGGCGGCTTCACCTGCGCCCTATTAACTACATATAGCCAGCTTCTATGATGACTTAGTCTACCTTGCGTTGCAGCATCTGTACAATTATTGAACGGTTGATTTTCTGCAGCACTTCATGCACGTATAATCTCCTTTTTCATATTTAAAGATTCACTTGATTCTTTACTTCGTCATTAGTCTCTTCAGGATCTATACATCTTTTTCAGCGAGTATCTCGGGACGTCATACATACTCTTTTGTGACGTCACTAGCTTATTTTCTTTGCTCTCTCTCATATTCCTTCAGGGAGTGCCGCCCCCTTAGGTTATCATCACTTCAGGGATACATTTCGGTAGGGTTGTCTCGACAGGTATCTTCTCTCAAACACACGCTGAAGTATTGGCACAACTGCTGGTTTCAAACATGGCACAATTTCAGGTCTCCAACATATGGGAGGAAGGCGGGTAGGGTTTCCTGCACAGGCATACAGCTGCTGCTCTACAGTGGCACTGCTTTTTTTTATATTGCCATTAAGGTAAAGCCAACAGCAATATGTTCTTATGTGGGGATATTGGCATATCCAGCATGAACATGTTATGTTATAATAATATTAATTGCATTAAGGGAAAAGCAAACATGGTTTTATGTGCAAATACTTGCATATATTGGTGCACCAGCATGGACATATATGGGGACAGTCGGCATGCAAATTTTGTGTATACTGGCACATTGCTGGCATAAAGTGTGCAAAGGCATTATGAAAATGCATTGGCAAATGATCCTGTCCATTGTTGTTGACTGGGCATCTAATGTTTTTTTAATGTCTTAGTCTACAGAGCCTATTGTACATTTTGTGGGGTTTTCTGTAAATTCCACCCTTTGCCTCCATTATTTAAAACATGTTGTCAGGGGTGGAGAAACCCCCAGAATCCTCTATGGTGTTTTGGGCTCCCTCCCTACGCTCGGTCGCTTCTGTGCATTCAGCAGGGGAAGAATAGGTCCCCTTGCCTCTGCAGGCTCTCCTTGAGGTGGGCCCAACTACATTAGCTTTAGGCCCCACTTGTTTGACAATCCTGGCTGCGCCTTTGGACTTGAGTGCAGTGTAATGGATACATTCCACCAAGGTGCCACAGAGCACCACAGAACTTGTGCATACTGACGCTATGAGGTCACCCGATGTGTTGCTCAGCAATGACATTGGGTTGGACATAAAAGATTAGAATGAAAAAAGCAGTGAGAAACAGAACATTTCCAAGTCAAAGGGGTTGTATGTGATAATCGTTGTGGAAACATTTTGGTACCGATTGATGGAAGTGCTTTATAGTGGCGCAATCCCATAGGAAAACGTTCCATGAATCAGGCCCAACGTTTGATAAATGTTGGTGCAAAATTAAAAGTATACGGAAATATCGAACAGAGGTAAAAGCAATGGCAGGATTAAAAATATCGAATCAGGAATATCGTCTGAAAATGATGAGTTTAAAAAAATAAAAGTCAGAATCTTGAGAGGGAGGTGAGATTTACTATTAGGGTAATGTTACATCACGGAGTGTCATCTACTGGTGTACATGCATGTAACATGGCCAGCATGAACTCAGCTTCTAGCCACCTACAAAATATTTCGCCCAAAGATCTGAAAAAACATACATTAACCCTTAAATGCAATTAAACCAAACTCTTTTGGGGGTAACGGCGGACAGCCTCCAACCCTGCACCCATACTACTCCTACCCCCTTCCTCTCCTTGGCCACGCTGTTCTAAACATGTACTGACCATTAACACTAATGAAAGCAAACCCTTCAGGGGGGACACCCCCTGAACCCCTCCCCTCCTAGTCCTCCACCAACACCCCTTGGTCACGATATTCTTCATTCAACAGAATGTAGAACAATATTATATGCCACTAATATTTAATTCCTGCATTATTTTTTTGGTCTCGGTTTCTGTGAACCACGCGTTGGGTAAAAATTACATCACTTGCTTCCACTCAAAAGGCAATTACGGGGAGATGTGAAAACATTCGCATAATAATAATATGTTTTAAATATTTCGGGATTTGATTATTTTCATTAGACTTACAGGAGGTTTTTATTCTTGTTTGAAGTATGCTTTATTTGAATTGAGCTTTTTAGTTTTTAAAAGAAGGTTTTCTGATATTCAAACAAAAATTCTGGAAGCGGCCCAACTTCTGTTTTTCGCAGTCCTTTTTTTGCCGTTTGTTTTCATGTTTCATTAAGATGTGTAGTCACTTTTCAATTTCATTTGATTAATATGGTCTTTGTGCATGTTATCTTTATCCCAGTAGTGATGGAAGAATGGGTTCATACACACCCAACACCCTCCGGATGAACATTAGCAGTTTTAGCAAAGATCAGCATGATTGCAGATTTTAAGGTAACAGATAACTTTTGAAACATATTTTATTTTTTCCCATTTTTTTATTTTGTAAGTGTTAGTGAGGGGACTGAAAAATGATTAACGTGTATTTTTGCATTACATTATTTGCAATTTTAAGTTTAATCTTAAAGATAGGGCGGCACAGGTATTAAATGCGTTATGATCTAAAATGAACACTTAGGTGTGTACAGCAAATATTATGCGGTGGTGGGCTCGTAGCTTCCTAATGCTCTTTGTCTGGTGATGGTTCTCGCCCTAACCATGCGCCAAATCAAAAGTCACAAACAAGGAGAAAGCAATGGCTTCTTAATGCCACTAGTGCTCAAAATGCCATTCTCTGACCAATCACAACCCTTCGCATCGGAAATTATGCAGGACTAGTTAAAGAAACAGTACAATTTAAAAAGCCAAGAAAGAAAAAGTATGACCTCTAGGTCCGAATGCAATTTAGGAAAATCTAATAGATCCTCTTCAATTCTAGTAATATGTAGAGTCCCTCAGGGGTCCTCTCCTGCACCTAGACTCTTCAATCACTATGTCGAACCATTGGGAGATATTTTTTCAAATTATGCTTATGTGTGTCAACACCAAAGGACATTCTTAAAGGACTGCTTAACAAAAATCGAGTCATGGATGACAATGGCCAATCTTAAATTCATGTAAAGAACAAAGAACTTAGGCTTCCCCACCTGTCTATCACTGGCCGGGTTGTGGACCCAGCACACTTCTTACACATCACTGCAAATTGTCTGTACATACGAGAGACTCCCAGTATTTTTTGAATTACAAATACACTTTTTTATTTACATGGTAAAAAATAGCATCACATCGCTATTAACAAAGACGAGAAAAACAACACAAACGTTTTGCTTGCCCGTGATGACCGGGGTTATTTAGGTATTGAAGGCATATTAGTTGACCTCATACATTAGTTCTTTACAATCACTGATTTCTGGTGGGGTTAGTAAACAATAGTGACTTAGAATGTGGTTATTTAGGTATTGAAGGCATATTCACAGGATCTTTCCCCTGTAGAGACACACCCAGCCTTTTGATTTTATATTGTCTTTTACTTGCCTTTAGATGCCCCAACAGCGGTACATCAAGTGACAGCCTCAAGTCCACTATACTCGTCCTGAAGACGGCACCAGTATTTCACTAACCACTGAGTGCCAGAAACACCATTGTAGTGTCGACTAGACAGATGTGAGGTCAACCTGACCACATTCTAAGTCACTATTGTCACTAGATGGTCACAAATTGCAGTTGAACAAAAAACCCCACGTTCATAGCAGACACATCCATTTAGAACCACTGCCCTCTTCTAAAGGCCATTCAGTAAACTGCATGCAATTAATGACAACCTCCCTCCCCCAAATGCCCTAGTCTGAACCCACTCCCAGTCCTCTGCCCGGACAATGCAATATTTGCAGATGCCAATGCATAGAGCACCGCTCCAGTCGCAGTTTCGTCATAACTGCTAGTTATTGGTCGGGAATTACACCATAGACTGCATCGAATCAGATTGCCAATTTAGCTACCCTCCAATTGAGACGTTCAGCTCACTCATCGTGTAGGCAAAACACTACATTTCATTCAAACAGCCATTAACCCCCCAACTACCACTGCCCATCTTTCCCTGCAGGTGTCATTAGGCTCTGGTCCTTCCGCTTGTGCTGCTCTGCTATGTCGCCTTTGCCTTGCCTCCAGCAGACATGAGTGCCGAGAGGCCTCTGGCTTGTGGAGCACGTTATGCATTCAGATACCACACCAGGGTAGGGTAACACAATGATGGTCTGCACCAAGTCTATGATGCCAACAGCTGGGTCCACAGTACCAGCAAAGTTCTTGGATCCATCTTTAGATGCTTTTAATCCCATCCCTACCCAAGTGATGTCAGTTCACCAAAACACATTACAATTTGGGTTGTCCAGCTCCAGGCCTCGAGGGCCGGATCCTTGTCAGGTTTTCGGGACAGCCCTCAATCATATTGATAAGATAGATCTGCATACAATGATTCTAAATGTATTCACATTTTTTCTCATGACTACTAATGAGGGATATCCTGAAAACCCATCAGGATCCAGGCCCTCGAGGCCTGGAGTTGGACACGCTTTTACCAAAGCAGATAAAGGTTATTTTAGTGGCCAACCAGACCATCTATGTATATCTTAGGGCAAGGTGCAGCCATGGCATGTGAGGTTCTCTGCTGTCATATGGTAGCATACATGCCTATGTCCAGCTACAGCTTGATGTGCCCAGGTACTGCTATTGTACCATATGTACACTTTCTTATGTGTTTCCATCCTAAGTCACTTTATGTTAAATAAAGCTGCACATGCCTCAGTGCTGCCATCGTGTTGCAAGTACAGCCTCATGAACCCAGGTATTGCCATTATAGGGCAGTTATAGCGTCACATGGCAGCTAAGGTCATCACATGATTGATGAGAGGCTGCCAACCCGTCATTCACCATATATAACTCCCAACAGCCCTACCCAGTATCGCCATTGGTGAGGGATCACGCGGTTGTCAGCCAGAACCTCTGGAAGGTGACACTGTGGCTTCCCCATGTGCTAGATACACGCCTCACATGCCCGGATAAAGCCATAATACACCAATACACCAAGGGCAGCCTTATGCTCAGCTGCTTGCCTCTTTTGCCAAATATATAATGTGCAGTCACCCTATGCTACCGAAGAACCTAACATGGCCAGGTACTACAATTAACCCCACACACCTAGGTATTTATATCTTGTGCTATGTCCCTTTTAACATGCCCAGCCTCACATGGCCATTTACTGACATCATGTGTAAGATCATAAGCCCGGGTACTCCCTTATGCCATGCATAGGCGTATATGCCACATACAGTCATCACCTGATCAAAACAGCCTCCTGTGTGAAGGTACCACCATCAAACATCAAGTGTACTGTCACATACACACATGAATCCACATGCACCCAGGGGCAGCTGCAGTCATCGAGCCAGAACCCTGAGCCAATACATGAAGCCCCCCCTTAACTGCAGAGACAGAGCTCCTCTCATCAACACCTCAACCCACCTGCACGGCTATGGTGGGGTAGGCCTGTGCTGACGCTACTGAGCCACACCGCGGGCTCGGGCGTACGGTGGCTTTGTGCAGGGTGACTGTGGGGTGCTGCATATCTCTCCACACTATCCCATTCTTGCTTTCACCATGTCTACCACGCTCAGTCTTTCCATGAAGAGGAGTTCACTAGGCTGGTCCTTCCCAGGGCAGTCAGGGCAAGTAGAAGACTTCTCTCATGCTACGTGGGGGGTGGGGGGATGGCAGCGGGAGATATGGGAAATGGAGAGAGGAATCAAGGCTCTCCAAAAACATGTTTGCCCTCTACTGGGGGCATTGTCACTGGGATTGGGGTCACAGAGGAAGCATTGGGAGCGGCAAGGTGTTCGCCAGCGGCTACCCTTGGGGAGCCTTGACTGACATTGCGGCAAATATGGTTACAATGCTAGTTCCATGATGAGAGAGAGTGCTCTGTGGCCTCATGGCGCCTCCCTCCTGTTCTGTCTTTTAGCTCCCATGACATCTACCTTTCCTTGCTCTGTATCTTGAGGCACAACCCCCTTGCTCCAGTCCTTTGGTCTAGTTCCAGTGGTGCCATGGGAATAGAACTCCCGGATGGTCTGTGGAGTGGCATTCTGTGCCGCTGCCAGGGCTGTACAGACCTTAGTCTGCTGCTGGTCACAAGGAAACGGGCGAGGGGAAGATAGAGACTAGGAGCAAGGGCTAGCCGGATTCTGCGGGGGAAGAATAATTTGGGATAGTGCAAATAGGGGTAGGAGCTTGTAGGAAGATGGGACCCCTGCGCTGATCCGTTTGGTTGGTAGCTGAGATGTTCTTAATCCTGCAGCCATTTCTAAGGTTCCCGCGGGACAGAGCTCCTCAAGTCCCGATGTTCCTGAATGCTGAAGACTGGGGGTTGGAACCCTAGCCGAGGAGGCGCTGGATGAGGCTGTTGCCATGAGGTAGGGGTCTACCCGATTAAAAGCTCAAACACTGCTGGACACAGTTCAAGTGTTCAAACTGATTGGTTTTATTAGTGAGTTAAAAGGGCACGGTGCTGACCAGGTATTGCAAACAACTGGGTACATTTGCATGTCAAGGAGGAAGCCAACACGTGTTTCGGCCTAGAGTCTTTGTCAAGGCGTGATTTGGTAGTCCTGGTGAGTCCTGGAAGTATTGGCTGGATAGCTTCTAAAAGCCCGGCGGGGGTGCTGTCATCTGAACTTCTAACCTGCAATAGGGAGGAGCGGGACATATTCTAAAGTTCAGTCTGTTCCTTGAATGGCGCTTTATTGCCATCTGTCTGCTCTTGCAAGCAACATACACATGTTTCAGTGCATCGCCTACCTTATATCAAGGTTGCTTGTGAACCCAGATGGAACATGTTGAGTACTCTTTGAAGTCAGACTGGGAGCAAGCCAGGACTGATAACGAAAGGGGAAATGGCAGCCATGTTTTTTGGACCTTAAATCAGGCCGTGCACTGTCTTGTGAATCTTCAGCACGCGAGTGGGCTGGAAACTGGTGAGGCCAACAGGCTCACTTTAAGGGTGGGTGCTTGTCTGCCATTAACTTAGCTGCCGATTTCCTCTGGGTGTCATCCAAGAGGGACGAAAGTGCATGTGCCGCTCAGGTATCATGAACTGGAAATAGCTTCAGCACTTTACAGACTGGTTCGGCTGCAGCCACTGGGAGTGGGCGTTACCATCACCACATTTCCTGCTACTCATGTTAACGACCTTAGAAGGGTGACAGGCCGAGTGGACATTTTAGGATTCTAACCTGTAACTTTCAGGTTACACACATATCACTGCAGTGTGTACATTTGTGTGTGCTACACTAACTTAATGGCTACAAAAGAAAGCTACAAATTGAATGGTTTTCAGGGTGAAGGTCTGGCATGTTTCAGACATCAGGCAAGGATGTATACAGTCTAAAGTGGGGTAGGAAGGCTTTCGATCCAGGTACACATATAAATGCATGCAGACTCAAACACCCACAGAGCCAATAGTTGAGACATCCTAGGTTATTTACCCAATCGTAGTCTAATTTATTATTGAATGCCCAGTGATTCCCAGGCTTGCCAGCGATTGCTGCACAGAGACAGATTCCAATGTGCTCTCTGTTCTTGATCCAAGATTCTGGAACATGCCTCGGGGAAGCCAAGCAATCCGAAACTGCTACTCTTTTCTGCACTGCTTCAGGCGTACTTGTCTAGCCAGTTCTTAGGGCGAGCATTGTCCTTTAGTCTCCTTTCATGCAGTTCTGCCGGGTTCTCCATGCGCTTATGTGTCGTTATAAACAATCCCCCTCCAACTTCTCCATCCAAGACATCTGCTTGATGGCTTGCTTGTGGATTGATGTAACCAGGCGGGGAACCCTGCTGAAGGTGTAAGCCACCGTAGGCATAATTAAGCAAACACGCGCTAGGCGGTATATGGTGCTAGAACGCATCACCTTAATATGATGGCCTGGCTGTATGGCATTTAGAAACTGTGCATGCAGCTCAAGGACAAGATTATATTCACAAATGCTTATTCATAGAAAGTGTTTCACTAACTGGGTCTTCCAATGGAATCACGTGCTCCCAAACCATGCCCCGCTGAGCCACTGCACTGTTGTAAAGTCGTCCAAATGAGCAATGTTCTGATCAAGAACAATCTGCAAAGGACAAGGAATTATGGAAGCAGCCCCACTGATCAGGGCTTCACAATGGGAAGAAGTCTTGGTGGTTAGAAAGGGACACAAACAAGTGGGGAGATTTTTGAGTGAGTGAGTGAGCGAGCGAGCGGGGACATTACACGACTAGCATATGGAAAGGATTGGTGAGGGTCCCATGGAAAGGTGGGGACAACTAGTTCCAGCCTGGGGAGTAGAGCGGGAAGTGGGGACCAGGTCCCGCCAGGGATGGTGGGAACTGGATTCAGCAAGGGTGGGCAGTGGCGGTGGCAAGCAGGGCTATCTGGTGAAAACCAGATCCATTCAGGGAGTTAAGTGGGGGAAACAAGTTCCAGCCGGGGTCTGGGGGGCAGCCAGGTCCAGCCTAGAAGGAAATGCATAAACTAAGTACGTATGCACCAGGTTATGAAATTGTGGATTCTACATTTTTCAAACTCAAATTCACTCTGTAAAATAACAATAAAGATAGTAATAATAATATTGTGTGTTTTTATTTAGTGTGCCATGTCGGATTCCTCCAGCTTCTAAGCATTATAATAACAGGTGTTATTATTACTCGAGTTTAATGGTATCAAACTTGGAAGGAGAAAAGGCTGAGTCGGCCATCCTTCGAGAACCTGGACTCAATGAAAATGATGACCACGAATAGCTCCTTCCGACATTCAAACAGCAACAAACGTACAACTCGGGACACTGATGAATACTTTCTGCAAATCAGACCCCTGGCCCTTTTGTCTTCAATAGCTGCACCTCCTGGTCACCGGGGCTGCAAGCGAGCACGTTGGTGACTGCTGCTTTGTGGAAGTTACCCACCCATTCCAGCACACCTGGTTAGCCCAACCTCCTCGGCAGCCTGGCAATGCCCAATTTAAGCACGTATGTTTTGCATTCATGCGTGCGAAATCGTGACGACCTTGCAGCTGTGAACTTTACGCAGAATGTTCTTTTGTGAATCGAAGGCTGCTTATCCCAGGTGTGTCATACTTGTGCCTGAAAATGATTGTATGAATCGGCCCCTAGGTCTATGGCATTTTCGTGATTAGTCTAAAATCTTAATCGATATCTTTCACAACACAGTCATTGAGTAAAGTGGTATTTCATCACACCATTTGGTGAACTCACACGCTATTAAGCGGCAGGTTGCCACAAGCAGTGTCCACTCTATCCTCCCAGGCTCTTTGCAATGCCCTTGCCTCTCACTTTATCTGTAAAACCCAGGACATCTTGTCCATCCTCTCCTCGGCCCCTCCCCCTCTGCCCCCTTCCTCTTTGCCTGCTGACTCTCCTTCAGCTACCCCCCCCAACCTCTTTCTCCTCCTTTCCTTTTTTCTCACCTGATGAGGTAGCTAGACAAGTCTGATCTAAGAAAGCCTCATAAAAACAGGTTCATCCCTGTTCCTCTAAAACCATTAAGGACCACATTGATACCCTTACTCCGGCCCTTGTCGATTTCTGCAACCTCTCCTTTGCCTCTGGATCTTTCCCCTCCTCTCTGAAGCACTCCCTTGTGCATCCTCTACTTAAGAAACCCACAGCTGATCCTTCTTGTCCGGCTAACTAAACTCCTGGAAAACTCCTGGAAAAGCTGGCCATCTCTCAGCTTAACCTTCATTCCGATTCTGTCGGTTCTCTCCTTGATCACCAATCTAGCTTCAGAGCTGCCAGAAGCACGGAAACTGCTCTCCTGAACATCCGTGAAGATCTGCTCTCCAACCTTGACTCTAACATTCCCTCTGTGCTCATCCTACTTGATCTCTCCTCTGCTTTCGACACGGTCAACCATACCACCCTGCTCAACCGTCTCCATGACAACCTGGGTATCACCGATCAGCCTCTGGCCTGGCTGACCTCTTTCCTCTCTGATCGACCCTCCCAGGTACAACTTGGGTCCTTCCTATCTTCTGTCTCACTTTCTACCTGTGGTGTTCCCCATGGGTCTAACCTCTCGCCCAGGCTTTTCAACCAATGCCTGGCAACTATCGCCTACTGCATTTCAAATTTCTGCTCTAATTTCCAGTGCTATGCTGATGACACCCAACTCATTTTCAGGCTTCCTTCAGCCACCTCCTCTCCTTCCCTCATCTCTGATTGCCTAATTGCCATTCAAAATGGGTGTGATGCCAACGATCTTTGTCTAAATGCCAACAATACTGAGATCCTCCTCATAGGTACATCTTCACCATCCTTTCCCCTCACTCTGTGGCCGGTCTCCCTTGGCCCTCCTCCTACGCCTACCTTCAAGGCCAAAAACCTTGGGGTCAACTTTGACTCCACACTTTCCTTCTCCACACACATCTCTGACATCTCTAAAAAGTCAAACTTCTTACTGCACCTCCTCATAGGTACTCTGCCTTTCCTCTCCTTCCCTCAGAAGCTTACTATCTCCCAAGCTCTGGTTCTCTCTAGGTTGGACTACTGTAACAGCTTCTTTCTAAATCTACCTGCCTCCACTCTCCGCCCTTTACAACTAATCCAGAACTGAACTGCGAGACTTGTCCTTGACCTCAAGCCCAGGGATCGTATCTCTCCAGCTCTGAAATCCCTCCATTGGCTCCCAGTGGATGCAAGGATTACATTTAAAACCCTCTGCATTGTCCACAAGGCTTTCTGGGGCCTGGGTCCAAAATACCTTCAACTATCCCTCTGTAAATACCTTCCCTCTCAAGCCCTTTGCTCCTCTACTTCTAACTCCCTCAGGATCAGTCGCTTTTCAAAGAAATGAGCTGGGGGTAGATGTCTGTCTTCGGCTGGGGCCTCCCTTTGGAACAGCCTCCCTGACACCTTGAAACTTGAGGAGAATCATATCTGGTTCCGTAAGCACCTCAAGACCCTACTCTCTGCTTCTGCCTTTGCTCCTCTTCTCCCCTGCTGATCAGTTTTCTCTTTGGCACCGTGCACCTGGCCACCCTCTTTCCTTCGGGCTCATGTACCTGCTCACCCTGCCACCCTCCTGCACTGCCTCCGGGCCCCCCTTACACTGGGGTCTGTATCTGTACCCACAGAGTCCCCCACTCACTTCTCTTCTGCACTTATCAGATATACCCTATCTGCTTAATCTAGCACGTGCCACTTGCTGGCTGCACTACCTCCTTTATTTATTTATTTTACTTATTTATTTATTCTATTCTCTCCTCTGTTCCGCACTTTCGTCCTCTCCCCCTCCCATGCACTTTCCCCCTTTTGCCTTTCCCATGCACCTGCGCGTTCTTAATGTCACTGGACCTAGTAAGACCGTTGTTTTTGTTCTCCCCTGTTCCCCTCCCTTTGCCTGGTCGCGCTCTGATACACTTGTGTATGAGCGCAATATAAATAAAATATAATTTCACTTCATTTCATGGGGACCGTCTGGTGGAACTGGAGGGGGGAGCAGGGAGAAACCTTAAATATTTCCAGATTTCCCAAAAAGAACTTGTCTATTATTTGCTTTGGCTTCCACAGGACATTCTTTGCCGGCAAGCAAAACAATTAGCCGGCCTCCCTCTATTAGCGCAATTAGAGCAATGTTTTGGTGTGTATGGATATTTGATCCCCCTGTAATCATCTACTATTTCTGCATATTGGTTTTACCCAACATCTTTAGCGCATGGAATATTAATCATGTAAGGGGATCTGCACCAATCCCTGACAGTGTATTTGTTTTGAAAGCCAACAAGCCATGAGCTTCAAGGAATTCCAGACGGCTATTCAACGGTATGGAGTCCATATTTAGAACGACATCTCCAGCAGAAGGGCATGTTTTAGCAAAATTCCTTGACGAGAAAATGTCTAACATCTGATTTTACTTTCAGGGTGTTTTAGGAGGAATTTGGTGGCTCATCCTCTGGTGCTTAGTCTACTTCTATTATTGACCAATGAAAACTAGCCTTTTCGGGAGGTTTGCGGAACTCGGAGCAATTTTCCTTGATCCTTCGACTGCACTAATATTGCACCGTGAGCTCTCAGCCTTACCACTCAAGAAATAAAGGCCCAGCATTGGTTGAACCTGAACGGGATCATTGCTAGTACTGTACACAATTAGTCCATAACATTTGGATCTACTTATGGTAAGACTACAACTCCGTTCAGCTCTCGCCAGCAGAGTCAATGGTGGGGGAGCATGGAAGTCGTAGTCCAAAACAGTTGGAAATACAGTGGTTGCTGCCCCTGCGGCATACATTTCAAAAGTGTGCAAACATGTGTAATGCAACGCGAAACACAATCTGATAGAAACCATTCCAAAATGAATTGCTGAATGTTTACTCATGCCTTCTACGCTATGAGATCTCCTACTCACCTTCCTTTAGGCCCAACCCAGGATCCGGTTTTCAGGATAACCAGTGACTATGTAAAGGATTTCACCTATAGATCTGCACCGATCTCATGAATATTCATTTTGGGTACCCTGACTTGTTTGTGGACCTCAAGGAGGGTCTTCTCTCTCCTGCCACGTGTATGAAAATACATGCAGTGTGTCAGTACTGGCACGTTCTCCAACCAGGATGGAGCATCGTGGTGTGCATATTTGCACACAAGGGGCATGGGGACACTATACATCATGGACCCTAGTTTGAGGCAAGCCAGAGCAAAGCTCTGTCTCCTTGAGCCCTGGGCGGTCTCCAATGTTCTATCTACAAAAGAAGTATTGATTATCAGGAACCGATCAGACGAGGAGACACCACAGTGTAGAGTCTGCAAATGACCATGTGCCAATGAAAACCTTAAACATCTGCTGGTGCCGTGTACAGGTTTGCAATCTCAAAGAATTGAAGCACTTGGGAAATGTGTTCCCTGCTCAGAAGGAGTGAATGGGGAACCGTGGTGGCTATCCACGTTGAATGGGGCTTCAACCACCATGATTTTGGCGATTGTAAGATATTTTAAATTGTAGAAACTCTGTTGATAATGAATGTTTTATAAGAGAAAATGTGTTCTTCTGGGTTTTAAAGGTCAGCAGGTAGCTTACACGATGGTTATTTGTATATTTTGCTTTTCTTATTTCTTTTTCTTTTCTTTGTTGTTTTTGATGGTTTTAATTCCTTCTGTTTCTTTTGAATAGATTGCAAAGGTTTGAACTGTTTGAAACCAAATACAATAAATAAACAAATAAAAAGTCAGTCTTCAGATAACTCTGCAAAGCTGACATAGCTTCCTGTGCAATGGTCTCTGTCGCGGAGTGCCAATCTTGTTCTAAACAGGCTGACTCTGCACCAGGCTGACGTTTGCTCCAAGACACCACAAAAGAGGCTATACTGGCACAGAGTGAGGCAAAGAACGGTTCAGCCTACAGTTGAAGCTTTTCATACTATCCTGAAGCTGATATACCGATATAGTATTTCTGCGCAATTCAAGTGTCTGCACTTGATCCTCTTCTCTAGCCCCAGCTTTCATTGCACATCAGAGTCTGGTTTACTCCCCTGCCTTCGTAACCCTCAAAGGCTTTTTATTCTTTCATCTACATAGGTACATTAACCATCTCATAGTGAATGTTAAGATGTAGAACTACCCTTCCACTAACAGAGAATTGGCAAACGCAGTGAAAGGCAACCTGTGGCTCTCCAGATGATTTGGCCTACAATTCCCATCAGCCCCAACCAGTATAGTCAATGGTGAAGGGTCATGGAAGTTTTAGGTCAAACCATCTTGAGGGCCACAAGTTACCCACCATGTTCTAAAGGTTCCGCTCTTTTTGCAACAAGAGTAAGGCACCACCTATCTTTAACTCCCCGCTACTGCAATTGGAAACACCATGAAAATATAAAGTATTAGTGGGACAGATTTTTTCTCTGCGATGAGCAAACGTGTGTCTGGTGGACAGAAGAAAGGTGACTACATAAAGTTAAATCTTCTGGTCATAGAAGATCACACATCACCTCAGCTCATCAACCTCAGGGCACTATACACTACCAAGACCTCTACCTTCTCCTAAGGTCACTGGGAGGAACTGCAAGGATGTGGCCTGAGGGATAAAACATATATCCCAAGAGTACATGGACTCTTAGAAAGCAGGTCCCTCAGACATTAATGTGTGTGCCTTCTGTGGCGAGGTGCCCTCTAAGACATTGACAACTGCCCAGAATCAGGCGGAGACGCCGGTTTGGGTAGATTTTACCTTGTGCATTTCAGCTTTTGACCAAATTGACCTCCATTATTAAGGATGCGGGGGACAACCCCGGAACCTCTGATCCTCATGTTCAGGTAAGTAGATATTAACCTATTTGACCTAAAACTAAAAGGTCAATTTGGACCGGATGCAAAAAAAGGTCAATTTGGACCACTCAGAAAAGGTCAATTTGGCCAAAAAGTCAAATATTTTAGGTCAAATAGGACAATACCTTTCTTCACATACCACAGTCAAGCAACATAGCCCGCAGCACTGTAGACCATCAAAGCGACAGAGGTGTCATAGAGGAGCGTGTCCAGAAGCAGATTCATGGTCAGAATGCTGAGAAGCCATAATGAGTCGGAGATCAGGCCCGGGCTTGGGGCGACTCCGGCCTTGGATATGGAGCCAGCAGGCAGAAGAGCGAATGAGCGAATCACAGAATGCAGAAACCATGAGGACAAGGCACACCGAGAGTTACTCAGAGCGAGAGGTACAGGGGGAACGCCAAACTTTGGAGAGATGAGGAGCAGCAGGAGAGTTCTGGGATGGATACCTGTGCACAAGCAACTGAAATGGAACATGGAGAACAGGAGGCGAGTGGACAACAGGGAGGTTCGCGGACACCAGAAGGTGTAGTCGGCGAGCACCGGAGAGAAGACAGTAGGAAAGAAATGAGGGGTCCAGGGCAAACCCCATTAGAGCTACATGACTGACAGAGATTCAGAGGATGGAGCCGGTAAGCAGCCTAGTGAGAAAGTGACTGAAACAGAAACAAGCTGCGTGCTGGAGCTTGGAGGAAAAGCTCCTAGAGCTATTTAGAAAAGGGATTAAAAGGAGAAAAGCTAAGCTGATTTCTGGAACTTGGAGCGAATGTTCCAGCAGCTATTTGATTGAAAGGAAAGATGCTGCTGGCTGGAGCCTATGGGCAAAGTTCCTAAAGCCATGTGAAATAGTGATCGAAAGGATGAAGGATACCAGCTGGTACTTAGGGGAAAAGTTATTAGAGTTATTTGGAAAAGTGACTGAAGTGATTAATGCTGATGGATGGAACTTGTAGGGCGAGTTCCTGGATGTATTTGAGGGAGGGTTTGGCAGGAGAAGCACTGATAGCTTCGGTCCTACTCTGTGTGCAACGCGTGCAGTATCCTGTTAGATTCCCACTGAAGAGTAAGATGGCCGCCACGGTCAGACAGGAGCAGTCAAATACTCATGAATTTGTGCAAACCTCAGTCCATTTCATTTCAGGAAGAAGGAATATGATGATCTGCCAATTTTCTGAACGGTATCACGTGCAGCTTCTCGATTCACGGAAACTGAAGCATTCTTTACAGCAGCCAACTTCTCTTAGGCACACTTGTTTTTCTCTTTTCATTTATCTCAATGGTTATTAAATTGAACTCTGTTTACATTGAAAAGAATGAACAAAATGAAGATTAGCCGGTGAAGGCAGTGCCAGGATACTTAAGACCCACGCTTGAAATGGATCGCTCCGTGAAAAGTCAAAGACCAGAACAAAATGCCAGATGACGAGGAGCTCAATGATTTGCTTTGGACAAATAAAGGCTTCTTATGCGATTTGATTGAAATGTTGGCAGATTGAGGGACTTTCAAAGCATTTGACCCAGACATAAAAATTCCAAGATTAGCTGTCTGCAGCTTTTCAGATTTGCTCAGCTGAGTTTCAGGCAGGATACATATATATATTGCGCGTGGCTTCTTTAGCATAATGGCCTTATTCTAACCGAGGTGGGAGAAGGCCACCACTGCATGTTGATCGCGCCATCTACAGATGGTAGGTCTGTATATAAGCAAACTCTTCCGCATATAAAAGCTCTATTGGCTATGTTTCGGTTTAGGATGTCCTCCTATTTCAGCTAACAATGTTAACCGTGACAAGAAGCTTTTAGGTGTCTTTTCCCCTCTCTGTCTCCCTGCAAGTGGTCTCACATTCCCCGAGGGGGCAGCGTCGGAGAGGCACCCAGTCCTCTCTGAATGTGCTCAAAAGTTCCTTATATGCTTTCTGGGCTTTGATTCATGTTGGTCAAGGGTCACCTAACAAAGGGGAATGACACAGTGGTTCCTTCTCTTCACCCAGCCAGGATTTATTTGGTCCATGTGTTCATAGGGTGTCTTAAGCCAATCAGGAAATATTCTACAATCCTGTTCAGGGATAAAAAAAAGAGCACCACACCCCATGCCCCAAACACAAAGGCCTAAGCCAAAGGCTTTCTTTTGTCTGATCAACCCGGGGTAATAGGAGGGAAGTCAGGTAAGCGGGCCAAGGGTCAACGGAAGGCCCCGCTCTGAACATTCCCACCAACGCTTTGGGGTTCTGCTGTCAGGCTCGTCAGCCAAACAGCCACAACCCCCACTTCAAACTGCAGGGACACTTGCGGATGCACTCTAGCAGGTAGAAGGACAACAGGACCAGCACAGGCGGAACCTTCTGCCGCATACACAGTATGGCTCCCATCCGCAGTGTAGACATTCCTTCTATGCAGCAGGGTGCACGCTGGCACGGGTACGGGTCCCCCTATCACAGCATTGTGGGATATAAGTCCAAAGGCTTATGTTGTCTCGGGAGGGTAGCTCATCGGCAACGTGCTCGCCTTGGAACACAGAGCACCACAGGTTCGATCCCTGGGTCCGCGCTCAGAAACGTCTGGGTATTAAGCGCGTTATAAATATCATATCATATCATAAGACCACCACTGCCTGGTCCCTAAGAAGGAGATCTCACATATGCTGACGGAAAAATAAATGAAACATAAAGAGTCTTTCCCCTTCTCTGCAAGAGGATTTAGGGGTGCTGTCGTAGTTTCATGGGCCAGTAAGGAAAGGCAACATATGAAGCGGCAGCTGCACTTATCTCAAACCTCAACATTTCCCTGCCCGAGTGGCATTAACAAAATGTATGCCAACAGCAGTGTAACTTGGGCAAGGTGTGCTTTTGAGATTTCCAGAGCGCTCTGCAGGTTCCCCCAAGAGTACTGCTTCAGCACTCAGCTCTACCGCCAGCAGACAGGGAAGAAGATCTGTGTCAATAGGCAACTTTGGGCGGGAATGCAAAGCTTACATAAATCTTTGTAATAACTCCCAGTAGCTCTTCCACAGGCTTGAAAAATTACAAGGAGAATTCCAGCCCGCCCAGGTGTTTTCCTGTGGAGTTAAGGGCTCGTACCATGTCTGATAGATTAACACCAGGCTGCCAGGAAAGAGATGCTTTATTAATGTTTGGTCTTGAAGGAGGTTTTGGATTTCATTTAATTTTCCATTACAACACGATGGAGACATGCAGGCACACACAAGATTCACACCGAGACACCATCTACTCAACGCACACATTTTTATAAATCCACACAACCCATTTTGTAAAGTTTCAAGGTTCAAAATGGAGAACAATTGATGCTTCTGTTAAACATAAATGTGTCCTGAGGAAGTGCATATATTGTGTGAAACACCTATTGACATATGATTTGTGAATGTTATCTGAACAACATTACTAATTAAATCCATGTATCAAGGAATGGACTCATTGTGGTGTTAATCATAAGTGAGTAAATATCTGCTGTGTCTTTCAAAAGGAATTATATAATTGTACAATATGACCACTTGTGTAGCATGGTCATACGCCAGTGTTTGAGACAGAACAATGTTCAATGAGCTTAGGGCTAACGCTTGTGCTCTACTATGAAAAACACTGTTCTCTTTTTGTTGAAAACATTGTTCCCGTGTGAGGCGGGCCAGAAGAGGTACGCAGACACTTTGAAGACATTTCGAATAATGATTTATTAAATAAGAAGGAGGCCTATCTCATCTTGCTTGTCAGCCGCCTGGAAATGTCCAAATTAAAAGAAAGTACACTGTCCAAAAATGAACCCTTTCTGACCCTAACACTATTCAAACAAACTAAGGCCATGAGAGTAAATCCCTTCTCCCAGTGAAGCAGGGTTCTGCTTTGTTTTTGAGTTCTTTTAATATCTAATTTTCAAATAGTCTTTAGCCGCCTTCTGCACCAGGGCTTGCAATTCTTGGCTAAAGTCTTTGACTCTTCCCATATCTTGTGTGATTTTTTCCCGAGGCTCTTTTGTTAAGTTTCTTTGATCCTTATATGCACATAGTTTGGTCGTGTACAGCCGTGGTTATATATTTTCTTGATTAGGCTATCCCTTTGGGATTGTTATTATGTCCCCTTCGTAGCTCAGACTTATCTTGGTCTACTGTTTCTTTATCCACTTCTCTTGTTTATATTTCAGATTCTCTTGTTTCTACTACTCTCCAATTAATACCTTTTTTCGGGTTGGGGTCTTATCTCTTCCGAGGGTAGTGTTATCCACTGATTAATATTCTCTTTCTCAGGTTTACATATGACGTTCCCTCTTCTTTTGTTACACTTCACATTGATCAATTTTGTGGTTTGAGTTTAAACAATTTCACTGCAACGGGTTTCTCCACTCACATAACCATTCCCTTTTGGGGGAACCTCTCTGGGGCCGGTGTTTGCTCAGGACCTAGTTTTCCACGTGGCTTCTCTTTCTCGGTTTCTTCTCTCGCTGGCGTCTCTTCGCCAGTTTCTCACTTCCCTTTCGTGCTACGGTCCGGCGTCCCTCCTGAAAACTGATGCCATTGCGGATACCTCTGCGAGTTGGTTGGCGTCATTGGTTGGGCTCCCAAGTTTTTTTGTTTTTGTTTTGTATATTTTATATTATTATTAAAATATCTTGCTTTTATAGCACTATCATGAAATGTGCATCAGTTATTTTATTGTCACTCGTTACCGCTGTGTGCTTTGTGCAGAATCTAGTACAGTACCCAATACCCGGTGGTGGAACTCTCAGTCTAAAGGTGTATCCACGATGGTCTCCATTTTTTTTTAAACACCCCCTTTCTTTGTTTTCGACGTTCATTTTAAACCCCCTTATTCCCGAAATCAAGGAGTCAGTAACAGAGTTACAACACGCGGATGCTTGGAACTTTCACAAGACAGCCAGACATGGATTGCCCGACTGGTCTTCAGTTCACAGAATTGTTTCACACCAGCATCTTCTGAATAAAATGTGCAAGTGTGTATGCATTATTATGCCACTGTGTATGCATTATTACATCACTGTTGTCATGTCAATGTGAACATTGCAGACTAGCTAGAGGAAAATCAGGCTTATGTGGTGCAGGCATTTACTGTGGCGTATACACAGAATGGGGGGCTTTGGAATGCTAAAGGCTCCTTCCCAGGGACTTGTCAGGGGAAGGGGCAGTGGTGTGTCCAGTGCTACCCCTGGAATCTGATTGGCCACCCCAGGTGCCACCTAAACTATGATCATTATGTTTTTGTGCACTTGTACTTCATGCCACTGCTGCACAGTCAGTGCCCCACTTGGGCCACCCCAGTCAGAAGAGCCTGGAGATGCCGCTGGAACGGGGCCATTAGCATTGTCCTTTTCACACTTGTGTCTGCTCCAGGCCAGTAATAAATGATAAGTCTCAAGAGAAATATGCACACAAAAAAAAGGAAACCTTTATCTGGTTTTCGCAGAGGCAAAAGCACCCTTTTCTTCGTTTTCAGTAACAAGGACGCGTACCACCCAATAGTTGTACGCGCCACCACCGGGACCCTAAAATAATTTCAAATAAAATAAACAGGAATCCTGGCGCAGTTTTATATTTGGACTAATGCATGCAGTTTAGTCTTCAAGAAACTGGTCTCAGAGTATTTGCATCGATCCATCAGAGGATGCATCATCTCTCACCTGGGATCCTGTAGTCTCCTGGAAGCATCGGCCGAGCTGAGTCTTGGCGGAAATGGGATAGTGGTGAGAGATGGTCTGCTGGTGTGGGTACGTGGCCTGTGGAGCCTGGTGCTTGTTCTGCATTGGCACGCTGTGGTAGGAGATCTGCGAGTGGCCCGCCTGGGCATCGTTCACCTTCTGCCTGGAGGACGAGCTGTCCACCCTCGACACCTGATGGAACATGACCGAGGCTTCGGGAGGGTGCTTTACGTGGATGTTGACCATGCTTGGAGGCAATTTCACTGCAGCGAAAAGGATTACAAAATGGGGAATGGGATTTAAGTTTTTTTAGTAAAAGCAAAATATAGAATGAATATATATATAATCTATTGTGTTGTGTACACATTTCATTGACTCCAGTCATTCATAATACTTTTATATCAGTGAATATTTGTGGGTTTTTCGGTTGATTACTGCAAATCTTTTTGGTCGTTGTTGGAGAATTGGTCGCAATTGCTTTTTGGCAGGTACATTTGAGTGCATATATAAGTGGGGGGAAACCCCTTCAGCCCCCCTATCCACTTTACATTAATGATACACCTATACCCACCCCCCACATATATAGGCGGCAAAATGTGCAAACAAATTTGCAACCAATTCTCCAACAATCAATTTGGATGTGCAATAAGCAACCCTTGCCCATTTGTGAACGGCACACTATAACTAAGAGCCCCATTATGTAACTATGCGCCCTAAATATTATTTAGCTGGGCACATCGCCCTATGCCAGCATCCAGTGCATGTACAGGAATAGTGGCACAGAGCAGTTGGCTGCCTGTGGTTCACAGCACTCACGTGTACTCATGAAGCACAGCACTCTGTGACGTCAGGGGCAGCAATTTCTCACTAAGCCAGTGGCCAGCCGTCAACCAGCAACTACAAGGACCAGTAAGGTAGGGGGGCCGGGGTTGGGAGAGGTACAGCTTTACACTAGATACCTAACCTCGTTGCCCCAAACTGCATTTGATAGAAGGATCGCCGTGCCCATATTGCATTGTCTGTTCTCCAAACTGCATTGATAGGCCTCTCTCCCACTGTACAGGTGTCTCAAACTTAGCAGATAGAAGGGCCGCCGTGCCCAAACTGCATTGTCTGTTCTCCAGACTGCATTGATGGGCCTCTCTCCCACTATACAGGTGTCTCAAACTTAGCAGGGCCGCCGTGCCCAAATTGCATTGTCTGTTCTCCAAACTGCATAGATAGAAGGGCCGCCGTGCCCAAATTGCATTGTCTGCTCTCCAAACTGCATTGATAGGCCTCTCTCCCACTATACAGGTGTCTCTCAAACTTAGCAGATAGAAGGGCCGCCGTGCCCAAATTGCATTGTCTGTTCTCCAAACTGCATTGATAGGCCTCTCTCCCACTATACAGGTGTCTCAAACTTAGCAGATATAAGGGCCGCCGTGCCCAAACTGCATTGTCTGTTCTCCAAACTGCACTGATAGGCTTTTCTCCCACTATACAGGTGTCTCAAACTTAGCAGGGCCACCGTGCCAAAATTGCATTGTCTGTTCTCCAAACTGCACTGATAGGCTTTTCTCCCACTATACAGGTGTCTCAAACTTAGCAGGGCCACCGTGCCCAAATTGCATTGTCTGTTCTCCAAACTGCATTGATAGACCTCTCTCCCTCTATACAGTTGTCTCAAATTTAGCTGGGCCGCCGTGCCCAAAGTGTATTGTCTGTTCTCCAAACTGCACTGATAGGCCTCTCCCACACCATACAGGTGTCTCAAACTTAGCAGGGCCGCCGTGCCCAAAGTGTATTGTCTGTTCTCCAAACTGCACTGATAGGCCACTCCCACACTATACAGGTGTCTCAAACCTAGCAGGGCCGCCGTGCCCAAACTGCATTGTCTGTTCTCCAGACTGCTTTGACAGGCCTCTCTCCCACTATACAGGTGTCTCAAACCTAGCAGGGCCGCCGTGCCCAAATTGCATTGTCGCTAAGGGAGACAGAGACTAAAGTGAGCCACTGTTAGAACCCAACTATATAACTATACAACCCTTAACTCCACCCTTACACCCCGACCAAGACAACAACTAGACTAAAACAACTTGGAATCGTACAATGCCGCGCAAACGACCCACCCAGAGGGAAAGAAGAGAAGAAAGAACAAACACCCCGAAACTTCAACTAAGAACCGCAACAACAGAACACACCCCCACAGACAGGTTCAAAGATCGGACCAACACTGAAAGAAGAGACAAATCCCTTTACCTAACTCCATACCTCGCTGAGACCTACTCACCAGATCGAACCAACGCGACGCCAAAACCAACTACACTGAACAACCTACCAACATCACGAAGAAGGACAAACCCCACCAGATAGAACAAGCACAGAACTAAAGCAATAACACCATACATCACCAAAGCAAGAAGAACCCCCAACCCACAACCATGTCCCCTGGAAGACGAACCAGATGAAAACAAAAACCCTAGACTAAACCTAGAAGAACTACTCGAGAACGCCGACAACCTGAAACCTGCTCCTGAACAAGATCAGAAAACGACCCTAACAAAAAAAGGCAAACCAAGCTACACCTCTAAACTCCACTGCAATCTAATAAATGCAAGATCCATGTCAAAACACTCTACAGTGATCTTCGACCTACTCGACGACAACGGCATTGACATCCTCTTCATCACAGAAACTTGGCTGGACGACAACTACAAAATCACACTCCAAGGCTGCCTTCCAGCAAACTTTAAATGCCTTCAAATAAACAGGAAAAACAAAAAAGGAGGAGGCATCGCAATAGCATTTAAAGAGCAGCTGAAAATAAGAACAGACGAACCACTCAACATCCCCAACTGCGAGTCCATGGTCATACACCTAACAGCTAGCCCAAAAACCAACATCACATTCATCCTGGTGTACAGACCCCCAAATTATGATGCATCCTTCGTCGACAACTTCATAGAAGCCATAACCAACATAGCCATCAACCACGAACACCTAATCATACTGGGGGACTTCAACATCTGGTTCGAAGACAGTCATGCCAACTCCCAAAACTCATTGATTGAACAACTCGCCACCATGAAACTACGACAACTGTAAAAGGGGCAACTCACTCGGCAGGACACACCTTGGACGCAATATTCGCAGAGGAAAAACTCATCACCACGGCACCGCCGATACAAATACTGTGGAGTGACCATCTCATCATCCCATTCGTAATCACTCTGCCTACTCAAGTCTACATCCAACCTCCCAAACTCACAGCCACCACAAAAAGAAACTGGAAAGACGTCAAAAAGGCAACCTATTCGAACAACTGGATTTAACAAAGCCCTCAACAACAGAACTAGACCTAGCTGACCTAGACGGGAAAGTTGAGATAATACACAAATGGATTGCAGATACAATTGACAAGATGGCCCCAGAAAAACCATTCACACCATCAAAAAAGAGAGCAATGGCAAAATGGTTTACCCCACTACTAAGCACCATGAAAAAAGAAAACAAAAAGATGGAAATGGAATTTAGGAAAGATTACAATCCAGACAAAAAAACAATGTTCCAGAAGCACATTCGCGCATACAAGAAGGAAATTCAAAAGGCAAAGAGAAGGCATTATGATGACAGAATCACAAATGCTACCAACACACAAAAAGAAATGTTCTGTATCATTAAAGAAATGAGAAACCCACCAGGCTGTGACAACACCCCAACCCCCTCGGAGAAACTATGCAACAACCTTGCAGACCACTTCAAAAAGAAAATCAATGACATCCGACAAACCATCCAACAGAGACCAACCAGCAGCGACTTACAACCAAACAAACCTAAATCAGAACCGCAGCACAAACTCAATAACTACCCTGAAATATCAGCAGAGGCATTCGCAATGCTGATAAAACACAGCAAGAAAGCGGGCTCACCGATGGATCCCTGCCCCCCGGACATCTGCAAATCAATCCTCGGACAAGGAACACCAGCAGAATACTTCAGAAACCTTCTAAATCTATCACTGGCAACAGGAACAGTACCAAGGATATTCAAATCGGCTTACATCAAACCACTTCTGAAAAACACAAGCGGGGACGTAGATGACCTCTCCAACTACAGACCAATCTCCAACATCCCCTACCCGGCCAAACTCCTCGAAACCTACATATACAAACTAACCCAAGAATACGTTGAAGAACACCACCTGCTAGACCAAGCTCAAGTCGGCTTCAGACCCACAAGAGGTACAGAAACAGCACTACTATCCATCTGGGATGACCTAAAAACAAACGCAGACTCCAACACAACATCTGCCCTTATCCTGCTCGACCTCTCTGCAGCCTTCGACACAGTTAGCCATGACACCCTAACCAAAGGACTAGAAGACATAGGCATAACAGACACAGCGCTACGCTGGACTAAATCATTCCTAGCATACAGAACTGAAACCGTCTGGATCAAACCCTTCAAATCCACCCCACGAGTCAACGACTGTGGAGTACCACAAGGATCCTCACTATCACCACTGTACTTCAACATCTACCAAACCCCAGTAATCAGAATCTTCAAGAAACACAACATCAAATGCTACAACTACGCAGACGACACTCAAATCATCTACAAGATCGAAGACACCCAAACCGATCATTCAAACTTAACCGACTGCCTAAAAGAAGTCTTCAACTGGATGAATGCCAACAACCTGAAAAACAACCCAGGAAAAACTGAAATCATGATCATATCCAAAGACCAACGGAAATGGGATCTACACCATCACCATCTAAGGTAGTGAAAAATCTGGGAGTCCTGATGGACAACACCCTAACCTTAGAACCGCAAATAAACGCAACAGTCAAGAAATGCTTCTTCCTCCTCCACACGGCAAGAAAAATACTACCTTTCCTCTCCTTTACACACAAAACACTCACCATCGTCGGCCTCATCATGTCAAGTATCGACTACGCAAACAGCCTCTACCTCGGTATACTGTAATACCTAATGAAGAAGCTACAACGGATCCAAAACACAGCAGCCAGACTACTCCTCAAACTATCCAGAAGAGACCACATCACCCCGGCCCTAAAAACACTACACTAGCTCCCAGTAAAACAGCGTATCATCTTCAAAACAATGTGCATAACGCACAGGGCAATCAGCAGAATTCCTACAAAAAAAAATAATCTACAAGCCAACGAGACCGCTCAGGTCAACCAACGAAAATCGACTGGAACAAAAACCTTACATCAAGAAGAAACTCGGAGGCACCGCTTTCTACCACTTAGCCGCGAAAACCTGGAACAACATTTCAAAAGTAATAAGGAACACCAAAGATCACCTTAAATTCAGAAAATTACTAAAAACCTGCCTCTTCAACACCAGAGACTAAAACCGAAACAACAATAAGACAAACGACTCATCAAAAAAGGACATTGACAAACCCCTAGAACCGACAGAAGTACCCTGAGCACCAGTAGGGCTGACGCTGGACACAGGGGTCCACCCGCGAGACCCAGGGAAACGGAAGCAACAACTCCAGCCAACCCTTACCATCCCCCACCGCCCGTACAGCCACAACTAGGTACCACGGGGCTGTGGAACGGACAAGATACCACCAATCACCACACAATCGGAAGTATGGACACTAGCAGCTGCGCTAGTCATGTGGAGGGGGTGAGGAGCATGCAAGGTTATTAAGGGAGCGGGCAGAGGGGACAGCTAAATCCTCAAACGGCCTCGAATGCAAAAACGGGCACGTACCTCCCGAGGCTCAGGGTGTACAAGCATCCCGTCGTGTAAGATTACACGAGCCCACCCGGTTCAGTCCAGGATAGAGATACAAACTAACCAATACCACTAACAATTTCCTTCTCTGCATACACCTCTCAAACTCCAAACCAAACACAACCACAAACCTCTAGCGCAGCAAACCGCACGAACTTCACTACACTGCAACAACAAAACAAAAAACACACATAGACTCGCACATCAGCACACGACGACAACCGGCCGCATTTACCCCAGGCCCAGCCGACGGAACCACCGGGCTGAGGCTGCCAACAGCACATCACTGCAATCTTGCACTTTTCCAGCCTCCACCCACTAACCCACCCCTCCCTCCCTCTTTCAGAGCCGCCAGAGCACCAGGGGACCACTCCGGTGGTGACAGTGCGCGGTACAAATGACCTTTAACATTAACATTAACTATGCAAGTCCATCAGGTTTCCCATCGATACAGTCTCCCGACCCAGGCACCACCCACGAGTGGCAGTACAATAGGCCCATTTGCAGTTGCTGGGATATGTTGTACAGTTTATATCACCCAGGGGTGTTGCTACGTTTGTAAAATATCTGAGCCTACGCTAATGTCGGGACTGTCGGGACTCGGGGCTAGCTAGCCTTTTGGTTGTAGCCCCTGAGCTTCTATCCGGGGCTACAATCAAAAGACCCATACCCACCCCTAACAACGCCTCTGATCACCCAAGAGGTTCACAAACGGCCTATCAAGATATCTGCAGCGACTCCCATCTCCAGTGTCGCATGCTGGCTGCCCTCACCTTGGTGGATTATGGGGGCTATTATATGCCCCATGTTGTTTCTTATTTCTAGGCCCCAGTTTCCCGGCTCCCTTGGCCAACCTTATAAAGACGACGGCTCAATTAACTCTCCAGGATTGCAAGGAGTGGCCTTCAAGCAACCCATTGGGATAAGTAGCATATGTATTTACACAGCAGCTAGGATTCAGGTAAACATTCTCTGTGCCTGTTTTTGGGTGAGAATAAAACTACTGCATCTAAAACACCTGTTACAAAGGCCCCCATTACATTTTCTCGTGCAAAATCTGGTGTACACATCTTTGCAATAGTGCTTGATCAGCACTGTATTGCGATAAAAGTGCCCATAAGAATGCAGACTGTAGAGCCATGTTCACTGATCCACACACAGCGATACAGCAATTATGCAACTCTGGGGAAAACTCACAATCTTGGCCTGGCATCACTTCAGTTGGTACCATGTGTTAATATCCCTGCAAATATACGCCATACAAAAATATGACCACATTATTGCTGCGATATTAAGCAATGGAACCTGCGGGGGGGGGCACCCCTGCAGCCCCCATAATTATTTTCATGGAGCGGGGGCCTCCCACACAACCCCCGGTCCTAATAACCCCATAAATTATCCCCACTAATAATATCGCCTATGGCCTTACCCCACGACAATATATATGGCGATATTATGGGTGGAGATAATATTACCTGATGCCCTTCAGTTTAGTCACAAAAACCCATCCAGCGATAAGCAATTCCAAATTGTCTTGTCAATGGGCAGAGACAGTTGCAAACCGCGCTTCTTTGTTATATTTTTGCTTTTACCTGTACACAGAGCTGTGCACATCTCGGATTTGATAAAAGCACACATTCGTGTGATCTCATAAATCGCTTTGTTTTTCTTATACTTAAAAACTGATTATTATGTTCATGCCGCTTTGAGAAAATGTGGAAGTCATTTCCAGTCAATCTGAGCCGCTTATGTCGAAAATAAGGTGATGGGGGGAGGGGATTTTCCCAGAGAAGTGGAGCAGACACCAGTCACAGTGCTCCTAACGAAAGCCAAGGACTCCCGAGCATTGTGAAAGCTATGGCCCAGTCTCCAGAATCAATAGCCATTCTAAGGTCTTTCCAAAGATTAGGACAATTTGCTTCAAAAAGGTTACTGGAAAGTTGACATGCTTTAAGAATTGGCAATGCCCACAGTTTGGGCTTTTGTAGGCCTTTTCCAGGCACTGCTGTAATGGTACTTACTGGCCATTAATGAAAGCAGCTACAAGTACCTGGGCATATAATAGCAGTGCCTGGCAAATGCCTATCTGATACCTATGCACAAGCCAAAATGGTTGGCATTGCCACTGCTTGTTTGTAACAGGACGTTAGCAAAGAACACTTGCGCTGCATTTAAACCTAATGGCTGATGGCTAATTAGGTTAAAACATTTTTATTACACAAGTTGCACATTTAGAACTTACATTAACCCATTACATCTCAGAAGACTAGTTTGAAACAAGACTGACAGGCACTTACAACACACGGTTTGATATTACTGCTTGAAATTGGTAGCTGAAAAGAGATCCAAAAAGGAGGTGTTTTGGGTGGGGCAGGGGCAGGAAGTGGGTTGGAATGGCCATGTGGATTATCATGGGCACGTGCAGACAGCGGGTGGATAAATCACTAACCTACAAACGTTGTGTCCCGACACGTTTCCCATATCTCTCCTACCTACATTCCAATGCAATAGGCTCAGCTTATAGTTGGAACAAGTCAAAATTAAAAAGCAACTAAGAACATGGTTTTCAGTCTTCTCCCCTAGGCTGCTGAGCAGTTCTAGAACTTCTCTCAAGGAAGGGTTGTACAGAGGATCACAGAATCACTGCATTTCACTCTTGTATTATAAACATGTTTTAACCGCCAAGCATGACTTACTTGCAATTCGTCCATATGTGGAATTGGGTAACTGCAACTGTAGGCCAGTGGATACCAGTGCCTGTTCGCCTGCCAGAATATACACCCTAGCTATTCTGTTCAAGTCAAAGCCGGCCGACACTGGGGTTGGGGTTGCCTTAAATGGGAGTATAGCCCTCTTCTAGACCCTCATTCCCATTAGCTGTGAGGATGCAAGCATGTTGGGCCCTCCTGGTCAAGCCCCGTATATCTTCCTTCTTGGTAAGGTCCACACCAAGCAGACGCAGACTGATATGCTGAAACAAAGTTTGTAATCATGCCCACCCTAAAAGTATGCATGGTAAAATAACAGGATGGCTTCACCATGAGGGTAGCAGTTCAGCTCACTGGCTTGCAAACCTACATCTGGAGGTCTTCCCAGGTTGGATTATCAATTCGCAGTCAATGGTTGGATGATCAATTCGCAGTCAATGCCCCACACTTCTGTATCGTCTTCTTCGCTGGTGCACATAGGTTATCGATTTCTCCTCCTGGTCATCGCTGACTCCTCGTACCCGCTTCTTGAAACCACATTGAAACGTGCTATGCCTGAAGAAGGGTGGAAGCTGGAAAGCAACCCCACCCCCGGCTGTGTTTGTCTGTAAGCTTCGGTTCGACTTCCTTGCTACCTCTCTTACTCGGGGTCAAGACCTCACTCTCACCAGCCATCTTTACTCTCCTTCTCGGTGGACCAAAACATTCTACTACCTAGGGGAACCTCTCCTACACCTCTTATCCTCTCCTCTCAAGTCTGTCCTTGCTCTTGCACACCCTCAATGCTTTACTAAATGCTTGTTCCTCCATGCCTCACAGGCGCACCCTTATCAAGTATCAGGTTTGTCTCTTTCACCTCTCTTCTTATAACCTCCTGCTGGTATCTCGTTCTCTTCTCATTTGTATTCTCTCTTTCTCTCTCTGCAATTTCTCCTCACGCTCTCTCTTTCTGAAATGCCCTTTGTATCCCTGTTGACATCTCCTTCCTTCCTCCCTGATGTCCGTTATTTCCATATCTGATTGCTTTTTGCAACCTCCTCCTGGTATCACCTTATAATTATAATTTCCTTTCATTCACCCGGATGTTCTTTCTCTCCACCTCTTCCTGATTACCCGAGCATAGCAACTTTACTTTTAGTGCCTTCTCCACCTCTCTCAGCTTATTTCCACTCACCTCTGATATTTCCTCCCAATACCATTCCCACATTCTCCCATCCATCCTCTGTACAGCAGTCGCCTCCCTCCCACTTGCACCAGTCACCTCTCTCCTGCTTCCTTACGCTGCCTTTCCCCACATCCCTTTGTCTAACTCACTCCACCCCCAAAATGCTATGCACCTTGTTCGACAACTCTTCACATGCACACTGTTGTTGACTTCTCTGATCTTCATATAGAAGGCAGGCTCCTCCGAGTGTTCCCTCCATGATGGAGGAATGACACCTGTGTGTTGGGGTAGGTCATTAGAGGCTTGGGTCAGTAGTTACCTTTCAGTAATTTCGACCACCATCTTGAAATGCCTATGCATGTACAGGATGCCGCTCACCACCCTCAGAGATTCTTTCCTGCAGTCCCTGTGGTCACAGTGGCTGCATGCGTGATACTGTCACAAGAACCAACAGCGCTAGTAAGACCTCCATCAGTTCTTTCCAATCTTAGCTGACATGAAGGGGAAGCACAATGTACCGGGCTACTGGTCCATGTAGGATTCCTTAATGGGGCAGAAGAATACGTTGTAAACGGCCTTTGATGATCCCCTGCCTCGATGCTTGGCCAAGGTGGGGTGGCCTAGGGGATCCCATGTGAACCTCCTCTGTGTCCACCATCACACAGTGGATGGCAAAGCCCAGCTCTAATGACCACCGCATTTACTCACCTCAGACACAGGCATGGATCTTTGTCAAAGTACAGACGTTGATGAGTTACTTGAAGAACATGGTAAACGGTGATGAAAATATGAACTTCTGGAAACATCTGAACCTCATCAAGATGGACACTCTGCCTAAGCATGTGTACACGTTGAACAGCTTCTCCGTGCCCTTTCAAGCAACACTAGACTGCCTGGTCGAAGGATGGCTCTGGAGTTACAATAAAACACGTGCTCGCCTTAAGTCTCCGTCAGATTTCTGTGATATTGAGCTCCATGGCTCAGAAGCACTGTATGAAAATGTCACAATCATCCAGGCATGCAGCCCTTCTCACCAACGTCTGCTATCGCTCACACTTGGCAGCCGGAGAGCAGCTCCGATACGTGTAATTCGTGTAATATCAGACAAGCCGTGATAGTGTCTTCGGCATTGCCAGAGTCAGATAAGCAAAGGATCTACCTCTTTCAGTACTCTGGAAGAACAATCGATGACGCTAGAAGTCTAAGATGTCATGAATCTGGAACAATCAAGTGATTGCAATCCATTAAAACAATATTATGTGGAAGAAATGCCTGCATGCTGGAATTTTCATTGTACCTCAACTTTTGGTATATTGCTCGCTCTAAAAACATTTTGCAGAATCTAATAAAAGTTTTTCCTACCAGAGAGCAAAATGTGAACTACCTCCAAATGAGACTCAGCCTTTGCAATGTCCTGGTCTGTTTGCAGTAAGCCCCGTTAGGAACCATGACTTAATTTACAATATGTTCATAGACAACCAAAATAAATGGAGATCATCAAAACTGAACTTGCTAAATCCTAGATCAGACATCTGTGCGGACAAGCATGGTGCGACAAGTTCAAATTTACAATTACTGAGAAAAAGTGCTCAAGTTATTTGGCAAATGTTGCAAAAACAAAATGAAAGCCGTCTACTGGCTGTAGAAGTAGAATGGCGAGCCTAGCAGAGGCCAATAAGTGCCGGAAGAGTGATAAAGACAAGGGCACAGATGCACTCAGTGTTTCACTCTAATACAACTGCCTCCAGGAGGTCTGAGATACTCAAAGGGGTTGTTCTGATCACCGACCAGTCTACCCAAGAGATTACCTCGCTCGACATTTTTAGCAACCCCTAAAATGCATGTTTGAATAAAGAAAACTAGCTATGTATCAGGTAAGTTCTTGGGGTAGGAAAAATCCATGGTACTCCTGAAAAGGAAGTCTACTAAAAGACTAACGCCTTCATTTTCTGCAAGGAAGCATATCCGGTGGTGCGTGCCCTACTGACAATGCCGATGAAGGGCAAGGGCTCTCTTTCAGTTTGTCAGAATTTTTGCATGAGGGGTAAACAGTCACGGAAATTCAGTCGGACTTCGTGTTCCCATGCCTGTTCACTCACAAAGCTGAAAACCCAACTGGATCTCCACTAGGGTACAACGTTCATTCATCGCCCGTTTCTTTTCGCTGCACTTTTTGCTGAAACATTTTTGCCCAAAAAAATCTTTGTAAAATTTTGGGGAGGGGGCATATAGGGGGTATGTTGGGTGGTGTATAGGGAATAAATAATTGGGTAGGGGGAAGGGACGAAGGGAATGGAGGGGGGGCAAATAAAAAAAAATCCAAGATTTTTTAAGCAAAAAATTGTAGCCAAAAGTGCCACCAAATCAAAAATGGCCGATTAATGAACATAGAACCCTCCACTAGGCACGCATGAGCTCACAGACAAACATGAAAAAACATGGTGGCCGATCACAGATGGTCCTTAAGGACTCTGACTGCTTTTGGTACACAATAAAAAGCAGCCAGACACCATAGGGATTCCTGCGTATCTGCCAGCATCAGAATGCTGATGTGGCCAGAGACGGGTTCAGGTTCCCCGCGTGAAGCAGGGAGCCGATTTGATGCCGAGGCTCCCACTCCACGAGGCAAATCACTCCCTAAACGGTGCAGATGTGGAAGACCCCACAGAAAGATCAATTCCACAGGATTTTAAGGATCTGCATCCTGTTATATCCTCGTGAAACTGGGGGTTTATGTGTGCCGACAAATGAATTGAGGAGGTCTTTAGGTTTACCACAACAGAACAGGTTACTTGATTAACGATAGGCAAGGGAGTAGACTTCATAAGGATTTGGATCCCTTACATTGAAATGTATCACTGATCTGTGCTTCTGACTGTGCTCTTTCCTTCTAACTCATTCTGAAGTGTTGCCTCGTTTATTAAGGGGTTATTTATTATTTTTTTATTTTGGCATTTGTATAGCGCACCTAACCCGGAGGCAACTAATTGTTTCGTATGTCACACTAGCTGAGGTATTTGAAGTTGTGGCGTATTTTGCGATTTTCACTGGCAGCTAGTTTTAAATACATTAGCCTCTGATAACAAACACACGTTTATAATTAAAAGAGATTGAAAAAAGGCCACCCAAGTCACATACTGTGGAAAGAAGTTCGCTTCTGAAGCAGATTTTGGAGAAAATCAAACGATACACTTTTCTGCATGCAGGAACTAAGCGCCATCTCTGCGTGCGTGAACTTCGGAGGATTACCTTTAACCTCTTGATGCTGGCCTGTTACGGTCAGTGGCAGGGTGTGCGTGGAGTGAATCACGTGGGATCCAGTCGCCTTGCTGGCCTGTTGCGGGTGTTGGTACTGCTTTGGGGAGTTGCTATGCTGCACTGGAATCTGGCAAAGCTTGCCGGTGAAATTCGGGGGGCACTGGCACTTGTCTCGAGAACTGCACCGGCCGCCATTCATGCAGGGAAGGTGGCAAATAACTGAAAGGCAACAACACAAGACAGTTTAGTTCCATAAGCACAAAGGTTGCGCCACATTACATTTCAGAAAATGTCTAAATTGCTACAAGTCCAACATTCTAAAGAAAAAAAAGCAATGCTGACGAGAAAAATCACGTACACATCTTAAACGTGTCATTTTACTAGTCCAACAGCCAAAACGAATTATATTTTACAAGAAACATATTTCCACAGGGTGAAATCCCCCCGCGTATAACGCTATTTACTGCCAGTTTGATCCCAGGACGACTTTTTCACCCGGAAAGAGTGTTCTGGCAAAGGCTGGTAGCAGCTACGTTTCGTTTTGACTTCACCAGGGGTGCAGTCATTTTTTACTGTATTAGTAGCCCAATTGCAGTAAAGCGGTTTGTATTGTTTTAGTAGTTTGTTAAGCTCTGCTTCGGGCCATTTTGTTTTGGGCCATCTCTTTGTCTGTGTGGACCACGATGCATGTCTAAAATGGACATTGTGTTGCCCCTCCAAAATGTTTTAAATTAGGCTGTGCTTGTTTTCTGACCCCTGACAGACCCAATTTACGTCATGTTGGTGGAACAGTGTGTGGGTACGTATCCTGTCGCATGTAATTGGTGGGAAATGTTCAGGAAAAGAAATCTGCATTTTCGTGTTCGACATTTTTGTTGCACAGTAATCTATAGATCCTGTGGGCATCTTTGAGGACCGGCCTAATTGGTTGGCTGCCATATCCCTTGTTTACTGCCCCAGCTTGTGATTCAAGGGCTGGCTTAGACCAGCCTCGAGTGAATATGTTACCAGTGGAAAACAACATGCATTCCTCAGAATCCTCCCTGAGTTGCTGGAGGGAGGCTGTTAAAAAGGGCTGCTGCTGCTGAGAGCCTGGCGGCCATGTTGGCTGGACGCTGCCTCCATCGATCTAGCTCCAGGTTGCTTCTACATCTACTGGAAATCCATCCTGGGGGCGTCCTTGTCCTCTTCCTAGTCCACCTCGATGGTTGGACTGGCTGTTCCATTTTCCAACTTTGTTCACTGCAGCAAGCAATTCCCATTGTCCTTGACTCTGAGCCAGCACAGCCATATCCCTCACCCCCATGTCTGGCCCAGCACAGATTGACCCAGTGGCATAATTGGCTGCCAGTGCCACTTCATCGCCACTAGCAGCACAGCTTCCGTTTGGTGGTGGTAGAATTCAGGGTGTGGAGCTATCTGGGCAGACTTGGCCAGAGAGGGTGATGAGGAATGCAGGGATACACAGCGTGCATCGCATGACCTCTGGCTGGATGATGGCATACTGGCAGATGCAATGGAGAAGCACATGCTCCTGCACAACCCTGCACTCTTCTAGAGTACTGTGCAAGAGGGTACAAAAAGTGGGGAACATGGTGCGCTGGGAGACGGGTAGAAAAGGCATTGGTGGCCCTGCTAAATGGATGAACAAAATCGATTGAGGCAGAGCCTCCACTTTGTGAGTGTGGCACTAGGAATCAGAGAGTGGCTCCACTTGTTGGTAATGTCAAATAAATGTATAACGCTGGAAAAAGTAAAGACTACTTTTGCAATGCACTCAACCATTGCTGTCAGAGTCTGCATCTCCATAACCTTCCCTCATGTCGTTACAATGTGACTGTAGTTAGCTCACAACCAATAGGAATCATCTGAGGAATCGGTTGTGTTGTCTTCCATGAGATGGGACTGGTGTTTTCTCCCACCATAGTTTTCGGCGATATGATGTTCATGAATGGTTATTATATAAGCACTCCCCTGTGTGTTTCATTGAGGTGTTTCCTCATATCTGTGGCAACAGCCTCAGCAGTGCTAAAAACCTGCTCACACTGCACATTGCCCATGGGCAGCTTGGGTGTCTATGGCTAATTGAGCAGGCACAGATGGCCACACTGAGTGCTTGCCAAGCCATCATTGCAGTGGATGATCATCACTAACCAGTTGGGATTGGTTGAGAGCATAGGCATCAGCCGTCTGTATTGCAGTAGGCCTGCATAAATCCTATGTGGACCATGAGGCATATAACACGCCAGAAAGGGTTGTGGGGGGAATCTGTGCCGCAACCTCCTATGGTTTCTCACTCTCTGATAGATCACCTTGGTGCAGACTGAACCAATGAAGAGGAAGTGCCAAGTGTCAACTACACTCCAGCCACCCCTTCGTAGTACCCCCGTACTTTCACGCCAAGGTATGTGACGTATGATGAACAAATAAACCAGCAAAGAGCAGCGGTTGGGCTCTGCCCAGTGCCTATCAGAGTAACAGCACCTATCGAAGGACCGACACCTAAGAAAATGTGGACAGTAAGGTACCCATTGAGAAAACCATATCTACAGAATGACGGTTGTCAGAATGGAATACCCGAAGAAGCCAAGAAGATAATAAAGGAAGACGAATGGTAAGAAATCGGACTGACGCACACATAGAATATATAATGACCTGAGAATACTGACAAAGAGGATGGGAAAGCCACAAGGGTTGCAGAAGCCGAGAAAATCAAAACGGGCAGATGCCCCAATGAGGCTGAGATAAAGTAAACCTATCAGAGGGCCAGAGGGTTTTGGGGAGTCCTGAGATACTGTAAGACATTAATCTTTGAGGCTGGTAAAGCCACAAGGGTTACAGGAGCTAGATGAATAGGGTTTGGGCACAGGACCATTTCTTTGAACTTTGACAAGCTCTTCTGTTCTTTGTTGGTTAGGCAGGGGACTTGCCTCTTAGCATTAGGGCACGATAGGTTTTTTCTTTTTGTTTAAAAAAACATCCAGCTACCCTGGCACACTGTAGTCCGAGTGTTTCTTTTGGTTTGCCACGATACACACTCACAAAGACAATATCAGCCACATGTTAAATGGGGCATAGTGGTAAATCAGGGCATAAAATCAAGGTATAAGGCTTTTTACACCTGAATGTATCTCTATGGCCCATTTGGATGCTGTGACAATATAGAGAAGGGGCACGGAGCGGAGATAAGATCTTTGTCGTTTCGTAAGTGTGTTTCGTTTCATGCCTGCAGGACATTCTCATGGAGGAGTAAAACAAATGGATTCCTACGGACTCCGCCTTGGTTCAGTACCTACTAAAGAAGAGGCGGATTTATAGGAATCCATTTATAAATGCTGTCTGCAAAGCTTAATTTGCAGGCAGTGTTTACATTTTCACAAGACAGAGAGGAAAATGAAAGATTAAAAGCAAATGTACCTTGCTTTTGCTATGTACCCCTCCAACCTCTGAACTTTTAAAATGATATGCAGGGCACCACGTAGCACTGAAGTGCTAATGTTGGTGGACCAATGCATGTCATTAGCGTTTTACTCAAAATGCCCCCTTATATGTTTGAAACTTTCTGAACGCTTACTGAAGAGGCTTCAAGGCAGCATGCTGGAGTTATTAATAACACCACCTCAAATACACTGGGTTTCCTTTCCAAAGACCTGCAGTGGTAAATCAGGCGCATAAACCATGTGCAAAAGGTTTTACACATGGTTTTACCAATGATTTAACATTCTTGTGGATTTTCAGGTCTCTGACAGTCGGAGTACGGAATGGAATTGGAGTTTCTGCTATCCGCGCCCACTCTGCCTGTCAAAAATCAATGCTTTTCTACCGGCATGTGATGTCCATGCTGGCGGTAAAACAAGGTGACCGATTCCCTAGGAATCCCTGTACAAGCCTCCAGTCATGCACGCACATGGAAGCAGGCCTTTATAATTGTTTAGAATTTTTTGCGCAAACAATGAAAAATGCACGGCGGGGACAGCTACCGCGCAAGTGTTAACGTGAGCAGTCCGTTACGTGCAACTAGCATGGGGTAGAAAAGGAAGCGCATGTATTTAAAAAATATTAAGACTGACTAATCACTGCAAAAGTAAACCCATTGATTGATACTTGGCAAATTCAGGAAGCAAAACAGAAGTAATGAGAAAAAAACTCGCCCAAAAATATTTTAAAACTCATGCTAGAACAGACTGTTTTAATGAACAATGGCATGTGAAATGAAGAAAAGAATCTTGAGACCTGATAAAACACTCCACCATGCTAGTCGTGTCTCCTAAAACGACCGGAAGGAGGCACCACGCCTGGATGGCCAATCCAGTGCATGGGTCACTTTCCAAGGTCAAGGTAGCAGCGATTTGTGGACCAAAAGAGTGGCCAAAGTGGCAAGCCATTAGTTTCTGTGGGCCTGGGTTTACATCATCTGGCGAAATAACAGGTCATGCAATGTACTGGACCAGCAGAGGGACAGACAATTTCTTTGACCGGATTTACAAATAATATCGAATGGGGGTGCCAGAAGTAACACTAGACAATGGTAGCCCGCAGAAGGGTGTCAACTAAAACATTACATTAATCGAAAAGGCCTACTATATACGCAGTGGTCCAATAATTAGCAAAAGTGAAGCGTAAGGGTCGGCATGCCAAAAACGGAGAGGTGATTAATTGCCAAAAGAATGGGCATGTGGTCGATCTTGGTTTTGATGTCTTGGCCCGCTGTGGGCACCAAGGGTTGGCAGAAGCAAGGACCTATAGCCAAAGTAATTCAAGAAGAGGGTGTGCTTGCCCAAGAGTAGAGTATGTTTCGAGAACAGGCTGTGCTTGCCCACAGTGCTGGAAATTGAAAAGATGTACTGGGGGAACCCTCTCATCCTTGGAAAGGCGGGGCCATGAGGAGGAAAGGGTGGGACCGAGGGGCGTGGCTGTCTGTACATTGCAGGACATAAATAACAGTTTGGACAGCTGCAACAAGTATGTGAGGCTTCGGATGTTCCTGTATTCAGTTTACCATGCCAAGTCGACTGAAAGTGTCTGCTTGTTGAAACGTGGGTTGCTTGTGCATGTGATAACTCGGCTTCAGGGTCCTGTTCTGTTCTGTTCCAGTGTCCTAACGTGATTTCTGATGACTCAGCAGGGCTGGCGAGTCTTCTGAAAGCTGCCTGCTTGTTGAAGGGCATCTTGCACGTTGGTACGATAATGTGGCTTCAGAGCAGATCCGTTAGTGTCTGGGGACAGGGCAGAGCTCTGGCAAGACATGTCTTGGGGAGCTCTGTTCCAGCCAATGTCCTGCCCTGTGCAAGAGAGTAGAGTGTGCTTCCAGAAGTGGGTGCTCTTGGCCAAGAGTAATCAGAGGTGAGCCGCATTGCCCCCTTGGAGATGAGAAGGGAGGAAGGAATTATTTCACTGCACCCCTCACTGAGAGCAGACTCACACCAAGCCCTCTCCATCATTCATGGCTGTAAAGCTGCAGGAATTTTCAGGGGAATGGAACCGTTCGCCATCAACACTCGCAAGGTTGTCAGGCAGAAGGTATCTAGTTACGCATTAGTGTAGTTAAAGGGGCTACAAACGACCCGTGCAGTGGGGTAACTTTGCTGAAAATGTTGGGGGGACATGACATCTAAAGGAAACGGCCGGGCTCCTTCTAAATGATGGCGTGCCACGAAACCCCTTGTGCCCAGCACCCTGGGACACCCATGGGCACGCACGTGGTTGAATAAAGCCGCCTTTAAGGCCCTGTAGCAACTCATTCGAGTCTCAGGTGCTTTGAAGTGGAATCAGAGCGCCTCGGCATGAAGCAGGGCCTTGGCAGAGCTTCCAGCGCGCACGCGCAGTGTCCCCTCGCCTAGGTCGCATCCTGCGGTGGCCAGCGTCTAGCCTCTTGTTGACATTTGTCTGCCTCCAGAAACCGCCCCACATGCTGGCACAGTGTGCCCGTCTCTGCTGGCAGAGGCCCAGCCTTGGAATGTAAAGCGGAGGGAGGGCCAGGTTTGAGCCGCGGCATATTGCCACAGCTGTGTGGGGATCTTGCACGGCGCTGAGCTCCGGCCAGTGCCATTCATAGGTACTTAAGACCATGCGAGTTCATATTATTACAAATAAATACATGAATTACTGTCTAAAAAAACGAGTCTACGCAGCCCTGGAGCTCTGGCAACATGGCTCGTTTAGCAGCAGCGAGGAAAGTCAGGCCAGCCAGCCACGTTCGCATTCCTTGGCGTGCAGTCTTTCTGTAACGCCGAACACCTGCGTCTGATCCCTTGGCAGCGAACCCGTCTGGCGATGGGTTTGGATGTTAAAGACCCTTTCTTGGCTGGCGGCATACCCTGCGCTAGTTAAGGATGGGTTACAGTCTGGAGATGACTGCACAGGCCTGATTTTCGTCCTGGCTATCTGTCCATCCTGAAGGGAAGGCGTGTGCCTTGAATTGGAGAACCTCTGCATGGACTATAAGCACACCTCGGCATGGACTATAACAAGTGTAGACATGTTTCGACCCTGTTGGGCAGTATCAGGGGGGTGCAGCTTGGTTTCCTAGGCAGAGCGAACCAGAGACCCACATCAGGGAAATTGGCAATAGACACCAAAAAGCGAAGAGTTGAAAGGGTTAAATTAAGCGTGACCATTAGCATTCTTCTGGACATCTTCTATTTTATCCATGTTTATTTTCTCTGGGCCTTTACAGGAGGAGACAATCCTTGTCCTTTCCCCTGAGGGGAGCAGTACAGCCCATGCTTAGCTCCTAGCTCAAGTTCCTTCTGCACGGGAAGATTAGTAACCCCAGACGGTTTATAGTCATTTTTTCGAATACAAAAATGTCGAAAGTCATTTTTTCGAAAAAATAATATAAAAAAAGTCGCATTTTTTTTATTATGTTTTTTATTCGAAATGGGGCGTTCCCCCCACAATCCCCCTTTTAAAAAAATGTTTTTGTTTTACCCATTTATTTTTATTCCCGGACCCCAAAATAAATATATAATTTAAAAAAAAAGAATTCGACTTTTTTTTCGATATTATTTTTTCGACATGTTTGTCTTTCGACATTTTTTTGCAAAATTATGACCGACCACCACCCCAGACATGCATCTGTATTGGTGGGTTGCCTTGGCGATTCCCTAGGCACAACGAGCACGGGAACTATGTCTGGGATACCGCCTTTTCCCCCTCCTTGGGGAGAGTCACAATAGAAATCAACATGCATTGACAATGCCAACAGTTTGGGCTTTTGTGTAGGCATGGGAAAGGCACGTGTCAGGCACCGTCGTACTGGCCCTGGGTGGTAGTGAGAAAATGGTGCAAGTGCCTGGGTATCTAATAGCAGTGCCTGGAAAATGCCTAATACTTAAACACAAGCCTAAACTGTTGGCTTTGCCAATGCTTGTTTTTAACAGGTCCTCAGTGAAGGATATCCATAGTTCATATAAATCAAGTGACCGAAGGCAGACCGGCTTGAAACATTATTACTCCAGTAGTATGTTTACAACTCCAATTAAGTCACTAACTCTCAGAAGACTGAAAAAACACTGGCAGGCACTTCGAGTGCAATGTTTGATGGCGAGGCTCAAGTGAAGTGAAATCAAAGAGTTCCCATGAGACTGCATTTCAGCTGGAAAAGGGGCAGGAACTGGGTGGGAATGGCCATAGGGATTAGCATGGCCATGGGTAGTCAATGAAATAACCAAAGACATACCAGTAGGGCTGGTCAATATGGACCAAAAGTCATATCTCAATATTTTTGGGCTGAGTGGCGATATACGATATGTATCTCAATATTGTTTATGTGGGTTACATTTATTTTTTATTTATACATTTATAGCAGCACACGCAGACCAGTGGCATATACGCACTAGTTACAGTGTCAAGATAAAGGGGCAATAGTGCAATGTTGATCAGTTGAAAAGGTGGCTTTTCAGTTTCTAGCTGAAAGTCAGGTAAGAGGGTTCGGCCTGCAGGCTAGGTGGAAGATTGTCCCAGAGGGTGGCAGCCTGAACTGCGAAGCTTGCTCCTCCTGCTCTTTTGCCGTTATATCTCAGGGTCTCCAGGGAATGCCTGTAGGCAAGGCGTTGTGGTTTTGTGGGGGCTTGTCTTTCGATCTTTTGGATAAGGTATGATGGAGCTGGGTTGCCTACGCATTGGTGAGTGATAGACAGTATTTTTAATTGTATTCTTGCCCTAATTGGGAGACACAGGGATCTCCTTGTTTCAGATACAAGGTCAAGTTTACATAAATCGGGTGGCTGCTCGGAGGGCATTGTTTTTGGACTGCTTGCAGTTTATTCATAAATGCTCAGTTGTAAGCCGCCAATTACATGTGAAATGTCACAAACACCTTTATTTAGAAGACATTGATCAAAATAAAGAGATAATACAGGGCTCCTCTTCCTGTTTGAGAATACACCCAGCTGTGTAAATATCAAATTGTAAATACATGTTCTAGTACATAAAAGAATATATATATGTATATATCGTGATGTTAACGATATTGTCTCATCCTACATCAATTTTGAAAATATATCGATATCTCCAAAATTCGATATATGGCCCAGCCCTACCTACAAGCTTTGTGTCCCCCCTCATGTGCCATTTCACCCTATCTGCACTCTAATGCAATAGTTTCAGCGTATAGCTGGTGCAAGCGCCACATAACAGTTCAAACTAAAAAGTGATGAGTGAAAAGCTTTGAATAAACTTTAATCACTGTCCTTTCTCTGAATAAATTCCATGTAAACGTTTATTACTTTACTAAAAAAAAAAAGTAAATGCAGCCAAGGAGCTCTGACAGCATGGCTCACTTAGCAGCCGCAAGGAAAGCCAGGACAGCCAGCCATGTTCACATTCCTAGGCAGGCGGTCTTTCTGCAACACTGAACACCTGCGTCTGAACCCTTGGCAGCAAATGGGTCTGTCGATGTGTTTGGATTTTGAAGGACTTTTTGACTATTAAGGCACATTTCCGCAGGAGGCGCACCTTGCTTTATTCAAGGATGGGTTACAGTTTGTAGGATATTGTGCAGTCCTCATTTTGTCCTGGATGTCTGTCCATCGATTGGTGCGGTTTCGTCGAGGGGCGGGGAAAAGTTATAGGGGGGGTCTCAAAACCTTTGAATTCCTCATTGACATAATGGAAAAAAATGTTGCTGACACCGACAGCCCAAACCACAGGACGGATTTGCACCAAACCTGCGCGAGAAGTGGTGGCTTGGTGCGAAAGTGTGCTTTTGTGAAATTGGTGTAAATTCGTCCAGCAAAGTAGGTAAATAAAAATGTTTGATATCTGCGTCCGGTCCATGGACCCATTTCCTGATTCGGTATCGTCGGACACCTGTGGACCAATCAGCGGGTGGCATTGTGTTCACAGACATCAGATGCGCATGCTGATTGGTCAATTAAAAATGTAGGCGTCAAAACATTGGATACGGACGCCATGTTGGATTTGCGAACTGTGCCCATAGTCTGCAAACGTTGCGGTAAAAACATATTAAACAACACAACATTACACTTGTCAAACTAATGAAACAATCTCTGGGTGGGTGTGGGGTGACGAGGATGGGATGGAATTTGGCCATAAAAAAGCCACAAATCAGTGTTTTTTTCTTCTATGAAGTCCATGAACATCTCAGATGTTCGGGAACATTGCTGGGTTGTTTGCGAACTTGACAAACGTTTGAGGACATCCATGAATATTTCTGCATTATAGGGTCGGCGAAAAGCAGTTTTTGGATGGCTTATAACTTTGACACCACTCAGTGAAACTGCATGAATTTTTGCAATTTAGACCAAACTTCCAATGCTTCTGCAAAGTTTGGTACTGTTTTCGCCAAGAGGGGGCAAAATTAGAGGAGGGGGTCACAAAATGTTTGAACAGATTATAAATTTGGAGTCGTTTAACGAGTCTGCACAAAAGTTTGCAAAAAGATTATAGACCCAGCCAGGAATGTTTGTACAACGTTGGGATGGATTTTGTCAAGTGGGGGAGTTATATCACTGTTTTTTTGTAAGAACATTTTGACACTTTTTCAAAAAATAAAACAAGGATGGATTAGGAGCAAACTCGTGCGAGGAGCATTGGCAAGGCACTGAAAGTATGGTTTTGCAAATGTGTCCATGTTTTATTTTATGGATAGTGTCATAATGTAGATATACAAAATAGTGATATACCTTTGGTGACTGAGGTATAGCTTGTGGTCATGGCCAGTGGCCAGATTGTCCGGGTCATGGCCTATGGCCATGACTCAGACAATCTGGCCACTGGCCATGGCCACGAGGGCCTGGGGATGGGGTTAAAGTGGGCATGACCACCAGTGACCGGCTATGTGGTAACGTTTTTCGAAATTGGGATAGGTTTGAATGGGAAAAGAAATTCTGCTCGTGGCTACAGCCCGAAGTTCTGGACGGGATTGCAGCAAACATGCGCAACGAGCATCAGAAAGCACCTTAAAGCATGGTTTTACAAATCTGTCCTATTTTTTATTTTTTCCAAGGTGTCAAAATGTAAGTAAAACAATTGTGATACAACTTTGGTGCCTGGGCAGTGGACATGGCCTCGGGCAAGGACAAATGTCTAGTCTAATTTGCATGTTGGGGCATGCGGCATGACCGAAGCAGCAGGTTTGAATGGGAAAAAAAAATCAGCTCGGGGCCAAAGCCCAAGTGCTGTATGGGATTGCAGCAAACCTGCCTGTGGAGCATCAGCAAGGACCTGAAAGCATGTTTTTACAAATGTGCCCTGTTTTTTCTTTTTTCCAAAGTGTCAAAATATAAGTACTAAATGGACAGTGGGCCTGGCCCTCAGCAAGCACACATGTCTACTCTGATTTGCTTATTGGGGCATGCGGCACAGCCAAAGCCCATGCCCCATGGACTGTGAAGACTGGTCATGGCTGCAAGCCATGAGCACTGGCCATGACACTGAACTGGAATGCCGGGTAGGTGCAATGGATAGCAGGGGTGGTTTGGTGGGGCCGTCGTGCCTCATGCCCTAGTCAATTCCACCATGACTTGCATCCCCAGCATGCGCTGTTGATAACAAAACACATCACCATGCGTTGCAAAAACAGGTTTGTTAATTTGTATAGTTCTTTCATGTATGTTAATAGAGGAATTATTCATAACTTATATACAGGGATGTAACATCATGAAACATTTTCACTAATAAAAACTTATGAAATTCAGTGAAAAAACGTTGTTAAAGGGACTTTATGGGTAAATTGCACTAATAAAAACCTATCAAATTTAGTGAAAAAAAACATTGTTAATGGGACGTTATGGTTACAACTAAAATTTAAAAAAAACAAAAAATTCACCAGTTTTGGTAAGCTATGCAACCATAACTGGCACCACTACTGTGCAATGCTAACAGTAACGGCCAGGACATCAAAGATACCATCACAAATGACATCATCAATGACATCATTGATGACATTACATATGATATTACTACTTTGTAACAATGCAAATGGAAGGTCTGTATAAGGGGTACCACTTACAGTGTCATTTACAACATATTGAAGGTGATCAGTAACTGAAATAAATTACTCCATATCACATAAAAGGTGCTTATTGAAAAAGAAACTTTGTACTGAAGTTTTGTTTGTGAATACAGCAATCTAATAATACAGAAAGAGAAACAATTAATGCAGCATGGATCATAGAACTAAAGTATTCTTAAGATGGTATGTTTAGGTAGTTGGGCAGTAGCACGTTTTGGTCGTATCTATGCGCAGAATGGGATTACCATAATAAGCAATCTTGGACCCAATAACCGGACAGACTCCGGCAAAGTACTGCTTTATTATCAATTCAATAAAGTAGGGCAATCTGGTGAAGAACGAATTGTATTTCACACACTCACGATTACATTTTAGGTACACAAAGGCGTTATACCGCAAAATGTGTCAGCTATTACATCATTCTACGCGGCAAATAATAAAACCTATTGGACAAGGGTATTGGTTTGGGGAACATGTCTACTCATAGAGCCAATAAGTGTTACTAACTTTATTGGCTGCCCCTTGTCTGGCAGGCAAACCTCAAACTTCCCTCCAACTATGTATACTACAGATTATAGCAGCAAACAGTACCAAATGGGCTCATGCAACATTGTACACTCATCGTTGCATAGGCCCTTGTGATAGGTTGGCATATTCTCCCAATCTCGGACACTCGGCTCACTAGCAGCACGTAAGCAAAACGAAACTCAGGTGCAGAGAACAATGTCAGGCTACTGCCCACTTGTCCAATTAGTTCTATCATCTCTCATCAGCCAAGCCTTCAGCCGAGGCTTTTCCTTTGTACTTGACCTTGCTGGATGTGCTCTTCTCTGGAACTTTAAGGGGTGTAAAGGTACATCGTTATTTTAGGTCAAGGCTTAGGAATGGTCCTTGTTTTCTGGTCTTTCACCACGTATGAAGAGACCACGATTTTGTCAATTTTGCCTTTTATTTAGTGCTTATTTGATTCAATTATTTCACCCACTGCAGTCTCTAGAGACTTGGTTGCTCCGACTTACATAGGCTTTTCTGCATCTGTAATTGACAATACATGGCATCCGCAAATGTTCGCTCATTTACTTCATCTAAGAGAAATATGTCCTACGTACGTTGCTTATCCTTGGTAACTCCCTTTGTAGCCTTCAGTAGCTTCTCTCTGTGGCATCCTTGATCTCTGGACAACAGCTATCCTTTGTTCATGCACACATTTGTATTTCCAGACTCGGTTGGCTCTTCAGCTCTGGTCTCTCTCCTTCAAGCTGTTTGCTTACTATCATTGAGATCCGGCGTCCATTTTCCAACATGGCCGCTCTATCCATGTTATATTTTCTACCGTAGCAAGCTTCTATATGTTTCATCTATCTTACGTTTCTCCGTATATACATTTATTATTCAGCTGGTTACTTATCTTCTTTGTATATATGATCTCTTTTTTTACTTGTAAGTATGTTACATTGTTTCCTCAGTTGTGTCTTTATTCTTTAAGTATTCTTATATTGTTTTGGTGCGTCATTGTATCTTCTCCTTATGACGTCACTTTGCAACTGTCAGGTTTTCTTTACAGATCTTCGATATTCAGTGGTGTCTGCAACTCTCCTGCTACCACTTCAGTACTAGGGTGCATTGGGTACGTTTGTCTAAGTGCATAACGTCTCTCATACACTCGATGGGGTATTGGGATGATACCTGGTGCCATGCACAGAGTATTCCTGTCTTTCATCCAGTAAGATGAAGTTGAGGGGACAGAGCCTATCAGTGACATACACGTCACAGAATACACTGTGCATGACACCAGGTACACGTCTCTTCCTCTACATAGTACATAGTAAATAGTCGAAGCATATCACATTCTTGAGAAATGTATTATCTACGTGGGACCTGCTTCTTGTTTCATGTATGTACATTATGACTTTGGGGTAAACCCTAGGGAAGAGAACTTCAGAATATAGCACAAGGTCAAGCGATACATGCAAAGTACATTAATATGTAGCATAACCACATGAAATCCTCACCTTAAAATGAATACTGTCACTGAACAAAAACAGCCACCCCAGATATGTGATGTCATTGATGATGTCATTTGTGATGCCATCTGTGATATCCTGGATGTTAGTTTAAGCAGTGCACGGTGGTGGCCCGAGTTATGGTTGCACAGCTTACCATAACTGGTGAATTTCTTGTTTTTTTTTTATTTTACTTGTAACCGAAACGTCCCTTTAACAACATTTTTTCACTGAATTTGATACGTATTTATTACTGCATCTTATCCATAACGTCCCGTGAACAAAACATTTTCATCGAATTTCAAACGTTTTTATTGGTGCAACTTAACCATAACATCCCGGTTTATAGTCATTTTTTCGAATGCAAAAATGTCGAAAGTCATTTTTTCGAGAAAAAAAAATGTCAAAAAAAAAGGCAAATTTTTTTTAATACATTTTTTATTTGAAATGGGCAGGTTCCCCCCCAACCACGCTTTTTTTTTTTTTTTTGTTTTACCCATTTTTTTTTACTCCCGGACCCCAAAATAAATATATAATTTAAAAAAAACGGAATTCGACTTTTTTTTCCGACTTTTTTTTGAAAAAATTGTCATTCAACATTTCTTTTCTCGAAAAAATGACTGACCACCCTTTCTAGTAATGTCGCAATCACAAATCGCCACCTCTCAAGTTTGAGATGCTCCCAATATATTGTAAGGTGCTCAGCCGCTACTTGGGGACAGGTCGTCCACGACTATCTCAGGTAAAGTCATGAAAAGTTTCAATGACAATGACACGCGTCAATACCATGAAAACGTCAGCTGGCCCTTTCAATGTCTATTCTGCCTACGAACACCAGTGCGTCAATGGCCACAGTGTGAGGAAGATATGTCCAGCTGGCTCCCTGAAAACACTCATTGTTTCCAATAAGGAAATCCAAGCACAGGCCTCATTGCATAAACTGAAAGATACGCGTCGACCCTCACACTGCTAGCGTATTGCACGCCCAGGCGGGCACTTTCTGGTAGCACGTGGAAGACAGCGATATATGGCCCTATGGCCTCATGTTGGGACCTAAAGACAGAAATAGATATGAATTCTACAGTAATAATAAATGGTGTCCTTATGCAGTGCTTCATGCCGGATTTCCCCGCTTCTAAGCAATGTAGCAACGGGTTCTCTTGGTACACAATTTTATGGTACCCCAGGATGTTGGGCTGAGTTGGCCTTGCCGCTGGATTCAAAGGTGCGATGCGCAAGCTGGCCCACCTGTCTGAGGTGAGCACTTAACTCGTGGACTATCCACCCAACACATAACTACCTTTGCCAAAAGCTCGGAATATCGATATTTCTCGAGGAATGGTAGTAGCTCGATCTAAGGTAGTCTCTCAAGAGGATACGAAATGAAAAGGCTGCGCTCGCCATGGCTGCCCACGCCAAGCACCTTTTTAGCGGTTGCCCCCTCCTGTGGTAAACCCGGTCTTATGCGCTGGTAGCTGAACAGTGGCCATCCGCAAAAACAGGAGGAAAAGAGGGAAGAAAAGCCGGGCTTGTATTGACTTTGGAATTGCAAAACCAGAGGCCAAATGAGCAATTTCCAACAGGAAAACATATGGTTTTGTCTGGGAGGCCTGGTGAAATGCGATCACTCTCAGGCACTCACTGTGCATGTTCGGGCTTAATGGGAAAGCCAGGGGGAGCCATTTGTCACAGGCGAGAGGAGAGATGCCTGCGATCTGCACATGACATTATGAATATTCAAAGGAGTCTGTTGAAGAGGTGAAATGAGCGCCCGATGGACAATGAGCCTTACGCATAGCCACTGCTGCAGAACGGATGAGACAAACTGTATTCCTAGAGGGATTTTGCAACAAAGTTTGAAAATGCAAACCATATTCACCTCTCATGTCAGGGACAGCAGCACATCGCAAGAAATGCACAATCGCAGAGGTTTACTTACGTTATGTTGATATCCCTTAGCAAGTTCTTTAAATGCACCCTCTCATACAGACTTTTTGAATTTCCAAAGGGCTTGGTATTAGATCTCTCTACTCTGCAAGATCAAGCCCATCCACATGTCTCCGGACTTCCAAACGGCGGTGGAGGCCATATTGATTGTGCGCATCGATGGGGGTAGTTCTCACTTCGAAGCACTGCCACCTGCTCACCTGGCCCCCTACAAAGCGGCCTACCACGCCATGGCTATCCCCTTCCACGGCTCTTCGGAAATTCGAACACATCACCCCCACCTTTTGAAATGACACCGTCTCCCTACCCCGGCTACGATCTGGTTCAAAGAGTGTGACTCACCCACAAGGCAACCACCGCCAGTACAATGGCCTACCTGACACTCAAACAAAAAACACTGTGCAGTACATGGTCATCTCGCAGTAAGACCATCACACGACTGGAAAAAAGGGTTGCTCCCAAGGAGAAAATGAGGAAGCAGGCCTTCTCATGCTATGCTCCGGTCCTCTGGAACTCCAGCCTGGGGGCAGTCCAAACGTCTCCATTAGTTTAGGAAAGAACTGAAGTCCTGGCTCTTCCTACAACACCTTGGCCTGCTATCTCGTGTGCATTCCCCCATCTTTATTTTGCACTGTGATAATTGTTACCAATGTTAATTTGATGACTTGGTAAATTCTTGCGACCAATCTTTTGCGCTATGGCCTGTATAATGCTCTCTTGTTCCTGAGTTAGGCTTGCAATGATAAATAATAACAATAATAATAATAATAATAATAATACTGATAATAATAACTATTGCACATTACAGGTCCTAATGCCTATTCCTTTTGGGGTGAACCGTTGACTTACTTGTTAAGGGCCCAATTGAGGTGAATCAACAAGTCTCATGTGCAGCTCTTATGTTGCATGTTTGTGTGATAGCCATGGGCGTTCTTTCTGTACTGCATAACTTCCTTTATACTTTTCATGTGTTCGATGACTTTTATGTACTCTGGACTCCATTGCAGGCATTTAACCTTGGATATCTGGATAGCATAATGTATTTGTTGGATACTCGCGTACGTCAGATATTCAGTCCATGGTGGTGGCGTTGACTTCACACGGTGGTTAGATTACACCCGTTCCTCAGCCCGACATCACGCATAGCTGACATTGTTGAATTTGCCCTGGTGGATAGGCTGCGCACGTATGACTCTTGCAGGGTTGCTTTCACTTCCCAGTTCCCTTTCTACCAATGTTGATCCCCCGATCCTTGTCTCGGGTCAATTTTCAGTCCCAGACGATATCCTTTGCATCTGCAGCTGGTGCCTAAAACAACCACCAGTCAATTCTGATCTCAACACCTCAAGGTCTTCCTGAGTGCAGGCCACCGCGCAACAATGCTGCAACCATCTCTACTACTTTTTGCAAAGCACTAGAATCTGCCTCCAGTGGAAATTCCTTGTTACCAAAGATTTGCTCATGTTCCCTTTCTCCCTATTGTGTAGATCGCTGCTCCGTCTATCCCATTGCCTACCATTACATATGTGCCCTGCTTGTACAATGCTATTCCCTCTACCTCAATCCCGTCATATCTTCCCAAGTTAGTAAATCTGTGTGTCCTCATGCTTCAACCCCCATGTGCACTTTGTGCCCTTTTTTCCTTCTTCTTCGACAGTCTATGTTCTGGTTGCAATGGGCATGCACGAAGGAAGCCATTTTCTTTGATGGCGCAGTATACACAGCTTATAACATAACATCCAAAATAAAGCTACACCTGACATATGATTTTAATATTCACTATAAGATTATAGAATGTGACAAATGCAGCTAGTATAGGATGGTTCCGCCTTGGCGTATGAGCCTGTACTTGGCGTGTGAGCCTGTACTTGGCTTATGAGTTTGTATTTGGCATATGAATATGTACTTGGCATATGATTGGCCTATCTGTGCATTTGAGGTTGAAGTTAGAAATATTGACCATCAGGCTGTATAAGATATAATGCCCATGGGGAAGTTTTAGCTAGAGTGGGCATGGGGCCCTAACATGTCCAAACACACCTGCATACCCCCACATGCAAACACACAATCACTGGCCCGGCTTCCCCTGCTTATTGAGAGGTGCACAATTGAGGCAGCCTGGGGCACTTCTCTGAGTGCTCATCCCTGAGACTAAAGACCAGGCAGGATGCCAGGGAGGCAGGTATCTGGCAGAGCAGAGGCATTGTGCATAATCCCTACAGGGGGAGGCACGTGGGGATTCATGAGGACCTGGACGTGTGTCAATGCAGGCAGGAAGCATGTTGTGTGTGTGTGGAGCCAAAACATAGAACGCACCAACACATATGAGGCTCAAACAGCAACAGCAATGACATCTTAGCAAGAGACAACCATTCCCCTGTCCTATAATTCAGATTGATTATATTGAACAAGCACAACTCACTGCTGTGCCTCCCCACCACAGGCAATAGTTCAGCACAAGCAGCAGCCACCACCGATCTGACATGCGCTTGCCTGCATGAGAGCGGGGAGGTGGCCTCTACTACTCTCTCAGCCCTCCAACTGTGCATTTTGGTATTTGTATTCATTGAATTGTTTTGAGTGCTTGATGCATAAGTGCTGAACAAAGTAGAAACGATACAATAAAAATGAGCATGTGAAATATATCAAATCCAACAAATCAGTGAGAGAGATGTGCTTTGAGGTGGGGCTTAAAGAGCGGAAAAGAAGATCTGGAACGTAGAGAGAGAGAGAGTTCACATTTTTGGGGGCAAGCAGAGCAAAGGAGCAGAAACGGGATGGCACACAGGGTGAACGGGGGAACAGTTAAGAGAAAAGGGGATTGGGAGCGGAGCGATTGGTCAGCGGAGTGGAAAGATATTAAGGAAGAAAGGATAAGGAGGGGCAAGGCCATAGAGGCACTTGAAGACAACACAAAGAAAGTTAAATAGTAAACGAGTTTAGAAAGAAAGCCAGCGTAGAAAGTGTAGTGCAAAAGTAATAGAATAGCAGGGGGAAAGAGTACAGAGTACCCGAATAGATGATTGACAGATTGAACGAAGGGGAGAGCTAGGTGAGATTGTAGAAGGCCAACAAGAAAAGAGGAGCAGTAGAAAAGTCTAGAGAAAACTAGAGCGGAAATGAGGAGCATGTTGGAAGGGAATGTAAGAACGCAGCACGCTTTATGGATGTTGAACAATTGATAGCGGGAAGAAGGGGAAATAGAAGAAATGTGAGGCGAAAAGGAGATTGGAGAATCAAAAATAACACCAAGATTGCCGGCCGATGAAGCGGTGGAAAGGATAGAGGGGAGAAACGAGAATGAAGAAGGAAGTAATGGAGGGGGAATAGTAAAAGCTGGGAAGAAGAGAATTTTGATTTTTGGGAGATTAAGGTGGAAACAGTGAGAGGACATGATGACTTAATAGCAAGAAACCAAGCAGTTAAGGAAGAGTGAGCAGAGTCAGTGAAGGAATTGAGGAAAGAAAGCTTTGCAAGCCATCCGAATAGAGGTGATAAGAAAAGCCAAAGAAAGAGATGAGAGAGCCAGGTGGAGAGGTATAAAGGGAGGAGAAGGCCAACGAGTGACCAGTGCATGAGACAGAGAAAGTCCGTCCTGAGAGGTAACGGTGAAACCATTTGAGAGAAGAGTCTTGAAAGCAGAGTTCAGCAAGAGAAGAAAGAAGAATAGTACGGTTGATCGTATCAAATGTGGGCAAGAGATGAAGAGGTACGAGAAGAGAGGAACATTTAGAGTGGCGAGAGTTGAGAAGTGTATTAGTGACAGATAAGGTAGCCAGTGGCGTCGCGTGGTCGAAAGCCCAACTGGACAGGAGGAAAGAGAGAGTGCAGGTTGATAAAAGCAGAGACTTGAGAATATACATAACGCTTGATAAGCTTTGAGTGAAAAGGGAGAGGAGACATGGGACGGTAATTAGAAGGCAAGGAGGGATCAAGTGTAGGTTTATCAAGACAGGAGGCACTGATGCATGCTTGAAGTTAGAGAGAACAGTGGAAGATGATAACGGAGCATTCATGATGGCAGCTAGAAAGGAAAGAAGTCTTGAATAAACCAGCATGATTAGAGAGGAAGCAAGAGGACCATCACAGGGGGAGGATTGTATGACTCCTAGCAAGCTCAGAGGGCAGCATTGTTTCGTAATCTCTCGCTTGCTCTGTTTCTCTCTCTGCCTGTCACCCTCGCTCTCTCCTGGATGCTTTCCCATGCATTTATCTTGCCCCTCCATGCAGACTGAGGAGGCAGAAGCTCTAGAAAATGAAATGATATTTTACTTATATCGCGCTCGTACACAAGTGTTTCAGAGCGCAACCAGGCAAAAAGGAAGGGGAACAAGGGAGAACAAAAAATAAAAGAGCGATCTTACTAGGCCCAGTGACATCTAAGAAAGCGCAAGTGCATGGAAAAGGAAAATGGGGGAAAGTGCATGGAAGAGTGGGGGGGGGTGTAAAGTGCAGAGCAGAGGAGAGAATACAGAATACATGTCACAAATACATGTGAAGGAGGGAAACTGTTTCCTAGATAAATGACTCATAATAGCATCAAAGGATACTCATGCTACTCATACACTTTAGGCTAGACCTATTGCAAAGATAGTGATTTGTATTCACAAATGAAGGTTCTAAATGATCGAGATAAACTGAACCCCCACGCCTCATTTTTGTGATCTCGCAATGTCATGCAGTCCTTTTGAAAGGCCTCCCAGCACAACCATTCCGCGAATAATGGAATTATCCTGCCCCCGATTCGTACCTGGAATGTTTACCACAGAGCAGTCCATTTTCAAAGAGTTCCAGTGCTAATAAATCAGTAGCATTAAGTCCTCATTATTCTGTTAACACAATTCTGGAGCAGCAAGTGAACTAAGATACCTTGCCACTGGACACTCGGGGTGCAATGAGACTTTCATCTCGCTCCTGCCAGATTAATAAGGGGGATCTTCAATGAGGTTCACCTTGGAAGAATGTGATTGTAGCGCCCCCTGCTGTGTTCCTGATGTGCTGTCCTTAGCTGCCATATTGCTCAATGCTAGCCCATGCTTCCTCGATAGAGCATGGCCACTTCCCGCCTTCAACCAAGAGCTTGTATTTCTAGACAGGACATGCTTCACTACCAGCCCATTGGTCAATTCCTTTGCTATTTCATTTTGGCAGGGCAACATAAACAGGGGTGGAGTTGCTCTCACTTTTAGCAATGCATTAGACTACAAGCAACTTCCTGCTGCATGTCTTCAAGTTTTGTCAATTTCAGTGTCAGCTTCCTCGCCATCTAATTTTGCTCATCATTTGATGTTATGACCCCTTGGAATAGGGTCATGACTTTTGGATGGGGGGTCTCCCTTAGTTCCTCTTATGGCTACACCATTCTCTACCAATATTTTCTCGGATGGATTTCATAGGACAGAAACATTAGCTGTTCAGGCAATGCAGTGTTCCTTTCTGGAGCTTCTTCATAGCTGATCAAAGCCCCCACTCAGAAATGGAACAGGCTTGGTGTTGTGTTGCCCCAGCCAGGGCAGTCCAGTCCAGTTTCGACGGATTGGTCAATCACTTTTAGGTTCCCTTTCATCTCTCTGGCAAATTCTTGAAATTGGTCCACCTAAGCTGAGTGAAGTCCAGACAATGAGACTTTTCAACATGGACAATGCTTGGTTTTCATAACTGTGGCACAAGTGGAGCCAGAGCTATCAGTTGATGCTTTTTTGATAATGTTTTTCAATACAGGTTCTCAGGTTGTGGAACTTGGGGCCCCACTGGCCATCAAGGGAACCCACAGGGACAAGACTCCCCTTTGGTATTCACATACCCTTAGAAACGCAACTCAAGACGCCTTGAGAGACACTGACACTACCCAAAGTCTGGGAAAGTGGCAAATAGGCAAAACATTTTACGAAGTCCTGAAAAAAGCTGCTAGCTGAAGCAAAATCATCATATTCTACTCAGCAAATCCTGGCAGCATGTAATCCAACCCTAAGAGCCTGTGTTAGCCCCACACCTGTGCCTGATCTAGGGAACCCCAATGAAAAATCCTCACATACAAATAATGTTTTTGTTCATAAAATCGAGATGATTCAAGACGAAGTACAAACAGGTGCTACCCTCGTCCAATATTGCAGGTGAGAAACTGGCGGGGCGGGGAGCTGGGCCCCAGATCAGAGGGTAGCCAGGTAACCAGTGCAGTTTCATATTCAGCCAGGAGATCAGCAAGGGACGGGGGGGACAGCAGAAGCATAGAGGAAGGTCTTGAGGAGCTTCCAGAACCAGAGATGGTTCTCCTCAAGTTTCAGGGAGGGAAGGAGGCTGTTCCACAGGGAGACCCCAGCAGAAGAAAGAGATCTACCACCAACTCGCTGCTTGGAGAAGCGACTAACTCTGAGGGAGTTGGAGGCATATGAGCCGAGAGCTCGAGAAGGAAGATATTTAGCAAGAAAGAGTTGGAGGTATTGGGGTCCCAGACCCCAGAAAGCCTTGTGGACAATGCAAATGGTTTTGAACTTAGTCTTCGCCACCAGTGGGAGCCAGTGCAGAGATTTCAGTCCTGGAGAGATACGATCCCTGGGTTTGAGGCCAAGGACAAGTCTCGCAGTCCTGTTTCGGATAAGTTGCAGAGGGTGGAGAGTAAAAGGGGGCAGATTTAGAAAGAGGCTGTTGCAGTAGTCATACCTGGAGAGAACCAGAGCTCTGGACACAGCTTCTGGGGGAAGGAGAGGAAAGGAAGAATACTGCTGAGGAGGTGCTGCTGGTAGTGTGACTCTTAGAGATGTCGGAGATGTTAGGAAAGAAGGAGAGTGTGGAGTCGAAGATGACCCCAAGGTTTTTAGCCTTGCAGGTGGGGGCAGGAGGAGGGCCAAGAGAGGCCGGCCAGAGAGTGGCAGGAAAGGAAGGAGCTGGTGTACCATTGAGGAGAATCTCGGTCTTACTGGCATTAAGGCAGAGATCATTGGTGGCACACCAATTCTGGATGGCAGACAGACAGTCAGAGATGAAAGACGGATATGGATATCATATTATTCCTGCAATTCTTTTAAAAGGTTTGTGTGGAAGCTCAACAACCCCCAAGTCTATTGCTCACCGCATATCTTCAACAGATGATCTTCCCTTTCCACCTTAAGTTCAATTATCCTACCCTCTTCCTCAAGAGGCATCCCTTGATCCAGCAGTGTTGAGCAACTTCTGGCCCATCACCAGCCTCCCATTTCTGGATATGATGCTGCAATAGCTATTTGCCCAGAAACTGATCGCCATATTGACCAGCAGTCCTTACTGTGAAACTATCAATCAGGTTTCTGCACACAGCATAGTGTTGAGACGGCTTCCCTTCAGCAGCTGATGAGATCCAAACTATTTTGAGTAAAGCAAGTGCTTGCCTGAAGATGCTGCTGGACCTCTAAGTGGCTCCAGACCATGCGGACCATATTGTCGTGATTACTATGCTTGCCGCACTTCTGGGGATGGATGGTTGGGTCCTGGAGTGAGTGTGCTCCTTTATCTCTGGGAGACATCGTGGGGACCTATATGTGTTTTGCATGCACCAAAGGGGTCCAGCTTGTTACCTATACTTTTCAATTTATATCTGGAGTCTCTGGGAGATCTGGCCCAAGCATCTGATGTTACAGTTCGCGAGTAGGCTGAGGAAACGCAGCTTTAGCTAAGGTTTCACTCAACAGGACATCCATTACCGGGGCCTGTGCTTTGCAGGGACTGAGGCTTGAATGACACCTACCAGGCTCAAACTCACTGTCAGCAGGGCTGCTATGTGCTCCCCAACCAGGTGTGTAGACACACAATCCGGCTATGAAATTTAGCTAAGGAGGGTGTGGCCCCTATTCTGGTATCACAGACTATTTTGCTGGGCTTTTGGCTTAATGGAAAAATTGTTCATTTAAGAGAATGTAGTGAAGAAGAAGCAAGCTGTCTAGTCCTACACTTCCTTGCTCCTTAAGATACAGGCAGTCATCCCCACGACTTACTTCCAAGGCATGAAGGCATAGTACAAACCTTGGTTCCGTCTCCGATCAATGGTGTCAACCCTCTACCCATGGGAGTTTTCAAGAGCATTTTGCATCCTCACACATTTTGTGACATATGGCCATTAGTCTATATCTTTTTTCAGGAAGTCCTCAGTTATGGGGCTCAGGCAGTCCCCAAAGCAGGGCACGAGATTGGTAGTTACCACGCCACATTGCACGCACACTGCTGCTACCACTGTCCCCAACAACAAAAACCAACAGTAAATTGGTTTGGTTTAAGACATTCCAAAATCTCAGCTTTGAATACTGCCAGGATGTTTGCTGCTGTGTGTGGCTTCTCCATGGAAAACGTCGAAAAAGTGGTTTGCTGACAAAGTGTTTGTGGTATGGCAATTGAGGTAGTAGTCGTTGAGCGACTGGTGTGCAGTGCCTTAAAAGGAGGCTGATGTACAGTGTTGCATGAATGTCTTCATTAGCGCTTTTGTCACTAAAAGTGGACTGTGAAGATCAGGCGGTGAAACTGTGGAAAAATATGTGCGGCTGTGTACCTGATATTTTGGACAAACGGCTTTGATGAATTCCAAGAATCCTTTGATGTCCTCCAAAGAACAGGGCAGGAGTTGAACTGGCAACATTGTAAAAATGTACAAAGGGAAGGATTACGTTGTACGTGTAGACTTGGTGAAAGCAGTCCCAATTCTGGATTGTTTTAACGAGACTGTGAAAATGTGCTTCCAGACTTGCCAGAACGGGTGCCCGGCTCACTAAGTCATAACCACTAACAAGCAGGAGCGACATTGCTGTGCCACTGGAAAGAGGGCATGGGGTGGCATGATGCTTGATGCCCTGCTCACATTGTGAAAATGGGCTCCGACAGCTACATCACCTTGAATAACTTCTTCATTGAACATAAGCACTGACACTTCTAAAGATTTGGGCCTCCCCACACTCTTCAGATGGAAAACAAAGGGCCTAGCCAATGGCTAGCCTACCCGCACACTGAAAAAAGAAAATAGCTAAACAAACAAAATGGCTTCTATTTCCAGCAGCACCAATACCCCTTCTGTTCATTGCTCCTACCACCTTTATGAAGAGTTTGCCATTGGTCCGCTCTGTTTCACCTGTTGTGTTGTACAGTGTGCACCCTCAAACAAATAATATATTGCAAAGACAGGATAAAATTCAATCAACAGAGAGAGAGATGACTGTTGTTGCAATACGATCTTTTTAGGTCGACATAAGATGTATCCGGGGTCAGGGGGTGATCATTTTTGCAAAGAGACGGAGGATTCTCCATAATACCTTTCTCCCCAAAGAAATAAGACCCAATTTGTGACATATGACCGCATTAGGGATTGACAAAGACAATCTCAACGTCTTTTTCCAAAGGGAGCCCTGGAGAGAATTCAAGTAATCTCCCAAATTCTGATAAGGTGGTTTCCAAGCTATAGAAAATAGTAGGTTCTACTTTGGCGATACAAAAATGTAATAAGGGTCGATACGAAAATTCACCTAGTTTAGCATGGACCCTTTCCATCTGCACTAACAGCGGACGAGACCGAGCTTTCAGTCTGTCTTTAAGGTCTAAATGAAAAGTTTAATTAGACAAATTAAAGCCTAGATAACGTAAAGAGGGGAACATAGCCAATCGTTGGTCACCAACAGTCCACATCATCGTTTTAGGCTTAGAGTTTCTATACTGTCTTTGGCACTCAACCACTTTTTCTATCTGATTTTGAGCCATGAAACCACTGACTTGACCTTTGTCTGCTTCCACTCCAGTCATTTGAGACAATTGCCACTGAAAACCTGCATAGCATCATTGGACCTTTTTGAGACGACTTCACCAATTCGAGGCACCGACTTTGCCATCGTCTACCGGTTTTTCACCCGATTCAAGCCAATCACGGCAACAGGACTACATTGCATCCCTGGACTGTGCGGAGCCATCTCGACGCACGTGATTCATTGAGAACAACCAACTTGAATCATCGTAATGCCTGTCTCAATACTGTTGAGCCCCAAGAACAAGCCTGAAAGATGTTTGCAGTGGCTCTGTCCCCCTGGCATGGGTTAGCAGACCATGTAACATTTTACAACCTTACTCTTTACCTTTTAAAGAACTTCTTCATTGGACTTGACTTTGCTGCTAAAAATATTGCTTGTGCACCCCTGTCTTCACACCCACAGGGCCCCCTTTTGGTATGAAATCTGCATATTTTGTATCTTCTCTTAAAGCATAGGGTTATCGTGTTTCTAATTAGTGTGTCCGTATTTTTAGTTTCATTAAAGACTCCTGTGTGTATAGAACCTTGGTTGAACATTCTTTTATTTTGCTACCCCCAGTACTATTGCTCTTTCGATGCTTCTTTGCTAGCTCACATGCCTCCTGAAGAGTATAGTCTGTACTCAGCCCACTCTACTACAAGAGCCGAAGGAGGTATGCCTGTCAGGCTGTGCCAGTTTCACCTTTAAGATTGTGATCAATGCTGGTTAAGTAGTGTGGGGCTGGGTAGCCATTTTATTTGCCACTCATTTATTTACGCCGGCACAGCAGAAGTCATTTCCTCACAGCAACACTAAAATTAGTATTTATCATGCCAATTTTCTTTTCTAACATTTCTCAGGAAAGTGTCACAGAAGATATACTTTTCCCCCCATGGCCCATTTCCCATTAACTAAACTGCTGTCTGGCAGATATCCCGAAACGACAAGATCACAGCTTCAAGAAAAATAGACTGGAGCTGCAATAGACAGTTTAGCATGAATAAATAAATAAATAAATAAATGTCAAGCAGCAGACCTTCAGACCCAAAACTACATTAACCATGCAGGGGTGGGGTACTACACCCCATACCCCTCTCCTGAAGCTACGACCCTGGAGACAGGGTTGGCTACCCCTGGACTAACTAACATCACCATCTTGGGAAGTCCATCTACTGTGCTGTTCTTAGCTTTTCAATCATGGATGGATTAAATTAGCCAGTATGGATCGCACACTATCTGGCTTATTATGTTATCATACATATAGTTTAGTTTCAGGCTTTGCTTGATTGGCACACGCTCTTGTACTTTATAATAATTTGAGGCAGTCCTGATCTGGGACACACTGTAGTCTTGGCTGTTTTCTAGGACCCTTGCAGATATGGTCATACATGCAGTTTTTAGGTACCATGGGGTACTGTTGTCAGCTTCAGAGAGCATGTCCTAATCTCTATTTTGCAACAAAGATGGAAATTTGTCGGCTGCGGGAGCAACAACAGAGGGCTCCACTTTCAAGGACCTTAGTTGGAGCAAGCAGATGGTCCTTCCTTGCTGCATATGACCCAGGCCCCGGGCCGCATGAAATGCGGGACGATAGAGGGTCTGGGAGTTTAGGCGCAGGGTGGGGGGAAAACGGCGCGAAAGCGTAGGGAGGGGCATCCGAATGGCGCCACAAGAAACAAAAGCCCAGGAAGGGCAGGAAACGGCACCTGGGAAGGTGCAAATTGTAACAGCAAGAGGTCAGGGGGTAACCTGGCCGCCCCCAGGAAGGAACAAAAGGCCGGGGGGTATAAGTAAGCCTGGGAAAAGGAGAGGCGGCACAAACCAGGTAAGAGCTCACCTCTCTCGGGTAGGCTCTTGGTACCTGGAGAAGGGAAAGGAAAAACGTTTGCTCTTGCGGGCTCACGCGCTTCCGACCCCTCTAGAAGTTGAGCTCTTGCGGGCTCACATGTGTTCTACCTCTCTAGACGATTGAGGCTACTGCGGCGGCCAAAACGACACCGGAGCGGGAGAGAAGGATACTCTTTACAGTGCCGAACGGAAGCACGACCGACAGAATGCAGACGAGAAGGATGGCGGAAGGAAGAGCGAAGAGGGCCCGAGAATTCTCAGAATGGGCAAGAAAGGCGGAGAACGAGTAAGGAGCACAATGGGTGCTAGAAGTAATGCAGAAAGAAGAAAGAGCGAAGGCAACATCACCTCTGCTGTTCATAGAGCACAGCAGCAGCGAAGGCGAAGACGTAGTGCCACAAGGACAGAAGAGGGGGAGAGCGGAATCGAAAAGAACAGAGGAACAGACGGAGGCAACGACCAAGAGACAGAGGAAAGATAAAAAGAAAGGTACTGTGAATAATAATGTTGGGAATAAAATAGTAAAAATGTTAAAAAATTGTGTCACGGTTTCGGGTAAGTCGCCCAGAACCAACGACAAGAAGAGCAGACTGGGGAAGAACAGCAGGGAAGAGTGGCAGGGAAATTCATCAGAAGAGTCCAGCAGTGAAGACGAAGAAAGGGATCACCTAAAGGCTTGGGTAAAATGGAGAGGAGTGGTGAGCAAGGAAAAACAGAGTGGGGTAGGGGGGCAGGAGTAGAACCCAGAGAGGCCCCGGTCCCTACCCCCCAGGGGGCACCAGATGAGCCCAGGGACGTCCCGGTCCCGGCACCGCAAGGGACAACAGTAGTCCCGGTGCCCCAAGGAGCGCCAATTGTATCGACACCGCAAGGTGTGACGGTAGGGCCAAACATAGGGCCAGGGGCCACACCACCAGCGGCAGCTCCACCGGTGGCAGCAGTAGAAAATGAGGCACCACTCATGACGAAATATGGCAGGCCAACCATGGGTAAAGACGCACAGGGCAGGTCAATGAAAGCGATGGCCTGGTACATAAATGACAAAGTAAAGGAAAAAATCTGGAGAAAAGAATTGATCGATATATTTACATTATTAGACTGTCAAAAGAGGGGGATGAATGTAGCATTGGAAGACATGAAAGAGGATGAAAAAAGTTTACTTAAAAAGGGGCCAGTGGTAAGGAACTTTGATAATTGGATGTCGGCCTTCACCATAATGTCGACAATCATATTACAAAAATTCCCGGAGGACGGGGTAGCGTTAGTGGCATATCAACAGAGGGTGCTGAAGGTCCACGCAGCGTTTGGAGGGGACGCATGGCTGGAGTATGACCATGAGTTCAGAAAGGAGATGGACTGCTTTCCGGACATGGGCTGGGACGAAGAAAACTTTAACCTCTACATTTTTAACGTACTAAAAGAAAAATGGGATTCCAAGGAGCGGAGCACAGGGGGACAGCAGTGGAGGCAGTACTGGCAGAACGATTACAAAACAGATTATAGATCAAGTGGCAGAAGGTACAACTCCAGCTATGATAGGAATAGGAACAGAGCTTTCGGAGCAGAAATTACGGGCCGCAGAGAGGATGGCAGAGCAGCCTGCCCCCGACAACACGGGGGGGGGGGGGCAGTGGGAGCACGGGGACGACTCGAGCGGAACCAGGGCAATGCAGGAGCTTTGAAAAAGGAGTTCCATGCAGCTGGGGATGGAGGTGCAAATTCAGCCACAAGTGCGAGAGATGCAAGGGTGACCACAGCAGCTCCAAGTGCACAAGGGCCGCGGCGCCAAGCGGCAGAAGAGACGAGACGCGGAAATGAAAACTGGGGCAGGAAAGGGGCCACACCGGTGAAAATCGAGAAGATGGAAAGGTGGCTCCGGAAATATCCCGACCGAGAAGCGGCAGAACAAATCAGACAATGCTTTAGAGAAGGGTTCAACATCCCGTTCACCGGGCAAGGAGCACAAGACATTCCTAGGAATCTAAAATCAGCAATCGGAAACAGGGAGATAGTGACCAGTAAGATCAGGAAGGAAGTAGAACTGGGGAGGGTGGAGGGCCCATTCAGGGTCCTACCATTCGAAGAATTCTTATGCTCCCCGCTAGGGCTGGTGCCGAAAAAAGAGGAGGGGGAATACAGGTTGATATACCACCTGTCGTACCCTCCGGGGGCCTTGGTGAACGACGGCATCGCTCAGAGCGAAGCGACAGTAACATATACAGATTTCGATGAGGCAGTGGAATTGGTCAGAAAAGCAGGGGAAGGGGCATGGATGGCGAAAGCAGACATTAAATCGGCATTTCGCCTGTTGCCAGTCAACAGCAGATCACAAAAATGGTTATGTACGCATTGGGAGGGGGAATACTTGATCGACAAATGCCTTCCAATGGGGTGTGCCATCTCGTGCGCATATTTCGAGAGGGTGAGTTCATTCTTACAATGGACAGTGGCACAGGAGATGAGGGAGTCCATGATGGTGCATTACCTAGACGATTTTTTATTTGTCAGCCCCAAAGGTGCAGATATGTGCAAGGCAACACTGGACAAATTCGTAGAAATAACGAGCGAGTGGGGTATTCCTCTGGCGAAGGAGAAAACGATGGGGCCAGCACAGGTTATCCAATTCCTAGGTATAGAGATCGACTCGGACAAGGGGAGGTATTGGATCCCGGAGGACAAAGTGATGGAGCTGCTCAAGACAATACAGGAACTACAAGGAAGAACCAACGCAACAGTGAGGGAATTGCAAGCGCTGGCAGGGAAACTGAACTTCGCAGGAAGAGTCATACCTCAGGGGAAGGTGTTCCAGAGAAGGATCGAGCTGAAAACAAGAGGTGCTACCAAAGGGCACCACAGGGTCAGGCTAGGAGGGGGAATCAAGAGAGACCTAGAAGTATGGGCAGACTTTCTGAAAAACTTCAAGGGGGCAGTAATATGGCGCTCACCAGTGAACGAGGAAGGTAAAAGGGTGTTGTTCACTGACGCAGCCAGTGGCTTTGGTTTTGGAGCAATACTGGGGAAAAAATGGTGTGCAGACAAGTGGCCGAAATCATGGCAAGTAGCAGAATGGACAAAAAACATAACGCTGCTGGAGCTCTTCCCGATATGGGTCGCGTTATGCACATGGGGGAAGGAGCTGGGCAACAAGGAGTTGGCGGTATGGTCAGATAACATGGCAGTAGTGCATGTGTTAAACAAGGGAAGTGCGTAATGCAATATAGTATTGGAATTGATGAGGGCAATCACATTGGAAAGCCTAAAAATAAATACATGCATAAAGGCGAGGCATATCGCAGGGGAGGAAAATGTGGCTGATACAATCTCTCGTTTTCAGTGGGAGAGATTCAGGGAGCAGAGACCGGACGCCGACAAGGAAAGAACGCCCACGCCGCGGAAGGCATGAGTCCCATTGGAGGCACTAGAAAGGAAAGCACGGTTGGCCTCAAGGTCGACTCAAAAGAGGTGGGAGAAGAGCGGAAAAAAGAAAGGGTCATCGACAAGATGACCAGAAATGCCCTGACATACAAGACGGGTAAGCAGTATGAGAAGCATGTAAAAGATGTATTGTTGGAAACAGGTGTAAAGGAGGTGGAAAAAGTATCAACGGAAAAAATCTGTGAATTTCTTGAAGGGGCATTTGCCAAAGGTAAAAAGAAAAGCTGGGCAGCAGCGCACCTGGCGGCGGTGGCATATACCACAAAAGTGGCGGGTATACCGGACCCGACTGACAGCGATAAGATAAAATACTCTATGAGGGGATGGGCGAAGTTAGAAGGGAAAAAACCAGATAGCAGAAGGCCGATCAATTTTGGGAAGTTGATAATTTTACTGAAAGTGCTACAAGACACATGCAGCAGCACATACAAAACTGCGCTGTTCAGGGCAGCATTTGCACTAGCTTATTATGGGGCTTTCAGAATAGGGGAACTGGTGGCCAGGAATACGGTGGCAGGAGACGGCCTGGCAAGAAAGGACGTTAGTATGGGTATCAAGGGGATGTCGATAATGCTAAGGAAATCTAAGACAGACCAAATGGGAAAGGGGAGAGCGATAGATCTCAATTGCATCAGAGAAAAGGACCACTGTCCCAGATGCATCACCAGGGAATTCTTAGATCTGCGACCAGAAGTCGACGGGCAGTTGTTGATACATAGGGACGGCAGCGCGCTCAGTAGGTACCAGTTTCAGGCGGTATTAAAACAAGCGGTGGCAAAAGCGGGATGGGATGCAGCCGAGTTTGGTACGCACTCTTTCAGGATAGGGGCAGCAACCTCTGCGTGGGCGGGGGGCCTGGGAGCAAAGGGGGTGAGACGAATTGGGGGATGGAAGTCACAATGTTTTAAGAAATACATAAGGGAGGAACTGATATGACACTTATTTCCCCCGTTTCCACAGAGGTCGGACCCTACAAATCGGCCTGGATAGTGGGGCACTCTTTCGTGACCCGGGCAGGCAGGTGGCTGGAAGAGTTGAAGCAAGGATTACATTTCAGGAACACAATTACGTCATAGTGGGGCCTCCCGGGGATGCACTGGGAGGACATCCACGACAGGCTATCGGACCTGATAGGTTTCAGGGAACCCGCCCGAGTATCTGGTTATACATTTAGGGGGGAACGACCTGGTGAGCACGAACAGGGGTAAATTGGAAAGGAATATCTGTGAGTCACTGCATAGCATAGCCCGCAGCTGGTGGAAGACAGAGATTTTTATGTCAGAGATAATACCCAGAAGGATCTGGCATGTGGCACAGGGCACGCAATTGAGATAGCAAGAAAGAAACTAAATAAATCGGTAGAAAAGTACTGCAAGAGTACAGGGCTGCATTTCATAAGACATGGCTTACACCGGAACAACCCGGACATGTTTCACCAAGATGGGGTGCACCTATCAAAGGATGGGATGGGGGTTTTTTCCGACAACATTTTTAGGGCACTCCAGGAGAGAGGCTGTAGGTAGGGTGCTTTTGGGGGGGACTTGAGCGGGCGTAAGGAACACCCACTCAGGTGTGGCGGCATGTGCCCAGGAACGAAGGCTCAGGGATAACAAGGACTCAGACGGAGCCTTGAGCTGCTTCGGAACTTGATACAATGTGCCCAAAAGCATATGGCTATGTAATTATTTTTTGTTGTGTTGGATTTTCTGTAAGAAAATAAAATGCCTACGGCCTACAATTTCTCCATACACATAAGTTGTCTGTAATTTATTACTTAGGTAAGGATCTGGTAAGAGAAGCAAAGTGAACCCACACTACTCAGCCTATGACCCAGGCCCCGGGCCGCATGAAATGCGGGACGATAGAGGGTCTGGGAGTTTAGGCGCGGGGTGGGGGGAAAACGGCGCGAAAGCGTAGGGAGGGGCGTCCGAATGGCGCCACAAGAAACAAAAGCCCAGTAAGGGCGGGAAACGGCACCTGGGAAGGTGCGAATTGTAACAGCAAGAGGTCAGGGGGTAACCTGGCCGCCCCCAGGAAGGAACAAAAGGCCGGGGGGGTATAAGTAAGCCTAGGAAAAGGAGAGGCGGCACAAACCAGGTAAGAGCTCACCTCTCTCGGGTAGGCTCTTGGTACCTGGAGAAGGGAAAGGAAAAACGTTGCCACCCAACCCACCCTACAAGAAAAACGTGGGGGTGCAGGCAGGAGCCAGGACGCCGTGTACTCTCTCGGTACATGGTACAAAAGAAGGAGCAAAGCGGAAGTAAGAACGCCGAGTACTCTTTCGGTACACGGTCCAAGAAAAGAAGGAACAGGCAGAAGAAAGGAACGCTGAGTACTCTTTCGGTACACAGTCCAAGAAACGTTGTAGGCGGCATGTGCCCAGGAACGAAGGCTCAGGGATAACAAGGACTCAGACGGTGCCTTGAGCTGCTTCGGAACTGGACACAATGTGCCCAAAAGCATATGGCTATGTAATTATTTTTTGTTGTGTTGGATTTTCTGTAAGAAAATAAAATGCCAATGGCCTACAATTTCTCCATACACATAGGTTGTCTGTAATTTATTACTTAGGTAGGGACCTGGTAAGAGAAGCAAAGTGAACCCACACTACTCAGCCTCTGGCCTGAAGAGGGATGTCAGCATCGGGGAGGGACAAAGAAACAGTTTAAACGACCTGCGTCAGAAGCTCTGCTTAACTTCCACGACATTGCAGCCACTAACTTTCACGACATTGCAGCCACGTGCCAGTTGCAACAGCCCTGTTCAGAGCAGCGCTCACTTTGGTCTTCTTCTGTGCCTTCAGAGCAGGAGAGCTTATTGCTGCCAGAAAAGACAATCTTTCTGCCAGGGCTTTGCAAGAGGGGGATGCAGCAAGGGATGTCACCCCAACTCCCTGGGCCTAACCTTCAGAGTGAGGCAGTCCAAGACCGACCAGGAAGTCAAAGGCAAGGTCATTCCCCTCAACAAGCTCGGGGAACATAATTACTGCCCAGTAATTTCATTCACAAGCTACTGGGGCATCAGGCCGCAATACCAGGGGTACCTTCTCATACATGGTGGTGGGGCACCCCTCAGCAACTTCCAATTCGGGAAAGTGCTGACAGCAACACTGAGCAAGGCAGGAGTATCTGAGGGCACACTCTTTCATAGGTGCTGCCACAACTGCATTTATCGAGGGCATGAATGAGCTTACCATCAAGCGACTATGCAGATGCATACATGACTTGCGCGAGGCCCTGGCATTGGCAATTTATGCATTCTTTTTGCCCACACAACGCATGGACCCATCTATTAAATATTTAGTGCACTTGAAATTGAAACTTAAGAATTGTTGGAAGATTACCCTGGTCATCCTGTTTCATTTGAGGCTTGAATAAAATATGTTCTTTTGCTGTGGATGTTTCTCATGACTCCCACTTCTATTTTACAGGTGGGACCTACAGAGTTTGGGTGATCGGACACTCCTTCGAAAGGAGTGCTGCCCGGCAGGTTAAGAGACTTAAGGGGGAATGTGGGAGGTGTTTTCACATGGACAGCAATCCTCTGGCAGGGGAATGAAGGAAGCGGTCTAGGTTAATGGGTTTTATCCAAACAGCATATGGTTCAAAATCCTAGACCATACGTGGTGATCATCTACTTAGGAGCCAATGTCCTCACCACCTTGGGGAGGGGTACATTGTGGCGGGCCATGGGGACAACTATTGTGGCGCTGACTGAGGTCTTAGCGGGGGGCTGAGATTTTACGATCGGAAATAATACACTCCTATGGCTATAGAGTTCCGCTGAAGACGCACAAAAGCAGCTATGGAAAGATTCATGAGAAGCAGGGGGCTGGGATTTGTAAGACATTCATTAACTCCAGGTATTTTGTATTTGCATTTCTTAAATGTATATTATTAACTCCAGGTACCATGGCGATTTTGCATTAGACGGCGTGCACATCTCCGAAACGGGCACTACCATGTTCACTGATAACATTATCAATGCATTCACAAGATAACAGCCAGCCACCAACAAATATATTGGAAGTTGGCAAAGGTCTAAACACCATGTGGTCAAAAGCAGCCATTTACGGTTGGCTGCAGGGTAACGCGACAGGGCTTCAACCCAAAGTGGGGGCAGTTGGAAGTCACCGATCAACTGCTGAGCTGGCCTGCTGCCTGATCGTGAGTGGTCAAGTGGCCAAGAAGGCCCCGGGAGGAAGAGGCTGGAACTGACCCTTGACCTGGAAGCATTTAACAAAAACACCCCAGAAGTGAAAATCTCACCTGGGAGCAAAATAAGAAAGAACTGATAGCATGCAGTCTATTAAGTTTCTCATAAAGAAGTACAGAATAACAAGAACTTTCAATTCATGGTGTTGAGGTAATGGGGTATTAAATTATGGAATTCTACTGTACATTGTGTGTAATGTTTACAATAAAAGTATCTGCAATCTTCAGGGAATCTTGCCTATATTTCAACTGTGGGAAGTATTGGCTCTGACGGGCCCATTGGTGCCGTCATGCGGTTATGTAGCCATGTAGTCCAGCCAATAGAACTTTCATATCACACTTTCCTTAATAGCACGAAATCCAAGCGCAGCCCTCTACCCACACTCAGCCTGCACCGAGGGCCTTTTCTGAGCCTATTGTTTGACAAGCCCAAAAGCAACACGTAAGGCCTAGCACTTTTGGCAGCCTCGCCAAAGTCTACATCAGCACGGCCAACGGGGGAAAGCATTACTCTACAGAGTCTACACAGAGTTGCCTCGCAAAACAGAGCTGCCTGACGCTGACCAGCTCACGCTACCTTGGACAGGCTGGTAATGGCGGGGTGTCCGCTCACTGCCGTCTGCTAACACCACCCAGAGGCGGCAGCACGCGACGTGCTGCGTCCACAGCGAGCGGCCTGCATCAGTGCACTTGGCCTTCCCCCATCCATCACGGGAGCGAGTGAGAGCGCTCGGGCGCTGGGCACGTCTGTCAGGCTTAATAATGGGCAGGCAGGGGAACCGCGGTGGAAAATATGAGCCACAGGTTTCCCGGAGAAAAAAAAGAAAAGTTGAGGTATGAAAAGACGCGTGTGTTTGAGAAAGACAAACATATTTTTCAGAGCGGATGAGTGTGTGGAGAGCGGACGAGTGTGGAGAGCGAACAAGTGTGTGGAGAGCGAACGAACTTGTGGAGAGCGAACGAACGTGTGGAGAGTGAACGAGTGTGTAGAGAGCGAACGAGTGTATGGAACGAACGAACGTTGTGGAGCGGACGAACGCATGGAACAAATGAGTGTATGGGTGAATAGTGCATAGAGCGGATGTGAACCAAAACACATAGAACGGACCTGACCGCTCAGAATTGCGCGACGTGCATATTTTGTTTTGGAATGCAAGGAATCTTTGAAAGAGCATACTGCATATCACACCCCACGCTTACTCTCTCCTTACACCACCATTCAACTAGAACACAGAGATACTATGACACCATTTGGTATAACTGTTCTCATATCAACATCTGCCGCTCACCCCCCATCACTCTAAGTAAACATGGCTGGTCTCACACCCCAGCCAGGTGTTTCTCCTCAGGCCTAACGCCGCCACACTCGGTCTGGATAATTCCAGCCAGACCGAACACATATCCCTGATCTCTCAACCACCACACCTACCGCTAAGAAGCAGCTACCACATGAATTCCGCACCAGCTGCACACATACCGGTGCGCACACGCACCTTTGGACTCTCTCTAATCTTTCCACTGACCCGAACTTCGGTTCCCAAGGGCGTTCAACCTACCAGCGCCTTCAGACCATACCAATGGTATATAAGGCGCTATACAAATGCAAAATAACAATAACAATAACAATAACTTCTCGTCATACTCATAGGTGACTGGAAATACACATTTCATGAAACTAGTTGTGAAAAGGACATGTCACATTGACTGCGGCAAGCCTCGCGCACTTCTTTTGCAGACTGCAGTTAAGGGGCAGCGCGTAACACTGGTTTCTGACCGCGTCTTGCCACTTCCCGCGCTCGCGCATTAGCTGCCATCTTTAATGCAGCTTTCATTTTATGTGGAGAATGTTAAATGTTAAAGGTATTTGTACCGCGCACCGTCACCAATGGAGTTGGTCCCCAGGCGCTCTGCCGGATCTGTAAACAAGAATGTGGGGTGGGTTAGTAAGGTGGAGAGGGGGTAGGATAGTGAGAGGAGTGGTGTTCTGTTGGCAGCTTCAACTCGGTATACATCGGGTGCTGAGTTTAGGTGCAAGTATCGGATGTCAGTCCTCATGTGTTGTTGGTGCAGGTTATGTGTTGTTGTAAAGTGCGTGCGGCTTGTTGTGTGGGAGATGGATGTGTGAGTTTTTTTTTGTAAAATAAGTAAGTATTCAGAGGGTTTGAGTTTTTTTTTGGTTAGTGGATTATATGACATTTAACACTCTTAACATTCAAAATTCTGTCCAAGTTTGGCACTTGCTAACCTTCCTGATTCAATTCAAGTGTGGCACCTGCCAGCCTCCACCATCCCATCCAGATGCGGTGCGGGCCACTGTTCACAATTCTATCTAAGTGTGGCACATGCTAACATTCACAATGCTATCTATAAATACTATCTAGATGTGACGCAGGTTAAAGTTCAGAATTCCGTCCAAGTGTGGCACATGCTAACATACAAAATCCCGTCTAGATGTGACGGATGCTAAAGTTCAGAATTCCATCTAAGTGTGGCACATGCTAACATTCACAGTACTATCTAGAAATACTATCTAGATGTGACGCAGGCTAAAGTTCAGTATTCCATCTAAGTGTGGCACATGCTAACATACAAAATACTATCAAGATGTGGCGCGTGCTAAAGTTCAGAATTCCATCTCAGTGTGGCGCATGCTAGCATACAAAATACAATCTAGATGCAGTGCAGGTTAAAGTTCAGAATTCCATATCGGTGTGGCACATGCTAACATTCACGATCCTATCTAGATGTGACGCAGGCTAAAGTTCAGAATTCCGTCTAAGTGTGGCACATGCTAACATTAACAGTACTATCTAGAAATACTATCTAGATGTGACGCAGACTAAAGTTCAGAATTCCGTCTAAGTGTGGCACATGCTAACATTCACAGTACTATCTAGAAATACTATCTAGATGTGATGCAGGCTAAAGTTCAGAATTCCATCTAAGTGTGGCGAATGCTAACATTGTTACACCTGTCTAATTGTGATGCAGGCTAATCTTCATGGTTCTCTCTAGGTGTGGCACTAGTTAACATTAGCAAGTATGCTAGTGTGTAGAGCATGGCAGCATTTACAGTCCAGCAGATTTAGGCTGGTGGTCACATATCTCTCCAAGTGTGCATGGTGTAGGTCTATGGCAGTCTATGATTATGGAAAGGAAAGGTAGAGTGGCGGGGGCATTCTGGAATAGAGTAATTGCTCTACACCCCACCCATGCCACACTTACAGTTTTTGTTGGTGTCTGTTCACTGCTGGCTTCATTGGCTTCCCCTGTGGACAGCTGCAGACACATCTTGGAGCCGCCTTTTTCCTTGGGGCCCTTAGCCGCAGGGGCTGCAATGGGCAGAGGGCTGTCCTGGGGTGTCCCTTATGAATGCGCAGGGCACCAATCAGGTTGCAGGGGTGGTGCGGGAGGCGGCCACAGGGAACCAGGAAGCTATAGGTCTGCTGGGGGAGGCAGGCTCTGAGTGCGCTACACATGCTTTTTAATGCACAAAAAGTGATATTTTCTGCTGCTCTGCAGGGCTGGGGGCCTCAGGTTACTCACCGCGCCAGGGGATTGAGAAAGAGAAGAGACGCATTAGGCTAGAGAATACCGTTATCTCCAATGCATGACGTGATACACAATTCAACTTTTCCTACATTCTTCTGAATTTAATTTTCTCCTGTTTTTTTAATATTATTGTTTAAGTTGTGGACCAAGCTTGAGAGCAGTGGAGCGATGTACAAGGTTTGGCTAGCGAGCGTTTGGCTGACATCCGTTAACAGTAGCACGGTACTGTCAGTTGCGTTCTGTGTGCCCCTTGGGATTAGTCCATGGTCAGGTGTTGTTGAAAAAGCAACGTTTTAAGACAATTGAGATATTCGAGAATTGTGGGGGCATTCCAAGTTGATAATGGATCGAGTCCCACAGGGTGGGTGCATATCAAGAAAATGATTTTTGTGGGTGCTCTCTTTGAGGACTAGTGATTCGAGCCAGTTGGTTGATTTGCTGCACGAGGAGCGTGTGCCACCAGATATGTGTAACTTAGCTGCCAGGTACGCTAGTGTGCTACTCATGACTGCTTTGTAGGTGATAAATGCAGCCTTGAACTGTATCCTAGTCTGGTGAGGAAGCCAATGTAGTTTACATAAAACAGAGGTGTTTCAATCAAATTTCTGCTTACCCATAATAAGATGTGCTGCAGCCTGGTGCACTGCTTTTAGAAGAGCCAAGTGAGCGACTGGGAGCCTTGTCAGGAGGGCCTTTCCCCCATCGATGTGCAAGACCATAAGGGCCTGCACTATGGGCCGGAAGTCCTGCAGTGGGATGAAAGGTTTTTCTGCCTTACAACTTCAGATTTGTCAGAAGTCTGCAATCTGTGGCTCTGCAGGTGTTTTGGACTGTGACTCCCATGATCCCTCATCATTGACATTGCTGGCTAGAGCTGGTGGGAATTGCAGTCGAAAACCTCTGGGGCGCCAAAGGCTGCAGAGCTCTGGTCTAAGTGGGTAAGACGTGAGGGCATGAGGGCATGCAACCGTTCTCTTCCTTCCACTACTCTATTCTGCCCTACCAGGAGTTTGGAAGCCTCACCATTGCCTTTGCCCTCCCCACCCGAATGTCTGATGCAGTGTGACGTGCATGTTTTCAGGCAATGGCTGGTCTTCTCCTCCAGTCAACTTTGTAGTCCCAGCCCTATTGATATATCACTGCTGAGATAGTAACGAGGATTATGGCAACATTGGTTTGAGCGTGGTCAAAGGCGTAGGGCCTCTCACATCGCTAAACAACGTTTTGTTGCATATAGTGTAAGAGGAAAATCCCTCCGATTGTCTATAGCCATGGCGATTCCTCACCTGGGACACCGGATCACTCTATCCTGACTTGAACTCTAAAGGCTCAATGCACCACTGAATGCAATCTTTCTCTCCTTAGCGCCCCCTCTGTCTCCGCCCCCTCATGCAACCTATCTGCATTTCAAGTGCCATATATTCTTCAATGCATGAGTAAAGAACGTAGACCACTTCCTGAACACAACACTGTAGTACATTATCGAAGCTCAGAATACAGCCTCCAAACAATTCTCTATCCTTTTCCATGCTTTTCTTGGACCTCGGATATGTAGTCTTGTTTCGGATCTTTCCAGTCTTTTAGTCAGTGGTCGAAGTGAGCGGGAGCGGGTGGGAGCGGTGCTCCTCTACTTTTTTTAAATCAAGTTTTACTGTTCCTATACTTTTATTTTAAAAAGAAACCGTTCTGGAATGGTTTAAACTTGCACTTTAATTGCAACGCACTGCACGTTTCTTTAAAAATCACGTGCATGTGTTTGGGGGCTTGTATTATGTGTGGGAGTGGCCGTGGTGATGGAGTTTGTGGGGAGTTGGGGAAGGCCAGTAGGGAACATAGTTCCACCACTACTTTTTCTACACTTCGACCACTGCCTTTAGTTCACTAAGTCCGGCATGAAAGCAGCCCTCTGACCTTACTGCTTTCCTAGATAGGGCTGTCCTTCTAGTTGTGGAGCCAGGGAACATGGTCCTTCCTTTCTCTGATCAACCCTGAGGACACTCGATGTGTGTCAGCTTCTCCCTTTCATAGGAAAGAGTAATCAACGTGTTATGCATCATGAGGTCTCAAGTCGAAGGGTACATGGGTGGACGGAGTCCTCCAAGTTTTTTCAGAAGTCCCCCCACTTTTTTCACAGGGCACCTTGATATGCTAATTTCTGGTGTCAGCGCATTCAATTGGTATGTTAATGAGTCCACCCGCTATTTTATTTTCGGACCCCTGTATCAGGCTGGTGTAAACCTGTTCTCAACGGCTTTGAGACGTGAAAAGTTATTGCATAAGCCACCTCAAAACGTTCTATTTTTGGAGCCACCAATGCACTTAGACAATTTATTTATTTATTTTTTTATTTGTTACACGCCCAGATCCTCAGGTATCACGGCGTGGAAATAAGACAGCTTGGTAATTAGTAAAAAGTCAACAATACAATAGTTACATTAGTGGGCATTTGGTGCAGAGATACAATTTACAAATATTCACAACAATATTCAGTTGAATGGGATCCTATCTATAGATGCTAATATTGCTTGAATAACCAGGTTTTTAGCAGTTTCTTGTAAGCCGTGAAGGAGGATTCTTTCTTGATATTAATGGGTAGTGTGTTCCAGTGTTTGGGGGCTAGAGAGGTGAAGCTACTACCCCCAGCTCTGGTGGTTTTGAATCGAGGGGGGTCCAGAAGGACTTTGTCATTAGATCTTAGTGATCTCCTGTCAACTTTGTGGTGTAGAGTATTGTTGAGATAGATAGGTCCTTTTTTGGTCAGGCATTTGTATGTGATGAATAATGTTTTGAAGATAATTCTGGCTTTGATGGGGAGCCAGTGGGCGTCTTTCCTAGTCTTGGAGATATGGTCTGATTTTTTATGCCTAGAGCTGTCCTCAAGACTTTGTTTTGCAAGAGTTGCATTTTGGCTAGATTAGTGTTGGAGGTGCCTAGTAGTAATACATTACAATAGTCCAGTTTCAATAGGACCAGTGCTCTGGCTAGGGTGAGGCAATTTGCTGGGGTCAGAAATTGTCGGCTGAGAGCAATTAGTTTGGAGGTTAAGCCGTGGAGGAGGGGAGCGTTGATCTGTTTAGTCATGGTCAGGCTGGCTTCAATGTACACACCCAGTGTTTTAACTTGCTTCAGCACTGGAATGTTGGTGCCATCAATGTTGATTGCTGAGTAATTTGGGTGGAGGGTTGCTATTTTGGCTGGAGATCCTACGAAGAGGACTTCTGTCTTCTCATCGTTAAGACATAGACTGTTTAGCGCCATCCAGTTTTGTATGATGACATACATTTTATTGATTGTTACTGTGTCCTGGTCATAGTTTCCTGTAAGAGGTAGAATGATCTGGTGTCATCCGCAAAATTTGTGTATATGACACCCATATCGTCGAGTGCTGAGAACAGGAGTTTGGTATACGCGTTGTACAGCGTAGGAGAGAGGCAAGAGCCTTGGGGCACTCCTATGGGGACTGGGATGGGGTTGGCTGTTTCTTTACCAATGGACACTCTGGAGGTACAGTCGGTTAAGAAGGATTTCACCCAAGCAGTGGCTTCATTAGAGAAGTTAAACTCACGGGCAAGTGAGATGCAAAGTTTGTCATGGTCCACCAGGTCGAACGCGGCTGAGAGATCCAATAACAGGAGAATGCAGAGTTTCCCAGAATCTCTGATGGCATCCATCTGGATTTTGAGGTCCAAGAGAGCTGTTTCAGTGCTGTGGTTTGGCCTGAATCCTGATTGTCTGGTGCCGAGGAGCTGGTTAGTTTCCAGGTGGGTTTGAATTTGGTTGTAGGCTAGTTTGTCAATTATTTTGAGTAAAAAAGGAACCGTGGTTATGGGGCGATAGTTGGTCGGAATGGTGGGGTCTAGATTTGTTTTTTTGAGAAGCGGGTGACCCAAGCTTCTTTAATGCAGGTCGGAACTGTGTTGGAGTTAAATGAGGCATTGACAAATTTAGTAATGACGGGGGTCAGGGTAGTGGCACAGGCTTTGACTAATTTGGCTGGGACAGTGTCTCCTTTGCAGTTGGACGCTTTTAGTTTGGAAATGGTGTCAAATACGAGATCTTGGGTGACGGGTGTGAATTGGAATGGGGGGTTAGAGTTGTCACTGTAATGGGAACAGGGGTTGGGAGTCGGGGGGGTTTTGATAGCTAGGAGTAGTCTTTTAGAGTTGATTTTATTTTGCAGCACAGCAATTTTGGAGGCAAGTCCATCTTGTATTGTAGTACATCATTCTTTGCTTGTGTTGGTGGGTGTGTCGGTCGGAAGTGGATTTTCAAGTTCTCTAAGGATGGAGAAGAGTTCTTTGGAGTCTGATGCTGCATTGCTAATGCATCCTTTGAAGCTTATCCCTCACGCATTGCCTGCGACGAAAACATTCCTCTGAAAACCTCAATGCCTATAGCAGTCTTCCCAATCTGGCGTCCAAGTAGAAACATTTAACAGCATTGCCAGTCTTATCCCCCCTCCAATTGAACACGTGTATTGTCCTCAAATGTCTAAAAAGTAGACTGTGGCTGGGATATCAGAAGTATATCAGTCCTAAGCATTTGTTTCCCATCAGAAAATATAAAGCACATCTCTTCGAACAACAGGGTTTTTATCATGAGGACATATGATGAGATATGTTGTGTCGTGACAAGGGTTCAGTGCCCCTTTATCGACTTCTGAAGGTAAAGGTAGCCTGCACTACAGTGTATAAGCACTCTAGCAAGTATACTGCAGCTGCTAGCTATATGGGCTGTAGCAGATGGTACAAGTGTGTGTTCTGTGCAATCCGAAGGCTTAATCTTCCCCGGCTCCTTAAAAAAGTCTCTGACCGTACCAGCCGCTCACCATATTCCCAGGCAGCTGCTACTTGTCACACCTCATCCTCTGCACTATGGCCACCATGAGAATCTACTCTTTCTACTGCTCGCTTGGTTTTTCTGCATGGTAACAATCTTCTTTCTAGTTATTTGCATTGTTGTAAGCAGGTTTGCATGCCCTATCAGCCTGTTTTCAAAAAAGAATACTCTACAGCCGCATACTAATGCCAATAATATCCCCTCTGTGGGACTTTCTGTCTGTAACAGAACTACGCAGCCCTCATCATAGACACTTGCTGTGATGTGGCTGCTGAACCCAGGCTAGCAGGTCATTACCAGCCAGACTGGTCCACTGAGGCAGGTCTTATTGCGTCTGTATCGGAATGTATAAAATGATGCAGGCAATTTCATTTCTGAAAGAAGTCTGAAAATCAGACCCCCTTTCGTTAATGCTACATGGCAAAATTATAGCGCCCGCAAGAAACCTTTGCTGAGACAGGCTCCTAGCACCCTCAGCACCAGCCTTTCAGTTGAACATGGCAGGTTTAAAGGTATCATGTGCCTCGCTGACTGCTGCTGGAAAACTAAGATCCTGCAGGTAGAGGTGGCATTTTAAACTTCTTTACCTCTCTCTTTTTAAAGTTAATAATTGTATGCCTTATTCAGTCTGGTGGTAGGTAAATCTTTAAATATAAGCCATGGATGCTTGTGGAATTGGGCCTGCTAACAGCACAAGAATATACAGTGACAGCAATCTTATATCACTCTAGTGTCATCTCTTGTGAGCTGGGCCCAGCTATGACAGGACTGATGCATATTAGTTTCTGGCATAACTGTTTCCACAGATGCTATTTGGAATAATGGACAGGATGCTGCCTCTTTGATCCCCATGCAAGAAGAGCAACACATTCACTCAGGGCACCAGAACTTGCCTCAGCAGGTCTCCTGGGAACTAGTGCTTCAAAGTCAGCACTGTCTGAAAGCCACTCTCACAACAAGGTGCTGACCACTAGAGTTCCTTTGAAGTCAGCAGTCATGGCAAGGGGACAGGTTAGAGTAGCCAAAGAGGAGAGGTGGTCTGAAGGAAGGGTCCAACCATCTTGGTTTCTGTTAGGACTCTCTCTCTTTCCCTGTCCCCTCCATTTCCTGCAGGCAAGGTACTCTGGATGGGATGCCAGAATGCAAAGAGCACTTGTTACAAAACTCTGGATTATATCTCTTACAGCAGGCTCGCTTTGGACCAATCCCCTATGACTTTTTGCCATTGTAATGAGAGGGGCACCCCTTCATTCTTTGATTCATCTTTGGACTTTTACAAGGGTAAGAAGGATTCAATGGACCTGTGTTGTAAGTACTGGCTATTTCAAAGTCCTCTTCCATAGAGTTGAAGACAGACGACATCCAAGACAGCGGAGTGGTCTGTCCCATTAAAATCTCCAGGGAATAATAGGGGCCACTACTGCTGGACCAAGGCCTCACTATTGGCTGCACTGGTGCCTGGACCCTGTTCACCGGAGTCAGAGTGCAGAAGAGAAGGATTCCCCATTTCCTTGGATCCCCTGGGCTGGGACTCCCAGCAACACAGAAGCCCAGAAGCAGCTGGAATCCTGTTTCGTCACATCAAAACATCTTTCAAGTAGGATTGACTGCGCTCGCTGACAACGAGATGCCACAGGACCTCCGGTGCAGCTTTTGCCACTCTGTGCAAACTTCAAACTGCATGCTGAACTTCGAGCCATACAGACGCATAGAACCACTGGAAGCCATTGTCTCGCCATCTTGAATGCTGACTTAACCCATCAGGACATAGCACATTGGAACTGACTCTATCCCAACCACCAGTGGGATTGCTTTTACTCGAAACAGCTCAATATCGGCTCATTAGCTAAAGCACTAAGAAGCCATCAAGCACACAAAGGCGAAAAGAAAGGTACTGTGAAGAGGCCTTGTTCCCTAGGTTCACTTTTGGCACCTTAGTGAATTTTAAGCCCCCCTTTTCTACCTTTTCTCTTCCATGACGTAACCTTGAGCAGTGACATTGTTGGCAATTGACTGCCTGAACACCCCTGCTAACCAACCCAGAGTGCCCTTTTACAAAAATCTGCATTCTCTGTGTTCTTTTACAGTTGTGGGTTCATCTTCTAGTGCTTTCTAATAAGTCAATAAAACCTTATTACTGAAGTTGTTTGAGTTCCTACTATTATTAGCTTACACCTGTTGCGAGGTCAGGACTCACACAGGGGTTTGCAGTCCAAACCTTTTATTGTAATTCAGTAGGGTTCTGGGCAGCGATCTTTCAGCTCACCCCATCCAGCCAAATGACAACCCTTTGAATCTGAAACCTCCACCTCACTCCACACACCACAGAGGTTCCAGGTTCCATGTGCTGGATCTAAATGACACAAGAAAAACAAAACTATGTATATTAACTTTGATGAATAACATGGACCAACCTATTTACATACAATATTAACCTCCTTTCCTTCTGCTCAACAACAGACACACCCCTTTTGCAAATAACTGCCACTCTCTCCTTACTCCAAACACCTTGACAACTTCCATAGGCTCAGAGAATCTAGAGTTAACTATTCTCATCTTAACCGGCAACTTCACTTTGATGGTATCACATGGTCTTACATCAATACTACTGCAACAATTATTTTAATCAAATCTCCTTTTTGCGTTTTATCCGCTGACCAATACTCTTTCCCTCACACTTTCCACATCCACCTTCTCACACCTTTACCTACCAACCAACCCTGGCATAAATGGGTATTGGGCTTCCTGCCATGCAACAACTCAAAGGTGCCACACCAGTCACCATATGTGGAGTCAATCTATATTAAAAGGTTCTCTCCATGAAAGCCCTGATCCAATCCCCACCAGTGGCAATCGCAATCCTAATAACATCCATCAAAGTGTGGTTAAACCTTTCTACACACCCATTTCCCTGAGGATGATACAGTGCTGTCATCACTTGTTGAGACTCCCCCGCGACTCAGGTTAGTAAAGAGTCTCCCAGAACCCCTTGTTTTGAATCACTTGTTCTATACCATATCTCTCCAAAGATTATCTGAATTCCTTTGACACTAACTGTGGACCATTGTCTGAAAAGCAACACAAAGAAAGCCCCTTTCGGCAAAATATGGGTTTCAAAGGTCTGATTATGCTGTTTGAGGTAACTTCTTTGAGCACACAAACCTCTGGCCATTTTGATAGCAAATCCATTACTACCATTAGATACGTGTCCCTAAAGCTGCTAACATTGACCGGGCCCAACAAATCTAAAGCAATCTCATCCCATGACATTTTGGGACTCTCGCCTTTATGGGTGGCTTCCATACCCTGAGTCCTTTGTCACTGTCCACACAATCAGACATCCCTTTACCACATCCTCCACTTCCTTATCAACTCCCGGCCACCAAAAATCAGCTCTTATCAAAGCTTTGGTTCTTGCTATGGAACACAACTCAATTACTGCATTCCTCATGTCCTCCAGAACCACCAATCTATGACCTCAGTACAAATATGAATATCTCACACACAACTCATCGTTCACCTTCCTGTACTCTCTCACATTCTCATCACCGTTGACATGTGAATTTGTTTGTACCAAATCCAAAACTGCATAATAAGCACCATCATTGTTGCATGCCGCATCCCACTCTTTTTGCTTGATGCTCTCTCATACTTGAAAAATCTCAGCCACTTCCTCCTCACAGTCATCAACACAATCACCTGCCAACTGATGACACACCGCAACTTGGAAAGCGTATCAACAACAATATTGTTTCTTCCTTGAACATGTTCAACATGAAATCGTAGACCCTGTAAACCTCTGACCCATTTCATCCTTCTCGACAAACCTTCCAACCCTCCTTTGTTGAAGATGGAAAGGAGCAGTTTGTGATCAGTTCCTACCACAAACTCTCGACCCCACACATACATTTTAAATTTGTTAACTGCCCGCATGCACGCCACTGCTTTTCTATCCACCACGATAATCTCTTTTCCGCCTCCTTTAAAATCCTAGAGGCAAAAGCTATGGTTAACAATTCTCCTTTATCTTCCTGCATCAAAACAGCCCCCAGGCCAGTATCATTCGCATCCACATAAATCAATGTTTTCCGTACTTCCACAAAACCATATAAAACAAGTGCATCAACAATATATTGCTTCACGCTCTCAAATTCTGAGGTACATTCGCCATCCCAGCAAAATGTCACACCCTTTTCAGTGAGCTTTCTCGAGTTATTTGTTTTATCAGCCAAACTCTCTATGAACTGCTACAAAACTCCACCAGACCCAAGAAAGGGGCCATTTCTTGGCCTCAACATCCCCCTGAGCACCTCCACTGTATCATGTTTGGATCTTACACCTTCCACAGACATTTCATGGCCTAAACAGGTCACTTTGTCCCTCTGAAAGTACATTTCTCTCTGGCAATTTTTAACCCTGCCTCCATCAAAATCTCAAGCACCCTTTTCAATCGCTTATCATGTTCTTCTAAATTCACCCCACACACCAACATATCATCCTGATAGAATAACACTCCTTTCTCATTCCCCAACAACCTATGCATAACATTCTGAAAAACGCTAGCCACTGAAACTAGCCCAAGCAGCATTCTTCTGCATATGAACAGCCCAATGCGAGTCATAAAAGCTGTTAAGTCCATTGAGTTGTCATGCAATTCAATCTGGTAATAAGCGGCTCCCAGATCCAGAATTGAGAACACCTGAGCACCAGCAATAGCTGCCAAAACATCAACTATTCTTGGCAAAGGAACATTTTCTGCAACTACATTCCTGTTCAGATTCCATAAGTCAATACAAAGTCTCACCGATCCATTAGGTTTCCTTACTACAACTATCAGGCTAACCCATTCAGAGGCTTCAGATTTATCCACAATGCATTCCTTTTCAATCCTTGTAATCTCTTCTTTACCTTCTTTTTGTAGGGCTAAAGGTACCACCCGCAATTTTGAAGAAATCAGAAATGCTTCCTGTTTGAGTCTAATGTGATGCACAATACCCTTGAGGCAGCCAAGTCTTTTGTCAAATACTTCTGGATACCATTCTCAGATCTCCATTATATCCTTGTAGCACTCTGTCTTTTGGACTGACAACACTTGCTTTGGATGATGCAGGTCCAATCTGATTTCTAATTCTGCCTGCTTGTCCCAGGACAACAATTCCCCTCCTTTTGTTGCTACATACACCTTGGTCAAGGCTCTCCTACCTTTAAATTTCAGTTCTACCTTCAACTGTCACACATTGTCAATGAGAAGATCTCTCTAGGCATTCACCCTGATCTCTGGTTCCTGTAGTGTACAGCAATTACATTCTCTTCTCCACACTTGAAAGCTCATAAAAGCGTAGTCCGCACCACTGTCTATCAACATGGATATGTGAACTCCATTTACAGACACTAAGGCATAGGGCTTGCTTCCTTTCACTTTTCCTGAAATAGCCTGCACCAGATTGACCACTTGTCTGCCCATGCATACGTAATCCTCGCCATCATCCTCTTCGTAAACCTCCCTCACTTGTCCAAATGATCTGAGGTTTTTGCAGCATCGGGCAAGATGTCCCTTGCGTCCACACTCCCGGCAGACTATGTGTATTGCCACACATTCTTTGTCATTGGCCAGATGGGTGCCACTACCACACCTGTAACATTTCCTCTTCTGCTCGAATTTAGGCTCCATCTTCAGGACACCCCATGGACGTCCTGGACTTTTATTGGTCCTAGGCACCACCTCCCCCTGTGTTTCCTTTCCTTCCCTGTCACTTCTCTTCCCTGGTGCAGACCTTTGCTTCTGAGGTGACTTAGAGGGTTTGTTCACTGAGGCTTCGTCTGAGGCCGGCTTGTGATTGTCACTATTTTTCTCTCCATGAAGTTCCGTGATGCCAAGTTCTGTATGTTTTATTTTCTTCGCAATTTCAATGGCTCATGCCAGGGTTGGATTACGCTTGTTCCACATTCCGTCTCGTATATTGTCGTTGGTGCACTTGATCATCTGATGTGTTCTTGAAAGTGTGTGAATTGACACTTCACCGCCAAGCCACGTAGCACTGTAATTAATTCCTCAATGCACTCGCCCACTTTTTTGATCCCTGGTGGCAAAGTGGTAGCGAGCAAGTATAATATTCTCTTGTACTTCATAATGTTTATCAAGCATTGCCTATTTCTTTCATACAGCCCCATATTTTCATTAACCAACAGGTTCAGGCAGTTTTTGGAGAATTTTCTGGCCAGCTGAGCAAAGGCAATGATATAACAGTACCTCTTTCCTCTCATTGGAATACTTAGCACCAAACACTGCCCACTCATACTTGGTAAAACCATCTCTCCAGTCAGACCATTGCACTTTATGTTCGCTGGGAAATGGCAGAAAAATACAGGTCCAGGCACATTGGCCATTATATACTGATCCTGCCACCACAAAAATGTATCAACTCCTAATGTCTGCAGGCTTCCTTTCAATCTCTTTTACAGTGTGAGAGTTATTCAAGATGTGCCCCCCCCCTTGCTGTTGGGAAGTCAAAGTGGTCTTCTGTACATCAAATATCCTTTGTAAATTAGAGCTTTCTTTATTTGGATATGCTGTGCTTTAATGCTTAACCACATTCTTAATCTCTTTAACGTGGGTTTAAATGTACCTCATTTGCCCTTACATCAACTCTCTTTATTAACTTGCAGTGTTGCTGTAGCTCCGTGCAGCGCAAGGAAGCTGCTGACATGCTTTGCTCCCAATCCTAAAAGATACTGTTGCTTCGTTGTCGGCTGCTTGCTGTGACAACATCTCTATGGCAATGTCATGCAATCACAGCTATCTGAGTAGATCAATGCGGATGTAAACAAACTATTAAAAAGAAATGTCTACACGTAGACTTGATGCTCCTGGGTGCTTTCCTCTAGCACCAGAGGAAGCATCACAGTTCAGCGCTGCTCGAGAGGAATGGCGGGCAAAGGGTGCGCGCTTAGCACGAGGACGCGTTTTTGTCCCCTTGGCTCTGCCAACCGCTGTCACCTCTGGGGCTCTCCTGCAGGGATGCCAGCCCTGGTAGCAGTAACCGCAGTCCGACATTCTCAGGAGGTCAACTGGCAGAAACGGGCCTCTCTCGCCAGCGCCGGGACGTTTCCTGGCCTTTCAACAGCGCCGTCTTCTCTACAGCTGTCATCGACACTGAAGGCTGGAGGTCACTGCCCCTCTTACCAGCGCATCGCCATTTGTCGCGAGGTAAGGACTTATACAGTCGGGGGTTGCAGTCCAAACTTTTTACTCTAATTCAGTAGGGTTCTGGGCAGCGACCTCTCAGCTCACCCCATCCAACCAACTGACAACCCTCAGAACCTGGAACCTCCACCTCACTCCAGACCCTCAGAGGTTCCAGGTTCTATGTTCTGGATCTAAAGGACATAAGAACTATGTACAATAAAATTGATGAATAACATGGACCAACCTATTTACATGCAACATGGCCCAGAGTATGTACTTGCTGTGTACTCCTACCAACATCTCCTTTTGAAAGTGTAGCCTGTCCTAGGCCTGCACTATAAAAAGTGGTGAAGGAAGTATAACTGTCAGGCTTTACCTGTTTCTCCTTTATGATTGGGATCATTGCTAGTTTTGTGGTAATGTGGGGCTTAGAAGGTGGTTTTGCCACTACTCATCCCTTAAGTCCTGCAGAGCAGCAGTCATTTCATCACAACCTCGAAAGTGATTAGGTGCAATGGGGGACCGTGTTCAACTTACACAATCTTGGCTTAGCTACACTGTTGGGCTTCCAGAGCCTAGGCAAAACTGAGCAAGGGAGCGCGACAGCAGTAGTTCACATAAAATCCAGGGTTTGTTTCTAACAAGATGATGCATGGCAGAAAAGGACCATAAACACATTTTTGAGGACCTCCCTTACTTTGTTACCCTTTTAATAGAGGCATAATTTAAAGGTGGGTGGGGCTAGCAGCTTCCACTCCTATGTTGGTGCTTGATTGTCTGTCCATTCATTCGTTAACCCTGGCCTTTAAACAGTAAGTACGGCTGGTCAGATAGCACAGCGAGTAGAGTGCTTGCTTTGACATCTGTGCAGAGCCTGCCAACACAGGTTTGAATCCCGGCAGGGCCAAACTCAGCCATCTTTCTGAGGCTGATAAATGAGCACCGCACACGGTGGGTAATAAGCAGCACTGAGATGCCTGAGGGTTCGTAGCACTATATACATGCAAATCATTAATTCAATTGCGCCTGTCTTCAGTTACTACAATACACGCATCAGCTTCAAGTTTTCTAGAAGCACTATTTTAGGATCTGTTCGAACAATTTCGGCAACGTCACTTCCTTTGGCGTCAACAGGGCTCAAAGGATACGTCATGTCCCTTCCATACTTGGATGAAATGATATTTACCCACCTGCCCTTCAATTGGCCACGACTTGCACCCCTCCATGCCAGCGATACGCCCTGTTGCTGAGGGAACACGAGAACAAGGCCGCTACTCAGGGATTTTGTTGCCATCAGTCCCCGGACTGGTCATTTACTCTCAATGATAGGTGTATAAACAATCCGCCCTCTGTGATTCAGTCCCCGCGCAGGCTTTTGGGAGTAAGTGTAGCCCAGAGCTCGCGGACTGGAGGAGAAGAAGGATACATTTACAGAGCCGACTCCCTGCCAAACCACTGGTGTGAGCATAATCTCCATATGCGATCATTAGAGGATAATATCGGCGGGCTGTCAGGAGGAAGCCCAGCGGCCCAGTCCTGCACGCCGCCTTGCCAGAAAATGGCGTGTAACGCATGTAATCACTGGGTGTGGGCTGGGAAGTAGGAACTCCCCACTTATCTTGCAAAGGAAGCGAAAGCGAAGCAAAAACAGCCAGCAGCTGACAGACACCGACTGGGGCACGGTTTTTACGGGCATTAGCTTTACCATGTTGAAGAGTTTTTGGGTTGTTTTTCTGTTGCTTTTTATGTCTGGTTTTCCACTGTGCTATGTGATTTCTTCGATTTTTTTTCGAAATCATCAAATATCTTTTACTTTTTTTTTTTTACTGGAAGATTTTGCCGCAAATGTATGCAGTGGACACCCCCTGCGGCTCACCCCTAAACCCTCATACATTAATGATACACCTAAACCACACCCCACTTATATTTGCAGCAAAATCCACTCTACAAAATTCTCTGATTTCCACCTCGATGAAATCTACTGCAGCACAATCCCCCTATCCCGTTTTCCACATGATGCCATGTGACTGTGCAGCCATCATGACCAAGTCAACATGCAGAACTCCAGGGGTGTTGCTAGGTCTGAAAAGGATCCGGGTCTAGCTAATGTCATGACTGTCGGGATTGGGGGCTAGCTAGCCGTTTGGTTCTAGCCCCTGAGCTTCTATCCGGGGCTACAACCAAGAGACCCAGGGCTATAGCCCCCTCCCCACCAAGCCCCTTCCTAGCAACACCTCTGCTGAACTCCCATCACGCTTGCCTTTAAATGTTAGCTAGATGGGATTGGTATCCTTCTACATAATATGGAACGCCTTTGTTCCATGGTCTTGGTTGCCATCTAAACCCTAATACGGAATTCAATTTATGAACCCGATCAAGCTTTCATGTGTTTACATGAAGTCAATCGCACAGCGATTTAGGCTGAAAAACTAAAGTCTACTGCACTGCATGCATGCATGCAGATGCTTCCGGCTGGGCTAAGAGCAAGGCCGGCATGTCAATGCCCAGCGGAAAGAGAGATCCAACATCAAATCGAATTCACATGTATTAAAGTGTTTAAAAAAACACTGAACAGTGTAGCAACATAGTTATACAGGAAAGGCCAGGTGGAATAAAAATGGTCCCAACAGCGAGTCAATGTGGGAGGTTTAGCAATCCAAAGCTCAGCACCACTGTTGAGAGGGCACCCTCACCATTCCCTCAGAGTTGGAAGAAACATCTTTAGCACCGTGGGGCACATCCCCTTTGATAACCGTAGGTTTTGAGGAGGTGAAAAACACCTGCTGATGAACTGGTCCAGTTTGCGTCAAGGGTTTAAAGGCCCTAAGGGCCAACTCGTTCTTCACGCAGTACACTAATTGAAGCCAGTGGGGATTGTGTACAGAAACAAGAAAGACGCTGCCCTAAAACAGTGGGGCGTGGAGATAAGAATATACTACCTCATCGCATCACACTCACCCTACCCCCACCACAGGATAATCCATTGCACCAGGGCTCAAAGCCAAAATCCTCTTTGCCGCTCTGAGCCACGACTGGCTATGAACAGTTCTGATCACTGACCGGTGCTTCCCACTTCTTCCATCTCCTCTAGAGCTCTTTCGTTACCCAGGTGACAAGGTCTTGGTAATGGATATCACCCTAGCGTGCCGAGAAACCAACATCTTCATCTTCAAGTCGCCCAGAACACAGCAGCCAGACTCGTACATCAGAAGAAACCCCATCATCCTGACCTCAAGGGACCCCGCACTGGCTGTGATGTTCTATGTTTCACCTACAGAGCACAGCATGGAAAGGACGCTGCAATAAAATAAGCCCCTACAACCAAGGATGCTCCCTCTAATCAGACAATTAAAATGTACTCAGTATGCGCATACCTCTCCAACACCAATGGATGACAATACTCCACAGTTCAGCAAGCCAGAGCGCTGCTTGAAATGTATTGCAAGTGCACCTCTTCTAGTCACGACGTGCTCGGATTTAATTCGGTTCACAGTATGAAGCTATCCAATCCTCCCCACGATGCCATACACCACCATTGTGGTGTTGGGCTCAGAATGCATGCCTTTTAACATACTCCCTCCCTCGTAGTGCGCTGCAGCCAGCATTGACAAGGGAATTACCTAATACTGCGAGAGCACCATGCTCCCCGAACTGTAACCGAAGAGTACCCTGTCCACCAATGCTGGAGGAGCTCAACATCTATTTCAATTGGCATCCGTTTTGTTCAGAATGACTGCGCACAAAGCTGCCCTCTCCAGTGAGCCTACTGATCAAACATCATGCACATGTATTGCTCATGGCGATGGACCGAAAATGGAAATTTGGAAGCTCGAGTCTTCCTTAAAAGGGTGGTATTCATTATTATTATTATTATTATTATTATTATTATTATAATAATTGGTTATTTATAGCGTGCTTAAAACCCAGATCTTTCTAAGCACGGACCCGGGGATAGAACCTGTGTTGTTCAATGTCGTCTTGCTTCCAATGGGAGCAGTGGACATCACAACAATTGGTCTAGCCTGCCTTTGCTTCCTTTCCATTTTAATTGTTTCTCTCAGGAGTTGTAAGGTACACATTGTTTTCCCGGGTTTACACAAAATGACCAAATTTAAAATTCCGAATGGGAGATTTGGTCAAATTTCGGTCGTATGAAAAGTTTGCACGACCAAAATTGTCTACCAAATCCCCCATCCGATGGCATTATAATGAACAAGGGCAGCAGGGGCTGCAGGGGTGTCCCCGGCACCCTTGTCCACTATAATGTCAGCAGGGTAGCCGTTTGCGTACATGAAAAAAAAGTTACAAAAAGAAAAGGACCCTGCGGCACCAATTCCCGATCATAGAAGTAAATGGGAACAGGCGTTGCAGGGATACAGCGATTGGCAGCACACATCGAAGTGTGCCGCCACAACATAAGTAAGGGGGGGTGGGAGGGAGCGGGTAAACCGCTACATTTCTTTCGCCCACAGTATTTTTCATTACTGTAAATCAACCCAAATACCTTTTTCCAACTACATGTTCAACGTATATGTATGTGGTGATTTGTTATTAGCTTAGATGAGCTTTCAATATTACTCTCCATTTAACAAACCTTTTGTGGCTTGCCTCCTGGTATCTAAGTTAAACCTTTGCTTCTCTTCCCATTATTTATATTATTATTAGAGTGTTTATTGAGCGTGGACCTAACTTTGGGACGCAATGGAGCACACAGTGAGGGAAGCAGAGAAAAAGGTAGCAGGAACTAACTAGGGAGGGCGAGGGTGGGCAATTGGCAGCAAGGGATCTACAAGCAACAAGGGGAGGAGGCAGTGGGGAGTAGATCGCCCAATATCAGGTAGGGTGGGGAGTGCAGAGTGTGTGGACCGAGGTGTTAGGGAGGAGCCATTCCTTGAAGAGTACAGTCTTAAACTCTTTCCTGAACTGTAGAAGTGATGCTGCAAGTCTGATGCTGATGGGGTCGAGGTTCCAGAGTCTTGGAGCATAGACAGAGAAGGCCTGTCTTCTCACTCTTTCCTTCCTACACCATCAGAGTTCAAGACTGCACATTTCCTTACTTCTGGTGGATCACAGGCCTTCAGCGATGCTCAGTTTCACAGTACGGTGGCATGGGGACTTCAGGGTGACAGCCTTGTAGATTATGCAACCTGATTTGAAGATGTTACAGGCTTGCTGCGAGAGCCAGTGCAGTTGGTTGAGGATCCAGGTCATGAGGTCAAATTTGCAAAGTCCTTTAATGCAGGACACATCTCAGGGGTGATAGGGTAGTCACTAGAAGGCCTTCCAAAGGGCATTGCCAACATCCAGGTTGGAGAGGACCAAGGGATTTGTACAGCAGATCTCAGGTTGTTTTCGTGTATGAAGGGCATGATTTTACCACAGAGAGAAAGTTGGTACCAAGCAGTTTGTGTCTTCCTTGCTATGTGCTGTTTGAACGTGAGGTGCCTGTCGATGGTGAACCCAAGGGACTTGGCACAGGTGGCCAGCTGCGGTGTGAGGCCCTCTAGCTTCATAGCAGAGAGCCAGGTCTGGATGTCATAGCGTCAGTGTTGTTGATCAGCAGGAGGAATTCATCCTTGGAGGGGTTGAGCTTTAGTTGAGTACTGAACATCCAGGAATAGATCAATGTGAGGCAGGTCTTGAGCCTGTGGATGTCTTCATTGGAGGATAACTTGAGGCAGATATGCATTTTATCTGTGTATTGGTGGATGTTGTGTGGGTGGAGGAGGGTTCAGAATGGTTCCATGTAAATACTGAAGATCCTGGGGGACAGGATGGATGCATGTGGGACTCCACAGGTGATGGATAGAGTTGATGATCTGGAAGAATCCATTTGTATGAACTGTTGGTGATTAGCAAGGTAGGATTTGATCCAGATGAGGAGGATCCTGCTGCTCTCCATGCAGCAATACTGTTTCGCAGTGAGTCTCTGGTGGTCTACTGTGTCAAATGCTGCTGAGAGGTCAAGGAGAACTAGGAAGCAAGGATGGCCATCATCGATAATTTTAAGGGCATCAACGCATGTGCTGGAGGAGTTGTGTGGCTACTGCCTTCTCAATTACCTTCCTAAGGGAAGATGGGTGAGGGGTTGGTAGTTGTTGAGATCGTCAGGGTCCAGTGTTGGTTTCTTGAGAAGGGGGAGGATTTGTCCAGTCTTGAGAGTGGAGTCCATTCATGTTGTCCCTACATAAAAGGCACAATACAGAAAGGCAGCATGAAATAGGGCATGCATGCAATTCTGTCCCGGACATCACTCATTCACAGGCAACTATGGCTCATCTTGGTAAGGCCAAGACATATGACCATGCTGTCTTGCCACAGGATATAGCGAAAGTAATGTTGTGCAACATGTCTCATTTTCCAGTAGATATCTGATGCACCTAAATCACTGCGCCAATCTCTTGTCATCATTCAACATGCTATGACCATCGCAAGACAATAAAATAATTCAATACATGGGATTGCCATTTTCTATGTATCAGCAAAGACGCAGGGGTAAAAACCTAGTAGTACAGGTCCCTACAATCGGAAATGTTCTTAAGCTATTGTTGAGGACTTAGCCCAACAACCTATTCTTCAGAAGGTTTTCTGAAAACTGATTGACTTTTTCAGATAGGTAACTGAGTGCTGACTGATATCATAGGAGGCAGCGATTGAGTGATGCAGGATGAAGGATCCAACGTGCATCTTGAATGGCCTCTGATGGGCTTCATCACACCATATACCCGAATCGTAGCCACACTAAATACTATCACTGTGCCCCAAATGTTTAATTAACCTCCACTTTAATAATAGGATCTTGTGACCTGTTCTTATTCACAAACCCTCCTGCAACATCCTCCAGGACAGTGAGTGAATGGGTTTGTTTCTTAAGTGCACCATTACATGGGGAAACCACCTCGAGGTCCTAATCATCCAAACACAGCTCCTTCCGTTTCGTCCGCCTGAGTGTAGAACTCAGGTAGCCACTTCCTCTATTATGGGGGCGTTTGACTGCTACAATGGGATCTATCTTGGACAGCCCCTGTTCCAGATGAAACGACAAGTCTTGTAGAACCTAGTGGCTCGGCTAGCTGTTGATGCCCCTCACTTTTCTTCTGCTCCACTGGCTCCCTGTCTGCTCCCATATAAAATTTAAGGTGCTGTGCATGACACATCACGCTTAACACAACGTTGAGCCTTACATTTGCAGGAGAAAGTATCACGTTACCAACCTGGCAGGCCTTTACGTTCTGCCTCCAAGAATCTGTTGAAGGTCCCTCGTTACCTAAGAACACGCCTTGGTGGTTGCTCTTTTTGTTATCTGGGGCCTACCTAGTGGAACGCTCTCCCGGAAACTCTTCGAAGAAATAATCGGCAATGTTTATTTCCAAAAGGGTCTAAAAACTTTTCTGTTTCAATTGCGGTGATGGCTTTCCTCTCCTGTGTGTGTGTTGTCTTTGCCGGTCTTCTTGTTTTGCTTCCTGTAGCGCGTTGATGCACTTGGGCCTTAGCAGCGATGTATAAAACTCATATGCATACATACATACACAAAAAGTGATCTGTCTTGACAAGGAGGCTTACAACACAGTGTTCCTCAGGTCTCAGACCCAAAGGGCGAGAAGCTCATGCACCTGGAATTTTGTATTTCCCAAGGTGAACACCTTGAAAGGAAGAGATGCTAAGAGAATGTCAGAGTGCACGTAGAACAAACAGTATTTCTCGATTCCCTTATCCGGGTATGCCGTTGCCAGCACATGCAAGGACCTCAGGGGTCACGCAGCAAATTTACATACGTTATTCGGCTCTGCACTGAAAGAAAGTGAGGAGTGGTCGAAGTGAGCAGGAGCGGTTGGGAGCGGTACTCCTCTACCTTTTTAAATTAAGTTTTACAGCTGCTATACTTTTATTTTAAAAAGAAACCGTTCTCCAACAGCTTCGTTTTAAAATAACAGTGTAGGAAGAAGTTGAAACTTGCACTTTCAGTGCACTGCACTGAATATTCCCTTAAACACCAGGCAAATGTGTTTGGGGGTTTGTATTGTGCATGGGAGGGGACAGGGCAATGGGGTTTGTGAGGAGTGGGCCAGGCCAGCAGGAAACATAGTTCCACTACTTCTTTTCTTACACTTCAACCACTGATACAAGATACCTATCATGCAAACCTGCCACTAGGCTGGCAGTGTTGTTTTGTGATGGACGACTGTGCTGATGTTAGTTGGCCAGTGCCCTGGAGAAAGGCTGTTGCGGTCATTGAGCTGAGCATCAGCCAGTGTCCTGAAGCTGATGCTGATCCTCCAGACCATAGAGGAATACAGAAGGGCGGACCAAGCTAAATGCTCAGTCCTCCCACACCCTACTACACTTTCGTCTGCAATACCACCTGTGAAAGGTAATTTCACCGGCGCTCGGCCGGTTCATAATAAGAGGCGGCCATTTTGCATATTGCTTTTGGGTTAAACAAGTTGTGCAGCACAGCCAGGAATTATCTGTGGCTGGTTGTAGGACACAATTTCTGATCCGTCCTCCCCTCAGTCAGTATTTACTTTTCTGGGTAAGGCACGTAATACTTACTACCCTTACTTAAATGGATAAAGCACCCTCTGAAACCCCTAGGGGGGGTCGGCATAACACTCCTCCCGATATTAAAACATGGGACGAGTTCTTGACATGCACTCCCACTGTGACCACCCGCAGAAGGAACAATGCACTATCAGAAGTGCTTGTACAAAGTGCTAAAAGGAGATTGAAACTCCAATTAGAACATCTTGCCATTTCTGAAATATTGGATACCAATAAAGACATTAACGGTGACACTGGGAAGGACGCACATGGCGGTTGTGCTTCCCCTTGCATGCCCACACCTAAAGCATTGAACTTTATTGAGTTGGATGTTACCAACATGGATGGCTGTAATACCAAGGGTGTCCTAGCTCCAGAGAAGCACACTGGGGTTGCTGATCCGGGGAGTCTATCGCTCTGGTGCCAATTCAAGGAACAGATGTTGCTAGACATCACAGCTTGCATGAATTTTGGAGACCTCCACAGATGGACGTCACGCACCTGCTCCAAGGAACACACCCTAGCAGGGCTTTTTCAGCAAATACCCATTCAGGTGGCATCTGACTTTGTTGAGAAGACGACTCAAAGCTCCCCCTTTACACATGTGGCACGGAAATGCTGCCAGACAGACAGTGGCTTGCCCTCTACAACTGGCTCCCTCCGGCAGGAAGAGTTAGTTACGCCTGTTCTGATTCCTGGGGTAGCACCTCCATGGGTTGCTACTAAATTGCCACTTACCATCTTAGGTGCAACTCCCCTTAAGAAATCAGTTAAATACACGTATGCTCATTTCTCGCATACAAGGAAGCAATCTATGCCCAACATTGAGAACAACGACATTAAAGCCTTTGTATTGGACCAGAGGAACCTTGTCATAACCAATGTGGGGAAGGTAGAAGGTACAGAGACCAGAGAATCGCTACGGAATAAAGTTCTGGCCTGGCTTCGCCAGCGAACTGGACCTGGAGTGGTTAGAACCCTGGTCTTGAAGTTTGTACGTAGGGTGGATCTGAGTAATTGGTGCTCTGAGCCATCCAGTGACTGTCTTAGTGGGATGCGTGTTTACCAGACATTCCTCAGGCATTGTAAATATATTCCCAGGGGTGGGTCAAACTGTAAATTAATATTGTAATACCCCTCCTAGATATTGCTAGTTTTTACGGAGTTTTGGCTACAAGCTGGTAAGGGAGGTAGTCACATTTAAGTAAGAGATAAAATTGCTCAGTTTTGCCCGTTTCTAGTTTATTATAATGCCTTAGAAGCATTATTTTTGAGATTGTGCTGCTTAGCTAGATCAGCGGCATTAGGTTTTGTCAATTGTGATGTTTCTGTATGCAGCAGTACTGTGACTACGTTTGTTCTGTGTCTTTGTTTTATGCAACGCGCCTTGATGCCCACGGGCTTTGGCGCTATATAAATGTACAAATAAATAAAAATAAATAAATAAGGGCCAGCAGAATGTCTGCCCACACACCGGAATTCAACACAATCCCTCTAGACTACAGCCAGCCACCCGGAACATAATGCACAGGATTCTGCATGTTCTTTCCTGTAAAGTGGTATGGACAAAAAAGAGGCACATGTTGGATTGGATAACATAGAAATCGTGCTAATCAGTGCGGGCTACGAGTTCTGGTGATCCTGGCTGAAAAGCATAGTATTCCCGACAACTGAAGTGGGCACAAAGCTCCTTTGCCCCAATTTGCTGGAACGTTCTGTGCACCCCGATTGCCTGTAACAATCAAGCCCCTAAAAAACAGGAATTTCATTAAAATGGAAGACCATTGAGATGGCAATACTGCTGTTTAGACCCAGCCAGGTTGCAGATGGTTTGGAATGCCCCCATTCTGTGATTGCCCTGGGCATTACACCAGGCTGGTGTTTGACTCACCCATAATTCTGACTTGAAATTCAGAGCTATCCATAAAAGCCATTCTGTATCGAGGTGATAAAGCCTGCACCAGAGGGCTCTAATGTGTGGTAGGTTACCACCATCCAAGGTAGTGGTCCTGAGCCGAAGTTGAGGGCCTCTAATGAGGGTGAAGGTCATCAAACGAACAATAGAGCCTGATGGTAAGGACTGTAATGCTGTTAAAGCATGTACAGAGAAAACATTGGGACGAATCGCATGTGTCTTACTGTGACAGAGCTTGTGCTTTTCTCCTTGCCGAGAGCCCACTGTGTGCACATCCCTAAAGAGAAGCTTGGAATGCGGCCTTTGCAGGCAGTTAGAGCCTCCATTGCAGCTTGCTGATTGGCTAGAGAGCTGGAAACTGAGAAGATTACAAAGGTGGGTTGTCCAACTTCGGGCCTCAAGGGCCCGAATCCTGAGAGGTTTTCAGGATATCCCTCGTTAACTTTCGTGAGGAAAAATTTGCATATTTAGAATCATTGTATGCAAATTGATCTCATGAATATTAATGAGGGGTATCCTGAAAACCCGAGGCCTGGAGTTGGACAACCCTACGTGACTTTCTGATTGTCTAGAGGGAAGAAGATATACTCTAATAGAAAATGGGACTCTCTTTCCAGAGAGAGTCTATGTTGCTTCCAGACTGTAAATCAGAGTGTTACCCCACCCCCGCCCTCTGGCGGTAGCTATGTTTCTGGTTATCTTCTGCCTCAAACGCACCATTGAAGGCGTGAGCCATTGCAGTTGTGAACGCTTGTGCAGTTCCAATTTCGAACTGACAGCTGAGCTGCGGCCCGCGAAGGAGAATAAACTCTGGCTTCCATTCGATCAAATATAATCTGACAGGGGAACAGAAACTCGCCGCACTCCCGGGTAAAATATATTGCACTTAATCTCCTGAAAAAGTTGCCTTGGAATTTCAAACTCTTCTCATATGTGCCAGGTAACACAAGAAATTGGACTTTTTAAAAGGAAATAAAAAAGAGACGGGTGTCTGACTTCAAGTGCAATGCAACAGAATAAAGCTTGACGGAAAGGAAAATTATAATTACGGCTCTGCACGTACGATAGATACGGCAGAGGCACAGCTCTTTTGACCAAATAAGGCCAGAATTCTGCAGTGAGCATCTCACAGTGGAAGGTAATATTTTACGACCAAATTCTCAGTTTTACTTTACGTATTCTCGGTGTGTTTATTTGCAGAGCGACACACACGCACACACAAGCATATTTAGAGATATTTTTTGCGGAATCATCGCCCAACCCCCGACCCCCTTTTGGAGCAAGGAAAGCCCTTTTTAATAAAGGCACTTTCATCAGTGTTAACATCAACTTTGAGTTCGGACAAAGAGAATGTTTGACTGTCCAACTCTTCAATCTGGACCGATCTGTGTCACAGCCAATAGAAAGTAGGTATGTGTCACAGCCAATAGAAAGTATACATTCATTGCTGATACCGTCCATTGGCTCAGAAGAGCATGAGCGCCCTGCCCCAGGCATCCGGACGCGTTAGGTGTGCAATGGACCTTAGCCATTTCAGTTTCTTTTGCATTTCTGTATCGGGTCCTTCTTTAAATGAGCCCCCGTTTTACGAAGTCGACCAATTGGTCCCTGCCGCAAAGAAGCTAAGGTTTTTGGGAGGAGATGGTGGGAGAATATCATCCAGGTCTGAAATTAAAAGCATCTGCCCTCACTCCAACAATCCAATTAGTAAAAGTATAGGGTTAACAACCGAAAGAGAAGAAGGAAAGATGGACCCGGTGATGGCCACCATAGAGCTACACAAGCATGGGTGCAGGTAGTTGATAGTGTGCCAACATTAGGACATGGGTATCTTAAACTCAGCGGCATAACAGACTCCCCGGAAGGCCTTGCTAGGCAGGGCTCCCCACTCCCTTAAAGGGCCTGTTTGGCCAAAGAGCTCAGTATGTCTATGGGTGCTGGGTGGCACAGGGCCAGCCACCAGGGTTTGCTACAGGCCCAGTTCGTATTATCGTACGCCAATGGTTCAACTGCAGGGTCAATGGCTGTGGCCCTATACGCTGTCATTTGCCCTTCTCTGTAGCCAAGTCCCTATTTTGATCTCACTTCCATTTAGCATTTACGTAGACTGGCCATTCGTTGCCGGTTCAGAGTAGGAGAACCAGATCAACAGTGGTATTGGTACTGTTCAGCTTGGTTTTGATTAGCCTCCTTAATGCCATACAGGCCTCCTCCTTAGGTCTGATAACAAGGCGATGGAGCCAGTCTTGGTGCAAAGTAGGTTAAGGATTTGCCTCTGGTTTCATAACATTTGGGCACAATGAAAGCTGTGGTTTTGCTGCATCTGACCCTGCAACAAAGATAATATAGACTTATCTCGACTTTGATGTATTTTGGGGCTCTGTCATATACATTCTTAAAGAAAGGAGGGTGGCTCAGGGCTGGCCCTGAATGTTATGTAATTTCAAAAGTCATAACCACGGGACATGTGCACCTGGTCAATCTTCAGGTGCTGGGCGGGATCAGGAAACTTACAGTATGAGAAGTCACCAGGTGACAGAGAAAGTAACTACTGGAAATAGATGCATAGTGTTTGTGTAGCATGCAAGAAGGTTTTGGATAAATTACCTTAGGAGGATTGCAACAGCCTTGTTTGCCATGCTCCAGCATCAGTTTGTCAGCAGCAAATGACTGAGCAGGACCACCATCGGCACTAACACCTCTGTGTACAAGTGTGACGTTTTGGAATGTCTTTGCGGCTTTCGCCAACATCCTTTTCTTCGGGGACCTAGGCTTTGTTCTTGAATATGTATCAATTGTAACCATGACAATAGAGGATAATGAATAGCAAAGAACTTCCCTCTTTCAACACATACATAAAGGAATTGTTTAACATTGCACAGTAAGAATTATAATTTAAAAAAAGAACTAATAAAAATGAAGCAGGAAAAAGCTGTTCCATCAAAATATAACAAGCCACATTGAAGAGAGAGAAATCAGACAAAACACTCATACCCTTCATACTATGCCGACAAAACATGTACTCAGAGCATAATAACTACATTTGTATAGAGTAGATACAAATCTAACAAAAAGAGTGTAGCCATATTCAAATCATAATTTCATAAATACTCAAAAAGCTAATTTGAATAAACACAAATTGGCTCAAAAGGGAATCCTTTTAGAGAGAATTCTTCAACGTCCACTCAAGATCTTACGTTTTGGCTGATCGTGTAACTAGAATTGATATGGTCCGTTATGATACATAATGTGGTGTTAATACCCGATCGGGTGGTCCTGATCGGGTATTATTGGCCCAGAGCCCGCAAAGGCCTTTAAGATGGTCCCCGGGCCGAGGACACCCGATCTGGCACGGCAGAGAGGGCGTTATGGCCATTAGCACCCCGGATTACCAAAGCAGTAAGACAGGTGTTTAAAAACAAAAGCTCGGAAAGTCAGCAGAAGGACCCAGAATGGTCCCAGCGTCAAAGCAGCCAAAAGCGCACAATTAAGCATCTGCTTGTTGTGGAATGTGGGCGTCTTCAAAGTAAGGGGAACTAGTACTCAATAGTAGTTTTGCATCTGCAACCACACAGTGTATCAAATCTAGCCCACAGCATGCTGCTTCGAGTTGCCCGACACCTGGTGTGCACCATCTTTAAAGATAGAATAATAGACACAAATCCGGATAATAGGGGTATATTATGTGGCAATTCCCTATGGAAAGGTGGGCACTGTGTACAAATGTCCTTCTTCTGCATCGCAACCATTCATAAAGGGACCTTAAGTCTGATTGCTATTCACAAAATGTGAGGCGGTTAGCCCAATGCAAATCAAACCCATTTTGTTACGCAAAAAGACATGCAATTAAAACGTCAGACAGAATTCTTTCCTGGCTAGGACGCCTGATGGGAGCAGGAGGTAAAAGGTAACCAAGGCTACAGCGGTCAGCTTGGGAGCATATTGTTACAAAGGATGATATGCTGCATACTGCTCACCTAAATGACATCACCAAAGGATGGGTTCAAATGAAGGCTTCCAGTTTTCTGTTTGTTGCACATAAAAACGGAAAGAAATCACTCTGCTTTCTGCCTGTATTTATTTAAAAAATGAAAAAAAACTGAAAAACAGGTCTTTCTGTCTGGTTCTCTATGAGGTCACTCATACATCGCAGGCCAATCGTACTGTCGATTGGCAGCATGGAGAGTATAAAAGTTGTATACAAATTGCATTAAAGTTCTTCAAATTGCTGACAACATATATCTCATAGCAGCAGTCACAGGATCAACTGTTTGTTGTTACGGAAACAATTGAGCTTGCATTTCTTTCCTATATGGCTGAATGTGTGCTTTAATTGATTTTTTTAATAGAATAAATGCAGCAAAAAACAGGTTGCAAATTATCTTAATATAAGACAAAAAAAATGTGGATAAATACAAACGGAAATGGCAAAAAAGAAATACTATAAAAACGGACGCCTTAGTTAAAATGTAACAGGACATTGTTTCCCCTGCCTGTGTTCTGCAATGGGCTCTATTCAGCATCATAAAGCTGTAGGAATCCTTTTAAAAGCCTAAAATGGAAACTGAGAACTCATCAAGAGGGCCCAGAGTGCCCATTTTTGGAGATACAGAAAAAAAGATCAAAGGTTACATTTTGGGCTCAATATGCTTGTCCGTTGAGTGGCATCATGTCGCTGCAATGGTTTTCTAGACTTTAATCTGCTGGTAGAAAGACAATTAGCAGGCGGAAGATAAGAGGATGGGAAAGCGGGAAGGCGATACAAGTTCCTACGAGTGACAATCCTACAGGTACGTCCTAGTTACTCACAGGGACTCCTTTGTAAATTGGCCAATATGGGAGTCCAGCACATTAAGGGGTGTGACCCTAAATTTGCTGGAGAATTAATATCCAAACATGCTTTAGTGGAAGGAAGGAAAATAACAAACATTTGGCAAAAAGTGGCATCCCTTCAAACTGAGAATGTACTTATAGGAAAACGACACTTATATAGGGGGTGAATTCAGAGCACTTGGATCTATGATATTTTCCTGCAGACCAGTTGTGCCATAGCCCAGTTTGCCAGTCATGGCCTCAGCACTGTGGGAAAACACCATTCCTGCACCTGCTCCCCCTCCACACTCTCTAATGCAAGGGACACCTCTGCAACCCCTGGAACCACTGCAAAACCCCCCCGCAACTCCACCGACCTCCCTTGTCTGTGAGGGGGGAAAGCCCTGCAAAACCTGGTCACCTGCCAAGTCCAGCTCCATTCCCTCCTGTGACTATGCACCCTTCCCTTTGCCTCATCCCCGCCCTCACTTCTTTCCATGATTTGTCTGGGTGCAACCCTTTCTCCTTACCTCACTGTCGGGTGCCTCTGCTGCTGCCACCAGTTACAGCCTACTTCTGTGTGCGCTTAACCAAAATGCGCTAAACGAGTTTCGTGAAAAGTGGAGGTTGGGAAAATGCGGGAAAGTAGGGCTAAATGTATCACTCTAGTTCCTGGGTTACAGTGAAAGAGGAAGTGAGCCAGGTGTCCACCTAACCAGTACACTAAAACTGAGCAGCCTGCACCTCTGTAGCCTAGATGAAAGGCAGATATTAAGCACTGAGATACCTTCAAACAATGAGGAGCTCTACAAAACAATACTCCATCATACAATACAGAAGTGAAAACGGACACTAGTTAAGATTAGAAGGGGAAAGGCCCACATGCCCAGGCCGCATGCTGTGGTAAGTGTCACTCCAGAACAAGCCACAAAATAGGTGAATAGATCCACAGAGTTTAACTGCCGAGAGGCCTTTCGGAACACGAGGAATTCCTTACCTGCTAGTTCAAATACTGCCCCTCTATAAGCCAGGGGTTCCTATTTGGGGATACATAAGGCAGTGGGGACGGTCCTTCAAATGGACTTGATGGGGGTAATTATTCGGCCCAGGGCTCGGAATGTCACACTATCAGCCCCATAGACTCCGTTATGCGTAATGACCTAGATTTTTCACATCCTGTGGGACTGCGTAAGGTCACTTGGCAAACTCACCCCCTCCCCCCGTTTCTTCAACAAAGTAGGTCTTCAACAATTTCTCAGAGATCTTCACTTTAATAGCTTGGCAGCTATGAGGGAATTACATAGGCTTCACTTAGCCTGATCTGGTCACTGTCAAGTCATCACCTGGCTCTGATTCGCAGCTGATGTTGGGTTCTTTATTTCGGATCTTGAAAAATTCTTGTTAGTGGGACAGGGATGTCTATCAGGTCATTTGGGTTGGGGTTATTACGTGGGCAGTTGATCTCTGGATTATTTCAATATTCCGAAAAAAGTTCAGGCTACGCGAACCCTTGTCCCACAAAGGAATCATCATTCGCACATAGATATTATTATGGGTGCACATTCAAACTGTTGGGTATTCCCAGTACTTGCTCAAGGATTTTCACACCCTGCCATTGCGTTTCAATCAGAGGATTCAAGAGGTGAGTGTTTTATGAAGTGCCATGAATCGGATCTCCTTTTCCTGGCTCAGAGATATTTGAACTTCCGTTATTCCCCCAACAAAGCACTGCGACAAAGGATGGAGGGTTCAAGCTAACCATCTCCACATCATGAGGAGTTACTAAGAACCCCCTTCTTCCCAGTGATGGTCACTTGGGGTGAGCTTTGAAGGAACGAGTGTCTGGATGTTTGCTGGTCTGCAAAAGGCTTGGTTCCCACTGCATTTATGAAATGCTTCAATGATTGATGTGTACCCCGGTTCATCGGGAAGTGCATAGACAGTGGTATCTGCTATTTTCTCACTGATCTGCTGCATTTGTTGCACACAGTTCAGCTAGGTGTAGGTGTCAGATGTTGTCTTCCGGCGACGCGGCTTGGTAAGTCCCTGCGTAAGTAAGGACTGCGACAAGGAAGATGGACGAGAGGGTAATGGCCTGATTATTTACCAGTAATCTTTGTTGCACTGAGCCCTAGTCACCCTTGTCACAGTCCCACCCGACCACCCTGTGCTGAACCAGTTTGGTAAATAACTAGCTGTAGTGTGGAAGTGGGAGGTATGTATAGATCCCTCATATAAGTAACGACTCATTATTATTATCATTGTTATTATGGTATTTATTGAGCGTGGACCTGGCTTCGAGAAGCAACAGATCGCCTTACAGAGGTGTACAACAATACAGATACATAACAGAACGCTTCATAGAGGTATACAACAGTACAGATGCATAACGGAGCATTGTTCAGAGGCAACAACAGAACAGATATGCAGCTGGGGTGGGATACAGAGGGTTTTAGGTTTTGAGGCGGAGAGATTCCTTGAAGAGGTGGGTCTTGAGTTTTCTGAATTGTGGCAGTGTAGGGGGCGAGTCTGATACTGACAGGGAGGAGTTTCCATAGTCTTGGGGCGTAGACAGAGAAGGATTGTTTTCTGGTCCTTTCCTTTTTGCAGCGGCGGAATTCAAGCCTGTATGTGTCCTGGCTCATGGTGATGCACTGTCTGCCGGAGATACTGAGGTTCTCCACAAGATAGCTGGGTGACTTGAGGGCGACTGCCTTATAGATGATGCAGCAAGACTTGAAAGTCATTTGTGCAGGCAGTGGGAGCCAGGGAAGGTCGATGAGGACCAGGGTGATGTTGTATCTGCGTAGACCCTTGATGAGGCGTGCAGCCACGTGTAGGACACTTCTCAGGGGCACAAAGTAGCACGACGGGAGGACTTTGAGTGCATTGCCCCCATTCAGGTGGGATAGGACCAGTGCTTTAATGGTAGATCTAAAGCTGTCTGGAGGGAGGAAGGGCTTGAGTTTTCGTAATGAGGGAGAGCGGATACCAACTTTCTGAGCTTTCTTAGCTATGTGTGTCTTGATGGAGCGGTGTTTGTCGATGTGTAACTCAAGGGACTTGGCGGAGGAGGTGAGCTCAGGTGTGAATCCCTCAGCGTTCATGGTTTATAGCCAGGTCTGTATGTCTGGGTGTTCAGTGTTGTTGTTGAGGTTTAGGAATTCGGTCTTGGAGGGGTTAAGCTTCACCTATGCACTGGACATCCAAGACTGGATCAGCAAGAGGCAGGTTTTTAACCTATGGATATCCTTGATGGAGTCGATCTTGATGTATAGCTGTGTGTCATCGTTGTATTGGTGGATGTAGATGTTGTGTGTGGCTAGGAGGGTTCCCAGCAGCTCCATTTATAGATTGAAGATCATTGGTGAAAGGATGGATCCCTGCGGGACTTCACAGGTGACAGGTAGCATTGGCGGTCTAGAAGAGTCCATCTGAACAAACTGCGGGCAGATGGCGAGGTAGGACTTAAACCAGCGTAGGACAAGGTTGCTGATCCCCATGCGCCGATGTAGGGTGTCCGTAAGTGCCTGGTAGTCTACTATGTTGAAAGCAGCCAAGCGGTCAAGTAGAACCAGAAGGCAGGGGTGATTTTGAGGGTGTCATCGAACACTTATATGGTTGCTGTCTCTGTGCTGCTTCTGGGTGTGGGTTTGGAGGAGATTGTTAGTGTTGATTTGTTGATGCAGTTGTCCGGCTACCACTTTCTCTATGATCTTACCTAGAAAGGGAATATGGGGCATGGGGCGATAGTTACCTAGGTTGTCGGGATCCAGAGTGAGTTTCTTTGGTAGAGGGAGGATTTGTCCCGTTTTTAGGGTTGATGGGAAGGTGCCTTGAGTTAGGGAGCTGTTGATGATCTCCAGGTAGGAAAGGAGAGCTTCTGCAGGGAGGGTCTGGAGGATAGATGCTGGGAGGATGTCATCTGTATACAATGTGGCTTTGAGTGCGGACAGGGCTTCTACCAGTTTCTCTCTCGAGAGTGTCTCGAATGTCGTTCAGGGTGTGGGGACTTTGTGAGGAGAGATGTGAGGTGGGTCTGTGGATGCAGAGTGGTGTCTATGTGCTGGCAAATCTTTTGTCGAAGAATAAGGTGTTGATGGCAGTGGATTATTCGATGAAGTTTGGCATGGCAGGGGCAGGTAGCGGGTTGATGCAGTGCTTGACCTGTTTGAAGAGGGCTCTACTTTTGTTGTCGGCTTCTGCTATGGTGTTCTGATAGTAGGAGGCATTGGCTGTGTTGATGAGCTGGTAGTGGTTGATTAGAGTTCCTTGATGAGTGCCAGGTCGGATGCAGTCCTGGAGCGGCACCAGGTTTTCTCTTGGTTTCTAATGACTATTTTGCTGAGATTGAGCTCTTGCATGTACCAGGGTGTTGATGGTCTCGGTTTGCAGGTGCGTTGTTCCAGAGGCGCATGTCGATTGATGGAGGCAGAAAGGGTGGTGTTGGGTGCTTCCAGTAGAGAGGTGCAGCTTGTTTGGGGATGTTCGATCCATGTAAGGTGGAGATTGGCAAGGCCTTCTGCGAGGGCTTCCACTGGAAAGTTCTTGAAGGACCAGACAGTTTGTCTGGTGGATTTCTGCTGGGAGTGCTTGACTGGGGTGGTGTGCACGATGTTGAAAGGCACGACGCAGTGGTCAGACCAGTCAAGCGGGAGAGGAGAACTGTAGTGAAGGGAAGACAGTGCAGTGATGATTAGGTTGAGGACGTTATCTTTCTTGTGTGTTGAGTCTTTCATGTGCTGTGTGGGGCTGAGTGTGTGGAGAAGACCAAGGAAAGCTTCCTTCATCAGTCTGGTGGCTTTGTTGACTGGGAGGTTGAAGTTGCCTAGGAAGATATTGTTGGCATACGTGAGGGACATGGTGGTGACCAAGTCAGTGTAGTCTCTGATGAAGGCAGTGTTGGGTTTTGGTGGTCTGTAGATGAGATGGAAGGTGACTGTGTACATCGGGGAGAGTGGAAAGTGGCAGGAGAGGGCTTCAAAGGCACCATATAAACCATTTAGTAAGAAACCAGGTGGACTTACAGCAGTGGTCTCTTTTTATCCAACCAAATTGGGTCATAATTAAACTTTTGAATTTCCTCCACTCATTCTCCCAGATCCAAGCTCAGATGATTGGAAATTAACAATTGATTTTCATGAAATAGCTGAAATCATTAGGGGCATTAGCAGCTCCACAGCACTCTGGCTCAATAAACCTTTGAATATGCTTTTCAGGAACGATCCAGCATCCTGGTCTACCATTTTGACTACTTACTTCCGACAGATCTTAAAAGACCAAATTCTGCCAATAACTTGCCCAACAGTATTTTTAATCCCCATTTATAAGCGGGGGGACCGAAACAATCCATGCAATTACCGACCCATCTCTGTCTTGGATGCGACAGTAAAGTGTTTGCGTCATTACTACTTGAGCACTTAGATACATGGACGCTAGATTCAGGCTGCATTAAAAAACAGCAGGTGGGGTTTCAAACAATGCATAGTACGAACCTCAATGGCCTATAATAAAATATGTTGAAGGTCTGGCCATGAAGGGCACTGTACACGCATCATACATTGTACGTTTTGATCTAAGTTCAGCTTTTGACACTGTGAATAGGGCCCTCTTATGGAAGAAGTTGGTTCGCTGGAATATGTCCCTGGGTCTTCTGAGACTAATCATTACCCTTCATGAACACTCCAAAAGAAGGGTTAGATTAAACAGCACTTCATCTGGAGTCAGACAGGGGTGCCTGTTGGCACCATGTCATTTTAATTTGTATATGTCTGATGTTGGTAAAACCCTTGAGAAATCCGCATTTGCCTCCCCTACTTTGAATAAACAGCGCTTGACATGGATTTCCTAAGTGGACGACTTCTTTTTGTTTGACCTCATCCCACGAGGTTTGCAGGAATCGATTGATGCCTTTCTAAGTTACACTAAATCAAATGATTTGAAGATGAATTTCTCTAAGACAAAGGTCATGATATTTTCAAAGAAAAAAAGCAACCCGCCCAAAACTTGTGGGTGGAAGGTCAAAAACTGGAAGTGGTGGACTCTGGTCTATCTGGGGTTCCGCATAGCGTCCAAACCCACAAAATGGTCTCTGCTCACAGTTGAAAAAGGTGGCTGGGAAATATGGAATGTTTTCAATACTTCCAGCGTTGCAATTTTACCAGGGTAAAGTAATTCCAAAAATACTTTATGGCATAGAAATCAAGGACCTCTCCATGCTGGATCCTCTCCCCAAACCCGATGCCCTGTTGTGGAGGAAACTGTTCTGTACTCCAAACTCCCTTCCAGGGGTCATATGGAGATATGATCTGGGAATTCAATCACCTAAAGCAAGGGGAATGTGGTGTTTTTTTAATCTGTACCATAAGGTCTTGACTGCAGGTGATTCAACACTCTATGGAGATATTCGTGGCTCGCTGTTCCGTTTCCCTACTATTGGTCCTTAAGAGTGTGAAACGCTTCTTTATGAGATAGACTCGTATCATGAAGAGTTAAAGAACAGGCCTCAGCACACTAAACATCGTTTGACACTCTGGGATTGGACCCAAGCTGTAGAATTGTTGCATTTGTTTTAATCTCTTGCATACCTGAGCTTCGATCATAAGAAGCAAGGACTGGTGGCACCCTTTTTGACCATCTATCAGAGTAGATCAGTAAGAAATGAATTTCTTAAGATTTCGGTGGAACATCATGCATACCAAGGAGATTCTCCTTAGATACACTTTGATTAAATCTGGGGGCACAAAATGAAGGTTCTGTGATGATGCAAAGGTTGAATCCCTAAAACACTTTATGGTGGAATGCTCTTCCTTGCAATCCGTTCGTTATCTTGGGAGATATTATGCTCCCAGAGCCCTTCTCGACGAAGAGGATGTTTGGAATCGATGTTTGGGGGCCTGGCAACCTTTGATATAATATCATTTGTCGGTTTTTTGAAAGCTTTGGATGTGAGTTAAAGTGGAGTTTCGTCAGTTTTAAAGGAATCTTTTCAGAATTTTATATAAATGTTGTATGATAATGAACTGTTTTTACTGAAATTGTTTGACCAAAATGTACAAACATGTATTGTATTTTGTGCTGTGAAATGATTGTTACTGCTTAGGTTTTATATTTGTTTGATTTGTTACTTGTTAAAAGCTGCATGTCAGCTGTATAACAAATAAAAATAATAAACAAAGGAGCCAATGTTGTCGACGTCAAGTCTGGTGCAGGGCCACGCGGTCTTGTGGACGATTGCGAAGCATCCGCCTGTCTTGTTCTGCCTGTCTCTGTGTTGGATGCTGCAGCCGTTGGGGACAAGGACGTCTAGCATGTGGGTGGAGATGGGTGTCAACCAGTTCTCTGTAATGAAGATGGCATCAAGGTCGGTGTAGTGATGAGGTCGACGATGTCTGCTGCACAGATTGTGACAACGCATACAAGGGCACTTTGTCATAAAGATTACTGGTAAGAAATCATCCTGTTATTCAACAATTTCTCATCAGGACACTTTCTGCAACAAACTTAATGTAGCTCCATTTTGGACTATTTCCAAGTTATATATCTGAGAAACCAACAATACAGGATGCAGCCTGTGAGTGATGTTGTATAACCCGTTCCATTGCTGGTTATGTCATGGTTTCAGGCCTTGGTTTAAACTTTTCCTTTTATGGAATTCTAGCATTTGGGGAAAAACCAGACAAAACATTTACAAAACAGATATTATGACGGAATGCAAACGCAAAGCATGGAAAAGTTGCACCAAGAGAGACGAGGAGAGAGTGATTTAAGAGGCGGAAGCAAGAAGAGGAAGCGCAGATTATCTATTCCAGTGCCAACAGATTGAAGAGTGAAGCCGCAGAGGCCTGATTCAGTACATATGTGACAGAGCATGGCTAGGACAGGGTGGAGAGGAGTATAGAGGCTCCAGAAGCATGATTTCTCGCATGGATACTCTTTATGTGACACTCAGAATGCTTTGGACTCCTGCTCCCATCAGCCCTTGCCAGCATAGTCAGTGGTGAAGGATCATTGGCATTGTAGTCCAAAACATCTAGGAGGGCCAGATACAGCACAATATCAACAGATTTGTGAAGTAAGGCGGTGCCACCAGGAAAACATTTCAGGATGTGCCTGCATTGAATACATCTGGTCCGAAGGCACGGGTCCTTCGGTACTGTCCTGTGGCCTGCCAGAATGAAGGGTTAGGTTTGGGGGGAAAGAAAGGCCACACACTGTGCATGCCACTGGAAGTTCAAAATGCCATAACAACTGGACACATTGAAAATGATTTAATTGCAAGTATGCACCAGTGCATCAAATGTTGATGCACGACCCGTCCACAGACAGGCATTCAAAAGAAAATACACTATATTTTGGCAAAAGGAAGCAACCCATTCTGACTGTAAATCTGGTCTAGTTTGAAAAGCAGAGATGAGCCTGCTAACAATCCATGCCAGGACGTGAGCAGTAGCTTCACAGGGACCGGAAGCAGGAGGGACCGGAAGTGTGTGGGAAAGACTGGAGATGGGAATGTAGCAGATTTCGGCTTTGAAAGAGTGAATCACAAGTGACTAACGGGAAAGCAGCAAGTCACCCCGCAGCACTCAGACATTAACAGTAAGCAGTTCATGATCTGTGCAATTTCACAACAGACCAGGCAGAACATGAAATCGCTATTCTAAGCAAAGAGATCAGGAACCCTGACAAATAGGATAATGCTAACAGCAAGACAAGTGAAAAGGCAACCCATATGAAGGGAACGGGAAACCGAATGAGAAGGGCGCCTATGCCCAGAGAATAAGCACGGATATGAACCATATAAGCTCCAGACTGGCCTGGTGCAGACCACATTTTAATGGCCAAAAGGGAACTTCTTGTTTAACTGCATCAAAACCTAAAATAGGACATTTTTTCGGAAAGATAGCTCAAGCGTTAAGTGCTTGCCTCTGGTATAGCAGCAAGCCTCCACATTGCAAGTTCGACTCCCAGTGGGGCCGACTCAGCCTTTCATCCTTCCAAAGTCGTTAAATTGATTGCCATTGAATTGTGTATGAATAACATGAGTAACAATTAGGCAAATACTCTCAGAAAATTAAAAATAGGGAGTAAAAATACTACCAAGAAAAAATAGGAAACGCAGAATCACTGCCCGATTAGTAGAAGCATACATGTCTCTTTTCATGAGCAAATAACTAGGTGCAAAGAAATCATTATTGCAAAAACATGTTTGTTTTCCAGTTTAAACTTTTTTTATTCACTTATACAATGCTCAAATTGGGAATTAGACTTACTTTTTATCTCCCTAAAAAATTTATTTTACTCCCAACTTTAAAAAAATAGGGAGTAAAATACTCCCACTTCAGAATCCTATCTGGAGCACTCTGGAGCAGTGCATATCATAAGTGCAACATAAACACCTGGTGTTGTATTTAAAAGCAGCATTGAAATATTGTTTAAAAGAAGGACAAAGTGGCGCGAGCCCCAGCACTGGGTGAGGAGGGGAGGGCTAGCCTTGCGGCAGTGACTGGCAAAACCTACATTGCAAAAGTGAAGCATCAGAATTGCCCAACACCCCCCAGGGATAATGCGAGGAACCGCTCCAATGGGATCCGCAATCAGGTATTCAATTGTATGGTAGGACATGTGCCTGTCACCAAATACTTCTCCTGAAACCATTAGACAGTCAGATGCAATGTGGCTATAGGTTTAAGATGTTGGTATACCGTTCACTGGCCCTTAGTCTCTGGCATGAGGGCAAGCTAGCAGGCAGATGCTATCATTCCCATGCTCCTCCCGCCCCAATAACTACTGTGGAGGAGCTGCATTTAGATCTGGAGCCTCTGAGCTGCAAAGAAAAGCGCTAGCTTTTGCAGGTAGCACATCATGCGCAGGCCGCCTGCCTGGGCTCCCATTTATGCGCAGGCCGCCTGCCTGGGCTCCCAGGACAGAGGTATGTTATGTGCAGGTAGCACATTATGCGCAGGCCGCCTGCCTGGGCTCCCAGCACAGAGGTATGCTATGTGCAGGTAGCACATTATGCGCATGCCGCCTGCCTGGGCTCCCAGGACAGAGGTATGCTATGTGCAGGTAGCACATTATGCGCAGGCCGCCTGCCTGGGCTCCCAGGACAGAGGTATGTTATGTGCAGGTAGCACATTATGCGCAGGCCACCTGCCTGGGCTCACGGCACAGAGGTGTGCTATGTGCAGACAGCACATGATGCGAAGGCCGCCTGCCTGGTCTCCCGGCACAGAGGTATGCTATGTGCAGGTAGCACATTATGCGCAGGCCGCCTGCCTGGGCTCCCAGCACAGAGGTATGCTATGTGCAGGTAGCACATTATGCGCAGGCCGCCTGCCTGGGCTCCCAGCACAGAGGTATGTTATGTGCAGGTAGCACATTATGCGCAGGCCGCCTGCTTGGGCTCCCAGGACAGAGGTATGTTATGTGCAGGTAGCACATTATGCGAAACCGCCTGCGTGGGATCCCAGGAGAGAGGTATGTTATGTGGAGGTAACGCATTATGCGCAGACTGTCTGGGCTCCCAGGACAGAGGCATGCTAAGCACATTATGCCCAGGCCGACTACCTGTGCACTCAGGACAGAGGTATGTTATGTGCAGGTAGCACATTATGCGCAGGTGACCTGCCTGGGCTCCCAGCACAGAGGTATGCTATGTGCAGGTAGCACATTATGCGCAGGCCGCCTGCCTGGGCTCACAGCACAGAGGTATGCTATGTGCAGGTAGCACATTATGCGCAGCCCGACTGCCAGGGCTCCCAGGACAGAGGTATGTTATGTGCAGGTAGCACATTATGCCCAGGCCGCCTGCCTGGGCTCCCAGGACAGAGGTATGTTATGTGCAGGTAGCACATTATGCCCAGGCCGCCTGCCTGGGCTCCCAGGACAGAGGTATGTTATGCGCAGGTAGCACATTATGCCCAGGCCGCCTGCCTGGGCTCCCAGGACAGAGGTATGTTATGTGCAGGTAGCACATTATGCACAGCCTGCCTGCCTGGGCTCCCAGGACAGAAGTATGCTATGTTTGGAAGTTTTTATACTGTGCCAGATCACCAGCATAGGTGTCTCAGAGACCCTAGGTGTGTTCGAAAAGTGGCTCATTGTGACCTCTGGAGGGGTTTTCAGCCATAGTCTGTGAGGAAAGGGAAAGGTGGAGGGGGGTGGGGGGTGGAAGAGGAAAAGGGATAACAATAGGCCGAATAGTGAAAGACATAAGCTAGTGCTAAAATGGAGAGGGGGAATGTGTGTGAAAGTGTGGGTGCTGATGCTCCAATAAGTCTGGAACATGAAGGAAATGTGCAGGGAAGAGTAATCTCAAAGGTGTCTTTAGATTAGAGAGAATGCTCTTGAGAGTGGGTTTAATATAGAATATCACATACTATTGTATGGCTGCCTGATGGATTCAAGATGTGATCAAACGAATCTGTGTAGCAGGCTGGCTTTCTTTGCCCAGCCATACAGGTGAAGAAATACGTCACCGAGCCAACCCACAAAAAAGGCAACAACCATGACCTTCTATTCACCACCCCGCCCACCACTGTGTGTCTTCCCCTCCAGCTTTGAACTGGAAAGACCACACAGCCATACGCCAGACTTTTCCCCCCACCCTCTGGGACCATCCAAAACCAACCAAGACACCCCACCGCCCTTTCAAGAACTCCCCCCATGGATGTACGGGAAGGAAACCTCATCACCTTTTCCTCAACGCCCCCCTCAAGGAATGGTAACAGCCCACTCAAACACACCCTAACTGAGACCACCAGCTACCATGCACCATGGAAACTTTGAATCAATAAACGTAAGTCCTCCATACCTTGGTACACACAGGAACTCATTATTTAATAAAGGAAAATCCTTTTATATACTTATAACGCGCCAAAAGCCTGCAGGCATCAGGGCGCACATAAACACACAAGACCAAAACATTAAAAACAAGACAAGGAAGGATCATCCAATAGGCCACTCGGGTGTTTACGAAAGGAGCGGGGGTTAGTGTTCTGTCGTATCTTCAAAGGCAAGGCATTCCAAATGGAGGCCGCCAGAACTGGAACAGATCTACCTTTTTCATTCGTCCGTCTAAATCTGGGGCAGAAAAGTAGGCTATAGTTGCAGGATCATAGAGTCATCTTGGGCTCATATATGATCAACCTGTCCTGAAGGTAGATGGGAGCCTTATCATATAGACGTTTATGTACTAAAGTGGCTACTTTGAATTGTATTTGAGCGTCCACTGGTAGCCAGTGCATACCTTTTCTATCCCTATGGGGAACACCCTTTGCTATGCGAATGGCATCGTTTTATAGAACCTGGAGCCTCTGAAGACAGCCTTTACTTGCACTTACCAGAAGTGCGTTACAATAATCGAGCCTTGACAAAATAATGGCTCGAGCTAAGGTGATAATTCTCCTCAGAAACAAAAGGTTTAATATGCTTTTTGAAGCATCAGATTTTACTGACAGTTCTTTACCACCTGGTTAGCATATATATCTGCGCCAAGTGAGGATTCCAAGTGGATACCAAGGGTTTTTACTTGCCCAAATGTTTGGATGCTACTGTCCTCAATGTCGAAGCTAGAATATCTAGGATCCAATTTAGCTCGAGCCTGGGATGAACCAAAAATGAAAGGCACATCCAATGAGTAGAAATCCAATGTTTGATGCCATTGTAAATCCGCAAGATGAAAGGTGTCTATTTCATAGGTTCCATCAAGCTCAAGTAGCAACTGAGTGTCATCAGCATAATTAGTGAAGTACACTCCCATCTCAGTTAAAAGATTGCAAGCGGCTTTATGCAGATGTTAAATAATGCTTCCGACAAGCAGGCACCCTGGGGTACTCCACAAGATATAGGGGAAGAGTCTGAGGTATCACCCTAGCGCACCTTAGACCACCAATTTGTTAGAAAAGAGTGAATCCAGTACACGGCGTCCCGTGAACAGTTACCGGTAGAGGCAAAGGTATCCAAAAGCTGCTCGTGGTCTAGGAGGGCGAAAGCTTCTGACAAGTGTAATAGTATCAGCAGCCTCGTTTTGCCTTTATCTAGAACCTTGAGCGTGTGTGTTTGAAGATCTAATAGAGCACTCTCCAGGGCTCAAGTCGAGGGTACACGCAGGGGATGGAGTCCCCCCACTTTATTCAGAGGGTGGACTTAGTCCCCCCATCTAAAATGAGAAACATTGAATGTCCTCTCTGAATTTATGAATTAACGCCGACCTCGGGGATCAGACCTCAGGGATCAAACCGCAGTCGCCAGATTTGTAGGCTGGAGACTTCACCACTGCACTGTATAACCTGATGAAAAATAAAACAACTAAAGGTGAAATGTCGCATTTCGGTACTGCACGACTGAGGGAAAACATTTGTATTGGTTCTTGGAGTTTAAAACATGCACACCTTTTAAAGTTTTCAAAAACACTATTAGAAGAAAATATCCTTGGTTTTGTGTGTGTGTTGATTTTATGAAAGGCAAATGTCATTCGTCCTGTTCAATTTGGGTGGTTATGCAAAGCTAATTTAATGAAATATGCATATTTCGCCTTGTTATGCAAATTTCTGGTGATGTCACATCCCACTACGTTTGTTGATGAGTCCCCCCACTTTAATTTTTAGGACTTCACCCCTGGCACTCTCCATACTATGACTTGAAAGGAAACCAGATTGCCTTACGAGCAACTTGGAAGTAGTTTCCTAATAGTCTTGAAATTGAGCCTTGGCTATTTTGTGAACTATTTTCAGTAGAAAGTAGGTGTTAGTAATTGCTTCTTCCGGGTTTAATCCTGCTTTTTTACTAATGAGGAAACAGGAACATCTTTTATAGAATGCGGGTCATAGTTGCGGGTCATAGTTGTGAGTAAAAGATGCATTCACAAAAGATAAAAACTGTTTTCTAAAACTTTTTGGGGGGAATGACATCCCCAAAACAGGAGTTACGGTGCATCACACCCAAAGTTGTTTCCATTTCAGTCAGTGAAATAGGTTTGAATGTACATTCTGGGGAGTTTAACTTTTGTTGAGGCTCTTGATGGTAGCAGAGAATCAGCATGTAGGTCAAATTCATTTGTAAAAGAATCAGTCACTAAGTCGTGCTGTGGTGATTTTATCTGCAAAAGCTTGTTGGATTGTCACACAGTGCAAGTCAGTTGGATTGAAAAGCTGTACTTGTGCTTTTTGTTTCTAAAGCATTTTTAATATTTCAAAGAGTGTGTTTAGTATTATTCCCAGCACTGTCTGTTTGCATGTTGAAGTAGTTTTTCTTAGCCTCATAAATAGCCAAGTTATATGATTTTTCTGAACCATTTTAAGTGCGTCTGAGTTCGTTTTTTGACACCTTTGTTCTGCTTGTCCCATTTTCTTTTTAAGGGTGACAATGTCGGATGTGAATCAGTCCTGGTGATGGGTAATATCTCTTACTATTTTCTTCTTCATTAGGGCGAAAACTCTAACGTGTGTCATAGAGGTTCTGTAAGCTGTAGCTAGGGAACACAGAGAATCAGGGTCCGAAGTGCATATCAGAAGTGTTAATTTTCTTGTAGTTCCGACTAAGAACACTTTTAGGGGCATTCACTTGCTTTTCTGATGTATCTTGGAGCAGTATGTGAAACTGAATGAATAAGTGGTCAGGTACAACTGATGTTAATAGGCAAGTTCCGTGAAGCCACCAAATCCAAGCTATTCCCCTTATTGAATGTAGATTCACTATTGTGAACTCGGAACTCAATGTTGTTAAGGTTTTGTTCTTGAGTTACTGCATCCTTATTGGCAATATAACCTCACCAATGATTCAGATCTCCCAAGAATAAAGTTATGCATTTGGGTCTATTTAATAGTCCCAGTAACTGCACCATTTCACCAGTGAAGTTGGGCATGTCCTGTGTGGGTTGCTAAAGAAGGACAACATTACACAACTGTCATGAGTTTGACTTAATTTAAGATGGAGAATTTTGCAGCTATTGTATGCAATCAGAACCTCAAAAAGGCAACTCCTCCCTTTCCCTTGCTCGCGGTCTCGAGAATAGAATATATATCCTTCAAGTGTGCATAGGTCGATTTTAGGCCCACTCGAGTCTTTAAGCCAGGTCTCAGTCAAACATAATATATCAATACTGTTATCTTCTATGTAATCGTGAACATCAATAGAATGTTTATTTAAAGGTCTGGTTTTCAAGAGTGCCGCTTTAATGATCTTATTGCCTGTGATATCAAGTGGTGGAAGAAAGTTGGCATTGCAATGAGCTTGATTTCTTTTAGGCAAATTCGGGGCAGAGCTTTCAGTGTTAGTTGTTTCAATTTATGTAGTTTTTGGAGCAAAAAATGCACTATTTAGTATGTCAATTAGTTTGGTCCTCAATTCAGTGTGGTCTCTTTCTGCTGGGAGATGTAATAGGAAGTGTTATGCCATCAGACAACAACAGTCTATCGACTTCATCGCATGGAAGCCCTCGCTGCCAAAGTTGCATGAAGAAGTCGCACTATATTGGTCCCTAGGTTCGTGAGTATTTGTAGTATCAAGTAGCAAAGGCGAATCGAACAAGTAATGAGCCAACATACGAGGCCCAAAAGTGACCTAGCGAATCTGGGGTAATGTCCATAGAATATTTGTCAGCCAAAACAATGGGAGTTGATTGATCAACGGCAGTAGTCAAACCTGGTATATCAGGACCCTTTGTGGCATGTTAACCAAAGCAAGAGGCCTGTATAAGGAGGAAGAATCAGTGTCCAGCTTGGCAATAAAACACAGTGGCCATCCGAGCCTCTCTTTGTGCTGCCAAAAGAAGGCTGAGTCCAGTGTGGTATCACATATTAGAAAGTAGTTGCTAGTAATAAACCAATGTAACTTTAAAATCATCTACAACAACTCATACCAGGGATAGAATATTCTGGTAGCAACACAACGTGTCCCTGATGTCCCTAACGCGAATTGGCTAAAACGCACCAGCACAAGCGCGCCTGACGTGTATGAAGGAGCTGCTGGAAACTGTAGTTCCGCAAGGCAGCCAAGTCACTGCCTATAGGTTTTATGCACAAATATTGATAACATGCAGGCTCCTTTCTGGATTTTGCTAATTAAATTCAATTCAAAATCTAAGCAGCTAAGCAATTTGTATGCAGATATTACACTACTGTTATCAAAAGCAAGCACTCCCTATGTCGACAAAAAAGTGCTGGAGAAAAACACAGCAACTAGAAGACTTCTTCAACCTGAGAAACCTCCATTCATAATGGAGGCACTCCTTATCACAACACAAACAAACTGTTCTGTCCGCCTTTGCCTCAGGCATTTTCCCAACAGGCAGCCTTTTGCCGAACCGTGGTCTGTCAACATTTGTCCATGCATGATTCACGTATGCAAGCTGGAACACGGAAGTGGCGGAAGTGAAGAAGTAGGATAATGGGGGTGGAATCAGATAAGAAGGAGGAGGGTGGGGCAGAGAGTGAGGAGGTGCGATTTGGGGGGCAGGGATTGAGCAAGTGTGGTCTAGATCCGCAGGGCCAGATTGGAGAGTGGTAGGGAGTTACAGCGGTGTCCTCTGCACTGAGGTGAGATGGGGGATTAGTGGATGTGGGCATGTCCACCGCCCTCAGGGGCGCCTGAAGTCTTCAGGGGTAACCCTGCATTGAGGTGTAATGGGGGCTTTGGGGCTGCTGGTGTGTCTCCTGCATCAAAGCGCCAGAGGATGGATGTCTCTCTGTGGCGGAAAAGCCAGGCTCAGAAAGATGGGGTTCAGCAAACCCAACCTGCTGCAAGACAACATGGATCCAAACAAACTATTACACAACAACCATCATGAAAGCGTCCAGCAAGAGCAGAGCAATCTTCCAAGTTGTAAGATACTGCATCAACCCCCTTCAAGAGTCTGCAATACCACAAACCACTGACAAATGAAACACATCAGCAACTTTTCCACAGACAAGATAAATAACATACAGAAGCACGTTGTCAGATCCAAAAACACAACAGACAACTCACTGCTGCAGAACCCTAAACATGGCCTGGATGGCCTGGCCAATTATTGTTCCATCATGCGCCTACCCTTCTTCTGCAAATGGACTGAGAAGACTGTTGCTATCAAGTTGAACAAAAGGATCACTTGGCACAATGTCCAAACAACTACCAATCCTGTTTCTAACCATAATGTATCACAGAGGCTGCCACCATCCAAGTTACTGATCCTGGACAAGAGAACCCTACATACTGTGAGAAACCTGAGGGTCGTCCCCACGTCCCCGCTCCTTGGATTCTCTTCTCAGTTGGCCAGGAAAAGGAGATTACTTTTGGATTCTGATCCTGGGGGTGGAGAAACGAGGGAGGATCACCTTGGCGGAGGGTCCTTGGGCATTGGAGATGAGATGTCCTTGGGTGAGACACGGTATCCCTAATTTCCATTTCACGATGAAGCCTTAATCCCAGGCACAGTTATGGGCTATTGCTACCCCTTCCCACTGACCAATAAAACACTAGGAGATATTATCAGTTTAAAAGCACCAGGAAGAGGGTGAAGAAGAGAAGATCCACAGGCGAGACACGGTGTCTCCCTTTCCCTTATGAGAGCCAACCTAACCCTCCTCCGGCCTTTATGGGCTTTTCAAAAACATCTGCCCTCAGTTTCCCTCATTCAACCTACTACAGAACTGGGATGAGAAAGAGGCGACTAAGAGTAGTGAACACTAGTAAGTCCTTTCACAACTCTAGTACTGAAATGAGGAAGAGGCCTGCAGAGTACTGTAAAGGTCAGGCATGTCCCAAGTTCTCCTCTAATTGCAGCCAGGCAATTACAATTGGGAACTCACACCTACAACCTGTCAAGTGGTTGCAGGTGTATAACAAGGAAGGAGACCAGCAGCAAAGACACCAGCAGGGAATCGTGTTTACAAGGACGCAGCCGTGGTGGGTCCTGCAGGAACAGCCAGGATGCTGGCAGACGAACCCAAGGAACTGTAGAGCCCAGGAGCAGTCAGGCCATAAGAAAACCACAGGTGTGGGAGGCTCTATGGTCGGAGATACGCAGCCGGAGATGCTGACAAAGAAAAGGAAGCAAAGCAGCCGCCAGCTTCCGCATAAAGAAAGCAGAGCTGCCGGCGGGAGCTGAAGAGAATCCAAAGTGCGAGCGGGTCTCACGGTTGAAGGAAAGCCAACGAGCATAGCTGAAACCGAACAGCACGCCGGAGGGAACGGCATCCACCGGTGGGTAAAGGGAAAAACTCATTCAAACCGAGGCACTCCTGTGGGCTGTGGGGAAGTGAGACGAATGCTGAACGAACAAAACAGCCTGCGCATAATGAAACAAACCGGAAGCCACGGGTTGGGTGAAAATTAAGTGGCAAAGCAAATGATCACCAATATTGAATACCAAACTGATGAAACCTTTATGGGCAAAGTTATGACCTGATGACAAATGAATATGAACTTCAGATTTTGCCTGTTTGAAAGCAAAGTACGAGGCAAGAGTGGAAGATTACGAGTGACCATGGGCACAAGGTGGTAAAGGAATAAAACCACCACAAAGTGAACTTTATTCATGAATACAGTGTGGCAAGGCCAAACGACTGGCAAAGGATATGTGACACATTGTGGCAAAGCCAAGAGGATGACAAGGGGAAACAAGTGAGTGTGAACATTCACACAGGGGCAGATACAGAAGAACCATTTCTGGCTGGAGAGCCTAGGGTCCCTGGTTGCGTGACCTGTTATGGGTGGACCGTGTGGTCTGACAACTTCGCCTAGACCAGGGAACCCTCAATTGTGAAAGCCAAAGACATTGTTGAAGTAAACCAAGAAGGAGTAAGCTGATTGAATTGTTAAGCCAATCCAGAAGCAGTGTCAAGTTGATCTTGAGTTGTTTTGGAACATTGAGAGACTGAGACTAAGTATTGACTGGCAAGATGAAGTCTTGGGAAAGGGAAACATGAGACTTAATGAACTTTAGTTCTGTCTTGAGGACGGGAACCTCAAGACCCTTTTCTATGGAACTGTGTTGCCTTGAACCTGGGAAAGGGAACCCCGAGGATCTGTGCAACTGTGTTGCCTTGAACTTGGGGAAAGGAACCCCAAGGATTTGAGGAACTGTTTTTAACTTGGGAAAAGTAGTCCCGAGACTTTTTTGGAACTTTCTTTATCTTGGGGAAGGGGAGTTGAAAAGTAAGCTAGGATCTGGAAGAAGCTCAGAACTTTGTTTTGTCACCATTTCTGTTATTGCTGATATCCCTGCATATTGTTTAGCTTTAATTGTGATGGGCAGGATAGGTTTTGGACACAGAAAGACGTTTATGTTGAACTTTCTGACTCAGACCTTCCTTAGTTTCTTTAGGTAGGGAAATCCCACCTTAGCATAGGGCAAGTTAGGCCTTCAACCAACCTGACCTATACGTTAATAAACCATTTTATTTGAACTGTGTATCTGTTGTCTGTGTCTTGCTTCAACATACCTTCACATTACTCATCCTACTCAACCCCTCAGCTGCATTCACTTCTGTTGACCATGAATCCACACCGCAATGTCCTTGTCATGTACATGGACTTCGATGAAATAGTCCTGTAGTATTTCACCTCCTACATCTCCAGCAAAGACCAACTCACCCAGAGGGGCCCCAGCAGATCCTAGCCCTGCCCATATCCCTGTACAGATCCACAAGGATCCACACTATCCACTATCTCCTTCAACATCTACAAGGACTCTCTGGGGAAACTCCTTGTCAACATCAACATCAAGACACACCAATACACAGATGACATGCAGCTTTACCAAAAGATCAATTGCATGTCAGGCTGACTTTGTCAAAGTAAACATTAAGATTAAGCACAACACTCTAGGAAGGCAACTGTCCATAATAATGCATATATGCAGAGACAGTCTGGAACCCTATGTACGTGTTCTTAGGCCTTCATGAAGCATCTAGATGTGGTCAATCAAAGCGCAAGAGAGCACAAACCCTACTACTTACTCTCCATGCCCTGAACCGCCACCAACAGAAACATTTTATAGACAGGAAATCTGAGAGGAACTACAGGCCTTCTAAAATGAGGGGGTTTTGATCTGTGACTCCTCTGGGGGGGATGTACTGGAATGGATGGGCTGGAAGTTCTAGGACCTTCATGGGCATCGCAATTGTGGTTTCTATGTGAACATATTAGCGGTTAGATTCCTCTTTGGCTGAGGCTGGGCTCTTCTGGGAGTTAATCTGCGTAATCCGGCATTGTCTAGACTCCTGATCCTGCGATACAGTTAGCTTGTCCTGTTAATAGAGGACCGCAGGGGAATTTTCGGTTCAGAAAGTTTATAGAGTCTGCTTACCAGCTTACATTTATAGCTCTATTTTGGATTGTTTAGATCTTTTCATGAACTGAGTGCTGCTAACGTATATTATTTATTTGGCAGTTTGTAGAGTGCTGCATGTCACTTTTTCGATGCTCCACAGCCCCTGTCAGCCTTGTACAAAGAGGCATAGCATTGCTGTGAAACATGACATAAACAAACATGACATAATATAACATGACATATTGTAATGCGCCAGCCTAACAAAATGAAGAGGGGTGATAAAAAAATATAAAAATAATAAATCGAAAAGGAGCGAAACTCCCTTAAAACCCCAAAATATACAATGCAATGCAATTACAAAATCGAAAATGGGAAGGAAGAGTACAGTTAAAAACACAAGGGTGGAACAGGTTTATTGGTGCAGTGAGGTAGGAAGTGGAAGTTCAGCAGGAGTGTGTGTGTGGGGTGAGGGTGTTGTGTCTGTTTATGTGTGTCTATACATATATTTACGTATGTTGGGAAAATAGTGGGGAGCCCGATGCAGGTTCTCTCTTGGAAAACCAGCTTAGCCTGTCTTCAAATTTCTTCAGGCTGGGCATCACCTGGACTACCTTCAGAAAGATTGGAGATATCCGAAATCGCTGCAAGAAATGTACCATTTAAGGAAAATCTGGGTTAATTGAACTCACAGCTGACTGCATCATTAAGGCTGGGAAGGGGTTTTCAAGTATCCGGGTGGCTTCGGGTTGTTTTTAGGGTCATCCAGTGATAGATAGTGTTGCAAAATACACCCAACTGCTGTGAGTGCATTTAAAGTAGAAAAGGTTGTGTTATAAACTTAATGCTCTGAAATTGGAGACTGATTTTGTTCAGTCATTGAAATCTTCAGAAACTCTTCAGGAGTTGAGAAGAGTGAATTGATTAAAAGCATATTAATATGTCCATAATGATGAGGATTCCAGGCCATACCGCCAGATTGGGTGTTATTGCCATTAGCACCGCAGGTTTCCAATCTGGAAACTCTGGGTGCTGATAGCAATGTATTTTGTTTCAATGAACGGGATGGCAAACAAAATACTGACTTAAGATGGCAGCCGTGAAGACGGTAGCCATGGCTCCGTGGAGCCCCTCTTCTATTTCCACAGCGGCGGTGGTTGCGCCATCGACAAAAGAATAAGGTGAGTGGGGTGGGGGGCTAGGAGGGGAGGAAATCTTGACCGGAGGGGAGGGTGGGGAAGATGGTGGGATGGGGAAGCAGCCTTCAGGCTGCTCGGAACGTGGGCTTGGATAATGGGTTCAGCCCACAATCCGAGCAACCTGATTGGTTGGCTCCCCTGCCCCAGTTGTTAATAGAGAATAAAGTCCAGTGCAATGCCCAACAGCCAAAATAACAATTATTATATTAGGATTCCTTTCTTTTAGCTTTTAAGGATCACAACCACAGCTGAAAGTGGATCTCAAACGCTGTGATATCCATCTCCTGTAAGTCCGCCTTTATTCTTGATTTCTAACGTGTGCTGCCTAATTATGTATTTCACGCCATAACTATTATCTTAAAGCTGTTAAAATTGCAGCTATTGAGAAATCTGTTATGATCGGATGCCATAAATCAACTTCCATACATCGATATTAAAAGATAAACATGTTGGGGAATTGGCACGTGTTGATGTTGAGAGCGGGGGATTTCTTTAGAACAGCTGCCATCAGGGTTATAACAACTAAATAGGTGATACACGTCAAATCAAAATCCATGCTTATAGTAACTGGTGGAGAGAGAACACATTCACTGCTGTCTTATTGGTTCAGGCCTCACCGTATTGCTGTGTGTGCAATAACATCCTTTTTCATCAGCAAGCAATGTTTTTAGTTTCTGGGTGGAGGTCTGGGAGGGAAAATTCCTAAGACCTTGATTAGCTAAAGCAATCAAGCAGAAGCGCGTCATCACACGCAGTCCATAGCAAAAACTTGACGGTCATGTTACGAAAACAATAAAAAATGTCCACTTGAAAATATGGTATTATGAACCTGAACTGACCTGTACAAGTACTAGATTGCATCCTTTTACACATTGTTTTCCTCATCTCATCTATTAAAAAGGAATTTCTCTATCACCAATTACACTGGTATTTTCTAATAACTAATATCCCAATGTGAGTAACCCATAATCCCTGTCTTTTCACAGAGCCGCCAATTGGTCCTATAATTCTTTTCACTAGAATTAAACTCCACAGAGTAGTATGGGAAGATTAGCAACATAAGCCCTTATGTGGCGAATTACCTCAAATTAAAGAGTCAAAGTCTATCCTCCACAGAAAGACCTCAAAATACACTCTTATTAGGTTGAGAGTAATGGACAGCCCCAACAAACAGTTAAAATCTAGATCTTTTTCCATGTTCCTGTAATTGATTATTGATTTGTTTAGGTGTTTATAATGGTGCCTGCTTACAAAAGGAGGAAACCCGGGATACTACTGACTAATACCAAATTAGCAGTGTATGCTTTGTCTATATCCGGGAGGATAATAGCCACTGTATAGGGAGACAAATTTTAAAGTTGGGTACTATAGGTGCCTTGCATTAACACTTAAAGCAAAACAATATGGGGGACCAGTTGGAATTAAAAAATAATATCAAATTTTAATAACGAAAAAATCGGCAAGTCTAAAACATCCAATTAAATAGATTGGTCCATGACAGTACATATAAAAAAACTTTCAATGTACAAACAAAAAAATAGGAAATACGTCGCAGACTTAAGTGGCTACTTTACAAAAAATATTACCAAAGGAATACGACCACACAGGGATTATATTATATGACATATTGATCCATATGCGGATGGGTACTACACACTTTGTTGCTAGACGAGTACCCACAGTGGTCGTATTCCTTTGGTAATATTTTTTGTAAAGTAGCCACTTAAGTCTGCGACGTATTTCCTATTTTTTTGTTTGTACATTGAAAGTTTTTTTATATGTACTGTCATGGACCAATCTATTTAATTGGATGTTTTAGACTTGCCGATTTTTTCGTTATTAAAATTTGATATTATTTTTTAATTCCAACTGGTCCCCCATATTATTATAGGTGCCTTGCATTTAAGTGTTAATGCAAGGCACCTATAGTACCCAACTTTAAACTTTGTCTCCTATCCTCCCGGATATAGACAAAGCATACACTGCTAATTTGGTATTAGTCAGTAGTATCCCGGGTTTCCTCCTTTTGTAGGCAGTTCACAGTGGCCACTAGGTCACAGGAAACTTTTTTCAGTGGGTTTATATTAGCGCACACATACCCCTACCTTTAACATGGCCGAAGAAAGAACTTTAGTTTATAGTGATGACTATGCAGCAGCCCTTATGCAAGCCATCTCAATTCTTAATCAAGATGACATTATCGATATCTCACAAGGTAAAGACGAATGGAATGAACTAATCCAATTAAGGAAAAGATTCACACGTACCGAACTGCATGGGGCAATAATGCTCGAATATCTCAAAAATAAAGCATTACCCCAAGGACTGACTGTCCTCAATGAACCAAGACTATTCCTTGACAATGAAAAATTCCGAGTACAATGGAGTTACATAGCCAATCGCTGTGGACGAGATTGGCTTATCTTGATCATCGACACTGCCAAAGAAACATCCACCAAAATTGAAACTGAGTTACATAAATGTTTCGTTATTATTAAAATTTGATATTATTTTTTAATTCCAACTGGTCCCCCATATTGTTTTGCTTTAAGTGTTAATGCAAGGCACCTATAGTACCCAGTTTATAATGGTGCCGCCTGCCGCCTTAAAGCCAATTCCAACCACTTTTCAGCCTCACGAACGGAGCAAAGTGTTCAGTTTGTGCCACATGTTAACGACCCGTTCCGATTGTTTGATCAGCCAATCCATTTATTTTGCTTGAGAAATTTCCAATCCCTGGAACTTTTTATCACCATTTATTAATGAATTTATAATTAAATAAGTTGATTTACCATAATTGGGTTTAGCTCCTCACATTAAATATTTCCTGCTCTCCCATACTCATCAGATCATATCTCAGCACCCATTCACCACATGCACAACACCTCGGCCATTAGAACGCAGCCGCCACCCTATGATATAATTTCGGTCTAGCTGCACACATAATATCTCTCCTGCTCTAATATACTCTCCACACCCTCCACCACATGCACTACTCTAAAACACATTATGCAACAGCTCTGTCATTAGAATGCAGCTATCCCACACAATAAAATTCTGTCTAGCTGTACACATAATGTCTTTACTGCTCTCACATACTCTCCACACCCTCCATTACACGCACTACTGCACTACTCTAAAACACATTGCACAACACCTCTGCCATTAGAATGCAGCTATCCCACACTATGCAATTCGGTCTAGCTGTACACACATTGGGCCTTATTCTAAGTTTACCGGCACCGTTGTTTCTATATCGGCACACTACAACTCTGCTGGGTGGGTGCCCTCCCACCCGGCAGGTTAGACTTGCCGGGCGGGACGGCACCCACCCTCAGAGTTTTCACGGGAGCAATGGCACTGTTAGCAATGGTGCCGGTGCTCCCGTGTCCCCATTCCGATAGAGTCATATGGGACTCTAAGGAAATGGGGAGTAACGTAATTACCGGCGCCTGACTTCCCGGCCGCCAGACTTGGAATCGGCCAGTGGCACCGGGAAGTAAGGCGCCGGTAATTATTTACGGGTCTGGCAGTAACCCGCGGTAGCACTGGCAGGGTTACCGCCAGACCCGGAATGAGGCCCAATGTCTTCTCGCATACTCTCCAGACTACCTATCTACACAAATCCACGTGCCTGTTCGACATGGGTGACTAGCAGGGACTTGGCCACCGCTAACTACCTTTGTATGGGCTAAAATGCACACACACACACTCTATAACTCTCGGATGAATTCCCCACACCTGGTCTTCTATATCACAAGAGCATTCAACCTACAGCGCGTTGAGACCACACCAATGGTGAAAGACGCTATACAAATGACAATTACATTACATAATGCAATACGCCATAGGTTAAATACAATGTCAGTACATACAATTCACATTTCTGATTTTTTGAATGGTGTTTTCATCACATTTGCTTTTACTACCAGGAAAACATTTTCAGGAGCAGATATCTGAACTTTTTTCTCTCCAGTGTGTTCTGTACAAATTGTTGTGTGCAACAGGCTCTCCCCTGGTCCTTGTCATTCCTTCATGCTGTCCTTCCTTGTGGCTTTTTAATGGGAAGGCTCTCTCCCTGCAGACCACTCGTTAATCTTCCCACTTACGGTGTAGTCTATTTTTGGGTCTGGCATTGTGCCATCCCTTTGGTCCATTGATTGTCTAGATCAGACCATCACCCTTCCTTCCTGCCTTATTTTTAACCCAATTCCATCCCCTCATTCCTCGCTTTTTTACTCTCTCTCCGCCCCATCAGCCTCAGTCCTTGCTTGTACAGCCCTGCTATCTCTCTCGTCCAATCTATAGGTATTTTAGCCTGACTCCCCCCTACCTCTGCTGATAGATGTTCTGGCACATCACCCACCTCCTTTCTGTTGCTCACTCCACAGCCTCCATTATTTGGAGGAGTGGGGGGCCAAGGAAGTTAATAAACCAAGATGGAACATTAATGGTGTGAGGGTGATATTAAAGTCAAAACTATGTTCCTGTTCTTTTTTTATACGTTCCAGGACAAAATACTAAGCAATGACTTGCAGTATTTCCAATTGTGTAAGAACTGAACGTTTCAACGGTGAATGGAGCAGTTCAGAATATTTTGCTTCTTGGGTTGGTGGCAGATTCCAAGAATCAGGTCATGATTTTTATATTAAGTTGCCGTGAACTCACCAAATTTTAGTTACAATGACCGCAACGCATGAGAATTCCGGTTTGAATGGTGTATAATCCAGTTTTATTCCAGATGTTTTACATGTGGGAAAGTAGAGGAATATAGAGGTTCTTGTGAGCATCAGAAATATTGCTGCTCTATCCAAGACCAAAGAAGGTAACTTGGGGCTCATACTGATGTGAAATCCAAACTGCTGTGGAGAAACGATAAACCTCATTAATGCTCCGCCTTACTGCCCAAAAATGGGAAAATTGGCAAAATTACCAACAGTGGCATTAACGCCAGTGGTAATTCTGCCAAAATCCATATGGAGTCCTGTGGATTTCAATAAATGGGGACTAACACCACCTACCACCACATGTAATCTGGCAGTAGTTCCACCACGAGAAAGTGGTGGTAATGGTAAATCCGTTTGGTAGTATTTCGGTAGATTTACTGCCGAAATACCACCAAACTAGTAATGATGCCCACTGTCTCTTAACAACAGCAAATGAAGTTAGAAGTCAGGACTTAGGTGGTACAGAATATAAGCAAGAAGCTAGTATGAAAAGGCTTGATTCCAATGTTTCCTTGCACATTGTGAAGATAATGGTCATCGGACATTGAAGAAACTATCTGAATTAAGTATGCATCATAACAAAAGTGGGCATTTTTCTCCCTGGCTTCTTTTATGATGTAAAGGTTCGTGTTAACAGGAGCACTGTCATTGGCTGTTTGTATGAATGATGCTGACACTTCCCAAAGTAAAGAGACCCAGTCTCGAACTGAAATGTGTCTCATCTTGAAGAACCTTGACTATGAGGAGCTGCAAGTAGTCATTTTTGCAATAGCTTAATGATCAGCATCCTGATCGAGGAGGCAGAGTCATCCCTCCACACCTGCACAAGTCTTTGAGGAGACAACACACCCTCCACTACATGCACTACTCTAAAACACATTGCACAACACCTCTTCCATTAGAATGCAGCTATCCTGCAAGATGTAATTTGGTCTAGCGGTACACACAATGGTGCCGGTGCTCCCGTCTCCCCATTCCCACAGAGTCGTAGGAGACAACACTGCCTGACTCCAGAATAAGTCCCACCTAACGACCAACATCCTCATGCCTATGAAAGCCTTCTCGATGCTGCTATGTCTGTGGACTTGGTCGCGACAAGAAATACCACCTCCTGCCCCCGCAGCTCCCCACTGAAGTCCCATTCATTAGGAACCTTGCCAAAATGGCTATGTCTGAAAAGCCTTCTCTGTGCAGAGCCCTTCTCTGATAAATATCCTCCATACACATTGTTTGGTCCCTTGCCACTTTGCTTGGTGCCTGAGGAGCTCTTCTCGTATCATAGGTGTTCCCTAAAGCGCCATCCTGCATGATCTCTCCCTAAAAGGGATGCTATCTTTGTAGTGAAGAAATTCTAGTGGTCTGAAAAGCTTTCCAGTTGGGGAGTATTTTGTGCTGCATTGCGCCTAGATGCAAAACCAGTGCATCACCAGCACAAACCATTTGGACTAAGGCATTTTTGCTTCTCGATGAGACCTTTACAGTGTTACATACAGCCAGCGCAGTGCCATTTCTTTTGTGGACCTTGATTTGGACCCATTGACAGAGGTGCTGGCGAATCACCCCCAAGTCCTAAAAAGGTCCTGAGCAGATATTGGAATAAAAAAAGGCCCTGGATGAAGACTGAAAAGAGTGCAGCAGCCTCCGTGAAAAGTGGCATACGCTCTTAAATGGCATGGGCGTTCCCCCCTTCACATTATCAGCCAGGAAAATCTTGTTAATACAACTGTATTAGCTACATTTTTATATTTGTTTAGAGTGCTTCTTATGTATTTGTGTTACAATGAATTGACCCATGCAATCTACTCCATATCAGCTTTCAATTGTCATAAAAAAGACTCTGGGAAGACACCTCAGAAGAGTTCAGCAGCGTTGGCTTAATGGGCGATGAGTTCTTGATCTAAGGCAGAAGGCCAAGAGCTGAGGAGAGTGTTGCAGGCAGCTGCCTTGTACTGGGTTTCGTTCAGGGACTCTCTGCCACTTCCCACCTAGGAAGCTTGCTTGCAGAGCCTAGCAGGGCACGCTCTGTGCAGGCTGGGTACCAGTTCTGTAGCTGGCCGAGGGTCCTCTGGATTCAGTATTTCCCTCTGTTGCCTGGGAGATGTTCAGAGGAGGGATCCTGCTTCTCTCTTGGAGGTCCTGGCCTTCCTTCACTGGTGGAAGCTGTAAGGCAGGCTGTACCTACAGCCAGGGTCCAAATGAGTTCTTCTTGTTCCTCCCTGCAAAGTCTTCTGATGATCTGCCCAACATAGGGGCTCAGCCCTCTTTTAAAGCCAAATGGGCCACCGTGATTGGTATAGGCCAATCCTACCTTAATGAACCAATCCTGGGTCCCCACCAACAATCTCCTGTATGCATGAGGTCATAACCAGAGAGTTTTGCAACAAAAAAGGTGAAGGAGTGAAAACATGTAATATTAAGTCACCACCCATCTTCCTGTCTGTTGTGGATCAAAGGGTCTCTCTAGTTAAGCTCTCTGGGGTTCCTCATTAAAGCAGCAGATCTCCCTTGAAGCTGTGGCAAGAACAGACGCTCTGTCTCCATCAAACCACATATGAGTACATTCTTAATGGGGTCCCCCTGTGGGGATGACTACTGTAAATACATCGTTCCAGACATGGCAGGTCACTTCCCTTGATACTGAGACACCGGAGCTGGCTACAGGTTGACACAGTGTATGTATGTAATGTTTTTATTGTTGTATATCCAAAGCCTATATGGCTATTAAGTATATCAATAAACTGAAACAGAAATATCAAAGGTTGTTGGGGTTTTCCTGTCCTTTGTTAGTCCTGCGACCTGGCCTCCTGTGGGCCTGTTTAAATTAACTCTGATTAGTATGCAAGGTTGTCACCAGCAGCTAACAAAGGAAAGGGCGGATCCATGGAGCCTTTGTTAGTTAATTGGGCTGGCAATGGCAGGAGGAAGGTTTTGCCTTCCCCCTTCTGAGATGCCTTGATGTGCTATTGGCTGAAATATTCCAACTAAATATGACAGGGGAGACAAAGCCTGTAGGCTGTGTTCACCCAGAGTACACGGGTAAATGTGTATGAGCATAGGAAAATGTGTGCGGATTAGCCCCACACATTTTCCAGAGGTTGATCTACCATCGTCAATTTAATTTACAATTTCTAAAAAATCTGGGCGAGCACACACCCACTGTACGGATGGTCGAATTCCTCACTCCCCCCATCCCCCACATGCCCCATCATCCTGTGGTTTTAAAGGGGGGTTTACCACACATTTCTCTATCACCTGTCACCTTCCATTTTATATCTATGCTAAAGTATATTTGCATTGATGCAAATATACTATGTGTCACTGTAAACTCCAGCCACATCCCCATCATCTCTGGTCTGTAAGTGGGCCTTGCAACGCATTTCTCTATCACCTGTCACCCTCTCAGCTAAGTGATAAAGTTGGCAGGTGTGTGGTCATTGCTGCATCACCAGAGGGTTCAGTGATGTGTGTCACTCGCCATGCCTCACTTGGAGTTCTTGAAATATCACATGCCACTATAACACAAATTATATCAATCTCAAAATGAGGGAAGGCTAAACTGACCCTGTTAGGAACCCAAACACTTAACACATCAACTTCATCAGATCAGCTAACATATACAGTAACTTTTTTTATATAACAACTTTGCTTGTGAGTGTGATGTCATAAACAACTAAATTTCAAGTGTTATCATTAGCAGTTCAAGGGTTATCACTGTATCAGAAGTAGGGGAGGATGGGCCGACCTGCCACTATTCAATCCTGTGACCTCCCAGTTACACACGAATCTCTGCAATAAAATAGTGAGTCCGCAATTATCACTAATGTTTACTTGTTGAATTCTCTCACTGAATGTTTTGCTCTATGAACTGAATAGCGCTCCGTAGCTAGGTTTACGCTATACAAATATATAAAACGTATAATTATAATATACAATAACTGACGAATATTATTGGCTGTGTGTCAGTAAAATTATGCATCCCCCTGCAGAACTTGAAAGTAAAGCCCCCAGAAATATTGATTGCCGTTTTGAAATGCACACAGTGGCTTTAATTGGCTCCCTACACTTAACACAGTTAACGTACACAGTTCTATGTCATATTTCTGCATTTTAAAGCCCGAACACAAAAAAGACTGATTTATTATGGCAGTTTTTGTGTTGGCTTTGCCACCCCCCACCCTCTCCCGCTCAATCTCTCGTTCATTGGGGGTTTTAACTCCCCCAAGCCCCTTATTTACCCACCTACCATCCCTCTCCCGCAAAACACGGATCCTCTCCACAAATACGCACACAGACACAAACACGCACACACACATACATACAAAAACTCACCTCTTCCTCCCGCGACGACTCCGCTGGGACTCACAGAGCCGGTCAGCCCCTGCGCGCACTTGTGCGGCAGGGGCCTGATAGTTCGATTTAGAAAGACTGCTCGATGCAGCCACGGAGCAGTCTTTCTAAATCGGTCTTTTTTCCTTTTGGGAAAAAGAAAAAGGTCATTTGACCTAATACCAACTGCACTACTTAATACATACCATACAAATTAAAGGAGCAAATGACAGTTTGGGGGTCATTATGGGAATCAATGGGTTTACCTTTACTGTGAGCAGTATTCTGAAGTGCCCGCACCCAGTATAGAGTCACCAATGTCAGATTGATAAAGCAAACTCAGGCATGCAGTATTTTCTAAATACTGTTTCAATACAAATAATACTGCATGCACTATTTCTTTGCCACCCACGTTTTGTCTATAGAAGACAATCACAATGAATGGCCATAAGTGTCAAAAGGGATGGAAAGGCATGTAGGACGTTTGTTCATCGTGCACCTCCACACCCAATCACAGATAATCACCGCCTCACCCCCTTTGCCAATCCCAGCCTCGTTTTGCCACGTGGGTGAAGGACTGTGCTTGCGTGTCTATTCGTTTGTGGGACCAGTTTTTGATTTTGAAGCGCAAGGCTAAAACATTATTTTGCCTCCATCTTTTGAGTGGAGGAGAAATGATGTGGTATTGATAGGTAGTACTCACTAAAGGTAGTGTTTCTTCAAAATAATGCATGGGTTACATAAGGCATTTGCCAACATACTTACTATGAGGTGGAGGCAACAACATGCAGCATAAGACATTCCCCGTGTTTTTACCATTACCTTGAATCTTATATCCCCTTGGTGTACTGTGCTCCTTGCTATATCTGTACAGACCTGAGCTATTCTATGCTGTGTAACCATAGAGGGAAACTTCAGTAAACCTTGTGCTGAATAGCATGTCCTCTGCTTGGCAACATCCACAGGACTGTGACGAAGTGCTTTGGCTGTCACATGGAGCGCAAACTGTTGGAGCCAAAGTTCCCACCTTAGAGCTGCTCCTGTGGCAAATGGGTGAAAAGGTCTCATGAACGCGCCATGTGTGGCGTCTGGCCCCTGAATGGGACCCTTTAGTCTTGCTGTGTCGCTTCCTGCACCCCTGGGAGTGTTTCCTCTTGCTGGGCTTCCCTGAAGGCTGGCCATCTTGTCTGGATTGCTCTAGGGTTCTCTTTTGCTGCTGAGCGTAATCAGACTGATACTTCTTGCGGCAGGTCTGGGCCCTCCCAAGTGGCTGCTCTGGATCATCCAGTGTTCAAATGTCTGATTTTATCTCCTCTGCTGTAGAGCCTATACTCTACTTGTCTTTGCTACATGCGTGTATTTCAGGACTACAGGGGTCACTGTTGTCTCTTGGCGGTTATGCGCCAGAGTGTCCAAGTTGCGCGAGCTGTGGGCAGCTCTAGCCGCTTCTTATGTGTGAAGTCGGCTGCATGCGGTGTGAATCAGGTGGCATGCCGCTATGCGGTGAACCTTGTGTGATAAGGCCCAGGGCCTGCCAGCAGGTGCTGCGCATCAGGCCAATGTTTAGCTGGGTTGTGCGCGAACGCACGCGAGGATAACAGATACCTCGTCGCCAGTGTGATGAACCACCCAACCTCTGTCTCACCGACTGGGCGGGAAGGGTCTTTGGGGTGATCGGGCCGCAATGAGCAGGAGCGAAATAACTACGCGGCCAGTCAGGAATGGTATTGGGTCAGCTCTGCCCCATTTCCAGGGCGCGCCTTCTTTATTCATTTTATCCCTCCCCTTCCTCTTGTCTCGCGAGGCGGGCTCCCCTTCACTCACGTGACACGAGTCAGGCGGAACACCACACCTCTGCTGGCAGAGTTCTGGAGACAAGTGGGAGGACTGCCACTGTTTGACACACTAGTGACTCACAAGGGCACGATCACCAGGTGCCAGCTCACTAACCTTGCGCCCAAACCAACTTGTTCGTGGTGAGGACTTTTGATACACGACAATTGTGATGGAAGCATGCTAAAAAATACAACTTTAACACATAATAACGTTATCAGAGATGAATCAGAAAACGATTCAATCAATGATATCTTGTTATTAACTAATAAGTATTTGTCTTGTAGCCTTGCCAACACGTCTTGTTGCATTCCCTTACTTTGCCCATTATTAAAGTGAGGATTACTGTTTCTTAGGACTAGTTGGCGCAGACACTTACATTTGAATACAAATGGCCGACGTGACAAAGCCAAGGATGGCTGCGTACAAAAGTGAATGCACGGAACCACAGTGGGAGAGAGGAAAGGGGAAATTAAACCACCCTAAGGGAGCTAAAAGTGCTTTGGCGAACTGTGGGAGATGTGCTAGCGGAATGAGGTGGACTCCAAGGGGAAGAGAAATCTGGAGTGTGTGCCGGTGTGTCGCGAAATATATATTCACACCCGCGCGGACTCTCCCCGCGGGGATTTCCTTTCAGAATGAATTCACAGTAAGGGCCAGACCTGCAAAGTCCAAATTATGAGTGATAGTGGGGCAAGGGGTGGAATAGTGTGATATTCTTAGAATATATTGTCTGAGGATGCAGGAGCTGCACAGCTGAGGGTTCCTTTATTGGGAGCTCATGACATGCTTGTTAGTTTTATAGCACTTTATGCTGCGGTAAGGCTACTTTGCAGCACTGCGAGGAGCAGGGAGTGAGGGTTTCAGTCTGCAAGCAATGGTAAAACATCAGCACATCCAAAAGGGTCTGCACAGACGTGTGCCTCTGCCCCTTAAGGGTCAGTAGGGAAAAGCTGCTGACCGTCAGCACACTCCCATGGTATGGTGGCCTTCAGTATGCTGGTTGCCTGCTGCGCGTCTAGCCCTGACTCTGCACCGCGAGCATGCATTGCACTCTACTAGCAAACCTATGGGGATTCACGGGGTCCTGTGGCAACTAGGCACGCTGCAGGTGGTCGCTTGGCTCCTCTGGGAAAAATCTACATACAAATTGCCTCTTGCCAAGCGCTTGCCAGAGCTGCAGTTGCCTAGTTGCGTCAACAGGTGGAAGTAAATGAAGTAATGCGTTGTATATTTTTTGAATGATCCCAAGGCAGATTCGGGGCCACAGCCAGTTAATACATGGTGTGGTGTTGGATGTTTGAAGTACTGGAGACCGTGCCCGGGCAATCCTGGGAGATTCCCCTGGCATAGCCACACGTTGTGCCACAGGTCCATTCCAGAATGCAAATTCTGGGCCGCCAAGCCTGAGTCCAGTGAGGTCTAGTCCAAGGAAGGATTGTGTATACAGGGGAGCGTTGTTGGTAAACAGAAGGTGGAGGAGGACTGTGGTCAATGATGTACAATTTGAAAAGCCTGGCAGCTTGATGTACAAAGGGATATTCTTGAGAGTATGCTCTGTGTTCCATGTGGGGAGCCCCAGAAGATACTCTCACTCATGATAGTGCCCCAAAATCTCCTCTGCTAATGACCCGTGAAAGCCCACCCTCCTCCGACTTACACGGTAACACCGGCATGCCTTGACCGACGCACGTGTTCATAGTCCACCAGCTCCCTGAGCAAAGGTTCCAAAGCAACACGTGGCGCAAAATGCACAGAATGTTATAAGGGTGGTACAATTTAGTATGCGAAGGAGTCTAAGACTTCTCTGCCCGCTGTGTGACCTTCTGCAACTAAACGTAAGAGCAGATCACGAGTATCAGAGCCGTTATCTTCATTGGGCACAGGCCAACAGATCAGCCCCACAAGGGCTCACAGCAGGAGTTCATGAATTTTCACATGTCTGTTTTAGATTATTATTTGCACCCATACTTATTCATTTTAGATGTTTAAAGTAATGCCCATCATGCCACCGGAAACCAGGTCAGGGCCAACTGGAAAAGACGGAGCGGGTCAGGCGTGGTGGGTTGGATGTCACTGGCAGTCGCCCACCGCCCTTAGCTGCCACCGATCCCAACAGCGCCATCTGCAGGTGCTCTCGAGTCTAGAGAGCATGCAGGACCTTTAGAGGGTCCAGAGGGGCTTCACAAAGTGTGGGGCCGAATGATCCATGACTGGCCAATCAACTAAGGGCTTATTGTATTGCCACCAAATGACATCACGTTTTCACTGTCAGGTCCCATGCATTCTGCGAGCGGTTGCTTTCCTAGTCTTTAGATCACTTCAGCTGAATCGATGACAGTGGGCTGTAGAATGTAAGCCTAAAATGGAAACACGCTGTGTCAGGGCCACTTGCTGACCACAGAAAGTCCCAAAGGACAGTAGGCCCACCAAAGCGCAAACTCATGGTCTGCGGTTTGCACAGAGAGTTCATTGGCGCAGACATTAATCCGCTGAGCCATCAAATTATTCACTTGTCCTCTTTTTCTTAATAGAAACGCAGACACTTCACACACTCACTTGAAACTACATCTTAACAGCAGTGTGTGTCCACCCTGTAAGCAAGAAATCAGCATTTTGTTTCCGGGTTATTTCCGGTAGGCATTTTTCCCCAAGCAGTGCATTTCTGACAACAATGACGGCTCAATACAGCTGTTAGCACTACACGGTGCCCTGAGCCCAGCAGCCCTGTGCGCACTCTACCCACAAACGAATCAAGCTCCTGAAAGTACCAACTACTTCCCGTTACAACCGGAGGCACACTTCCATCACTTATCTTCCACAAACCAAGCTGAGCCCTAGATTCCAGGACGACACTGTAGCAAAAGTTGACTTGCTGTCATGCACCAATAGCAGATATTCCCAACACATGCGTGAGGACCTCACAACACAAGCATAGACAAGGAGGGCCCCTCTCAGCTGCCCATAAACGCAGGTGTTATAGATAAGTGGTCCGGGTACTCACCTACTCGGAAGTTGGTGGAGGTCAGGGTGTCGGCGGCGTGCCCGTTCTCGCTGATGAGGGTGGTCGTGTTGCCCTTCTCGCAGCTGTTCTGGCAGTTGCCCTTGGTGCAGGTCACTTTGCAGATGCTGGGCGTGAAGACCACCTTGATGCGGCCGGTGTGGTTCACCACTGGGGGAGGAGCCAGAGAGAAAAAGAAAAAAAGCAGGCACGTCAGCTTGACATCCATTGATCTCCTGGGCATGTTTTCAGATGGGGGCAAAAAAAAAGTAAGGGACAGAAGTCCTCTTTCTGTGTCCTTTTCAGGAGTGCCTCGTGAGCAGGACCAAGGAGCTCAGCAGAAAGGGCGCCGGGAATGACTCTAAACCCCTGGTTTGAAGTAAAGGGAACGGTGTGGAATTAGGGACCAAACGCTGCACTATGTCCACAGCCAGACAGAGAGCAAGACTGAGGGCATGACAGCTTAAATAGCCAGCCCGCGGAGGCAGATGTAATGCAGAGAGGCTGGCCGCGCACCTACGGGTGAGGAGACTCTTGGGCCGCCCCGCGCATACTTGGGCTATTCGTGAAGTTACTGAGTCACTGCGCTGCACCCCGATGCCTGGAACGCTTTCAGACATGCGGCATGTCTGAAAACATCTGTCTCGAATCTCCTGGCACTCCAGCCCGCAGTGAGCAAAGCCGGTGACGCAGCTGCCCGGGCCCGGATTTTTTGGGTTGCTTTTTCAGTCTTTTGGCAACATGCTTTCTTGGGAATTTAACAAATTGAAACCGTTCTCTCCCTGTGGCAGAAGTTAAAATGAGCAGAAAGTGCTCACATCTAAACAGCGTTTTGAATCATGTGTATATACGTCGACCAAAAAATCACTTTGCTTCCCCCTGAGCAAAGAAAGAATGGCAGAATAATGGCAACCTAGCAGAAAGTATTGTGTAATGAGCTTTCACGTCCATATTATGAAGGTCTTGCATGCAGATGCCTTCTTTCTAAGTGTCACACTGATGCATCAAGGATGCACCTGACGTTGGTTTCTAGGTTTACCATCTGATCAATAACGTACATATCTTGTGTATCATGTTTTGTTTGGAAAAGTACCCGTCTCTATGGCTATGGTGCGAGCACCACATAGCCAAGTGTATAATTTGTCCTGCCAAAGAAGTGCTCGAGTGGGCGGGGTGTACAGTGCTGTTCTGTGTAATTCAGGCAGAACTTATACACCCTTATCACTTTGGGGTATATATTTTCGTCCTGAGTTACTTAGGCCTACCTTTTCTACATTTCCTTCAATACGTCGCAGGCACACTGCCAGATTAGTAGCCAGACAGGAATAACGTCATGACCTGGGACTTACCGTTGTCAAGTAATAGCACTTTCATCAGTGAAGCGGGTAAAACACATGTGTCTGATTTATATTGCTCTATCAAGTTTAAGGTGGAGCACGGCGGCCCGCTCTGGCAGGGCCGGCCTTAGAGGCAGCAACGTTCTAGGCGAATTGGCACCCCGCCTCCCCATGCACCCCTGGTCTAAAAGGAAGAGGGGGGGGTCTGGGGGCAAGGTCAGGAGCGCAACATTTGTTTTGCCCCTCCCTGCTCCGGCACCTCGCAGGGGGTTAATCACTGGAATAGGACGCACATAACGCATGAGCTCCCTATTCCAATGAAAACCTCCTTGCTCCCGCGTCGGAGCAGGGAGGTATTGTTATTAAATGTGACCCGCCGTTGCGGGCGCATTTAATAACATAAGGGCAACTGCCGCACCTTCTCCCACTACTCTAGCTCTGGGGAGCCCTTGAAACACTCCCCCGAGCTGGCCTAGCTGGAGCTAATGGTGCCCTGGGGGGGCATGGCGCCCCGGGCGGTCACCCAGCCCGCCCTGCCCTAAGGCCGGCTCTGCGTTCTGGCTAGGAAATGCAGAGTCTTGCAGATCCAGTTGGAATAAGGAATGAAACGATTGACATGGTTACGCATAATGCTAGATGCCGACCACCAATACACAACAGCATCAACTAGTGAAACATGAACTCCAGAGTGTGAGGCCCAGGCCTCTTCCAAGGGTTAAGCAGCACTAGACTGGCTTGCTCCTCACCTAAGGACATCTTCTTCTGCATCTGATCCTGCTGCTGCAGTTCTTTTCTGTTGGCCCTGTTTTCGACACCCAGAGTGGTCCCCATTCATTACACATCCTGCATTCTCTGTGTTCTGTCTCAAAGGCCATTAGAGTTGTTCTTATTGGTTGGATGCACTTTTAGTTTGATTAACGTTTTGCATTTTTGTAGAACTTTGGTTGGACATTATCGAGTACTGTTCTACCTTGGTTCGCTTCTGTACCAACTCACCCCACCCCTGAAGTGTATAGCCTGCCCTTGGCCTGCACTACTGTAAAAGGCAGGGAAGGTGCACCTGTTGGGTTCTACCTGTTTCCTCTTTTTGATTGGGGTCGCTGTTGGTTTAGTAGTAGTGTGGTGCTCAATAGGAGCCTTAGTTACTGGATCAGTGAAGATTCCTCGCATTTTATTTGCCAAATTGCATTTCTTCAAAATTAATTGTGTCATTTTGACCACTTGTTTACCAGAAAAAAAGAAGGGTGAGACCCCCCCCAATGCACCTTACCCCTCTTCCCACCCCTTCCTAAGAACCTAACACAAGCCCCGCATCTATACATTTGTGGTAAAAAATGTAAAATGTAGCTAAAGAAACTCCCTGAAAAGTAAGTCAGCAAAAGTGGCCAATACCTTTGTCACTACTCATCCCTGTGCTCCTGCAGAACAGTAGTCATTTCGTCACAGTTTGCTACTTTGCACAACAAATAATGTAAGTAGTAACTGGCGGGAGCAATTTTGCAAAGGTTTTTTGGCAAATACAACATTTTAAAACACACGGGGCCAGTAACTTTGGTGAAAACTACAAGCAGCACAGATCACTAAGTGATGAAACTGGCTCACGTTGGCCCCTAAAGCCGGTTCCCAGTGTCCTGCGGGACATGCCTTTCCGCATTGTCCTATTGCTCTATGGGCCAGTCCAAATCTGGCAGTACCAATATGTGACAGGAGGTCCTAAGACCCAGTTGGTACTGCAGTACTGAATGCAGATTGCCACTTCACACAGTTTGTCACACCCAGAGCTCAATCAATAGAGAAACGTTCAGGTAAACTGTAGGGGCTATTGGCAAGCGAGTTACTTCGTTACTCCCCTGGAAGACATGGCTGTTCTCCATAGACTAAGGCCTCGTGACTTCACGGAATTGAGACACAATCCCAGCTGGCGAGCAAAATTTGCTTTGCACTCTGGATTTTGCCTGATTAGTGACAATGACGGACACTTCACTTACCTGTCACACTAGGTCCATAGATGGGTTCCACGCGATAAGGTCCCTGTGAAAAAGTCAGCAAGTAAGTTAACTTTTTTTTCCTGAGCCCTAAAATTCTTTCCCCAAATATTCTAGGAGGGGTATGATTATATATTATTACCTTCAAATCCAGAATATTTGGGGAAAGTGTTTGATTGTCTGGAGGGTGCACTTTTAGGGAAATGTTGCCACCTGGCTGCCATTTTCACGGCAACATGATCACTGGATACCCCATAGGTAGACACTGCCATTCTCTTTGTGGATTGCCCAGACCAGAGCTACCCCTCTCTGCTGTAATGCTCACCGGGCACTTTGAAAAACTGTATAATAATAAAAGTCAATAACTTGCAGACCAAGGAATTTACATCACCAGTTTCTGAACAATGTTCAAGGGTACTTTGTCATGGGGAACTACAGGACCAGTTCGGCATAATACAGAGGTAATTGTTTGTGAACCGCTTATTGCATTTTAACCCGTGGTTGTCTCGGTGATCAGAAAAGCATGCAAGCCATGGCAAACCATCACTGGAAGAAGGGGTTGCAGCAGAGCACCTCTGGGCAAAGTTTGTCCTACCATACTTAAAATAAAATGGGCACCCTAGGAGGATGTGTCAACCAATCTGGTTGCTAAATCTCCTGATCGAAGCTTGCGTTATGAGCAAGCTCACCACTGCTTAAGCCCTCCTGTGATCTTATGTCCCTCGTCCCATCTCTTCCTCCGTTCCCTACTCCCATCGTCCACTCCCGCCGTAGCCCACGGACATGATAAGGAAGAGTGCAAAGTAACTAGTAAGTCTAGCAGGAGGTGGCTCATAAGTGCAGAGAGTCAGGGGATTGTAGGGTTGCAGATACAGTCCCTTAAGTGGTTGGGAGGCCGGAGGCAGTGCAAGGGCAAACAGTCGTGCATGAGCCTGGCCCTGTAAGTTCAGTGGGTGACCAGGTAACCAGTATGCTAAGCAGACAGGGACATCAGCAACGGAGAGGGAGAGAGAAGGCAGAAGCCAAAAGGAAAGTCTTCAGTTGCTTCTGGAACCTTAGATGGTCCTGCTCAAATTTGAGAGAAGCAGGGAGGCTGTTCCAGAGGGAGTCCCCAGTCAGTGACAGAGCTCTAAGAGATGTGAGGAGAGAAGGAGTGGGTGGAGTTCAATATGACCCCAAGGTTCTTAGCCTTACAGGAAGGAGCAGGTAGAGGGCCCTGGGAGGGCGGCCAGAGTCAGAGTGGGAAGGCGGGAGCAGGTGTTCCAATGAGGAGGATCTCAGTCTTACTGGCATTAAGAAAGAGATAGTTGGAGGCACAACATTCTTGAATTGCGGACAAACAGTCTGGTGTGAGAGAAGGAACAGTAATAATAATGAAGCAAAAGCCACTGCTGTACTAAAAGCTACCAGCAGGTGGCATTTGTTTCATTAGTGCCGCGAGGGCAGAGATTAACTCAAGCACAGGAGGCTCGTACATTTCACAAAATGGACGCCTCCTAGTGGTTGATTTTAAAGATGTTTAAACCTTATTTATTTACCATTTTACATAGGAACTTTCATTAAAAAGATGTTTATTATATATTTTGTATTATTGACCATCTTTTAAGCCCATACATTTTTGAGCGCACTATTCCTTTAACATATAGTATTAAGGTGTACCCCTTGTTTGGAGATTGGAGATACACTTGGGGAGTTTTTCTTTTCTCTTCCTTTTTTAATAAAATGATACATAGCATTATAACGCTCTTGGATGTGATGAATTGTTGAATTTATTTATTGATGAAATGTGCTCGTCTAATTTGTTTATAGATTTGAGAAAGTTTTTAGGGAATATGTTTGATAATGAAGTAGATATTGATAAAGTGTGTGTGTAAAGGTTGTGAAAAGTTATTGTTTTTAACTAAATAACAATAAAAATGTTTTAAAAACATGAGTGAGCAACAGCGCCACCAATTGTGCCGGATGACAATGGGATGCAGTACATTTGTGGTGGCACTTGTTACTTGTGTGGATATTTGAATGACTGAAGAACACCCCTTTGAGCATCAACAGACATGTGCAGTGTGACAGAAGGCATCATGGAGAGCACCTATGACACCCGCCCACCCTCAACCAGGAAATAGGTGAACTTAAACAGAGGTGCTGTCCTTCCTGCATGTGGAACCTTGTGATAAGCAGATGCGCTTTGCCCTCTGTATGTGGGTCCGTAGGTTGGCGACGTCCAATATCTTCTATTGCATCCCCAACAGACAGACACCCCATGCCCTCCAATATTTCTTTTCCAATAGCATAGCATCTCTGTGTGTCTCTGGCTGAGCATTATAGCAAAGGTCAGTAGCAAGGGCCTTCACTTGGAGCTGGCAGACTACCATACCCTCGTACATTGCTACTGCAATTCACACACTTTTGACGTAAACCTTCTCAACCAATAGCTCTTTCACTGTCATTCCTTTGGGATTAGAAGACCTTTGTCCATTAAACAGATTGGTCTGGAGTACCAGAAGCTGTAGTAATTGTGATAATTACTTAGCTTCTAAGCACTTACATATGAGCCTCCAAAGGCGACTATGCTGGTCCTTTTTGCATAGACTTGCATAATAGCCTGGCAGTTAAGGGGTGATATTAGCATTTGAAAAACGGTGTAAACCCCAATGACAGAAAGCAAGAATAATGAATAAAGTCACAGATTTGCACGAGTTTATCAAAACTCCAAATGTTTAAGAGGATTTTGAAGGATAAACAGCAGGACAGCCTGTGAGGGGGCAAGGAAGGATGCCAGAGTGTTGCCAGAGCTTATCAGGGATGGAGCTCACTGCAGAACAGTACAGGACAGTACTATTTGAGGATCATTTAACGAAGAACCGGCGATTACTGGAGAATGTCCACTTGAGCTCATTACAGATTCCAAGGGGAATACTATCTATTATAACCTTTATAAACGTTCACTTAGCATTCTCATTAGGCAATCTGTGGGCTATATCTTGCATATTGGTCCCTATAACTTGCAGATTGTTAATTACGCTACATTCCAAGATTTCTGGTGGCAGCACTGCAGGTTATTTCATGCGATCACCCAGACAGATTTATATATATCATCAAGTTTATATGCTCCTATATCTACTATACACTACCAAGTGTGACATGGGTTGCAATAGGTTTATAAACCCCACCCTCAGGCTGTACCAGGCATTATGTTCCATAAGCCGTATTAAAGTCCCTCGCTGCGCTCAGCCCTCTAACTTGGTCTTCATGGCCCTGCAAGGAAGGCATGATATCCACAGCAGACACAGACATAATAGATGCACGTTTCAAAAACCTTTATTTTCTATTTAATAAGGTTGGCAGAATTCCTAACTGGCCTTAACTCTAGAATGGGAGCATTCTCGACCATTTAACAAATAACAAACAAGTCTAAGTCAGTCTAGTCAAAATAAAAAGGCGTATACTATTAAATGACAAATGTGTGAAGGGGATATAAAAGGAAAAATAGGTTCTTCAAAAGAAATGTCAGAATGGCTTAGGTAATGTTGGCTTAGGTATACCAGAGAGACTGGGGGTCACACTAAGAGGACACCGTTCCAGCTCCCATGGCCCAACAACGCTATTGTTCCATCACACAGACATTTTTATGAACCCAACATATACCCACGGCTGTGTTCCTGCCTCCTAACAGGGGATACCAAAATTTCTTGTGCTCAATCTGTACCTACTGCGTTGACTTGTAGATTAAACGTCTCTGCGAGGCTTAACCAAAAGAACACCATCCGCAAATTAGGCTAGCACCCTTTGTTAAGCCTTTACACAGGGATACCATTATCCATGACTCGAGCTAAAATGGCCAATCCACAGGGAATCCAATATTTAGAAAACCTTTATCATCCGTACCCTTAAGTCAAGAGTGTAGGTTATTAGTCAGAACCTTTTACATTAAGACTGAATGCTACCTAACCACAAAAAGACATCTACCTCTGCTCCTTTCCCTACTATACTTCACACTACTGGACACTAGTAAACGATACTCAACAATACTTCAAGGATACTCAACAATACTCGTCACCATCCCACACCCGACATTACTTTACCTCCCCCTCAATTGCCGTGTGGCTGAGTCAATACTTACACCCCGTGATCCACAGCTGCTGATCGGCTACCGACTCCCCCAAAGCTGCTGAGTCATCCTTCTGGTCTGCTGGGCTCCTCACGGACCGCGGCAGGATATTCTCCAAACTGGCTCCTGACAGCCTCTGCATGGGGGTGCACCTCTCGTTGGTCTCACTTTCCATGAGGCGCCTCGCAGCCCGCCAGGCGCTGCGGTGGAAGAGGCCGCTTATGCCGAACGGGTGTAGTCAACCATACCTCTGCTACCAACTTGTTGGCTTAGGTATACCAGAGGGACTGGGGGGTCACACTACAAGCACACCGTTGCAGCTCCTAGGGCCCAAAGAACCCTCCCACAGTGAACAGAGGGCGGACTCAACCAACGGCAAGTTAGGACTCTCGTTTATTACACAAACAGACATGGATCATACAGGACATTGAAAATCTCTCGGACTCACAGCTCCTAAGCCCGTGTTGGGCTATTTTGTTCGATTACTATGGCACAACATGGGGCTGATCCCCAACAACCTACGAGAAGACATGATTGGGTAGTTGGGGTGGTAGTGCCATTGCATGGCCCCTACAGATGCTACTCTATTGGTCCTCACATATCAGATGGCTTGCCTGCCCCTTGCCCGAAAATGATCTATTACAATCCTAGATTACCATTCCCGGATTGGCTGGAGCTGATCTCACCCGCCTGGGACCCAGCTCAGTTCTCAGCGCTCAGTCCACCTTCTCAGGGTGATGAGAAAGTCTATGGGCCTCATTACACGGTAGGAGGTAACCATGCCACTATTAGCGGCATGGCTCCTCCCTTACCGCATACCGGGTCCGGGTAGGTGGTATGGGGACTTACCGGGTCATTCCCACCCTGGAGGACCCGGTAAGTCCCCATTCCAAATACCATTCCCCATTCCCATTGAGCCCCTACAGGGCTCAATGGGAATGGGGAAGGAGCTAATAACGGTACCGCAATTTGCGGTACCATTATTAGCTCTGAAGTCCCTCAGCGGTCAGACCAGGCGTTAAGGACGGGACCCGCTGAGGAATCTCATAGTAGGGCGCTAAGGGATTACCGGCACCGGTGACCTTACCGGTACCGATAATCCCTTAGCGCCTACCGTGTAATGAGGCCCTATGTGTTCCCAATGTAACCGTCAGTGCTATCCCTTTTGCCTGTTAGAGTGCCCTCAGTGTTGCAACGTTGTTAAAGAATATCCATGTTTCCCTTCAAGTCTGTGTTGCTGAGAATTGTTTGGCTTCCCACCGCGGGTGAATGACCATTGTCTGGCTCGGCTGCATCACGTGGTTGATCTCTCTGGTCTGCAATATATGAGGATTTATTCTGCTTTTCTGCAGATGGTTCCTTGTCTCTTAGCTTCAAAATGTGCTGTTTGTCTCTGACCTTGGTTGTGAGCCCTGGCATGCTGTTCTGTGCAGCCTAGTTCTGCTTTTCTTCGTCTCTCGTCCTGTGGCATGTGGCCGCATGTAACCTCATTATAGTTATACTATGATTTCTATATATCTATACCGTGCTATCTTTCTTATAGGTTAGCAGTATTTGGTACTTCCAGGCTTCTTATACGAACGATCTTGTAGTTCCATAGGGTTACTTGCGATAAGCATCTGCAAGCTTGCTCTGCATGTCTTCATTTGCCTTACGTTCAGCATATCTACACTTGGCTAATGAGAAAAATAATAAAAGCTTTCGACAGTATGTAGATGTATCTATCCTCTATCTACAGAACTGTGGAAGCATGTTCTTTGTGTGCGCACATGTGTGTCTGTGTAACTTTGTGGATGGCTGCGAGTTTGCTTCATGACTAACGTTGCCATGTTGTACTGTGACTAACAACGTCAGAACAATGATTTTCCGTTGTTAGTCAATCTGATCCATCGAGGCATTTGGATTCATGATCAGGGTAGTGGCACCTGTATCTATAAATACATAGAATGGATAAGGTTTGAATGGCTATCTAACAGAATACCTGTTTGCATATGTGGGTGTCACCAGCCCTCTTGGGGGCTGTCCAAACAGTGAGTTGCTTTGTGCGTTCTTGACTCTTCGGGCTGTCATGTTCGTGGAGGCGACGAGGGGCATTCCAGGGACCCACACTTGAGTATCAATTTCCTGCCCCACTTTCAGAAGCAAAGGGTCTCAAGAGTTTCTTAAAATAATAGGTGGATGGCACAGTTCTTTCAATCTGGCACACTTTGGCTTACTGGTATAATTCAACAGTCCGCGCTTGGGCTCCGAGCTTTTGACAGTTCAACAAGTTTGTTAGGCGTTGTCCGCCTTCCCACAAATGCACAGTTCAAATCTTGACTTTTGCTTTACCACAATTCGACACAGGCTTCCCTGGACCAGGCTCAATCCGGTCTTTCTTTTAACACTTGACTTTTGTAATTACACTTCTCACATAGAGGCTTCCCTGCGCGGGGCTCGAGCCTGTCTTTGTTTTCACAAACTTTTATAATTTCACACTTTCACTTCTCATATACAGTCTTGCCTCCACTGGGCTTGAGCCTGTCATTTCTCTTTGTGCAGATTCCTTCCCCAAGTTTCGTTCCACACAAGTTTCTTTCTTACTTTATTTTTAGCTGTTTTTCGAAACTGCAAGGATTATTTGTAAACCTCTGAATGAACACTTCAACACTCTCTTTAAACAATTTGACAACCTTCATCAACTCATAACACCAACACCAATCTCTCTTGCTAATTGTAGTTTCTTGGAATTATAATTTCTTTACTTTTGCCCTCTTAGCTTGTTTAAAGTTCATACTTTGTCTTCTTGGCGTATTTCAAGTTCATATACCACGGGTTTCACTCAATCAACTTTCATTCGAGATCACGGTTACTTCCTTGCCTTCGTTTCCCGCTTTATCACAACTTCAAACACTTTACAGAGACTTTCAATTGTGCGAATCTGCCTCAAAGGACCACTCTGTTACTTTGTATACCCTCATCACAGTTCAGCAATTGTCTTTGCCATTACGCGTTTATTGGCACACGTGCAACCTTCAACTCTTGTTGCAGTTACTTATGTACTTAACACAAACCAGGCTTTTTTTGATAACTTTTCGGTCATGTTAATTGTTTTTTTTTCTTCAATGCCTGTCATGTAGCAGTCAAGGTCGTTACCAATACCTCCTCGGCTCCTCCCTGACTTCGCCGTTCACCCAGGAGAGGAGCGGGCGACCTTGAAGCACTTCGAAGGTATATCCTTTCTTCTTAATCGGATTCATTCTGGTAACACTTACGGCTTTTTGAAAGCATGGAATTCTCGCTTGGCTCTCTCTCATTCTCCACAAGTGCCGATAAGCCCCCTGGCCTTCCAAATTTCAATAGCGTGGTTCGCATCAGCCCCCGAAGAGCTGCTCCTTCTTGTGCCCAGCCTCGCTTGCAGTGTGCCTGTGCGTGCCACCTTTTATCCTGACGGAGTGTTCACAAGTGGCAAGTGTGTGTAGTTAGGATTACGTGTTTGGTCTCGTTAAAGGGACAGAGCCATTGCACGTCCCTAGATGTAATCTTCCTGGCCTCATTCCTCATCTTCCTCAGCTCACTAGAGTAGTTAGTGTAAAGTGGTGAGGAATTATGGGAGCTGTAGTGTCCCATAAAATATGTAGGCATAGGGGTTAGATGGGCTGTGTAAAAAGGGGGCTACCATGTCTCACCATCAGGTGCTTCTCCGCCACTCCCCGTAGAGCCTTTACCCAGGTGATCCTCCCTCGCTTGTCCACCCCCAGGGTCGGGATCCAAAAGTGATGGCATTGCCCTGGCCACCTGAGTACGGGATCCCGGGGACTAGGTTGTGAAATACCCTCTGGTTTTTCACATACTCTTCCACTATGCGATGTGGGCGAATCTGTTTCACAATCCACATTGCTCTGATATTTACCTTTCTGGTGTTCTACTGTGAAACAGTATGGTTGTAAGTCCAGGAATCATCGCACAACACATGGATTGGATTCCTTTTGCTGACTTATCCAGACAAGGGGAGAACGGTCAGTAACTAGGATGAGTTTTCTTCCCAAGAGGTAATATTTGAGATTAACGATGGCCCATTTGATGTGTACAGCTTCTAATTCTAATACTGAATAGTTCTTCTCTCTTGGGAATAATTTGTGACTGGCAAATCATATGGGGTGTTGTAAGTCGTTGTGTATTTGGGGAAGTACAGCCCCCAGTCCAGTGGGAGATGGGTCAGTTTGGAGCACACCTGAGAAGTCTGCCACTTTCAATATGGGATTCTGACATAAAGTTTGTTTCATCCTCATCTGTGCAACAAATCTTTTGAGGTTCAGCATTCTTTCGCTCATCATTCAATCGGGATGTTTGTTCTGTGAAATTAGGGATAAACCTACGGTATTTTCCAATCAGACCCAAAAGTGACTAAGGTCTCGTTTGGTCTTAGGTGTTGGTGCATTTTTGCTGAGGCTGTAAACTACCATTTCCTACAAAAAAGTCTAGATATTTTAAAGCCGATTGAGCTAGCTTATATTTTCTAGCGTTAGCTGTCAGCCCTGCTTTTCGCAGGGCTCTCATAATGGTATAAAGATAAGAGATGGTCTTCCCATGTTTGGCTATGAATAATAATATCATCAATGTACGCCTCGCAGAAATCAGAATAGGGTTATAAAATCCCATCCATTCATCTTTGAAAGGTCGCTGGTGCACCATGCAAACCAAAGGGTAGGACCTTGAATTGGAAAAGTCCTATCAGTGTTGAAAAGGCTGTCTTTTCTTTATCTCAGCCATGTAAACGCACCTGTCAGTATCCCTTAGTTAAGTCCAATGTTGACAAGAAAACTACATTCCCCAATTCGTATATCAAATCATCTATACGAGGCATGGCATATGCATCAAAGGCTGATATGGTGTTAACCTACCTAAAATCTATGAAAAATCTCCAGGTTTGGTCTGGTTTGGTCACCAATACAATGGGGGGGAGACCAAGGGCTTGAAGAAGGTTTCGATAATGTTAGCCTGTAGCATACTCTCCACTTTGTCAATAATGATCTTTTTCCTTGGCTATGGGAGCCTATAGGGTTCTAAGGGAACTACTTTCCCTAGTGACATTCGTATATAGTGGTAAATTCTGTGTAACCTCTCTGGTTTCTCGCTAAATACATCAGGAAATGCGGAAATAAGATAATTCAAACTTGTTTTCTTATCATTGGGAAGTTCTTGGGGTATAAGTTCTATATTATCAATTTCTTGAGGTACCAAACAAGAAAATATAGGAGTGTGGGAGGATGACGGATTTTCCTTCCTCTCCTTTAGAAGATTGATATGGTAGATATGAGTCTTTTGGTGTCTGTCTGGTTGGGCTACTTTGTAGTTGCATGTTCCCATCAGTTCCAATACCTCATAAGGTCTGTGCCACTTCGAGATTAACTTATTCTCTGAAGTGGGCAAGAGAACCAAAACCTTTTATCCCACTTAAAATGTTCTTAAATTAACCCTTTTTTATCATATGAAAGCTTCTATTGGTGTTGAGCTTTCTCCATGTGGGTATGAACTAGAGCTCTAACTAGGTTCATGTGTTCTCGTAACCGATTCACGGTTTGAGACAGTGGTATTGGGGCCTCTTCCCTCTCTTCCCAGGTTTCCCTGAGCATGTCCAAGACATTCCTTGGCTCTGTGCCATATAGTAGCTCGGAAGGTGAAAATCAGGGAGATCCTTGAGGGGTTTTTCTCACAGAAAATAAGGCCATCATCAACTTGTCTTCTTAGACTGTATTTTAGAGTCTTATTACATCTTTCTACCAATCCATCTGTTTGAGGATGCTCAACTGAGGTTCTTAATGTAGTCATAGGAAGTAATTCTTTAACTTCTCCCATGAGTCTACTCATAAAATGTGTTCCCTGATCTGTTGGAATTTCTTTTGGGAATCCAACCTGCAAAAGAATGGTAGCAGATGTTTTAGTATTTGCTGGGTCATACTATTTCTTATGGGAAAGGTTTCATGATACCTGGTAGCATATTCAACAATTAGTAAGACAAATGTATTGCCCAATTTAAAGGTTTCAAGTGGTCAAATGATGTCCATCCTGAATCAGGTGAATGGTACCTCTATTATAGGTAGTGGGTTGAAAGGGTCAGGTGGAGGAATATTGGTGCTGGTCTTTTGACATATTTCACATGTCTGAATACATTTGTTTTTTTGTCTTCATATATTCCAGGCCAATAAAAAACTTTCCACTGATATGGGCTTAGGTTTAAACCTGTCCTAAATGTCGCACTCTTAAATGTGAATGTGCAATTTCAATAACTATTTTCTGATGGGTTTTGGGTATTACCAACTGGGTTTTATCTATCCCTTGCCCTGAGGTTTCCCTTCATTATAATAGTCCCTGTTTTAGAAAGAAGAAGGGACCTCCTTTATCACTGCCTTCAGACTCAGGAATTACTTGTAAGGAAGCCTCTGCTAATAATGGATCATTTCTCTGAGCAAAAGGACAGTTGATTGATCAAGGCTAATATTGATGTTAGGTCTTTCATCAGCCTCTCCAAAACCTACATCTCCTCTCTCCGTCACCTCCTGTTCTGTCTCTTCTTTTAACTGGGGAAGTAAGGCCCTTTCAAGAATCCCTTGTGCTATTTTATCCCGAGGATGAATACCAAATGGTATCTCCCCATGATTGTGTAAAATAACTTTCACATCTCCCCTGAAATCCGAGTTAGTAACTCCTGCGTGTACATCTAGTCTGAATTTCCAAGCTAAACCAGATTTGAGGGCTAATCTGATACTGCATCCAGGGGGAGGTATCATAAATACTTCCGTACCAATCAGAATTCTTTTCCCTGGAGGAATCGATGCTTCCCTACTACTGCATATGTCAAAGCCAATAGAACTTTGTGTAGCTGTAGCTGTAGAGTTTGAGGCTCGACCACTTTGTTTTTGAAATTTTAACGTTGCCCGATTTGTTTCAATTGAGTCGCATCCCACTTCTAACACCATATGTAAGGAAGGCATGGTATCAATAGCAGACACAGACATAACAGATGCAAGTAATGAAAACCTTTATTTTGTATTTAATAAGGTTGGGAGAATTCCCAACTGTCCCCAACTCTAGAATTGGAGCATTATCGACCATTATTCATTAAACAAATAAGTAAAAGTCAGTCTAGTCAAAATAAAAAGGCCTATACTAAAATAAACTAACGTTACCCCCTTCTTAAATGACGAATGTGTAAATCGACCATAGGACTCCACGGGACTCCACAGGAATGGGAACACCAAAGCATCAGCATCATTAGTAACGGTGCCAGTGTTTCAGTGAAAAGTCTGCCGGTAGGGGCTTGAACTACCGGCAGACTTGTAGTTTGCCGGTCCAGAATAGGTGCCGGTAACAACTCGTAATGAGGGCGTCTAGCCTCCAGGTACTAGGCCCGTAATCAACTGTCATCATAGCTTGAAAACATGAAATTATTTCTTTCATTAAACGTCTGATAAGGAAAGATGAAATTCAACTTCTGCTTACAAAAACCTCCACATTCTCAGCTTCTTTTATCTTTCTCTATGGTTTTCAATCTTACCTCACAGCACCCCCACAGAGACTATTCCTTTATCCACTGAGTTATGCAACTTCACTCCAATCAGCCCCCCACCAGTGTTCATTATCCAATACATAAGTGTATTGGGCAAGCTGATATCATTCAAATTGGCATCCATATTCACTTGAATGGTTTTGTCCTATGGCACCCTCATCTCCTCCAAAGGCCTACTTCCAGCGACTTAATCTTTACAGTATAGTTGCTCTCTTTCCAACAGGTTGCCCTTGATGTGCATCTTGTCCTTACTTGCTCCTTGAAGCGCCTCTACCCACCTGGAGTGTCCTTCCCTTGGTTTTACAGCTGCCACCGAAGTTTCTCTAATGTACATATTAAAATAATATTGAGTTGTTATATGGAGCTACATGCTAGACTCTTCGATCGGAGTGATATGGACGGCATGAAAGGGAAGAGGCGAGAGGAGGGACCACATGAGAGAGAGCACCCGATCGAAGGAAGACCACCTGATAGGGGGTACCAACCGACCAAGCTGCGAGGTGGGGAGAGCACAGTCCAGATAATTAACAGTCTTGGGACCCCGGAAGACAGCATTAAGAGAGACGTGGACGAAAGGACTACGGCTGACACCGCTTACATGAGTATAGGATACGCGGGAAGAGTTTGTTCCAGCGAACGGAAAAACCGGAACGGAGGCGATTGGGCCGTCCTTCCCGGACAACCGCTGGCTTACCGGGGCGGGGTTCCGCTCCGAGTGCAGCATGGACCGTGGCAAGCCGAACGCCTTCACAGGCAGACGCCGGCTTCCCACGCAGTTCCTTTCACAACACGGTCGACGCCGTACCCAGTGACTCGGAAGACAGAGACCCGCTTCCGAGTTCACCGCCAACACTCACCTTCAGAAAGCGTCACAGAGACCTCGAGGGTGCCAGACCTCTTCAAGACGGGGGTTCCTCGCGGGGACCCGGACTTGGCGGGCCGGGCAGGCAACCCTCCTTCAAACCAAGAGAAAGGGGGCGGGGTTTATGGGGATATTCATAGAGAACCAAGCCAAGTCCGTGCTGATTGGCTACCAGGACCCCAACCCCTATATAAGGTAAAACAAATGATGGGCGGTGTGTCTCTTTGCCATTCTCTTCTAGGACTTCGAGAGAGAGAGAGAGCTGTGCCTGAGACGCTGTGGGCTTACGAGGACTAGCTGCAAGGTCGAGAAGCCACATCCATATACCAAGAAAAAGACAAAGCATTCTTGAACTTTTTGTTCCTTTTGATTTCCTGTATCCTGAATAAAGGTTTTACTTAAGTTCCACTTCTGGCTGCCTGTCCCTCGTTCACAGACTCCTCCAACAAGTAAGCACTGTAATAAGAGACGTTATTATTATCATATTTTTAATGGTACTTGATTTGTTGAACTTGGAAGCAAGAAAGCATAACATGGCCCTGATAAATGATGCCATAGCCCAACTCTTTACCCTGCAGCTATGACCCTATCTGTGCCCCTGCAGAGACCTCCCAGAACATCTGTTCTAGCAGCTAAACCAACTGGCAAAAGTCATAGAATTCCTTTCATTTTACAGCGATACAAGAACCATGAAAATCAACTAAATTGATGTTCACAGGTTTTTAGCCTATGCTCCCTGTTATGGCTATTTGTGCCAAAGTTTATTAAAGTCAAATGCGGTGATTATGAATTACATAGTTGATGATTTGGTGAGCTATCAGCATGACGACGGCATAGTGGTGAAAAGTAGGAGGCCAAAACAGAGTGAAGGAAAGTCAATTAATAGTGGGTGTCAGAAAATAGTGGCAAAAGAAAGGAAGAAGGCGGAACAGAGTGGGATAGGCAGTTTCAGGGTTAGGTGAAAGGTTAGCGGAGAAGGTAACAGCAGGAGAATCAGATCAAGGAGCATGAATAGTCACGCCCCTTCAATAAAAGGAAAAAGGGAAGACAGGAAACTCAAAAGAAGGAAAAAAGCCAAATGAGACACACACATTGTCCGGAAAGCACATTGATAAGAACAAAATAAATTGACTTAAATACATGTATTTAGATGTCCTTCATAGTTATATTTTGTGACAAGTAGCTGATGTTTTCATGGAATATGCTGATCAACAGAACTTTATATAAAAGATACACAGTTTATATTGAATTAGCAATCCAGATGTCAGATGGCCCTTTCTTCTCTGTTTACCTTGCAATTATGGGTACAAATAATATTTCTCTTAAACCCGCCTAATTTATCATATTTCCAACTTTCTCCCATTCTGGCTTTGTAACTTCGCCTCTATCTTCGGTGTAGTTTGAAGAACTCAAGACAGTCTATTGGTTCTTTGTGTTTCACTGCATTATTTTTAAACCACAATTTATTTACCACTTTTTTCACTGCAACATGTGGGGGTAGATCACCCCCTCCCACCACCCAACCCCCAACCACTCCCTGTCCCATATTGCCTCACCCAAACACCCTCTGCATTCATTTTGCATCAAATATTCGGTAACAAATTGCCAGTAACAAATTGACAGTAAACCTAATCTTCAGTGAAAATTCCTCTGTAAAAAGAATGGATACCGTTCTATAGGCAAACATTTTTTCAGCTGAGCCATAACTTATATACATATACAGAGAAATCTGCATGTGCAACAGAATTTCAAAACAATCCGATTTCTTTTGAAAGGTAAAACAATCATAATTTGCCCACATAGACATTCATTTGTACATTTATATAATCACAATGTTTACAAATATGGGTTGAGTGGCTGGAAAGCGTTGATGCTTTTCTTGGTGCATGTATAGGTCACACTGTATACAGTTATGCTCCAACTTAATCAATACAGTTTAAAACATCATAATTACATCTACTAGAAGACGGGTATTCCACCTTTGGTGCTCTAGATGTTTTGGACTACAACTCCCATCAGAAGTAGCCAGCATTGTCACTGGCAACAGATCACGGCAGACCTTGCCCAACACATCTGGAGAGTCGCAGGTTGCAGTCCCCTGTGGAGGGGTCTACAGCATATATTTCCATTTCATGGTTTTCAATCCTTGAGAAGCAGAGAGGGTATTGCTATACTGTGATGAGCTGCACGACGTTACCCAAGCCTTCCCATCTTTCTTTCCTTAGATCTGTTTACTTGGTACTACCCGATTGCCTCAGATGCTTACAGCAAGAGGAGTGTTATTATTTTGCTAAATTTAAGGTAGTGGACTCTGTGACCTTCCAATAACTATCAATGCCGGACATAATTCAGTGCATTAATTCTCCATTCTGAGGAGTTCCTGAGTAACATGTGGCATAATCTAGTCCATCATACTATTAGGATATGCTAACGGATCAATAGCCCACTTTTATCGTTTTAGAGTTGGCGCCTTTGCTCTTCATTACCAACTATTCCTTTACAATTCCTTAACTGTTTTGCCCTTACATATATGGCATCAGGGGCTGTGAATAGCCAGAGGGTGTTTCACAACCTTGTCCCCGGGGATCCCGTACTCAGGTGGCCAGGGGAAAGCCACCGCTTTTGGATCCCGACCCTGGGGGTGGTCAAGCAAGGGAGAATCACCTGGGTAGGGGGTCCTCAGGGGGGTGGGGGAGAAGCATCTGATGGTGAGACATGGTATCCCCCTTTTTCCACAGCCCATCTAATCTCTATTATTTTATGGAAAACTGCAGCTCTCATAATTCCTCCCCATTTTACACTGACAGCACTACTGAGCCGAGGAAGATGAGGAATGAGGCCAGGAAGATAACCTCTAGTGACTTGCAATGGCTCTGTCCCTTTAATGAGATCCGGCAGAGTCAGGCACGTAATCCTAATTACACACACCTGCCACTTGTTAACACTCCCTGTAAGGATATAAGGTGGCATGCAAAGGCACACTGCGAGCGAGACTGGGTTCGAGAAAGAGCAGCTCTTTCGGGGCTGATGCGAACCAGGCTATCGAAGTTAGAAGGCCAAGAGGCTGATCGGCACTTGCGGCGAACAAGAGAGAGCCAGGCGAGAATTCCATACTTTCAGAAAGCCATAAACGTTCCCAAACTGAAACCGATTAAGAAGAAAGGATATACCTTTGAAGTGCTTCAAGGTGGCCCGCTTCCCTCCCGGATGAATGACGAAGTCAGGGAGGAGAAGAGGAAGTATTAGTAATGGCCTTGACTGCTACATGAGAGGCGTTTAAGTAAGAAACCCAATGAACATGACTGGCGAGTTATCAAAGGCAACAAAAGCCTGGTTCATGTTAAGAGCAAAAGTAAATGGCGCAAGAGTTGACGGTTGCGCGTGTGCCGATGAACACGTAATGGAAAAGACAATTGCTGAACTGCGATGAGAGGATACAAAGTAACAGAGTGGTCCTGTGAAGTGGAATCGCACAATCCAAAGTCCCTGTAAAGTGTTTGAAGTTGTAATAATGCGGGAAAAGAAGGCAAGGAAGTAACCACAATCCTGAATGAAAGTTGATTGAGTGAAACCAGTAGCACATGAACTTGAAATATGCCAAGAGGACAAAGTATGAACCTAAAGCACGCAAAAGTAAAGAAATTATAATTCCATGAAACAATTACCAATAGGCATTGGTGTTGGTGTTAAGAGTTGGGAAAGCTGCATATGAGAAGCGAAATTACAAAAATTTGTGAAAAGAAGGACAGGCTCGAGCCCGGCGGAGGGAATCCTGTATTTGAGAAGTGAAATTATAAAAGTTTGTGAAAAGAAAGACAGGCTCGTGCCCGGAGGAGGGAAGCCTGTATCTGAGAAGTGCAATTACAAACATGAACGAGGGGGTAGATACAGTACTATCCAACAGCAGTCCTGACATCCCCCACCCCAATTATGACTTGCTATATGGATCATGAAGACAGAGTATTGGAGCCTGAAAATGTGATGGGAACAGGGAAACAAACCCCGAGGAAGAAACCTCCTAAAAGGAATAGAAGTCACCGAGAACTTTATGCTGAATGTAATGTTAGACGTCTCCTCCAAAAAGCTAAGGTTGTAAGAACTACACCGAAACAAAGCCTTAATAGTAACCAAGATGCAAGGACGGTCTTGGACTGCACGCCCCAATGCAGGATTATCCTGGAACACAACAAGCAAACAGGAACTACGACGATAACTGTCATCGACTCAGAGGGAGGAGTGGGACAAACACAGTTGCATGGCCCCCTCAACAAGTGGGTACAGTACTCGACCTGGAAAACAGAAACTCTGCCGGAAATAGAAACTAAAACTAAAACAGACCATTCCGACCTTAAGAAGTATCAGCAGAAGAGACATCGCACATGTAGAATTACCCACGACGGACAGCTGAACTAACTGGGTTGTACTGGAATTCACATATCCTATAGTGATAACATTGCTGAATGATTATAAAATGGAACTTAGAGATTTGGGATATCAGCTGACAGTCTGTTGAAAACACACTGTTAATGTCGATATTGAAGAAAGGATGGCGAGACCTCGGCTTAAAACGGCAAAGGGACTTACTAAGGACAGCAGACAAGATGAAAAATTATGCCTACTCGCTACAATTGAACATTAGACAAAGCTCCCCACCATACATAGAGCCATCGATCAATGGATACCTGAATCACTATTTCCTTGACCAAATGTAATCAAGCATTATAAATGGGCCTTATGGAAAACACAGGGATTTGATGCCTTTCTCGCTAATGAAGAGGGGCTAGCATTATTACTGAAACATGAGGTTGGGCTTATTATTATCTGGGCTATTTGTCTGAAGAAAAAACTAAAGAACTAAATCCAATTATGAAATCGACCTAGCTCACCCATATTAAAGAATTATATTATGACGAGGTACTGATTAACGAAATGCGGGCTACCAAACCGGTGGGAACAATTAGCTTGGTATTCGATAAGGAAGACATACATGGAATAATAACGAAATTGAGCAGCTCGAGAGCCCCATGGCCCAATGCTGTACCAAATGTCATCTACAAAGCTAACCCAGGGTTTTGGGCGGGTGTCTTGGAAAACTGGTTTAGGAAAATAGTAAATGATGTTTGAGGTGATTCCTGACAGCTGGCAAGAGTCTATACTTGTACCTATATTTAAGAGAGGAGACATTATGGAGCCCGCAAATTATAGACACTTAGCCATGCTGGATACCAGCTCCAAGATATTTGCTTCCCTTCTCCTGAAAAGATTAGGGAAATGGGCAGAGACCAGTGGTAGATTGAAGACATTCCAGATGGGATTTAGGATAGCGCACAGCACAGTACACAGTGTATGCGCATTACAATATATGGTACCCGAGATGGCCGACTCTAAACGTAGGCTATTTGCTTGTTACATAGATTATACAAAGGCCTTTGACACAGTATCCCGACCGCTTCTCTGGGTTAAACTACAGAAATGGAGACTGGATCCCGCGCTTCTATATCTCATAAAAGACCTATATTATGACACCTCAGTAGTAATGAGACTGAACCAGGAAGGAATAGTTTCGGCCAATGTAATACCAATATTGGACCTAAACAGGGATGTGCATTATCTCCTCTGTTGTACAATTTGTAGGTCTCGGATATGGAGGAGAAAATTATAAATATCTGCAACTCCCCTCCGAGAATAGAAAGTGTGCAGGTCCCGTGGATATTGTACGAGGATGACACTGTACTGGTAGACTGTACACCAATAGGGTTACTATGCTCTATAAACGCACTACAGGCATATGCGACAGAAAATAAACTTATGATCAATGTAAAAAAGACCAAGGTCATGATTCTGGGAGGGAAACCCCGGGGGAAATGTCCATAAGTGTGGAAACTAAATAATGTACCACTAGAAATAGCGGAGAGATAGATTTATTTGGGATTTCCAATGTGTTCGTATCTAGTACTCGGATATATGAAGAATATGTAACAAATAAAGTAATGATAAAGTGGTATATGATTAAAAGATTTGCTAAGAAACGGGGTGGAGACAATATGGAGCGCTTCATTGCTGTATATACATCTAGCATAATCCCTGGCGTAATGTATGGCCTAGAGCTCCTGGCAGAACAGCATGTTAATTGGCTGGAAGCATTGGAAGGGAAAATACTCAGATCCATGCTAGGAGTTCCTAAATCCGTTCCGGTAGAGGCCATACGTTGTGAATTGGGTATTCAATCTCAACGCTCTTGCTGGAACTTCAGCATAGTAAACTTTACCTTTCGTTTATCACGGCACAAAGAGAAGGCAAAACATTTGACTCACTGATGTTTGGAAGGTATCCAAGCACTGATCTGAACCCTTTCCTAAATGCCGTGAGAAAAACAGCTGAGAACCACTTCCACAATATAGATCTAAAAGTGGGAACTAGCCTTGAAATAGCTGTAGAACAGCTGGATCCTAATGTATGGAAATGGCTTAAGACTAAAACATCAGTTTGCGATAGATCTATTGCCATAGCATATTTGAATGGGAAAAGAGATATCATGACTACAGCAAGCAAAGCTTCTCCTTAAATAAGCCCTGTACTTATATACCAAAAATCTGTACTAAAGACTTGAGACGATTTATTTGTTACATGCGTTTTAATATACTACCCACATATGAATATATTGGAGGATGGTCGAAAATACTGTACACAGAGAGAATATGCAGACTATGCGAAGCCTCTGTAGAGACGGAGAGACATGTGCTGACACAATGCCCACAATTACACGGAAAATATCAAAAGGGATATCAGAAACTAGTGAGGCACTTGCCCGACATAGAAAATGATCCATTCTGGAGCACCCTGATAGGTGCTACCTCTTTGGGGGTGGCAGGTGCAGCATTTAATGTCCGGAAGGTAGCCATGGAACTGGTAAATGAGGGTCACCATATATAACCTAGTGCTCTTCTGCGGTAGGAAAGATAAGTTGGGGATAGTGAACGGGATGGTTTTAATGCAAATGATTTATGTATTTTATTGTAAAACATGGGAAACATATGAATTATCTGTCCCCATTTTAAAATAAGTAATATGGATGAGTATCCCATTAATTTTTATATGTGTGTAATTAACTGTACTAATTTGCTGAGCTGTGTAAATATGTTTGGTTTTGCACTAGGCACTAGGTCATTTCGCTTCTATTTTTGTCGATAAATGTGCTTAAGGTTTATGTAATTAACCAATTGCACAATAAATAAAAAATTTTAAAAACTGTGACAGAGTCAGAAGTATATTCTGTGTAATGGTGGGTTTGAACAAGGTCTAAGAATCCAGATAGAAATATGGAACAGTTCTCGAATTTGCATGCCATCCGGCGGAAGGGACAGGTGACGCACTCCTTTAAATTAACCCTATTTGTGCACTCTAAGAGCGTTGAGAAGGGAAGGTACAGTAAAGACACTATACATGTGCAACTCCTCACTCGCCTTCCCACGCTGCAGGAAATTGAGATTAAAATAAACCCAGGCTCGCGTAGGAATCTGGACTTGATGTTCTCGTTGACAAGGTTTCAGATAATAATTGAGCTTGAGCTTTGCCACTGCCTGAGGTTCGTCTCCTAAAACCTGGCAGCTCGGAAAGACACAGCAGCCTCGGTATCCAGCATCAGAATAATTGGCAGATAAAGGACACGTCTCCGTGGATGGCAATGGCTCGTGACTGCGGCTCAGAATGTTCCTTTCTGTCTCCCAGAATGCTCTGAGAAATAAATACTATGCATTCTTGAGAGGCAGGTTGATGCCTGGCGGTGCAGCTTTCTGAGAAATGAGGAGCCCTATTTCTGTGGCGTGTCAGGTACAATATGACATCTGAGAGCAAAAGATAATCGCAATCTCAAGAGAGCAATTCCAGGAATTCGGGGTGGCCTTTCCGCCATTTCTGTGTATTGTTATGGCTTGGCTTGTTCCCACAGGCTCAGGGTTGGGACAGGACAAAAGAGAGGCTTCTCTGCTGAGTGATCTGATCTGCACAGAAGCGTATGCACACAGTATGAACCAGGGGAGACCACGTCAGCAGCTGATATAATAGTTCTATTATTAATGACATATTTCTTGCATCGCTTCAGGCCAGACTTTCCCTGCTCGTAAACACTGTTATGACCGATGTTATTATTATGTTTGTTATGTTGATTTATACCACGCACCACTACCACCCAAGGGCAGTCTGCAGGCGCTCACGTGGCTCTGCAAGAGAAAAGTGCGTGTGTGTGTTAGTGAGGCTAGGATGATAGGATATGTTCAGAACCAGGAGGAACTAGCATCTGTGAGCGTTGTCCTGCGTGTGGGAGTTGGTTCGAGAGGTCCTGTATGGTGTAACCGCATGCGTAGGACTCAGTGCCTCGAAGGTGTGCTAGTGTTTGAGTTGGGTGTGTGTGTCGTATGATGTTTGTGTGTGGTTTGCGGTCGTGCGCACTGGATTGGTTGTATCCAAAAGGGGTCCAGAGTCGCTGATGACTGTTAGGTGTTTGTATTGTGTTGGTGTGCATTTGTGCAGCGTCAATAGAATTATGGACAATGCGTGATGGTGTCCCTTGAATGTTGTTTCTCAGAGAGTTGGTTCAGTTTGAGCATTTGTTTAGCTCTCGGTCTGTCTATGTTTAGTGTGGCTAGCCCCTAGGCATGTATAAGGGCGTTGGTTATGTTGGAGGAGCAGGAAATAGGGAAATTGGTTAGTTTTGACAATGCCTCCGACGTGCGTCTTTGGTTGCCACTCGATGGTACCTTCAAACGTTCTTGGTTGTGGTCCGTCGACAAGCCCGCCTCCTCTCCGAGCATGGAGGCTGACTTCCCCTACCATTACACAATTGAATGGCAATTAGTTTGTCGACATAGAATGCACCCTCTGATCTGGCATGCCTCCAAATGCAAAGCCTTACTGTGCAAGGATTTCAATTGGATTGGTCTTGACATGTGCACGTCCCAGGCATTTCCATCACCCACCCCCCTAGGTTGATACTACCAGGTGCATGGGAACACAAAGTAGAATTCAAGAACCGCCTCTTACCTTGTATGTATTTCTGCACATGCTTAAAAAGAGATGTCTGCATGTATTTCTGCACATGCTTAAAAAGCGATCCTACTCCCTATAGAATCTTTCTAAACAATGAGCCAGTTCAGGCCGGTGATTCCTCAAGAGGGGCAGAAGGATGAGCCATTCTTGACAGCGCGGCACCTCCCTCTCTTTATTTAGTAAATCATTCAATGATTTAGTTTTATGGGATGACAAAGTGATTCTGCTCAACATGTCTCTTTCCGTTATCCTTGATCTTTGCTTCTGAATGCAGATCAGAGGCTTTGATGTGATTCTGGCAAGTATGCAGTGAAGCGGTAGCATTAGGAATGGAGATGGTGAGGCAGTCACTGTTCAGATCCTGAATCACTATCACCCCCCCCCCCCCCCGGGGTCACAAAGACGTCAAATGATATTGACCAGTGTCACTTTTCTTACCCAGAATGCCACAACCCGCTGCTGCCACTTTGTGGCACTGGGTAGTTGATCTATTCCTCCTTACTGGGCTCTCCTCGCAACGCATGGATGGATTTTCCCCATCATCAAGGGTGAGACTTCAGTAGGAGTGAATTTGGCCTACTTCCAGGTTATGTCACACTTACATATTCTCTTCTCAGCTTTACAAAGCCCCGCCCAGCAGGGAGTCTGTGATACAGTCATTACGGTAGTCAATGCAGCAATTGAGCAAGCAGGTGTAGACTGCCACTGCACTTGCACGCTTGCTGCTGCTTCGCTTGCCACCATGGCTAGCACAGGAGGATGGATCCCTTCACTTCAAGTGGACAGCGGATCTGCCTTTTGGGCATCACTTCATTGAGTGGTGCATGACGAATGCAACCCCAGTGCCATTCAGAAAACACGAATATGCAGTTGAATAAGTGTAGTACTGGCACAAACGTTAAAGCCCACCTCGTTTCCACCATATATTACCAACCAATTGCAATCCAGGTTCAGGTGGATACAACGTCAAGGCCCTGCAGCCAATGAGCTTCTGTAGTTCACTTTTTATTTCAGCTGCATGCACCCCAGCAAAATCACAATATCACTGGATGTCGCAGCTAATCTGGCACAACCGCTGGTACTAAAGGAAGTTGTGTATGGAGAGACAGCTGGTTGTCATGAAAATGTGCGTACGGTTCATTAGCACACAGAGAATGCAATTACTATAGAATCTTTTTTTTTAGGAAAGTCTCAAACAGCGTCACAAAGGATGGATAAATATATTTTGTTTTAACTAAAGGGGTGATCCTAATGACACAGAAGCCATTACCTGCTAATCAGTGTAACTTTACAGGAAAACACACAGGCCACATTCTGATTTACTTTCTGATCTTCAATTACCGGAGTACATTTTCCAAATCTAACTCTAGCAACTCCTTGAAGCCCCCTGGTGAAAGATTATAGAGCATATACATCCACATATCAAAGCGGTCTGATGTATGTAGCCTGGAGCCACAACTTTGACTCGTGTGGGTCAATGTAGCCTTTTCTTTATTTTGAGATTAATAAAATGAGTATCAGAGTGAGGGTAATAGAGGGATATGTACATGCTTCCTGGGTGGGTATGAATACGATACAGTAGCAGTGCACTGGAAACTAGAGCAAGCCTATGTAATTTGTGGCTCTCTACTCGGTTTTGCACATTAATTACAGCAGAGAGGATCACTCAGTGGTTTCATTAATCCAAATATGTAGCAAGACTTGAAAGAACATTGCCCTAACACATTGACTAAACACAAACATCAGTGGAAGTGAATCACTGGTATGCGGATGTGTGACTATGCCAAGGTTTCAAAACAAAAACAATTGCATATTGTTCGATTAAAGTTAATGAGGCTATTGGAAAGTGACTAACCCCTCTACAGAGCTGTGCTCGGATCAAATTTTCCCCTATTGTGGTTAGCTTGCCCTTGCACTCTATGGGCCAGCAGAAACAAGAGCAAAGTCTCCTGCGTACACATACTCTTTCCCAAGATTCCCACAGCAGAACCTGGCCATTCCCCTTAGCATCAATACACCACGGGCAACTACAACGAGTGCAGGGGGAACCGGAGTAGCAATTTAGAGATCCGACAGTCGTGTGATGAACACTGGGACGCGTAATAGTGACAATAGTTACTTATAGTGCTATAAAAAGCCAATATGCTGTAACAAATAATAATATTGTTGTGCTTGAAGCCATACTTATGAGTTATGATTGGTTATTTATAATGCGCTTAATACCCAGAGTTTTCTAAGTGCGGACCTGTGGATCGAACCTGTGTTGCTCCGCATCGTCTTGCTTCCAAGGCATGTACGTTGCCCCTGAGCTATCCTCCCAAGACAAAACTCATGAACAAGAACTAGAGCAGTGAAGATCGCGTATACTTTGGCGCACAGGACATCTGATTTACAAAGATGGTCAGTAGTATTTACCACAAGGGTGTTATTCTTGTTATGTTGTGTTATCCAATATTTGTACAGCGCCCACGGTGCCTGGGCTTGTTCGAAAGGTGGCACATTGTGACCCTGCCAAGGTGTCGGCAGACCTTAGTCTGTGGAAAGGAAGGGGAGGAGGTGACACGAAAAATAAATTGGACATTAGAATTACCAAAATCAGAGAGGAAACAAGAATTTGGATGAATGGGAGGGATATGGTTGTCGTAGTAAGGATGTGTGCTTTTCAAATGTGGTAAGTTATTAAATAAGCATGAGTGCAGGATTCAGGAGACCAATTTTTCATGCGAGGGGGAATACTGCACCTTAGAATGTCGATTTGACGGCTAGATTTGAAGAGCGGGTACCTTGGAAATTGGTAGCATGATAGGGCATTCTTCCTTTTCCACCCTGGTGACAGTAGCACCTGGATGTTCTATTTGCTACAAAATCAAATGCAGACTTTGTAGTTCCCACAAGGCCGACCCTACAGCGGCCGCTAAGATGCAGCATTGCTAAGCACAGGTTCCTGCCATTTAAGGGACAGACAAGCCGATGAAACAAATTACAACTAGTCAGTCAATAATGTGTTTTGAAGCATACATTGCACATCATACACCCATATTAAAACATATGTATGCAGTCAATATCATTCATCAGTTTAATTCCTTTATTCAGATATATGTACGAATTGGCCAAAGTATAGTCTATTGTTCCACAACGATTTAATATTGCTTCTCCAAACTACATAAAGCATCTTTTATTCAATATCCTACTATATCCAAGCGCGGACTAAAAGTGACATAAATACCAAAACCCAATTAACTATACACAGTTAGTCCTATTCATGCGAGCAACCAGTCGGGTTACTTGGAGATCCGGCTTCTCATATTGGCATTAGCCTGCTTTCTGTATCAAGCTGTTGGCTGCATACACCCTCTACCCGGCTCCACCCCTTAAATCACCCCCATTTCTCTAATTTGGTCTGCCTGCTGTGTCCTTCCTCCTCCAGAGTCTCTTTGCTATGCTTTTCTCGGGTCCTTGGCCTCCTACCTCTCCTGTTTCTTGAGTGGCATCCCTAGTCCTTCTCCTCTTTTAGTGGCATCCTTCCGTTCCCCCCACTACTGCAGCAACATTCCTTGTTGTTTGCCTTTCCTTACATTATACCTCCTCCCAGGGGTTCTACCAGCTGGAAATGGCCCAGCACCCTCAATAATGGCCCTTGCGTCAACGTAACATTATCAGCTAGTTTGGACCTGTTTGCATTGCCATAATATAATCATTTGGTATACTAAAAAATCTTTGTAATTTATGTTTTACTTTGAAAAACCCATTTATTTACATGAATATGATATCATTTTTCCTTTTGTCCAATGCCAGGCCTAATTCCTAAGGCTTGCACAATCTATTTCTAAAAGAAAGAGGCCACTTTTAGGTCAGGCATTAAGAGAAAGAAAGAGAAAGGTGGGCCACGGCCCATCAATGTCTTCTCTCTGAAGATTGGAAGCCCCTATCTTGTTGTGATGCGACCATACAAGAGACAAAGCATCAGGACTCCCACACGGGTCTCAAAACATTTAGCCAAATATGTTTCACCTACGAAGAAGGATATAACACTCCCATACCAAATATGAGCCCTTCCGTATCGTGGCATGTTCATGTCCTTTTAATGTTCACCTTGACATGCAGATACATTTATAAAATGTACCTGCATCTTGATGTTTTCCTAGGTACTTCTTAAAAAATGAAGCTGCTCTTTTCTGAGATAAACGTATACGCAGACATCACAATCCACGAATGGTGTAACCTGGTTCGGGTACCCCCAATCATGCTGCGATATTCTGCAAACATCTGACCACAGATCTGGGCTCGGCTACCAAAGAAGACAAGAAGGTAATGTAATGTCAAACAGTTTATTAAGCGGAGGAAACAAGGCCAACAGGCATCTGGCCACTAGCGACCAGGCAAGAAATGACCAGCCAGAACCCAACCCATCTCAAAACAAGAACGTCTTAAGTGAGCGACGCAAGCCCAGATGATCCGGGATCTCTCTCAGGGACGCCGGGAGGGCAATTCACAGGGTGGGAGCAAGCACCGAGAAAGAACAGCCTCCGGTTCGGGCCTTACGGAAACGGGGCACTTCAAGGTATTGAAAAATTGTATTTCATGTCCTATGACTTCTCTGTCTGGTTCAAGCGTACGGCGTGGGTAACAAGGGTCCAGTTAGCTTAGACATGGATATCTCTTCCATGTGCTCTTACGACTTATGTGGCCCTCTGAGCATCTCAACCTCATTTCTGACAATGTTGCCAGGGGGGTATGGTGAAAACCTTTCTCAAAGCAGCGCCATAGATGGCCGGTGGATGGTGTTAACCGAATGTAGATCCCATGCGGCTGCCATGCATATCTCCTTAATATGCGAATACCGCCGAAAGCCACACATTCTGCCTTGCATCTTGTGGAATGAGCAGGCCACCTCTCCCTATGAGGGGAACACATTTGATTCAATTAAATTGAAAGATGGAAGGTGTAATCTATAGGTGGAAGGAAGGAAGTTAATCTATTCCGCTGGAGCTAGCTCAATGTGAGCTCAGTGTGAAGTGCTATCTTTGAGAGGTTGGAGTGAGGCATAAGAATGCAGATTGGGGGAATGATCTCCTGTCGGATAGGTTTGGAGGACCACCATACTTTTTAAAGAATGCACATAATCTGAAAAGCACAAAGGTTCTGCTTGTTGGTAAGAAAGAAGTAGATGACTTCAAATCCCAGGAAGCCATTCCATCAGAAGAAAAATGTGTCCGCATGGCTAACACCATTTTCAGATCTGTCCGAGGATGTGAACAGAATGAAGCATTTGCATCAGATTACAAAAGTCCCTCTTTCTGACTGGGTTGGACAGAAAAGGCACTTGCATGAAGAATGTCTGTACATGTGTTGATCGTGTTAGCGTTATTGAATTCCTAGTCGATAACCTGCTGTTTTCCACACTCACAGCACACTTTTCTGTAAACATCTAGATTTGAAAGTGCAAATGTAGCCTTCTTCTGTGCCTCGTGTTGCACTGTGTGCCCTGCTGTTTGCTGCACACACTCCAAGATAAACCTACGAACCCTGTGGTTCAGCAAAACTACAACTCCTACCACAAGCCAGGCCTTAAAACAACGTTGGCGGTGTGTTAGCGCCAGCGCGTTCGACAGGCCGGTTAATGCCGATTCGTGCAAGGTGGTGCTTCACTTCCTGTGCTTCGCAGATTTGGAAACATGGTTTTCATTCCCCCTTTGCTTGTTTGCAACATAAGTCCTCCTTTACAGCTTCCTCTGCAGTGCTCACGGATTCTGCTAGCATAACCCCTGCACCCAAGACTCGCTATCAATGTAGAGTGGCTGAAACTTTAGCAAAATATCAATCACTTGGACTTTTGCCTGCCCTTGAAACTTCAAGCAGAGTGGATATCCCACAATCTAACCTTACCCGCTACTTACCTAACAGTATTCATAACACTGTGGCTACTGCAGAAAAAATGGCACCAGAAGAACATCTAGTACGGTCATGTTCTCCCACTTAGGAAAGAGATCAGCCCCTTATGCCTTCCAGGGCCAGTAGAGATAAGGAAAGGATACAGCCCCCCTGGCTGCTTAGTAACAACATGACAGATAACACTTACCCGCTGAGGATTGATACCAAAGTTAAATCTTGCTTTAACTCCTCTTTGAGCACATGAAAGATGATCTCAGTCGTAATGTCTTTAAGCCCCCACAGAACAATCTACTCAGTATTGCCCTTGTGAATACCCGGTCCTTAGTCCAACACGGGACGGAGGTTGCAGACTACATCATTACACACAAACCAGACCTGTTTGCAGTCACCGAAACATGGTTACATGACACTGCCCAGTGAGCTGCAGACGATTCAGTTCCAACGGGCTATACAATGTATAGAACAGATCGTATTGGGCAACAAGGGGGTGGTGTGGCACTTATTATAAAATACTTTTTTGACTGTCACATTTTAAACTTACCAAATATGAGGGATGTGAAAATGTATTCATGAAAATATAAATCAACCCGAATATTTCCTTAACCATACCTACTTTGTACAAACCTCCTCAGAACTTACCCCTATTTGAGGAACAGTGTACTACTTTATTGAATGATGCCACAAATCCCAACTCTCCGATGGTCATCTCGGGGGACATTAATGTATGGGCCGAAGATTCCTCCGATGCCCAAGTCAAATCACTACTTTCCTCCTTAAAAACTATTGATTTTTTCCAAATGGTAAATAATCTCTTAAATCAAGGGGGTCATACTTTGGATTGGATATTGACACATAATTTACATTGTGGAGCTGTTGAGATCCAGCCTTGCCCGTGGTCTGACCATTCTCTGATCAACATGACTATATTACTACCAATAGCTCCACCCAGACTTAACATAAACTTGAGGACAGTGATAAAATGCAGACATTTCAAAAATGTCTCATCACCCAATTTCTCCATGCTATTAGCCACTAAATTAGATACCACAGAAATACTTGAGGAAACCACTGATTTGGTGTCCCACCTTTCTTCAGCTATTAAGGCCACTTCTGATATATTGGATCCTGAAAGAAATTAAGATAAAATCAGAAGCAATAAAGAAATCATGGTTCAATGATAATATCATTAAAATTAAAAAGATAAAAAGAGCACTCGAGCGTCAAGGGAGAAAGAATCCCAGCCCTTTCACACTAGGCAAATATAAAGAAGCAGCACATGCCCTTAAGAAAAGCCTCATTAAGGCAAAACCAGAAAATTACAACTCACTGCTTGACAATCTGAAATCTAGTTCTAATTAACTATTTAAAATTCTAAAACAATTTGAGAGTTGTACATCCACATTTTCTCCTAATAAAAAAGGCTCCGCCTGGTGTCAATCTATTCAAAATAAATTCTCGACCAAAACTAGCAGTTATCAACTGGCTATTGTTACACAGCAGGTGCTTAACATCTGATGAAAACCAGGATCTTGTGAACACTTCATTTGGGAATAACATCAACCCACCTATCCCTAAATTTGAGTTTCACAGCTGTCCACAATTAGAAATTCTGGACATAGTGAAAAAACTTAAATCCACATCATGCCTTGGGGACGTCTGCCCGACGGACATCTTGAAAGGATCCTTGGATGTTCTCATTCCCTGGATTACCAGAATGGTTAATATGTCCTTCAGGGATGGCATTGTGCCTGTCTATTTGAAGGGTGTTTGGATAACTCCCCTATCAAAGATAACTACTCGGGACCCAGCAATAGCCAAGAACTATAGTCCAATAACCAACGTTCCTTGCCTTTTGAAAATCATTGATTGAGTAGCATATCTACAGCTACAAAACTTCATAGAAGAGAATGAGATCTTAGATCTTAAATGCCCATCAATCTGGTTTCAGAGCCCAACATGGAACTGAGACGGTTCTATTAGATCTTACATTTATTATTACAGGAATCATAAAACAAGGTCACCCAGCCCCACTCATGCTATTGGACCTCTCTGCAACCTTTTGATCTTATTGATCACAATTTGCTCTGAGAGAGGCTTAAAAACATCGCAAACTGCCCAGAGGGTGTATGCCAATGGATTACATCATTTTTGGGAACCAGAACATCCAGAGTGGCTGTAGAGAATGCCCAGCGGGTACCAATCTCTTCCACCGGCAGAGTACCACAGGGATCTTGCCTGTCTCCGATCCTATTCGATATCTATACTAGACCTCTTCTTGATCTTTTGGACAGACTGGGTGTTAGATACACTAACTACGCAGATGACACCCAGGTACTGTTTGAACTTACTGGGATACACTCTCTAGATTCTAAAATCATGAATGGAGTTTACTTGGAAATTCAATCATGGATGGCATGGAACTCTTTGGATTTGAATAGTGAGAAGACAGATCTTCTCATTATCGCCTCTGGCCCCCGCATGAAAAAACATGATCTGTATGCTTAGTTTACTATCACTGGGATTCAGATTCCAGTCAGCAAATCTGTGAAAACCCTGGGTGTTATCCTTGACCACGAGATGTCCATGAAACAAAAGGTCTGACAAACTCGCTCCTGATTTGGATATGTGATTAAATTACTCCATAAAATTCGACCCTAGCTTTCGACAGAAAACAGATCTCTATTGGCAACTGCTCTAGCCAATTCCCGTTTAGATTACTGTAATAGTCTACTTGGCGGCACATCTGAGGCAAGCCTGCAATGCCTGCAGACCTCCCAAAATGGTGCTGTCAGGGCCATTTATGAACTAACTAGACATGGGCATATTCCTTCCTTTAGGAAAGCACTGCATTGGCTACCTGTTAAACAATGAATTAGGCATAAGATATTATTCTTGACCTACACATTTTTTGTGGAATTACTGGAGGAGTGCCGCCGTCAGCTGACAGTGTTCAGCTTTTTTTCTCTAATATATAAGCTGAAATAATGTGAAATAATGTGTTTTTAAGTAGCCACAAATTAAAGCTCATGGGGGATACATTATTGTAGCATGAATGAAAACAGCTATGACCTGTATAAATATATAGAGCCATGTAGCTCGTCTTTCTGTGACAGAATACCATCTATGAGGGTGTGAAATCCTGAGCTTTTGAAAATGTTTTGCTATGCAAAAATGTTTTTCTCAGTAAGTGAGATCTGCTAAACATGTCCCTCTTTCCAATGCTCCATGCTACAAAGTAGGGTTCAAACATCTATGCTTTGCTGGACCAAATCTACTGACACACCAGCAGATGCAATGCATTTTAGCAAAATGTCTGCTACAGAGTGACATGTGCATTTTTTAAACAGCCTGCTGGAATCATATTAATTTCCACTGCAGGACTATTGTGTATAAGTGTCTGGGCCTAGAAGCTTCACTATCAGTATTTGTTGGCCCTGGCACCAGGAAGTTCTCTGTTCTCTGCTGGGATAGATACCTTCTGGGGCGAAGGATGAGAGCTTCAAAGGGGTTTCTGCAATACAATGGGGAAGTCACACCAGTGAAATAATTACTGGAGTCCAGTTGACCTCAGGCAGACAGGGAAAGACAGAAACATACTACAGCTTAGGGGAGAACCTATACACAGGAGAAGGGTCCATCCATCTTAAATATGTCCAGACCCCACTTCCTTCGTGAGCCCCGTAACCCCACAACTTCCTACATACAAAGCACTCTGGGAGTCGCCATCAGAAGGAATAACCCTTGTAACAATAGAAAGGATTGATGCCTTACAGAAGGCCTGGAATAGACCAACACACTGTGGCAAAATAGCTATAAAGGGGGCATAACCCCCCCTTAATGAAATCATCTTTTAGCTCACGTTGGGGAAACATCTTGATGAACCATCTTGAAGAAGGTTTCACTGGAGCCTTGCTGGGGTAACGACTGCCCAATGTCCCTACCCACTGGGGTGTAGGTAAGGATTTCCTTGTAGGGTGCAGAATTCTTTCCTATCCACTTTAGGAAATATTTGAAGTGATCTGCTGGGGGGCGGGGTTCTGACTCCTGCTGGAACACTAGTACCCAGGACCCTGCCTGCTGAAGTGACAGCTGTGAAAGTGTCCCTTGCAATGTTCCTGGGTAGGAAGGGTAGAAGATGGACTCACCTGTCCCCAGGCACCCCAGTGAAGGGCCCACCGCTCCCCAAGGACCAACGGAATCTACTTTGGTGGTCTCTGAAAATGTGATCCGTTTCAAGCACCTTTGAGGAACTCGAAAGATGCAACAAAGCTGCCTTTGGTGCTATCTCAACTTTGAGCTGCTTTGAGCACCTTTCGAGCTACGCCGACCTGAACATCGCCGCCAAGCCTTTGTCAGAACCAGTCAAGCCAGCGCATAGCTGAAGAAGAATCACCACTTTCCTTGCAGAGACCCTTTCGTATCTTCGAGCTAGGACAACTCGGCATGGCCCGCCTTTCCCAAGATTCTTTGAGCCAAGACCACTTGTTGAATCTCACCACATTGGTGCATCCCGTAGAGCCAGCTCACCAACTCAAACCACACTCAATGCATAGAAAAGAGCCCAGAATCCTGTCTCAATGCTTTTTGAGAACCTAAAAGGAGATAAGAGGATATATATATATATATATACGTGGTTCTGCTCTATTGGCCTTGCTGTATAGGCCCTATGGCCATGTAAGAGCCCCTTTTAAATGTTAAAGACATACTACTGAACTTGATTGACTTTTCTGCAAGACATTTTACCTGCAGACCCCTGTTCTTCAATACTAAGGGTGACCTTTTCTACCATAATCTGCATTCTCTGTGCATCTCATTGCCAGGCTGGATTGTTTGGATATTAGTAGTTTGTCCTTTTAGTTTAATTAAGGTCTTACTTTGTATAAAGCCATCCCAGGTCATTTTCTATATGTTGGTATTTATCATACAATTGTTGTTTTGGATGCATCCATGCTAGCTCAATCTCTCTGACCTCGGCCCATGCCAGCTTACAGAGGCAAATGTGGTGCACCATTCATGCTGTGATTGTTCCGCCATTAGGATTGCAATCACTGCTGGTTTAGTAGTAGTGTGGGGCTTAGTAGGGGTTCAGAAACCCCTACCTATCTCTGTACCACTTCAGAGCAATCGTCCTTTTGTCACAGCAGAAATCATGGCATGATGAATTATCGTGTGTCTGCCTCCTCTTGCACACTACCGAGACAGACAAAAGAACAATGTGAGATGGCCACTTTCGTACTCCACACAATTACAAAGACTATTTTGGTCATTTGTGCATGGTGGAACATTTATTGAGCTAGGTGCGCAATCAATTATTTATCTTTGGTCTGACATACAACATTTGCTATGTTGACACAATTCCCTCAAGCCTATTTTGCCGTGTCACAGTCGTGAACCTGTGAATGACGAACCATATTTCATTACATTCCCAGCACTGCTTTTACACTGTTTGGTGGATGCTGCAGCCAGATCTTGTCATTTCTGAATGCCTTTTGACTTATCCAAAGTTTGTACCTCGGCGATGCCATCAACATTTGCAACACATAAGATACTTTCACGTGGGGTACTGGCAATTGCTGTTGTCGGAGTTCTTTGTTTGCTGTTTGTGCTGCTGCTTTGCAGTGGTGGTAGTGGTGGGAATGACCTCAAGGGTTTGATCACTTTGCTGTGTTTGCTAGCAACGATGCACAGTCCCATCATCAGGAAATAGTGACCATAGTGTAGCAGATCATTCATTTAGGCCAAAAGTCACATGTAAATCGACCTGATGCTATGTTCTACTTCCAAGAAGCAGTCAGGCAAAATAGTGATCCGTCTGCTCTTAGCTCTATAAATGCACCATCCAGACACTTTTATTTGTATCTTCTTCTAGGCACATATTTAGTTTGCTGTCCTTAACACGACCACACATAAGATCAATGTGCTCGTTCCAGACATGAGTCTCTGGAAGTGTATCTCATCATACAATCTAATACCAAGAAGATGGAGCTGGCCAACATCCTTTTGCAATATTCTCACTAAAAACTGCCTGGGCTGCAATGTTGGCAAGTTCAGATCCATTATATGACAATGGTTTGGGATTCATTTAAGTTCAATAAACTATTTTTTATTGGAAGATCATCCCGCTTTCCTCCAATGATATTTGTGTGATGCTGCTTGTTCTGGTATCCTTGCCATGCTTGATTTCTGTTCAGATATATTGTCGTGTACTGGCACTGCTATAAAATAACATAGAAGTACACTATGGTGTTGTGTTATGTCTACTAAACCTCTGTATTCTTCAAAGCTCTGTTTTGGGGTTCAAGTGGATCATCAGTTCCAAGAGCACAGAATGGAATTAGTTTCCCTCAAAACTCAATATCCTTTTCCAAACTCTTCCCGTGTTGCAGGATATGACTCTTTGAAGCCACTTACCTCTGTAAGAAAGTATGCCATCAGCTCAGAGTAACTGTGAACATTTAATGCTAAGAACTACCCGGTGGCTGCTTTCACTGAGGAACTGTGTGGATTCCAGCACCAAACTTAACAGATCATATTACTTGCAAAAAGGATTCCACCTCTGTCATGTAATCCTGTATCATTTTATTTAAACGTAGGACTGCCCCTGAACGCTGTCGAATATCATCGTTGTAGCAGACATATATAGTATTGCTCTATGTTTGCTAGCAGGTCTTGAATGTTGCAGCTCTTGGTACATTTGATTGCGATTTCATTGTAATTCTCCTACATTATGAAGAATTTCTGCACATCGTTGCTTCTTGTGGAACACATCCAGTTATCAGCCATACAATGCAACACGTGTGTGTTTGTGTGCCTGTGATTATGTGATGTCCAGTGCTATCACTTTACCACACATCCTACATTTCAGGAACACTGGATCCACCAATAAAAGAGCCAATAGCCAGAAGTGATCCATACATGTGTACAGCTCTCAGGGCTGTAAGACAAATCAATGACAAAGAGACTGTTGAGACTTTAATTGTTGCTACATACGACAGAATGGACTCAAATCTAATGTCAAAACACATTTGGAATCTTTTACACAAATATGTTTTGTGACATTTTCAAGAAAGTCATGTAAATTGAATCATCTGTTGGGGTATGTAAGGAAGACATGGTATCAAGAAGAGACAGACACACGTGATCACAGTTCACGGGTGTTTATTAAACTGTATAGGTAGGTTGGAAAAATGCCTAATCTAAATCTAAGAAGGGAGCAAGCTACGACCATCAAATAATAATTAGGCCGTCCTAGTAGCGTCTTGTCAACTAAAAAGGGCCTATTCTAAGAAAAACCTATTGCCAATCCTTACAACTAAATACAAAAGTGTGTGGGATAGGATTCACAAAAAAGAAAGAAAGAAAGAAGTGTTCACAAATGGGAAGTCAGGATGAGGTAGCCCGGGGTCTCATTTCCCCAACCTTTGAGCACGGGACAAGGTGGGACTTCTGAGCACAGCACAGTCTCGAGCTTTCCCAGCACGAGACGACAGTTCCGTTATCAAAGATCAGGATCTTCGGTGGTTACGTCTCTTTTCTACATAAAGTCTCTTGCCTCCGATGACCTGATGAAATCAACAATAACAAACAAAAGTTCCTTTCCATATGCACCTTGGGTGATAGCTTTTCACTCCTGAATCCCCCTCTTCTAGGCTTAGATCCACAAACAGTTCTCAGCGGTATCAGGCCCTTAAGTGGTTAACTCTCGTGCTTCCGATGGCCTGATAGGTTCGAAAATAACAAACAAAAAGTTCCTTTTGGATCACACTTGAGATGATGATTCTTAGCCCCTGGGTCCCCCTCTTCCGGGCGCAGACCTGCCTCGAATATCAGCCTCCCTCCCGTCGGGTTCTCTCTGGCTTATATTCAAAATGAATTCTCGATTGCATTCACATGTCGTTGGGGTGATGGCTTCTTACCTCTGGATCTCCCTCTTCTGGGCTCAGATCCTTTTTGAACATTTGCCTCCTTCCATCGGGTTCACTTTGGCTTTTATTCCAAGATAGTTTTGTAACCAATCTTCTCTGCTACGTTCATGATTCTTAATGTCTTTTTAAACAGTTCATGGTGAGCCTCCCTTTCTTGATTTCACTCGTCAGCACAAATGTTCATTGAGGCATCAGACTCTGCCCCTTTTTATCGGTATCCCTCCATCGGTCTCACTCGTGCCAATCTTCTCTCTCACCATGGGGGATTTCTTTCCTTTAGCTTTCAATTACTTGCCGGTCAAAGACTTTCGACTGTACAGCATATTTTGCTAAACCTCTCTAGGGCCACTTTGTCATTCTTCTTGCGGCCCTCGCAAGGCTTTGTGGTTCTTGTAGTTTAAACACAAAACAAAGGGGGATCAGCCAAAGTCTTTCACACAAGCACCCATTCTGCAGCTGTTCTTGAAGGTTTTATTTGTCTTTTCTTCACCACTGGATCTCCCTTTGACGGACTCTGAACCTTCTTGAAGTTCCATAAGGTTCTCCCTCAGCCGGGCTCTGACCCCTTTTTTTGTTCACAAAGGCCTCCCTCTTTTCCGGGCTCAAACCCTGCTTGCAAAAGTAACACTTTTAACAAAAAGGTTTTGGGACTTCCAGAATGCACTGGGCTGATATTGCTCCCCGAAATGTCATTAGTACCGGCAGGAGCCAAAAGGGGTTGTTTGTAGGAGGTCAGGGTCTCTCCCTCTGCCCCCCAGAGACCTGGGTTCACCTGCCTGGCCCAAGGGATGAGTTTAAATGTTGGCACCGCCAGGCAACCCCAGCTGCCCCTGGTCTTGCCTTCTGGAGGGACACTTTCCTCCTCCACACTGTAATCTCCTCTCTGGTAGCAGGGCCAGTGTTTGGGCGGTTTTCTCCTTCTCCTCCAGGTCTCCCAGGGTCTCTCCAGCTCACGGGGGTTCTCTTCTGCTCTCCGGAACCTTCCAGCATTCCCAAATCACTCACAATGCTGTTCCTAGCTGCTGCTTTTATACTCCCTACTAGAGTTAATTAGGAGTCAGGAGTGAATAGGTGTCTCTCCCTGCCTGACTGCCTGACCTCATTATCGGGACAACAAGGAGACTGCCTATAGGAATCCATTTCCCATTAATTCCTATGGGCCATCCTCATGACTTCACCTGCCTCTTTCTCATCCAGTCCTTGTGGATTTCAATAGGGGAATGGGATTATGGGAGTAAAGATGGAGATATCCCTTGGATGTTAGTTTACATACCCTTTGATATTCTAAAAGAAGAAGGTGATTATGGTATTGGTAGTGTTGTGGAGAGGCTGAATTCCTATTGGGTTTTATAGGTAATTTTGAGTTCCCCTGTTTTCATATCCATGTTTTCCGTGATGGAAAGTGCTGGGTGGGGGGTGGGATTTTGGTGGCAACATCCCATAAAGACTACTGGGATATCGGGTAGGGGTGCATCAGAGAAAATGGGATACAGCGTCTCGCCCAAGGGCGCTTCTCTCGCAGTCTCCATGGACCCCCTGCCCAAATGATCCTCCCCCACTTGAGATCCAAGAGCGATGGCCCTCTCCTGGCCACCTGAACAAAGGATCCCCGGGAATAACCAGGAAGAAACGCCTTAGGTTTCTCACAGGTAGCGGGTATGATTTTCGCAAAACAGATATGTGATTTATTTGCTTTAGCACTTCTTGCAATGTTGCACTGAAAACAGTCCAGGTTGGAACACACTCAGTATAAGTTATTTTCTTATGGCTATCTTGGGAGTCTGTAACCTTTGCATCGTCCTCCTGCATCCGGCCTGCAGATTCTGAATATTCAAAGAAGTAGAATTTGCTATAGTTCCAGTTTTGCACAGAAAGCGTGCCAAGTCTACTTCTCAAAAGCCTTTCAAATCCTTAGCTCTTCTATTAACATAGGAATCCATAAAAACTACTTGTTGGCTTTAGGAACTTTGTGCCATTGTAAGAGATAAAGTCTGCCATTTCACAGGGTAGTTTCTCAAGTGAACCATTCAGTTTTCTAGGATTGTACAGTGCTATGGACTGCGATCCATCTTTGTCACAATGGGCCTCATTACGAGTTGGGCGCAAAGGGATACCGGGCACCGGTAAGGACACCGGTGCCCGTAATCCCTTTGCGCCCTATTCCGAGTTCCCTTAGCGGGTCCCTTCCTTAACGCCTGGTTTTACCAGGCGTTAAGGACGGGACCCGTTAAGGGACTTTAAAGCTAATAAAGGTACCGCAATTTGCCGTACCGTTATTAGCGCCTTCCCCCTTCCCATTGAGCCCTATGGGGGCTCAAATGGGAATGGGGAATGGCTTTTTCAATGGGAACCTACCGGTCCCGCAAAGGTCGGAATACACCGGTAAGTCCCCATTGAACGAGGGCGAACTTGGTACCGGTATTGGAGGTAGTCATGGCGCTAATAGCGCCATGTTTACCTCCAAACTCGGAATGAGGCCCAATATCTCGATAACAAGCCATCACAGATGTATGAAGGGTTCCCTTTCCATGAGGTGTATGCTCTAGGTGGTCCAAATTAGCATCAGCACAGTACATAAATCTTCCTTTCGCAATGTTCAGTGGTACATTTACCCACCCATTATCGTCCATGCTGGCTAGAACTTCATTACCTGAAGCTGTTTCAAGCCATAGAATTTTATTATACTTGATCGAGGGACACAAGTCAAGCATAAGTTGCACCAAGAATTTGCTGTGCATTTTGGAATATATTGTTAGACCAAGAGCCTCCAGAGGCGGAACTTCACATATAGGTCTTACCTTTACTAAAGATAAGGTACCATATTAACTCTGCTTTTCTGTTAGGCACTTAAGACATAATAGTTTGTGACACAGCAGTCTTCTTGTCTCAAGGTGTATTTTCAACCTGCAAGTCATTGCTTGAAACAGGATAACGCTACTTGTGATGTTGCTTTTGTAACTTTCTCTTGCATGATGGAACCTGTGAATTTCCACTTCTCCTCTTGCAGGGTGGTTTTCTGTTTTTAATTTAGCAGCCTGACATAGAGCCCTCACATCAGAATTTATTTTGGGACCTGCTTCTACATATGAAAACACAGCATTGTACACTGATTTCAAAGAAACTTGCTCTGATTGGTTCTAGGATTGCGGACTACTACGTCCATGTCAAAAAAATCTATTTTCATTAAGGGTTTTCAGTGATTTTCTCTCCGTCATTTATTCCTCTTTAAGACCTTTTGTGTAACACAATTCCTTGGGATGTCTATGACCATCTGCCATTGTGACAACTTTTCTTCCCAAAATGGCTTCTAATAAACAGTCTATTAATTCTATCTGACTTATGTATTCTGTCACATTTGGTGGTTTTTCAGGGTGTTTTTCTACACTTCGCAACACATTTCGTACTTTTGTCACATTGCATTCTCTGTGACATATTGTGCTATGTAGATGAGCATCTTCTGGAATGCTGCACCCGCTCAAGTTCAGTTTCCGTTGGCTATTTACACTCCACTGAACAGCATTATGCATCTTCTGCCCTGCATTTGGAGTGCAACAGGGTGTAATGTATGCCTCCCAGCTGCAGGTCTATACAAAAGAAGCAGGCATTTGATTTATAATTGCGTACCAGTAGTTTGGGGTTTTGTACAGGAAAGATCCTTCCTGCTCACTGAGCTCTCACTACTATCTTCATGTTCTGACTGTTGACTTTTCTTTGTGGCCTGTAGTCTATCAAGATCATCGTTGTGTGTGTGTATTCTTTGAAACAGGACAGTTGCCACCTTATATTAAATTGATTTATTTCATCTGCAGCTGCATTTTTGAAATGTTCTGCAAGGTGTTTCTATTCACTGTCTTCACAGACATTTCGAGTTTTACAGCATTATGTTGTTTTTTAGTACGTGTTTAGTTTTTTATTAAAACCTCTGTTTGTTACCGTTCCCACAATAAACACAAACAAAACTCTATAACACAAGAGCACTTGTATTTGGAACAGCAATGGTTGATTTTACGGTTAGTAAGATTGTTTGGGCAATAGGGTTTCCGATTCAACTTACTCCACTACTTAGTTCATTGGTGTATTCTGAAGTTGGTTGGCTGAGGTGTTGCCCACCCCTCTTGTTAGCACTAGAGTTTGCATTTAGCCGGCAACGATCCGGACGAGAACATAGCAAGGCAACTCAGGCTAGCAGCCAGAATCCAGCCCATGCGGGCAGATAGCCATCCAACAGGACGGCAATCTGTATTAACAACCCAGCCAACCAGCAACTTTGGATAACACACTTTAGCCTTGATAAAGACCCTGAGTGGTCGAAACATGTGCCGGCTGACCATTAGGAATAGATTTTAACACCATTAAAAACAAGGATATAATGATTGAAAATGATTTAACAAGCGCAAGGTATCCGGGTACATGCTAACTCGGTTGATTTTACTGCATTACACTTTCCATGACCTCAGTCTAATTGTTGTACCCGAAACCGTAAAAATTACTAATTGAAAAATTAGAGAACTGGACGTATATCACTAATGCTTTAATTGCAAATCTGTACTATAAATATGGACAGTCCGTTTTGAGAAACCATTGACTTCAGAGAAAAATATGTAGGACCACTTTTTAGGCCGTTTTTAAGGCCATGAGACCCTAGAAATGATATGTACTTCGTTGGCTGCCATCTTGATGACCTAATCATTACTAAATGCCACCCACCAGAAAGTGACACATCCGTAGCTAGTATCTGAGAACACAAAACCGGTCACAAGTTTTCCTCACTAAAACTGCCACGGAGTATGTTTTTTTCTGTGTATGCTCCTGTACTCATTGTTTTGTTTCTGTTAAGGCAACCCTGGGCTTGATGGGGAAGGAAGGGGGTTGCTGTGAACCCCACGATGCTGCAGGCCTATGGGGTTAATGTAATGCTCTGTTTAATGGCCATTCCATCCCTGCAGTCACGTGGGCATTTACCTACCCAACCTTGCACATACACACAAGAAACATTCACACATATGCACACATATGAACAAAGGTGCACACATGCACACCCATCCCTAGTGCGTGCACACTCACAAGCATGCACACATTTTTGCACACAGGCATACAGGCACCTGCAAACGTAACCGGATTGCTTTTTGCAACACAAGCAAAGCCATCCGGAAATATTATGTGTAATGCGCCTGCCCGTCAAGCCCCATGGGGTGAATGTAGAAAATCTTCTGAAGCCTTCGAATTTTCTAACCTTTTGCATTTTTTAACAAAAAATGAGGGGGCCACCCAGTCGGAGTTCAGTGAGGCGGACACACCTAGGTTTTGCGCACATTTAAAGCGCCTTTGGACCAAGAGGTGCCCTTACACCCAACTGTTTTCTCTACCGAAAAGCAAGGCATGCCACACGTCACTGGCCCAGCTGACAAACGTGGCTTCAGTGCTCTGAGCTGATGACAGCGTTTCACATCTGAGAACTCTTCAGAACCGCGCTGACATGCCTGCAGCTCCATATTAACTAGCACATTGTTAGAATTCTGACACACTGGCTGCCCCGGCTCGACCCCGCTGTCGAGCACTCTGGGCGCTGGAGCCGAGGCGTTTGTTCTGTTCTGCGCGGAGAGGGAAGTGCCTCACGTTCCCTGCCTTGCCTTCTTGGGTAAAACAAATGCACGCATTGTACTTCTCTTCCCTTCTTCCGAGCGCTTAGGCTCCGGGCTCGGAAGCCTCGCCCAAACCCCGTAACCTCTGGTCCGTGTCTGAATCAGGGCTTTCCCACATTTGGCAGCTATGAGCTCAGCCCTGAGTCCTGCTGGGAAGCGAAGGCCCTCACAAGGAGAGTTTTGCTCGTTGATCGTATGCACTTCAATTACATTACTCTTGAAGATGTTGGCTTCCAGTGTGTAGCTCAGTTTGTCCAGTCCCCGCTACTGAGATGATTAAAATATCACGTTTTCACATAGTGTTTCATGCCGGATTCCCCCTCCTTCTATGCGCTGCAACTAGTGATCGAAGTGAGCGGGAACGTTCAGGAGCGGTGTTCCACTACTTTTATTTTTTTCTGTTTACCATTCCTCTAATTTGTACGACCATATTCACCATTCTATTTGGAGGATTTGTCCATTCATGTCCCTTGTAATAGGAGCCTTAGTTACTAATAACTAAGGGGGTAATTCATAGAATTCAGCGCACAAGGGGCGCACGCGGCTGGCGCACAGTGTTCGCGTGCGGCAGCCTGCGCCAGCCGCGTGCGCCAAAATCAATTTCCGCGCACAGCGTATTCATGGATTTCAACATCCATAACCAGCTGTGGTGCAGACTAGCGCAGCGACCCTGCAGCAGCGCCAGTTACGCCCCAACCCCTCCCCGTGCGCCATGAACAGCGCACAAATCCCGTACACGGTGCACAGGCCAGTGGACCAGCATACAGCCCCCCAACCACGAAAACGTCTGTAAAACTCGCCGCTCACCCCTCCAAATACACGTACCCCACTGTGTGGGGAAAGTTTCACACGCGATTGGCCCTGTGCAAGAGGGGTATGTGTATTTCTGGGGTGCGCGGGAAGTTTAACACGCGATTGGCCCTGTGCAAGCAGGGTACGTGTATTTCGGGGCTGCGCGTGAACTTACACACGCGATCGGCCCTGTGTGAGCGGGGTACGTGTATTTCGGGGGTGCGCAGGAACTTTCAAACGCGATTGGCCCTGTGCGAGCGGGGTACGTGTATTTCGGGGGTGCGTGGGAACTTTCACACGCGATCGGCCCTGTGCGAGCGGGGTACGTGTATTTCTGGGGTGCGCAGGAAGTTTCACATGCGATTTGCCCTGTGCGAGCGGGGTACGTTTATTTCGGGGGTGCGCAGGAACTTTCACACGCGATCGGACCTGTGCGAGCGGGGTACGTGTCTTTTGGGGGTGCGCGGGAACTTTCACACGCGTTTGGCCCTGTGCGAGCGGGGTACGTGTATTTCTGGGGTGCGTGGGAAGTTTCACATGCGATTGGCCATGTTCGAGCGGGGTACGTGTATTTCGGGTGTGCGCAGTAACTTTCACATGCTATTGACCTTGTGAGAGCGGGGTACGTGTATTTCTGGGGTGCGCGGGAAGTTTCACACGCGATTGGCCCTGTGCGAGCGGGGTACGTGTATTTCGGGGGAGCGCGGGAACTTTCACATGCGATCGGCCCTGTGCAAGCGGGGTACGTGTATTTCTGGGGTGCGCGGGAAGTTTCACACGCGATCGGCCCTGTGCCGATGGGGTATGTGTATTTCGGGGGTGCGCGGGAACTTTCACACACGATCGGCCCTGTGCGAGCGGGGTATGTGTATTTCGGGGGTGCGCGGGATCTTTCACACGCGATTGGCCCTGTGCGAGCGGGGTACGTGTATTTCGGGGGTGCGCGGGAAGTTTCACACGCAATTGGCCCTGTGCGAGCGGGGTACGTGTATTTCGGGGGTGCGCGGGAACTTTCACACGCGATTGGCCCTGTGCGAGAGGGGTACATGTATTTCGGGGGTGCGCAGGACCTTTCACACGCAATTGGCCCTGTGCGAGAGGGGTACGTGTATTTCGGGGGTGCACGGGAAGTTTCACATGCGATTTCGCTGTCTGAGCGGGGTACGTGTATCCAGTGGGGTGCGCGGGGTGTTACACACATGAATTGCCAGTGAGGGTCCTCCCAGGTGTGCCTTTGACCCCCTCCCCAGCCGTGCAGGCAGCCCACACCACAGGGGACTACCCTGCACCCCTGGTCATGTCCCACAGGCAGCCCATCCACCATGGGCATGCCCCCCAGCCAGCCCACATGTCACCTTGCACTAGTTCTCACCAACTCATGTCCCTCAGCACCCCCACCCATCCAGCATTGAGGGGCACCTGCCAGCAGGCCCCAACTCATGTCCCTCAGCACCCCCACCCACCCAGCATTTACGGGCACCTGCCAGCAGGCCCGGACTCATATCCCTCAGCACCCCCACCCACCCAGCATTGACGAGCACCTGCCAGCAGGCCCCGACTCATGTCCCTCAGCACCCCCACCCACCCAGCATTGGCGGGCACCTGCCAACAGGCCCCGACTCATGTCCCTCAGCACCCCCACCCACCCAGCATTGACGGGCACCTGCCAGCAGGCCCCGACACATGTCCCTCAGCACCCCCACCCACCCAGCATTGACGGGCACCTGCCAGCAGGCCCCAAATCATGTCCCTCAGCACCCCCACCCACCCAGCATTGACGGGCACCTGCCAGCAGGCCCTAACTCATGTGCCTCAGCACCCCCACCCACCCAGCACGGACGGGCACCTGCCAGCAGGCCCCGACTCATGTCCCTCTGCACGCCCACCTACCCAGCACTGATGGGCACCTGCCAGCAGGCCCCAACTCATGTCCCCCCAACACGTCATAAAGATGCACAATCATGGGCCTCATGTGCACAAAAATCCCACAGCATGCCACCCCAGTCTTGAGAGGCAATCAAGTCCCCAATCCACCCCACACTGAAATGGCTTTTCCATGACACAAAATGAAAGTTAACTATGTACATCAAAACTTGTCCCTCACACACACACTTCCATAGCCCCGAGGGTTTGCAGGGACGATGCCATGTTGGACTCCAACTCCCTGCGAATAGCCTCGAGGCACTCGTCCCGCCTCAGTGCCCTCCGCATGGAGTTCTCCGCCCTGACCACTGTGAGCCGTGCCTCTACTGCCAGCCGCCGCTCCACACCTATGGCCTGGCCCAACCGCTGCCACACGGAAGACACTTCCAATCCTGGGTCCTCCTGCCCTGTGGCCGATGCCTGCACGTCTGATGTTGATTGCCCCGAGCCATCATCGCTCCCACCTTGTTGCTGCTGCTCCTGCTGTGCCTGTGCCCTGGCTCTTGCTGCCTGCACGTCCTCCTCCGGCTGGGGTGCAGTTGTCGTGGTGGCCACCCCTGCTGGACGTCCGACTCCCGACTGTGGCAGGGATGTGTCCTCCACCAGCCTGGCCGCTGGGTCAGAGGCAGCTCCACAGGGTACCAGGTGATAGATGGGTGGGAAGATGTCATGGAGGACGACTGGCGCATAGTGGGTTCAGGTGAGGAGGGGGTCAGAATAAGGTCCAGCATACGGAGGAATCCAGCCCTGGTGACCCGTCCCAGTAGGTCAACGCGGTCAACGAGGCATCCGAGATGACGTGCAGTGTCTTCGTGAAAACACTGCAGGTCACCTCGCATGCCCCATTGATCCAACACCATTCCAGCCAGGACAAGCTCAACTCGGTCCCGGATTGCCACGTCTGCAGGGAGAGGAAGGCCAGTTGTTGTGCGCTCATCCCCTCCCTGAAAACTGGTCTGGACGTAGGCAGTGGGGATTCCGCTGGTGCAGGATGATGCAGTCACAGGATCGGGGACAGGATTACACACAGGCACCTCCGTGGCGGCCTGTGCTGCCTCCTGTCCCTGCCCCTGCACTGCACCACTAGCACCAGCGGAATCCCCACCTCCAGACCCTGTGTGTGTCCCTTCCACGGCCTCCTCCTCCACCAAACCCCCCACCAGCCTGGATGACTCCGTGCCATCTTCCTCTGTCGGACCCTGTTGGGTCTCAGCTGCCCCTTCTGCTTCCGAGGAGTCCACCGACGACCTCCGCCTCTTGGACATACCCTCGGCAGCTGCGGCCTGGGACGCGGCACCAGACTCCTCACTCCCAGACAAGATGACAACCTGGGAGGGGAGCTGGGCCTTGCGTCTCCGGCTGGTGGTGCGATCCCTGCCGCTTTGCTCCACAGCACCCTCTCCGCCCTCTTCATCAGTTGACGCTGCAGACAGGGAGAGATAGAACACAGGCATCAGGGCACTGTACAATGGACTGATGCACACATGACAGCTGCACATGAGTGGCAGTGTAAAACTACAGACATGGCATCACACTCCCCAACACACATGTCATTTCAACTCACACACATGAGCAAATCAAAAGCAATCTTGCACCAGGCAGCACCGTCCATACACACAACAGCATGACGCTGCAGACAGGGAGAGATAGAACACAGGCATCAGAGCACTGTACAATGGACTGATGCACACATGACAGCTGCACATGAGTGGCAGTGTAAAACTACAGACATGGCATCACACTCCCCAACACACATGTCATTTCAACTCATATACATGAGCAAATCAACAGCAATCTTGCACCAGGCAGCACCGTCCATACACAAACAACAGCATGAGCAGCCGAAGGTGAGCCTGACGTCACATGAAACACGGGGAGTGCACAACACATGCACACGCGCCACCAGACTTACATGCATCTGTACATCTCCACCAACTGTCGCAGTGATGAGATCGCCATCCATATCACATCTCGCATTCAGCCTTCTACATGTCAGTGTCACATGCATCCATGTTGCATCACAGTTGCACACTTGTCAAATACACCCACATGCACATGTGCATAGTGCAGATACATGCAGCATGAACCAGCATCTATGTGTGACACCACAACCATGCCACAGTACATACTCATAATTCATTACATGTGTGCACCCACACATACATTTGCACAGCATGCTTACCAACACATACACCATCGATGCGTCTCACACTTGATAGGAATCACATGTGGCAGGTTCACGTCCCTGTAAATACGCAGCCATACATGTCCCTACAAAGACATATGTGCAACCTACACACTCCTGGCACACCACAACACGCACAGCGTCCGATCAGTATGCATGTACACTTACTGCTCGATTCCAGACAGGTCTGCCCCTCAAGGACCTGGACATGGAGCGCTGGTCGTATGCGTTCCTGGACCCTCATCTGGTTGTCGGTCAGGTGGCCCCGGCACCCCTTGGCATCCGCTGCCTTCAAGAGGTGCTGGGCCTTGTTGAGGGACCTGGACCTGAAGTCCTCCGAACGCTTGCAGACATGTTTGATCTCGCAGACTGCCACCCCCTCCTCGTTGATGGCAGTCATGATGTCCATCCAGATCCTCTTCCGTCCTTCATTGTCGGCGCGCAAACTTCCAAAGAGGGCATCATACTGCCCCAGGACTTGCTCCACCAGGACACCAACTTCACTGGCACTGAAGCTGGTGGCCCTCTGCCTCTCTGCCTGGGGGTTGCCGGTGGTGCCAGATGGTGTTGTGTCCGACATGGCAACCCCAGAGGCAGGTGTGGGTGGGAAACTGGGTCTTGGGGCTAGGCTATGGAGTGATGGTATCCCAGTCGGGAGTCTTCAGTTCCAGCAGGGGTGGTCACAGCAACTGCACCCCTGGCTGAGGTGCAGGCACCAAATAGCAGGGCACATGGGCAGCAGGCAGGCAGCAGCAGATGGCAGGTGGGAGCATGCTCGGGGCTCTCGGGGGCAGGAATATGGCCTTCTGGGCAGGAGCGTGGTCTTCCGTGTGTTTTCGCGTGGCCAGCTTGATACGGAGTGATTTGGCACATGAAAAAAGTGCACGCCAGGGTTGAAATCCGAGGAAAGGCCCTTAGCGCATAAGCGCGTCTGTGACATTACGCGCGCCGGCCTTTCCCTCATGACATGTGCATAGTGGTTCAGCGCATGAGAAAACTGCACGTCCGCGTGTGAATGCGTGTAATCTGAGGAAAGGGCCTACGCGCGTAAGTGACTCGCCGCACACAGGCGTTTCCCTCAGCACGGGTTAAAGGTGAGTGGGGCCAGCAGTTCGCTGTATGTGCCTTTCGTGGAGACCAACGCGTGTGTTGCTACTTCGTGTTGTTTTGCGCGCCATTACAACTTCACAGCGGATCAAGGACGTATCCCTTCTTTTGGCGGGGGTATTGGCTATGCGTGTTTTTCATCATCGCGCTAGTCTGACGTTGAGTCGCGCACAGTATTTTTCTGACTGCGGGTGCCCCTGTGTATTGCGTACCCGTTTTCGAGGTAATAGTAGCCTGCATGTCCCACGCGTATGTGTTTTTCATGTTACTGGGTGCCACCGCGTACTGCGGGAGGTTAATTCCACGCACGTAGACTGCAGGAGTTGCGTGCACGGTTTTACTGCAGGTTTGGGGTGCCTGAGCATTGCGTGACCCGTCACTACATCACCGGGGTCACATACAGCCTTGCAGGTGCAGGGGTGCTGTTAACATCTTGCATCCCACCCCCTTTGTCCCAATTGCCCAGGACAATTGTGGTGTACACCTCCCATTGGCACTCCTCCATCTGTGCCGGCACTACTCCATCTGTGCCATGGTTGGGAGGCCACCAAAGGTGAGGGTCACCTCAGCTGGGCGTCCTCCTCGTGGCGGGTGTGGTCAGGGACGTGGTCGGGGTGACCAGGGAGTAGGGGAACTCTAGGGTGTCCAGGGTGGCCATAGAGGGGGAAGAGGCAGGGGTGCACCACTTGTGCACGATGTTGTGCCATGTGTCGGTGCAGTCATTCCACCACCCCCTGTGGTTCCGGGAGATGCAGCTTCTGCATCTGGCACTGGCACCCGTGTGACCCGGCAGTCCGTTTCATCGACTGCCACGGGCCCAAGGGTAGTGGTAGCTGCAGGTGCAACTGTGGACACCACCACCCAGGCTCAGGGTCTGCCAGCGCAGGCTGCGTTGGCACTTGAGGAGTCCGTGGAAGATTTCCAACAGGGCAGGAGGGAAACCGTAGGTGCACGCTTGGCTGCCCGGACCGAGACACGTGTCCCTGGGGCAGTAATGTCATCTGCTGCCCCGACCAGCCGGGTGTTGGCAAGTGCAGGGGCAGATGCAGCCAACAACACCCTGGTTGTGAGTCTGCCAAGCAGGACAGTCGCAGTCAATGACCCTGCCACAGCGGATGTTGCTGCGCAGGGTCCATTAGAGGGCACCCAGCTGCCACTGACGCAAGTCAGGGCTTTGGTTGTCCCTCCACCTGCCACTCCCTTGGCTCAATCCACCGGTGCCACTGGCCATACTGATCAGGGCGGCATTTGCCAGCCAGGGTCTGCACCACAATCCAAGAGTAAGAAGGTTGCACCTGCAGCACAGGCTGGGACCCCACACGCAGCCACGACCTCCTGCATGTCGAGGAAGAAGCCTTTCTGCAACCAGGAACTGGACTTCCTCGTGGACTATGTGCGGGACCACAGCCGTGACATGCTAGTGGGGCCTAATTGTCAGACTACGGGTGCCCACTGTGATACCCACTGGAAGCAAGTTGCAGAACATGTGAGGGCATTCGGCCATGAGGTGCGCACGGCGCAAGAGTGCAAAAAGCGTTGGAAATACCTCAAACGGAGAGCTAAGGCTAAGCGTGCCTCAAATTACAATTTAACTCTGGTGACTGGCAGTGGGCCTGCACCTGAGGAGGAAGATCTCACTCCGCACGAGTCACTCGTTGCAGAGTTCATACCACCTGAATCGGTCGAAGGAGTGGGAGAGATGCCGGACTTTGATGCCCAGTCCAGTGAGTGTTGCTGCGTGTTTGTTGAGGACATGTGTGTTTTACTTGAGTGATGTGTTGTGCATGACTGCCACTACATGTCATGTGTACATGGTTCTGATGTGCAAGTAATGCAATGCTTCACTGATGCATGGCTGCTCTGCAGGATGGTGGACATGTGGAGCGGACGGGGACTGTCCGCATCGCCACTATTGCACCCTACTCACATGCTGGTCACCAGGATGCCCCTCCGGTCCATATTCCAGCTCACTGGCCCTTCTGCATGTAGCCTGAGGTGACCTTCCTCTCAGCCCAGGGATTATGTCATAGCATGACTGACGTGCATGTGTCCTCTGCCTGCATGCGGGTACTCCACGTAGGCATGCTCCCTTGCCCCTCCACCCCCCTCTGCACTCCAATTTCATCCTTTGCACTGGTCTAATTCAATTTTGCCGTTGAATACTTGCCTGTTCATGCGTCCTGTGTACATGCTAACTTCCACCAGCCAATCTGCCAGACATATACTGTGGGGTACATCCTTTGTACTTGATGCAGGGTGTCTCACTTGGACTGTGCAGAGGTCAGATGCCCCGCAGGGACATGAGTGCCCATTCATGCTCCATGTGGATTCCATGCATGCCCCTATGTGTCCTGGACTGGATGATCATTGTAGTACGTGTCCAGGGTGACCTACATTGCATGGCATTTCATCAGCCTTCCCATGGCCACTGTGGCTCAGTCCTGCGCCGCACACATGTTTAAGGTGTGACAGTCTGTGTGGGTCACAGGCCTCAGCCTGTTTCATGGCCAATGACTCTGTCCAACTGGTGTAGTGTCTTTTTCACACGTGGGTGTACTCCTGAGGTTTCATCATGTGTCCTGCTTATTGTCCCATCATCATCTGCTGGGTTGTCACTTGACTCACATGATGCAATTGATTCTAGTCAACACTGTCAATACACAGGTCTATGGTCATCCTTTTGATGCCATGCAAGGCATCCCTGCATTTGCACTTGGGGGGAAGGGTGATTTGCTTGTAGCCATGCTACCCATTGCATGCACATTGCACGTGATGGCTGAAGTTGACCTTGCACTGCCTTCACATTTTCTGATACACATCATGAAGTACTTGTACATGTGGATAGTGAATAACGTACAAATGTGCTGCACTGCATCGACCCACTTCAGAGCGATATAACACCCTTCTACATACCTAATCACAGAAGCAATGTCAAGTTGACCCAGCATGCATGGCAGGTTCTCTTTTGTGTGCGACATGTCTGCTTCATGTGTTTGGTGTCTGTGTGTGTTGTGTGCTTCTAACATATGTAGTGATCTTTTTTCTCTCTACTTTTCAGATGACGCAATGGAGCCAGAGGATGGTGTTGTCATGCCAGGCCCAGGGTTATCACTACAGCAACCCGGCACAAGTGGGGGTAGTGGGGTGGTAGGCCACGAAAACCCACATGTGCTACAGTCCATCTTGTCTTTGTCTGGCAATGAGTCTAGCCCTAATGACCACTCTGACGTCCATGTTGAATTGGATGTGCATCAGGTCCATATGTCAGGGGTGAGTGATTCTGATGTGGGCACTCCTGTGTCCGTGACACCTGCACTGAGGGGTCAGACAGTCTTGGAACCTCCGCCTGTGGTGGATCGGGACGCAGGGTCACCCTCCACACCAGTCACTGATGTGCCTGGGCCATCACGTTGACGGGGCATGCAGTCGTGCAGCCACAGGCGGTGCCAACACAACGAGGACACCCAGTCCTTGGGTCCCGCAGGTGTGAAGCCCAGCAGCGCGGTTGCCATGCGCAACCGCTGTATACTGAATGGGAGCAAGACATGACTGCCAATTCTGAACACCAGGGGGCAGCAATGGAGAACATTGCTGTGAGCATGGAGCGTGTGGCCCAATCCATGCTCCCCCCTGCTAGGCAGGTGCTTCTCCAGCAGCAGGCGGCACGGTCCATGGCCCGCTCGCTCAGGCTGGGCTTGTCGGCCTCAGACAGGGCACGCCAGGCTGAAATGTTGTCTCTGCGTGAAGCAATTGCTGCTCACGCAGAGGCACACATGGAGGCCCTGAGGGAGGAGTATACTTCCCTCAGATCCACTCTGGGTGTCCTTCTGATGTCCCAGAGGGAGCGGTCAGAGGAGAGGTTTGCGCAGCTTGAGCGTACCATCTCGGCTGTGCTACATGCTTGCCGGGACGTGCATCAGTTGTCCAGCCAGGCCTTGCAAGAGGAACTCTGTGTTACTCGTGTTACCTTGCAAGAGGAAGCACGCGTATCACGTGAGGTTCTGCATGCAGACCTACGTGTCATCGCCGCACAGAACCAGGCTCACCCATCCGGCAGACTTGCTGCCGACGAGGGGCAAGCTGCGGCTAGGCATGGTCAGGCTCCTGTGACACATCCTCCTTTCCAGGAAGAGCCAGACACGGACGACGAGGTATCTCCCACATAGGTCGGGCTGTGCAGGCGTTGAGCCCATGGAGTTTTTTTTTTCCTCAACATCATCGCATGTGGGTGTTGAGCAGCACCCTGTACCTCCCCCCTCCTGGTTGCCTCCCCCCCGGGTCGTATGTAGCCATTTTTTATTTTTCTTTTAGTTTAGTTAGTTAAGTTTCTATTTGATAGTTAGTTTAATTAGGTAATGTAGGTTTTTGTGTAATTAGTTAATATAGTTTAAAATTGCTTGTCTGTTGTGCTTTCATGTGACGGTGTGGGCTTTGTGGCTTTTGAAAGCATCCTCTGTCTGTTCCAGCTGGTCCCTTCAAGCTTGTCTCGTGTATGTGTTTGCAGCTTGGGGTCCTGACTCACATATGCCACTCCTGCTTCCCTTACCCATGGGCTCGCAAGGATGGTTCGGTGTAACAGCCTATTACACAAGGGCTTAGGACTGTCATATCTGTGGCATGTCTGCTGCTGTACTACTTGTGTTGACACCCCTAGTGGGGATGATAGGGATGATTTTGACTGCAGTTCTTCCTATGCTAGATGGGCGGTTTCATGTTTCATGTGTGCATTAATTGCTATACATTGTGTAGTGTGTTTCTTCTGTTGCTGTACGTGTGCTTCATGCAATTCATGCTGTAGACAGTGGCTGACACACTTTGGCTGGGAAAGTTGCACTGATGGAGTGATTTCAGATATACGTCTCTGACATGGTCCACTCATGACATGCTTGTGGAGACACACACAGGGACATTTCATGCATTAATCATGTGTTTTCTGCCCTTTCTGCAGGGGGATGAGGCTCCAGACCACCTTTCCCAGCAGACATGGCCCATTGGATGTCTGGAAGCTGGCCACGTTTGCTGGTGCAGACATGCACATGTGTGCGCAGACAGAGCCACAGGGATTGCGCTCATACATCATACAGAAGCTGACGTGTTTCAAGGAACTCCAGAAAAGGTGAGCAGCACAAGGGGGCCACACCGCAACCAACCGTCCACCAGGACAGTTGCACCTGAATGCTAAGTAGCACCACTGACGGTGAGCTTGGACAGATATTGGTATTGAAGCGCACAGTACAGCTAAGATGCGTTGGAGGAGTAATGGTTAGTTGATGGGAAAGTTGTCAGGGGCACATGCAGGGGCAGTGGCACATATCCTACGGTCCAACATGGTCCATTGAGGCAGTTGTATTAGCCATGTAGCGTTCCAAGACAAGGAAAGAAGCAGCTCACAGGGACAGACAGCGAGGGACAGACTCGTGTGCAGTGCATTTTATTTACAGGGTTGAATTGCCACATGCACTACCTACTTTATTTAGGTTATGCTGGAACACGACTTGTACTGAAGTCGTACCTTGCTAAATGCGTCTGGATGCTTACCCAGGGAACATTGGATGTTGTGTGAATCTTGACACATTGGTCTTACATTTGCCACGCACCCACCGGCGCATTAGTTACTGCATTGACTGTGTATGAACCATCACGGGGGGAATCTTACGTATGGGTATGAAGCACCACACCAGATAGTTTGTAGAGTATCTTGTTACTTTGGGACATGCATGGTGGTGTGTGTGTTATGGGCACACACAGATTAGTGACTCTGGCTCTCTTTGCAGCATTGAACTGCTCATGTTACCGGACCTGAGGCCAGCACTCACCCCAGAGATAAGTTTCTCTTTAACTTCAATTTGAGTAATTTGGTACTATGTGCATGATGTACATGTTTGGTCTGATTGTGTATGTGTTAATGTGATTATTATGTTTTTGTACATTCCCTACTTTCCCTTGTCAATCCTACTGCCCTCTCCTGCCCCTCATTCCGGTTATCCAGTATACCAATGCCTGTCCCGACTGCATATCCCTGACCCTCCTTCCCCACCAGCGTTTCAGAGGCCTGTGTGAGTTTGACCTTGAAGGCACCCACACCACGGTGGGGGTGGTTGGTTCGTGCCACTCCTGCGCCTGTACACACATCAGTTCGTGGTGCATCATTCAATATTATGTACCACACATGGTACACATCCTGTTGTGACATTGTTTTACTGTGCTACCTTGGTTGTTCCATCATTGTGCTAGTACTTGGGCTTTGTGACGTACTGCTACTTCAAGTCATCTACTGGAGGCTCTTCTGGTTTGTGTTGCTGCCTGCAGGCTTTTTGCTTGGCTTATGTGTTGGCCCGCTTTGAGTTCTCTTTGATTTGTTGTTTTTGCAAGTCAAAGTGGCCTCTGAGGGTGCTGGACACTTTTTACACGCAAGGTGGAAGATGGAGACAAAGGGGAAGGGTGATCCTGTGGCCAGGTGAACTTCAAGGATGAAGGCTACATACCCCATGCGCAGTTCTTTAGTGGGCCATGGTGATATGTGAGAGAGGGGGGGTATTTTGTTGTTGGACAGTTGCCTTGCCCCACAGTGTGATGGGCACCCTGACATTGTAATTGTGGTATCCTATGTACATGATGTATTCTGTTGATCAATGGCTGTTCATGTGTTGTGTTTACCTTTCAGGTGTGAGGGTATAGTTGTGGTTTGACATGCTGCGGTGTACACATGGGCAATGTTCACATGTGATGAGGACACTGATGGTCACTTGATTGCACATGCAATTATTGAGTGCATGTCCCTACTGACACACACACTCGCACTATGATCCACAACATGTACAACCACCCTTCCATGTCCACATGTGAACACAGTTAGCCTTCTGGGGACCACTGTGTCCCTGCAGCACATGATCTATGACCATTTGTGGATCCTGTACATGCGTGCTTTGGTTTTTTATTTAGTTTGTCATTTTCGTGTGATGCTCAGGGTGTGCATCACACACAATGGGCCTCATTACGACCCCGGCGCTAATGGTGAATGGCGGAATTACCGCCCCATTCCAAGGTTGACGGGGCGGTAATTCCCCATTCACCATGGGCCCTTCCCCATTCCCATTTTTGCCCCATAGGGCTCAATGGGAACGGGGAAGGCGCTAAGTACGGTGCCGCAAATTGCGGCACTGTACTTAGCACCAAGGTCCCTTTGCCGGTTGGATTTTAAAGCCTGCAAAAAGCCGGCGTTAAGATCGCCAACCCGCAAAGGGACCTCGTAATCAGGCGTTAAGGGGTTAACGGCACCGCCACCTTTTGCGGCGCTGTTAACCCCTTAATGCCAGGGTTGTAATGAGGCCCAATGACTGGTCACTATGCTGTGTGCTGAGCAGTGTGTTGCTGGAGATGGACACAGCACACGTATTATGCAGTGTTTATTTTGCCGTGCTCAATGTGCATGTGAACAGGCATTCATTGTTATGTTCACGCTACAACGGTTGTTATGCATTTGGGTATGACTTGCTTTGTGTGGGAGGTTGTTGGTCAGTCATTTCATCTGATTCCATGTCAGGCATCATTGTCTGACGCCACTTTGCATTTTTCACATGTCAATGTGTACATTATTGTGTTGGTGTTTTGCTATTGCTTGCCATGTCATGTTGTGGTTTTGGTGGCTTTGTGTGACATACCAGTGATTGTCATGCCCTGTTTTGCAAGTCTGTGTGATACACACCTTGCATGTGTACCTTTTGGTCACAAAGGATTGGTTAGGTTTGAGTAGCTAGGGATGCACACAATGTGGCACTTCCATGGCAACATTCTCAGGGTGGTAAGGTTGGGACAGTTGACTGTCTCTTTGTCATCATCGATTGTCACCTGGTATGTGCCAGGCCTGTGTGCACCCCGCAGGGGTGGGAGTTGAGGTGAAAAATGTGGCCACAAGCTGGGTCCGGGCTGCCTTGCCGCTTGCCCTATCTCCTCCCATGGGCAGCACCTGTGCCTGTGGTTGGGGATGTGGGGGCACCACCATGTCCACCGGTACGCCCTGCCGTGTTGCAACATTGTGCAGGACACATGCTGCCACAGTGATCCTGCACACTACTGAGGGTGCATAGAGTTGCTGGCCCCCAGAGCGGTCAAGGGAGCGGAAGCGTGACTTGAGCACTCCGAATGTGCGCTCCACTATGGCCCTGGTTGCAATATGGACAGCGTTGTATCTTACCTGGGGTGGTGTGGTGGGGTTCCGGATTGGCGTCATCATGTGGTTGCTCAGAGGGTAGGCACTGTCCCCTGGAGAGGTGATAATGGTTGTGATTATTGGGGTTTGTGTATTTGTCTGTGTGTGACATGCATGCATGTGCACGGGCATTTGTACTCACCTAGGAGCCATGTGTTGCCATGCTGCCCAGCTTCCAGGGCCCGGCTCAGGGCGGACATTCTGTATATGAAACTGTCATGGGTGGAGCCAGGGTAGTTTGCATAGACAGAGGTGATGATTCCCTTGGCATCGCATACCACCTGCACGTTGATGGAATGCCAGTGCTTGCGGTTTCGGTAGATGTGCTCAGTGGCCCTAGGTGGACGTAGGGCCACATGGGTGCAATCTATGGCACTGAGCACTTTGGGGAAGTTTGTCACCCTGTAAAAGTCCTGGACAACGGCCTGCCTTTCTGCGGGTGTTCTGGGCATGTATATGTGCCTGCGGACTGAGGGGCGCGCAGTCATGATTGCCAACACCTGGTGTAGGCAGCGTGACTGCGTAGCCTGTGAGACCCCCCCACTATGGCAGTAGTCCACTTAAATGACCCAGTGGGCATAAAATGCAGGACATTGAGCACCTTCTCCAAGGGGCTCAATGCTTGGGAGCAGAGGGTGGGTGATGTAAGGTCATCTTCCCACTCCCTGACCAGGTTTAGGATGATACGAGGTGGAAACCTATTCCTGCCGTAGACCTGGTCGTCAGGCATCCCAAAAAGGCTTGTCTGGGGGGAAAAAATGCAGGCCCTGGCTATTCTCCTCCGCCTGCGGTGTCCCACGATCAGTGCTGTGACAAATGGGGCATTCATCGTAGCGGTATATACGTGTTTGTTGTTTGTGCGCGCTTTTATAATGTGCGCGGGGACGCTTACACCTGCCTTCCTGTGGCGGACATGTTGACGCCTGTGCGCGTCTTTTAGCGTGCGCTTGTTTCCCGTATTCAAATCCATGAATACAAGTTGTTCACGTGCGTGTGGGCGTTCCGTGTATTTCCCTGCAGTACTTCCCCAGTTACGCCTTCTTTTTCATGCGTTGTTCCCCATTCCGTGCGTTACACCCCATGTCCCACCCCCATTTTGGTATGTGCACGGATGTTGTGCGCTTTCCGTGGGCGCGCCACGCACGGCGTTCGGGATGTTGCAATGGGTGCGCCCGTGTGCGTCACGCACGGGTTTGGCGCACGTCCCGAGAAAAACACGCGCAGAGACTTCCATGAATCGCACACGTGCGCGTGCGCTTCCCTTTTCACACTTGCGCCTGCTTGCGCCAGTTTGCACCACTTTTTTCGGCGCACATTTGTTCCATGAATCGGCCCCTTAGACTGTTGCAATGCCCCAGCTGCAACACTTGTCATATGTTGCACTATGCTTGCACCTACCCTCTGCCCTGCCGAAACCACAGTTCCACTATTTTGTTCGGTACACTTCTACCACTGGCTGCAACAATTGATGTTATCTTCAAATGCAATGTTACTCAATTTTAACTATCTCGGAAGGTTGAAGGGATGACTCAGCCCAAACCTTTATCCTGCCTTCTGAACACTAATGTTTTGAGCAAGCCCTTAACCCGCTGCAAATTCATGATTCACAATGTGTGCCTTTGTAGGGTGAAAACATTGTTCAATTGAGTGGGTTAAACAGAACTAAGCATTTATAGAATGAATGTTTATGGTGTGCGCTAAAGTCGACGTCAACACTAATTAATATTATTGGCTTGTAGTTCGGCTTTCAGATTCCTACTGACCCCCTTTCTATTTGTGAGAGACATTTTATTTCATAAACAGAGGTGACCTGAAAAAGAAAGGGGGGCCTTAACCCACATTACCTATTTTAGCTATTTAAAGTATTTGAGGGCATAGTCACTTCAGTTTGTCATGGTCATTAAAACAACGTGTTGGGAAGTTCTGCACATGAGCAGAGCTCAAGACGGTTCATTCCCGCAACTGCGTAAAGTAAACCCCTGTCCCCTTAAAAAAAAACGTACACAGTTAAGGTGTTTTTTTGTTGTTTCTCTCAACCTTCACAATGTGTTTCTTCCACCATCCAGTTTGACCCTAGCAAGAGGGAGGGGCGGATTAATGCCACCTGTGGGTCTTGCTCTGTGAAATGAATATTTCAGCAGCGCGTTCTGGGGCCAGCTTCGCTGCTAACGGCCCGAAAGCCTGTGGCTATTATAGCGCCCCGATGCCCATGGGCTGTTTGCCCGCTTTATAAATTAAAAAAATAAAATATGAGGCCGAAGTAAAGCTAGGACAATAGTAAAGGGTCAGCTCAGGGTAATAACCCGCAAAGCCCACCCCAGAACAAGGAACTTAACGCTATTAGCATCCAGGGCCTTCGTTCGGGGTGCTACAATTTAATTTTTAAAGGAAAATGGTTGTACGCGCATCACATGTGCTCGATTTCCCTTAAAACATGTACAAACCAAGATGGCTGTGTGAAGAAATAGGAAAGGGAGCGCAGGAGTCCTGTTTACATTCCCACTATGGCAATTGGAAGAGCCGGGGTCAGGGGATGGCAAACCAGAAGGATAGAGGGGCTGCGGCTGGAAGGTAAGTCAGCAGAGCTGGTGCAATGTGGGTTAGGGGCAGCGGGAGACAGAAGAGTACAGGCATTTGGATGAGGGTGGCCTGCAGGGGCATGTGGCTGACGGCAATATGGTGGACCGAGGGGCATGGACCATGTGCTTATCTGGCAGAAACAGTCTATGTTCCTTGCCTCCTAATTGGCTGCTGCCTTTCCCTCGAGTACTAATAGAAAGTATGTTTTTATACATTTTTTAGTTTGGGCTCTTGGGTGTTGAAACTATTGCAATAGAGTGAGAAATGGCTCATGAGGAGGCACACAAAGCTTGTACGTTTTGTTTGGTTAGTTACCCACCAATTGACGGCTCATGGCCATGCTAATCCCTATGGCCCTTCCCACACACTCCTGCCCCCCCACCCAAAACACATCCTCCTGAGATCTCTTTGAGCTAGCTTTATCAATACTTACCACCAAACTTTGCGCTCCAAGTGATTCCCAGCGTTTTCGAAAAAGCAGTCTTCTCATAGTTAATGACTTAATTGGAGCTGTAAATGCTCTTCTGGTGTAATAACAATATTTTAACCAGGCCTGCCTTCAGACACTCCATTTGTAAGATCTTTGCATTTCCTTCAGTGAAGTCCTCTTAATAATAATAACAATGTATTTCTCATATAGCACCACACATTATTATCCTACCTCAGAAGGATGAAAAGTCTTAGTTGACCCTGCCCGGATTCATACCTGCCACAGCAGGCTGCGCACAGACATCAGGGCAGAGCGCTTAGCTCACTGTGCTATCTGACCGCCTAGTAAAACAAGCATTGACAAAGCCAACAGTTCTGACAGGCGCTACTATTATATGTCCAGGTACTTGCACAATTTTGCAGCTGCTACCATCGATGGCCAGTTAATACCACTACAGAAGTGTCTGGAGAATGCCTTTCCCATGCCTACACCAATCATGGTTTTAAATGCGACAATCTTAGTACCTTGACCCAGAAGTCCATAGTTTCCCTTTAAGATTGACGTGCTCCACTCGACTATCCTCAATCCTCTAGACCTGCTGCCTCTATTTTAATTCCCCCTTTCATGTTACTCTTGAGAAGTGTTCTACTTCCACTCTGGGAGAAATGCAGGCATGTAGCTTTGTTTCTCTCTCATTTAGAATGTAGCACCCTGCTTTTGTCAAGTAGACTTCATGCCATATACAAACAACCCTGAACCACTAGATTCTGTTAGGAACATATTAGGTGGCACCCAGGTGTTTTGAACTTCAACTCCCATCATCCTTCACCACTGACTATGCTGGCTAGTTATTATGGGAAATGAAGTCCAAAAATCTGGATCGCAACATACGGAGTTACCAAGCAGTAGAACAACCCGCATTCCTTGCAATTGACAGAATGTTGCTCCACAGCATTCACTATCATTTCTTTCTGGTGTTGTCTTTCTGAGATTATCAACTAAACTTGTGTTTTTACTTGCAAAATGGCAGATGCTCAGTTGGGGCGGGTGGGCTCCCCAACACTCCCCGATTTATGTACCCAAATCAATCCACATATATTCAATAGACATATACGTTTTTTATATTGTATTTCTTCTGACAGTGTTGAGTTGAGCAGGTAACCCTAATCACCCAATATGTTCTTGTTCAAAAGCCCGCCCGATGTCTGTTCCATTATCGAATATTCAGTCAAATGTGGTCTTTGCACTGCCTTCTTTTAGGGCACACCTGGCAGCTTTATCTTTCAGTTGTTGGAAAAAGGGAAGTCTTTGATTACTCACGATATCATAGTTCAACCATTTTTAGAAGGTGCCCACCTTTTGAACACATGTACACCTGTTTATTTATTTGTTTATTATGTATATTCCTGTGACATGAAATATCTTCGCAGAAAGTCTTCTCAGTCTTTCGTGAAATTGAGGGGCTTGCTCCTCCTTTTTGTTTTCTTCCTGGATACACATTCTAGAGGAACATATCCTGGACATGCTTGTTTGCAAATTTCCGAGGAAAATATACTGGACATACTTATATTAGAAGATCACTTTGCTACTGTAATATATAAATATATCAGTAGCATGCTTTTGTTTGTTGCTTATGGGCCAGCAGCTCAAGGCAACAAACAATGTAAATGATGCCTGTCAAGATGCATGGTGGCATGTGTAGACGTTTGCTGCATGATGACCAACATACAGCTACCGGACGCATCCAAATAAAGATAACAAAATCTGCAATTGCATCTCTCTGATGCAATATACTGGTTGATGAGAGATGCAAGGCAGGCACATGGCATTCTGTACAAATACTTAGACATTTCTTCTATTGGGACTTTGAGGTTTGCCAATAGACCCAAGCACAGACAGCAAGAGCAATCTATAAAGTTAGGTATACAGTCATTTTATTGCAAACATTAGAGTGGTACATAGTAGAGCAGACAATAACACAGAAAAACACTGAAAAGATTAAATAAATATATAAAGGGTAGGTCGGGGTGGTGTTATAAGGGTAATAATGTGGGAGGATTTGGGGTGGAGCCCCCCAAATTAAGAAAACAAAAAAACAATGTGTTTTTTCGTTGTTTTGACCGCAATTAAATGTACCACACTGTAATTGTGATCGGTAAAATCACATATAACCTAAAGTCATAGAACCTGTCTTCCTAATCAATACTATATCCCCCTCTACTAACACAGCATTGTTATTCTATGTATAGCACCCATTTATACCAGTTCCCGTCAAAGTCACCAGGAATGTCTTCATTCAAAATGCTATTCTGAGTTGAACAGACCTCTAGCAGTTCAAAATACCAATTTTGTTTAATCTTCAGTGCAGAACAAAAAATAAAATAACTCGGGTATGCAAACATCAAATGGCACTCCTTTAAACCATCGATGAGCCCCAATTAAGGTTAATTTGGAAGAAAATGTGCGTGACGTGACATGATGGTCAATAGTTCAGGGATAAAGCAGATCCAGCAGACGTGGAGTATAATAACACTGAAACAATAGTTTATGGTGTTCTATAATGTGTGAGCCTGAAAATCAACCCTTAAGGCATTCATTCAACCCCTCCCTAATTTCGGCAGCAATGTCCTTACTGGGCAACATAATTGGTCATTGTCTTACTTCCATGACCATACACTCCCCAACATCCCAGAGTAATAGATGTTAGTTGTGCCACACCCAGCTATACATCGGCAAACGAATCATATGCAAAATGAATGAGGAAAGATAAACAACATTTTTACTCAGATAATCTCTGGCTCGGAAGTATTTAAAGAAATATATGTTGGGGGGTGTATGCTTTCCCTAAAGCCCATTCTGTGCCACCCATTTTCTACCGGGCACACACTCCAGGCCTGGCAGATCTTGCCAGCCCCAGCAACCTGATGTCACAGCTCACTGTTTTCTACCTTTGCCTTATTTGGTATTCACCTGCTGATATTCTGCTTTTCATATGTTATCTGCAAAAGGCTATGCTAGTTGCACCCGTGTTATTAAAGGATAGTAACTGCAAGGCCTACTTGCTGTTCAGAAGTCATATGTTGTAAGAAACCATTTTGGAAACTGTCTGGTAACCCCCAACTGGATTTGGGCCAACAATGTATTACATTATCGATTTGCCTATATAAACTGATGTGCATTACAACATGGCGACTCTCTGAGACTTGCTGTTGCACTCACTCCAAAACTCAGCTGTCATTTGTGTCTAAAATACAATATTATCAGTCCGTTCTGTTCTGTGTGCGTCTCATTATTTTTCATTGTTACCAATACAAAACATTTCACGAGCTGGAAACGTCTTGATAATAGCCTGAAAGTGCATGTTAAACCTGGGAATCACAAAACTCCCCTTTTATTTGGACGGGGTAGCCACCATAATTTCAGCAGTGCCATCAGAGAAAATGCCATGAAGGCCTCCATTGAACTACAACAATGTGTGGAAATGTAGATGAGGAATATGAAAAGCCCAGCATGTTTTTTGCCACTTTTGAAAACAAATTTGCACAGTCATCGTACCCTTTTGAAATATGAAGATCCCTATAATGGGTATAGCCGTGTAATTGTTCTGTAATCCCATGACACACAGGAAGAGAACAGCTTTTGATGTGGAATCATGGAAAAATATGCCTTTTAACCTTGCCAGTATTGAGGCCCAAATACATATTGCAAATTAAATAATAATAATATCCCACATTAAGTCAAGACCACTGGACTTTCTTAATGCTTTTCCAAGGGTATTTTCATTCCATATGAAAGCTAATATGGGTGAGAATAAATGGATCAATTGAGTATCAGACAGATAAATCAAACGTCTAAAAGACACTGCTTACAATTAATATCATTAATAGTGCAAGTGTCAGCACTTATGTTAATACCCAAATAGATTAACTTCAGAAATATAGTTCTATTATAGTCAGGAACATGTAATACCAGAGATCATGTCTTTTCAATATTTAGTTTAAGGCCAGAGATGCAAACAAAGTTGTTATTAACCTAAATCGCCCAGGGAATAGCTTTCACCGGCTTCAAGGTGTAAGATAACTATTACTTACCAGTAATTGTCTTTCTGAAGCTTGTATCTGCCTAGAATCATATGCTTTGCATAGGCCGTCATTTAGTGGTTGGTGCAAAGTATTACATATTGTTTTCATAATCGAAAAAAGGGGTGTTGATAGGGGCGTCCCTGTGACACTATCCCTACTCTATGTGTGCGTGCTCATGATCCTCACGCATCCGCGTTTTCAGATTGTTTGCTTTCTGACATATCTAGAGTGATGTCTACCTTGTCAATGTGCGAATGTACCCTTCTGCTCTCGTGTGGGGAGGATGGGTGAGTGCATGTGATTCTAAGCAGATACAAGCTTCAAAAAGTTGATTACTGGTACATACTTGTCTTCTGAGACTTGTGAATCTGTTTGGATTCACATAGATTAGCTAGTAGTATTTATTGAAGTAGGTGCGAGATCTGAAGGTCTGTTATTGAATACATGCCTTAATATTGCCTGTCTCACTTGTGGATTTGCTTTTGATTGTGTATCTACACAGCAATGTTTTGTGAATGTGTGTACTGAGCTCCAAGTGGCATATTGGCTAGAAAAGCAAGTGCTGCTCCTGTACCTCTTGTGGAGTGTGTCCCCGTTGTGCAAGGCAGGGTTTTGTTAGCTATAGAGTAGCACATTTGAATTCATCTAACAATCAACCATGTGATAGTTGCCTTGGTGACTCCCTGTCCTTCTCTTCTTATTGCAATGGACACAAAGAATTGGTGTGTTTTCTGTATGCCCTTTGTTTTGTCAAGATAGTACATTACTGCTCTTCACGCATCTATGGGATCAGGAGATTGGTCTCCTCTACTTTGTGGGTTTTGGAGGAAAGCTGGCAATTCAATTGACTAGCTTACGTGGAATTTAGAAATACATTTTGGGGAGAATCTAGGATGTGTTCTCAGAACCACCTTGTTTTTATGAATAGTAATGAATGGTTCAGAAACCGACAGTGCTTGTAGTTAATATATTCTTCGACTAGATGCTATAGCAATGAGGAAATCCACTTTGTATTTGATGTCTTTAAAAGCGGCTTTGTGCATGGATTCAAAAGGTTGTCCCACGATCAGGGTGAGTACTATGTGTAAATCCTACTGCAGAGTGTTGTGTCCCACTGGTGGGTGTATGCATTAAACGCCTTCCATAAAGGCTTTAACTACCGATACTCTCCACCAGGATGGTTTTTGTTGTGATGTGGTGTATTCTGCTAAGTCTGCCAAATGCACCTTCAGTAAGGTATATACCAGCCCTGAGTCTAGCACGTACATGAGATATAGTACTGCATCAGAAGCTGAGCAATCTATGGGATTAGTTTTGTTTCTCTTGCACCAGAACACACATCTTGTCCACTTGTTAAAGTAGCAATGTCTTATGTTGGGTTGTTTTGCTGCTCTAATGATATCCATGTACTTTGGGGGGATTTGGAAATGGCCAAACTCTGCGACCTCAGGAGCCAGGCTGCTAGGCTGGTCATTTGAGGTGCAGGGTGTGTTGCCTCCTTGTTATTCTGGTGTTAGCAGGTTTTGTATTGAATGTAGCACAATTGGTGGTCATGGGGACATGTGCATTAGATGCATTAGATGTGAGTACCATGGCTGTCTTGGCCATATTGGTCCAATCGGTATCATTGTTAAACTCTCTGATCTTGAGAATTATTTTGCGAATGAATGGTGTCGGGAGAAGCGTATGCAAATATCCCTGACCAGCTCATCCATAGTACGATGCTTAGAGACCCCGGTTGGGGGAACCTCGGAGTGTAGTTTTGGCATTTTTTGTTTTCTTTTGTTGCAAATAGGTCTCTTTTCGGGTGACCCCAATATTGCAAAATTCCATCTGAGTGTATTGGAGTTGAGTTCCCACTTGTGTTCTGGTTTTAAGACTCTGCTGAGTGAGTCAGCTAGAGCGTCTTGAACTCCTAGGACATGTTGTGCCTGTATGGATATGTCCCTCTGTATGTACCAGTACCAAATGTTTTTTGGCAGGGGCTTTTTGAATGAGTTCCACCCTGCTTGTTGATATAGAACATTGCAGTTGGGTTGTCTCCCTGTATGAAGATGCCTTTTCCCTTTAGGACATTTTGGAAGGAAAGTAGTGCCATTTTTATTGCTAGAAGCTCTGGCCAGTCCATGTGGCATGTTGTTTGTTTTGTTGTCCATTTCCTCTGGGCAGTCGGATGAAGGCAATGTGCCCCCCATCCTACCAGTGATGCGTCTGTTGTTATTGTTATTTCTGGCTGCAGGGAAACAAACGATCTTCCTACGCTCATGTTGGTGACCACCAAAGGAGACTTTTGTTCACCTTCTGTGACTTTGGAACATTGAAATATAAAAGTATGCATCTTTCAAATCGGATGTCGCCATGAGGTGTCCCTCCTTTAGTAGGGGTATGACTTACTGCAATGTTGTCATCCTGAATTTTTGGGGTCTGACGTATTTGTTTGCTGGTCTTTGATCTAGGACTGGTCTCATTGATTCATCCTTTTTTGTTACTAGAAAGTAAATCAAATATATTCCTGTGTTTATCGGGTTTGCTGGCACTTCTTCTATGGCTCCCATTTGTCGTAGTTCTTGTATCTCCTCCAGTATGAACTTTAGATGTTCCTGGAGGATGCTTCTCCTTTTGGGTAGATGGTGTGTTTTTGTAGAAGCTTGATGCAGTGCCCTTTCCTTACATTACTTAAGACCCACTTGTTATTCCCTCCTGTATGTGGGCATATGTTTTTATGTGACCCCTTCAGGGGTTGTGTGGGAGGGTACTGCTATTGGGAAGTAATTTATTGCCAGGGGCTTTGCCTCTAGATTCCTGTCCTCTGCCGCATGCTCTTCCCCTATGTTGATGGCACATGGGTGAGAAACCACTTGTTCCTTGATTGTGGCTGCTTTGAAAAGTGTGACTAACCTGATGTGAGTGTTGTTGGCTTGGTGCCGTGTAGGATTGACCCTGAAAGGGCCACCTGCCACCGAAAGTCGTCTTTATGGGAAGGATCTTCCTGAATTCTGGTTCAGGCTTTTAAGAGTATTGTAATTTTTTCTAGCTTTTCCTAAAGCTTTGTCTACCGCCATACTGAATAGACAATTACCCTGGACTGGTTTATCCAGGAGGTTTTTCCTGTGTCTCTGGGTTAAAACCGGACCGTCTAAGCCAAGCGTATCTTTTTAGGATTGATGCCCCTGTAATAAATCTGCCCGCTTTTAATTACGGTGTTGGATGTATTTTTCCCTTCTGTTATTATTTTTAACATCGCTGATCTAGTTAGTTCTACTACCTGATCTGTAAGTTGTTGTATTGCATCCGATTGGTCCCAATCATACCTTGCCAGGAGAGCTGATGCGTTAGCAATTCTCACCTCATGAGAGGCCACGGTTGCTATTTGCCACCCAAAAGTGTCAACCTTTTTTCTTTCTTTGCTTTGTGGGAATTCGCTTGCAGACAGTGGTGCCACTCCCCATGCCCCCCTTTTCCTAGCAGTAGCTGCTCCTAGGGAATCAACCTTGTGCTGGCATCTAATATATAATGGAACAGAAGCTGCCACCTTTTGGTTTGACGCTCTTTTAAAATATTCGGGTTAAACAGTCTAGAGGCCTTACACCGAGAGTTGTCGTGGTCCCTTGGAAGGCAGCGGTTACGCACACAGTGTGTGGCCTTCCAAGGGAACTTTGCATTACAGCATGGGCAAAATGTAAACAGAGTTTTCTCCATCGGGATGGCTGGAAACGAGCAACCAAAATATTATATGTAAATCTACAATGGGGGTTAAAGGCATTGTCTAATTTTAGAGAAAATTATTAACAATGTTATCCCTCCCCCACTTTTGCTTCTGCATAGCCTTTTTGACATGTTGCGCCTTTTGGCGCTCTTTCAATGCCCCGCCACTCTCGTCTCCGCTTTTAGATGTGGAATTCGGTGTGGTTAGGCCTCTAGTAGGCCTCTGCAGTTGTTCATTCGATGGGGACTTCACGGTTAGCATCTAACATTGGTGGCTGAATAAAAGAAAACCTGAGGTTGCCAACACAGGAGGGATCATCGGTACCCCTACACGTAGAGCAGGGATGTCCGTTGCCCCTTTTTTCGTTTTTAAAAACAATATGTAATACTCGGCACCAACCACTAGATAGCAGCCTATGCTAAGTAGATTCACAGGCTCCAGAAACAACGTCATCAGCAAAAAATGCAACAGAGTAATCAACTGACTTCAGGTAAATCAAAGAAACAGGGGGTCTTGGAATCTAACTTTGTGATCATAGCAACACTTTCAATATAAAGTGCAAAAAGGATCATTACCACCGTTCATCAACACAGATGACACATGTGTGCAGGATTCCCAAGTGATAGATGTTCATCCTCCAGGGAATCCCATTCTTGACATCACAGCCCAAAGAAAGCCCCACTCCACCCTCACGAAAGCCTTCTCGGCATCTATAAGAACGTAGTCTCCTGGACAGCCCTCTGGGTTGCAACATTGAGAACTGCATATGCCAAAGTGGTCTGGTAAACAGTGGACCACCCCTGATTAAACCATGCTGATCATTGCTGACCAGCTAGCTCATCAGCGGTGCCAGTCATTCAGATATGAGCCCAGTAAAGATTTAATTATCTATATTAAGCAGAGATATTAAGTCTATAAAGCAAAGGCTTAGCAGCATCCTTACCCTTCTACGCAAATAGGAAAACATTAGTATGCCTCCAAGAGTGCAGACAGAGCACCCCCTAGCAATGTTAAGTCCATGCAATAATGAACAATTTGTACATCTCAAAGGGTAGTCCTTTGTCCCAGGCGGCCTTTCAAGTAGAAAGCGATGGGAAAGCAGCGAAGGTGTTTGCAAATGTCAAAGGTAACATATGTAACTGGCATCTATCTTCAGTGAATGAGCTAAAAGAGACCTTTTAAAAAAAAACACATCAATATCCCTTTGATTGGCACTCATTCTGGACTTTTCGAAATATCAATTTGCTCTTGGCTTGGTTTTCTCAAGACGATTAAGAATATTATTACATGGATCTTTTTCCAATGGCTCCAGCAAGCACCATCTTTCCACAGTGGAGGCACCAAGCTGCGAAGATGGCCGGATTCACAAGGTCAGACTCTTATTAGGAAAAGGACTTTTCATGCTCTAGGACCTTGCTCTGCAAGAGTAAAAGCTTTTTAAATATTAATAGTTTATATTATGTTGATTTATGTTGATCTATACCATGCACAGCTACCAACCAGGGGCATCTTTACTGGTCTTTAAAAATACCCTTTGTACATATCAAAAAGATCAAAGGAAAGAAGAAATGAAAGTACCAGAGAAAACCCCTAAGATGCACAATTATTCACTCACACAGACAGGTTGTTTCATGGCGACGGCCCAATAGGTGTTGCAGCAGATTTTCGAAAAAGTGTCCGCGTAAATGGGCAACCATTGAAGTGAATGCAAAATGGGCGAGCTGTGATCAAATGTTTACATGACAGTAATCAGCGAGCAGCTGAAGGTAGGACATTCTTTACCAGAGCTGAAGATGACACTGACACTCCTGCAAATAGGGCCTTGCCATGATCCAAAAGGACTTGGACAGCTGAGAAGAAGACTGATGGGAGGAATATATTATGTGCTTTTTTCAATGACCGTAACTAAATTAAACAACATTCTGTGAAGTTCAAAATATGATTTTTGATAGGCAGATTAGAATCAAGAAGTAACTCCAAAGAGAGGATCACAGTGCAGGGATGATGACTAAAGAAGAGGAAGAAGATGGCAAATGTTAAACTAGGAAGCTCTTTGAAAAAGTGGAGACAAGGAAGAATCCACTCTCAGTAGGATTTAATTATGGTGGTCATGACAACATCCAATGATTGGCTAACATGGCAATCGGAACTCACTTCAATTCAACTGTCTATAGGAGATCCCAGTTCTTATGTCCTAAGTGAGCATCCCACAGACAGACAATAGGGAATCAAGATCAGATACAATATTTGATAACAGTCCCTCCCTTTCTGGATAAATGTAAATCATTAACACACCATTCATGGCCCCAGGTAGAACAATAAGACACATCGCTGGGACTCTCACTATAAAAGTTCAAACTTATGGCATAACAAACACTTTTTTATGGGCCTCGACAACGTCCAGACCCCATTCCCTTCTTGCTCCCCCACCTTGGGTAAACCGCTACCCACTTTAGAAACTTCTGCTAAATAAAACATTTGCGAGGGAGGTTCTCCCGGGTCTTCCTAAGAGTGCCCATCCCCGCGGATAATGGCAAATATCAAACCTACACCTGCCAAATGGGTCAGAGCTATAGCTAGAAATACAGTCACCAGAAAAGTGCAAAAGTGCAAATATACATATACGCAAAAGGTTTGAAAAAACAATACATGGCAAAATGAGACAGCTGAATCCTAATACATTTGAGGCTTTATTTCAAAATACTGCTTGATCAACTTCACCCATATCAAAATAATTATTCTCCCCAAAGAAATATGACAATATCCAAGCTCATCCAACCAAGGATTAAGTGGATAATTGCAGATACTGTTAGTATAAAAAGTGATTAATACATAAAGTCCCATGCTTAACAAATGCAAAGTACACAGAAATAAACCATGCTTAACAAATGCAAAGTACACAGAAAAACCCCATGCTTACCAAATGCAAAATACAAAGAAAATAATCCATGCTTAACAAATGCAAAGTACACAGGAAAACCCCATGCTTAACAAATGCAAAGTACACAGAAAAACTCTATGCTTAACAAATGCAAAGTACACAGAAAAACTCCATGCTTAACAAATGCAAAGTACACAGAAAAACCCCATGCTTAACAAATGCAAAGTACAGAGAAAAACATAGTTCCCTCTCTAAACAATAAGCTTCTAAACATCAATCATTACAGAGTTTCACCAATCATGCATACAAACAAATCCTCAATGTCAGCTTTGGTCAAATAAAGCTCTTATGCCATTTCAACTTGAGCCTAACAGATATCTGAAGAGTAAACCTTGTAGCCTTTAGCCTTAAGTGGCTCAGTCATTCCCAGTGTTTGGCTCCTAGTGGGATTCTTACAGCATCAAGTAAGAAACGGATACCACTGGTTTGGTATATCCTGCCTCATGATATCACATAGTACACACATAAGGGCCTTAACCATAATAGGGTGTCCTTTTTTTCTCATTTTGGATCTTTATTTTGGGGGACTCTATGTACCCATGTTATGTCCTTGCCAGTGCCTACCCTGAAATCGATTTCTGGTAAGGACTGAGTGAAAAGTTTAATAACAAACTGTTTTAGTTTGGTGGTGAGGCCTTCAGATCCTCTGGAACTCCAGAGATGTGAATATTATTGTTGGTCTTGGTCACATGTTAAAATGGAGTTCCAAGTGTGAGCATCAACTGCTGGGGAGCGTGTGATACCCTCTGCCCCCGTAACTTGCCTTTCATGACCGACAGCTGTGTTCTGGAAATGCGGGCCCCAGCCATCTATCTCTACCAAGACGACCTGAAGGCTGATCAGCCTTGCCTAACTGGCTAGATAAGCGTCCACTACCATCTGCGTCTACACAGATGACAACGTTAATGTAATATGGCTCTCACTAAAGAGTTCATTCTTTGCTCTTTGATCCTTCAAGTCCTGCTACTCTAAACATGTCTGCCTCACTGGGAGCTCAGGGATTCCTGGCCTGGCTCCCACTGTCTTGTTCACTGGTAAACTAAAGGGCTTTGAACGTATTATGTAGTTCAAATCCTCTGGTCAAATGTTCATCTGCAGTCACCAGTCTCGGATATGTGCCGACATTGCGAGGCAGGGGCGCCATATTGTCTGCTCCTTAGCACTGATGCTAAAACGGTCTTGTCAGCCTCTTTATTTCCAAAATGGCGAGTGTCCTGTGTGCCAGCCTTAATGTCCTGCTCTCCTGTGTGGTTTCAGTATTAATCTCTGCAGGAACAGCCTCAGCAGCCCTGCCCAAAATGGCAGCAGCTGTAACCACATCATGAATACGAACTCTGCAAAAGTGCCAGGCCCAATGCAGAGGGACATTCGTTATCCTTAACTTTAGAACAAACTGAAAACCTCAGGGTTATCAATGATGCCAGGCCTAGAATAATCAGTAGTGTCGCTGTTAAGCTGCACACCCTGAACTAAGTTGGTAGAAACATTGTCTTGCTATAGGTCTTATAAGAGGTGAAGAAAAACACTAGCCACGGTTTTATCTTCAACAGGTAATAATGATAGTTTCAAGGATCCCTTGAGCTAAACCAGATTTTCCAGACCTCATAGTCTTAGCCCCGGTGGTTCGTTTTCCTCATTTTGTACAACTTCGACTTTACTAGATTGGCCGTACGGGCACACGCAAAAAGGAACATTTCATTTGAGGAGCACGTAGATCACTCCTCTTTTTATTATTTGCCTTTTTTTCTCCCTTCGTCGCTGTTGTAGCCGATTTAGTGTAGGATTAGAAGTGTTATTTTGGAAATTATGCACAAACTCCAGCCCAGAGAGTTGCCATTTTATCAATATCCCTAGTGTTAGCACTATTGAGATTGACGGCTGACCTCAAAGATGCAAAGGTTAAAGTTTTGGGGTTCAATAAACAAGCCAGCACCCCAAGTACAATGCTTTGATGAGAATCCAAAGATCTGTAAGATGTTGAGGTAATGGCTCCACACCCACAGTTACCTGACGACCGCCATTGTGCGAGGATATCCCGCGCAAGTCAGAAAAAGACAAATCCCATGAGGAAAGAAAAAAACCATCAGTGCCAGCATCTACAGAGATCAGCCCACAATAGTTGTGGCCCGAAATATGAAGACCGGGGATGCCCGCGACAGGGCACCAGCAGCACTGCCAAAGATGAAGGTGTCACATAGGCAATACAGACTGGAAAAGAAAGCTGTGCGGCAGCTGCTAATTGCCAACCACTGAACCCCAATGACAAAATTTGAGATACCGGCCCATTACCTGCACATCACAGCTCCAGGGATCATTTCTGCTGTAGGACCACGGGGTGACCACTCTCAAATGTCCTAATCGGAGACCAAAGAGAGTACATAATGGCTCACTGCCCTGAACCGAGGACACCATTTATTTATTTATTACATTTATATAGCGCGCAGGCAGCCCAGGGGCATTGTGGCGCTGTTAGTTACACTGGGTACAGGTTGTGCCTTGGGTTACCTGTGATCGGCTATAGGTGGTATCATACAACATAATACATCATACATGTTATTCATGAGAACTTGGACATACGGTGTTGGTTAGGTGAACAGGGTAGTTTTCATGGCTTTACGAAAAGCAGTCAGTGAAGTTTCAGATCATCTGAGGCCTGACACAGAGAGAGAGTCTTCTGACAGGATTTCTGGCATCAAGGATAGGTCATCTTCCCTTCCCCCATCAGCCAGCTTCCCTTCATAAATGTTGGAGTGCGGGGCCGGGGTGGACCCATTCTTTTTACGGACCAATTTTAATGGAGTATATTTTACACATATGGTTTAGCCTTTTTGTTGCCAAAATGGTAGGTTTGGTGAGGCAATGCTGGATGGGGATGGTGCGGAGCAGGCTGGAAAAGGAGCCAAAGGTCTCCCCCTGCAAGTTTGTGGCAAGAAAACAGTAAAAACGCTGGGAAGGAAAGCTCCACGGTTTGAGCGCTCGCTGCTGAGATCTATGCGCGATCTGCAGGTTTGAAATCCGGCAAGGCCAACTCAGCCTTTCATCCTCCTTCCAAGGTCCATAAAGGAGCACCAACTTCGGTTGGGATGATAACTATGTAAATATGCTCTACGTGCGGTGCTTAGGCATAAGCGCTATATGAATAACAAATCATTATCATTTTAAATAATGGATTTCTAATGAGGGCCCTCCTTGACATTACTGTTTAAATGATTAAATGATGACTGTTTTTTCTGATTAAACTGTTCCGGTTGAATCGGGCTGTTAACTGCTGCAATATGTATTATGCAGTTTCACAGAGGGTGGCTCGTGAATCGACTACAAACGAATAGATAAATAGATTGTAGTGAGGGCTTCATATTGGATTGAGGCTGGAATGTTTTGTTGCGATTTGTTGCTAGGATATTCCTTTAATGCACAATGGATTGCACCTGGTTTGATGACACCTACCTGTGAGTGATTTGTATATGGGATCGCCAAACAATAACAAAAATAAAATAAAATAAAATCAACATGATTTGGTTAGAGACAACTTTTTAAGTCCTTTCGGGAGCTGCATGGATAGATTGAAGCAGTGTGCATAGCGTGTGGCTCTATAATGAATCGATGGTGGAGAGGTTCTCCTGAGGAACACTCAGAATCTAGGGAAGGCGTGTGCATTTTTAGAAAATATGTAATTCCGTTCACCAGATGAGGTGTGCAGCATGCCAGTCACATGAGGATTTGCTCGCATGCAGTCTATCGGCACCTGGGGTCTTTATCTAAATAGATATGGCCTTATGTATCTGCATTGAGGAGATTCAAAGACATACAAGTATTGCTACTGCAGGGGCTCTCCATATGTTTTGGACTGCAACATCCATGATTCCGCACAACGGACTATGCTGAGTAGGACTGATAGGATTTGTAGTCCATATACATCTGGAGAGCCTGCTTTACCGCTCTAGTGACCAGGCTGTGATATGGGCAGAACAGAACTGTCAACATGGGAGGATTTCCCAACAGAAAGTCAAGAGGCTAATTGTCCGGTCTGACTTGTGGTTGCTTCCTTTGGATGTGAAGATTCAGTAATCCCACAGTTGTGCTATCATTGCTTTAATGGTTGCATTACATCCACCAGGATGGGAGCAGGAATACTAAATACCCTGAAAGTCCCCATATCAATTGCAAACCTATACTAGCTTGGTTTACCTACACTCAGGAGATGGATGGAAGTACATCTGCATGGCCACTTGACCCATGTACATGCTCCCATGGTGTGCGCGCGTTGGTAAAACAAGGTCAAACTTGCAAAGGTTTGACATAAATGAAGAGTCCTTTTTCCAGCAAGACCTGTGGGTCAGGCACGCCAATGGCGGTGGGGCTTATGGCACACCTACCGGGCCCTTACCTGATGGAAAGGCAGCTGTACAAATGAGCTAGCTTTCTGTTGGCAAACGATGGTGCCTTCTCCTCCAGTGAGTCATCACTCCCTGGAGGGTGATGATTGCCTCTCTGTGTGCCTCCACCTTGCTGGCCTCGGTTGGCCCATTCCTGAAGCCCCGCTGGCTGGTGTAGGCTGCCCGTCCTCCATCTCCACTATTTGTTTGTTTCTTTTCTTATTTCATCTTTTGCAATCAACTATTGCCAAATTGTTTTTCCTCTTAACCATCAGACCCCAGCATTTCCACAAATTGTCAAGGTCTCATCAATGGGATTGCTTCTCTCATCATTTGTCACATGTAAAGAGCTGTTGTTGAAAACATGTATGCTTCCTCCAACAAAAACATATACACATTGTGAGGAATTGGACCATCCGCATGGTGGGTGTGTGCTCCCCTGGGCTTTTTTGAATTTTTGAATTAAATTGAATGATGGTAAATGTGTGGAGCTAATCCGCACACATGTTCCCATGCTCACTGCACAACATATACATGGACTTGTGGACACACCCTACAGGGGCCACCCCCACGGTCATATTTAGTTGGGATATGACATCCAAGAGTACATCATGTCATATCAGAAGGGGGAGGGCAAAACCTTCCTCCTGCCATGGCTAGACTAATAAACTATCAAAGGCTCCATGGATACTAATAGAGTATACTTCAAACAGGTCCTCATGGGCCCTGGCTGCAGAGGTGAAGAAAGGAGACAGGAATCCCCAACAACCTTTGATATGCACTGTGTCAACCTGAAGCCATCTCCTGCCTCTCAGTATCAAGGGTAGTGACCAGTCATGTTTGAGACAGCTGTTTACATTAGTCATTGTTAGGGAGAATTCTCATTTATGACTAATTTCGCTCACCTAGTGAGTCCCCCAGCAGCTTTGCTGGATTTCTGGAGTTTATTTTTTTCCACTTGGTAAGAGTGTGAGCTTTTCCCCCACTCTTACCTATGTTTTGCCATGTGTATTTCTCTGTTTTTATGATTGTGGACTCTGAAGTACACCACTTCAGTAGCCCCCTTCTTTGTGTGTGTCACACAGCACCTTCAGTGCCATGGCACAGGGTTGTCTTTGAGACTTCCCCCGACTCCATTTCTGAGGCTGACTACAGTCCCCCAAAAAAGGGTAAAGTTGCCATTAACTTTACTTAGTCAATCTACCACAGATCCAGTACACCCCATCTTCCATGGAGTACTGGAAAGGGTTCATTTGTATCCCTTTTTATCTGTACCTCCTAGAGCATTGTTTAGTGGTCCCTAAGGGCACTGCACAGGATTCTGCCTAACAGTCATCCCTGCAGGGGGACCCCATTCAGAAGGTATGAAAATGTGGTTTGCAGAAGCCAGAAAGTCTGGTTATGCCACAGCTTCAAGGGAGACCTGCCGCTTTAATCAGGAACCACAGAGAGCTCCATTAACTAGAGAGACCCTTTGATTCACAACAGACAGGAATATGGGTGGGACTTAGTATTACATGTGTCCCCCCTTTACCTTTTCTGTTGCAAAGCACTCTGGTTATGACCTCATGCATATAGGAGATTGCTAATGGGGACCCAGGATCGGTTTATTAGAGTAGGCTTAGCCTACACAAATCACTGTTGCATATTTGGCTTTTAAAGAGGGGTTTCTTAGGCAGATCATCTGAAGACTTTGCAAGGAGTAGCAATAATAACTCAGCATTGGACTGAAAGTATAGTCTGCCTTACATCTGTCGCCATTGAAGGAAGTCCAAGACCTCCAAGAGGAAAGCAAGATCTTTCCCCTAAACATCTCCCAGGGAACAGAGGAATATACTGAATGCAGCAGCTCCAGAACCGGTACCCAGCCAGCAGGCAGGGTGCCCTGTTGGGCTCTGCAGCAAGCTTCCTAGGTAGGAAGTGCCAGAGAGTCTCTGAACCAAACCAAGGCAGCAGCCTGCAACATTCTGCTCAGCTTTCGTCCATCCGTCACACATGCCCAGTGAAGAATCTAGGAGGAGTACATTGACAAGTATCTACCAATGTCTACCTTAAAGGACATTTTCAATCCAGTTGGGCCCCTTCGAACTGCAACCGACTGCACAGCTGACTGTTGTTACACTGCAGTCGCTAATGCTGTCCGAGATGCCTTGACCATTGCTTCAGAACCACCGACCAGCACTGAGACAAAGATTCCTGACCCCGAGTCGCCATGTAGGCCAGCCTGCAGCCGTCCGTCCCGCCTTGCTCGCAAAAACTGCCTGCCGCCTGATACCCACAGCTGTCTTCCATCTTGAACTCTGTCGCAGAAGATGCAAAGCACCCTGAAACCAACTCGACCCTGTCGAGCACCAAGAACTTCTACAAGCATAAGGTATATTTTGGTTCTTTCCCCCTGGTCCTTCTCTGAAGGCCCCTAGTGACATGTTACGACCCATTTCTCCCTTTGTGTTGAAAGCAAGTATCCTTGGACTATTGCGATTAATTACTTTACCGACACCCACCTGTCAGTATCCAGAGTACATCCCTTTTCATTCTTTGGAACGGTCTGTCCTCTGCATTCCTTTATAGGGGGTTGTATTTTGTATTGTGCTAAAACTGGCTGTTGTGATAATAATAGAGTAGAAATTTGTATACAGCCTTAAAAGGACATTCCCTTTTTCATTGAGTAATAATTGTATTTTTGCTCAGTTACAACTAACCAACGATCCACAACCTTGCGGAGAGAAGCCTGCCATTCCGTCCACATTACCAAAATTGGACAAGGAGTTTTATAATTTGCTTGTGGTTCCAATCTGTTCGGATCCCTTCTGGTGTACTAGAGGTGTGGGGTTGATTGATGGTTTAGAAACCGACATTCATCCATGGACCACTGGTGCCCGGGAAGTTGATTCGTCACACAAGTACACTGAGGTCATTTCACAAAAGAGCATCATGTAGGTTTCACTGCAAACATTTGCCAACAAGCTCTCACAGTAGTGTTGCAGCTGTGGACACCACACCATCTGTGCACAACCGTGTATGTCCGGCATCCTCAAACCTTGAAAATACACAGAGAAAGATATGCATAGGTCCATGTGCGCTACAGAGAGGAGGCAGGCATTAATATCAACTCTTCTTGAGGAAGGGCAGACTTTTCTGCATGCACTGCTGAGTGGCCTCTCTTCGGGGGATTAACCTACCATGCCTCACGTGCACAGCATCAGAGTCAGTGCACCAATTTCCTATTTTTGGCTATTTGGTCCGCATAAGAACGGGCACAGTATGCTCGTTAGGTACATGAATGTCCTGTCATGCAGTGATGCCGTTTGGAAACCTATCGTGAGCAACAGTATAGGAAGCCATCCATATTTATTATTGCCAGAATTTGGAGACACGGGCCAACATGGCCGCCAGCTGATTTCGGCACCTACTTGTGAATGTGTGAAAAAACCAAAGATATGTCACCTTTTCTTTGCGTTATATCGTCATTGTGCCAGCCTGTAGGTTGGCGTAATGACAGGGTTGTACCAGAAAACATCACATAGGACCTGCTTGGATAAACTATGAGACACAGAAGGTGAGCATGCTTAAAAACATGTATGTAGGGTGGGCCGATGAAGCACACTTAAGCACTGAAACCGTTGATGCCACTTTAATTAAATTCGCCTATTCCAACTTTGAAGGCCGAGCTTTCGTCTTTCCTGTAATCTTCATGGACACCCTTACGTTTTTACTGCTAGACTTGCGACAGATCCAGTTGCGCAGTCATGCACCTTTGAGTTTTTATAGCTTTCTCCATTATCCCTTGCTTTTCAGGTTTTAGTCATTTCTGCTGGCTTGTACGATTTCTTGCACAAACTCGCAATCCTTCCTAGCACTTTCTTAAAGCATAAGTCCCCCCTGCAGAGGTGCAGCGAGCACAGTCCAGGGCCCAGCCCACCACATCTTTCCCCGACCAGGAGAAAGCTTGCAAACCCGAGCAGACGCTCCTAAGAGCTCGTGGCAGGAGGCAAATGTACCCACCCCCAGGGTCCAGGTGCGGGCTTTTCAGTCATATTCCAATGACTTGGGAGCTGCAACTGGACCACTGGCGGATGCAAACCGTGGCCACACATGTCTATGGAGAACGTGCAAACCCGATCACCCCAAGATACACAATCATCCACGCTTAGGCTGTTGGAGGCAGCAAAAGCTGACCCCAGTTACTTACCAAAAACACACTTTCACGGTCACTAACATTTCTTAGAAGCTTGCACTGAGTGGTCGGCCAGAGATATGCATACCCCCACCAACATTGCACACACGTGTTGTGGAAGGTTGAAAAGCCTGACCAACCCGAGAGAAGTCATCACCCCCATTACCAGGTAGGGTCACTCTTTCTAGCCCACGCCACCCACACTGGGAGGGAGTCTCCACTAAAGGGGAGCATTATCTTGCCAGCATCAAAAGCCCATGACAAGGACACATGCTACACTTTCAGCTGCATAGCACAACACTCTCATCCTTTCTGGCCTTCTATCCTCTCACTCTTTACCCATCTCTTTCCCCTCTGCACCTACCCCTATCTCCGCCTTTCCATCTGGACCATTGTTCTTCATTTCAGTCCATGGTTCAACTGACCATGTTGCCATTGCAATATGCTGCATGTCCATGATGCATTGCTGTGTGGCAATGACCTAAAGGTGAACTTCCAATCATGGCCACCTGGTGATGCTGCATTGTGTGTGTCGTATTAGCTGTAAGGGCCTATTTTGCTCACAATAAAGCTAGAACGTTTTCTTAAACCTATCATAATATATTTGTTGCATGGTGAACTGCCTCAAAGCTCCAATGGTAAGGATTTCAACCTGTGTCACACTAATGACCCTCAATTAAGGTGAAACATATATCAGGTTGGATGGTTGTTGAATCCTTTGGAGCTGTCACTGTTGGCTTGATGCAGCTGTGTATAAAAGAGCACTGTCCTATAAGGCAAAGTCAATGTTCTGTGTGAAGCCAAAATGCAAGGTTTTCTGCTAATTTGCATACCCATGCCGCATTGCTGTTTGCGTTTGACCTGGCAGTGAACTTCCAGTGATGGCTACTTGGTGTGGCAGCGTTTTGTGCATATCATTGGCTGAAACAGCCTCTTCTACTCCCAGTTTATGTAAAAGGAATTTTCGAGGTTTGAAACCCACCAAAATATTGATGGTTGTTGCATAGTCATGGGCTCCTACGTGAACCTGTGAGCCCCCCACTGCACAGACCACACACAGACGCTTGCGTTCATTTCGGGCTTCACGTTCGTTCTGCCGCGGCCAGGAACACCCGCTTTATTTAAAGCTCACGCGGAGGAGTTGTCTCACTCCGCTGCGTGTGTACGCCCTTAAAGGGGCCAACACCAAAATGGTGTACAGTAATATATTTTAAGACAACATCAGTCATTCTTACTATGCTTTAATCATGACCCGTTAATGAACACAGTATGAAAAAAGTAATTTATCAGCCATAGGGCCTTCATGTTCTTTGTTATTTTATTTGAAGAGACACGTTGCACCGACTGCCCAGAAATGAGGTGTAATATAGTAGGGTTACGGCGCTCAGAGGCAGAGGATCTTGCATCAGGAAACCCTTTCCTGGGACTCACGCCACACCAGTTGGAGGAGATGTGGTCTGCGCTGGACGTTACTCAAGCATGGTCTCTTTCCAATGGCTCCAGCAAGCACCTTCCTCCAGCAGTGGAGGCACCAAGCTGCGAAGCCGACCCGATTCACAAGATCAGACTCTCATTAGGAAAATTACTTGTTATGCCACACAAGAAGCCTGGCTGTTGTAAGAAGGCGGAAGTCACAGCCAAGAGATGGATACAGACCTCCCCTTCCCTACTGGCTGCTCCCCAAACCACCGGCGGTTGCCCTCCGGGTCGCAGATGAATGTGTGAACTGTTAAGTGTGCTTTTGCAACTCCAGCAAGTTATTGAACTGGCTGTGTGATCTCTCCAAGCACTCAACACTGGCTTATAAGAACTGCAGAAGGCAAAACAGAATTTGCTGGACTGGACATAAGGAATTGATGCTTGGTTTGCATCTATTAATTCCAATTAGCAGCCTGGGGATGGGGTGCAGACAATCAGGTTCCGCAGAAGGTAGGCTGAAATCTCCGATCTCAGCCTGCGTTTCACGGAACCGCAAGCTGCCTCCCCTGCCGCGGGCCACCATCTTTCCCCACTGCTTCCCTTTTTTTCCTACCAAATCCCAACTCCCCTCTCCCCCCACTTACCTTTTTGCATTGGCGGTGGCCAGTGCCGCTGCTGCCCCACCATCCTCAGCGCCCCGGCTGGCCATCATGGAAAGGGAAGAGGGGTTCTGTATGGGGCCCCTCTTCCCTTTCCTTGGCGGCCATCATGGCAAAGTATTTCCATTCAGTGAAATTCATTGAACGGGACGCGCTAGGCGTCCCGTTCAATGAATGAAAATACCTTTTTTTTAGCACCCCTGGTTACCGCTTTGGTAACCCGTGGTGCTAATGGCGTTAAAACCTTTTTCCAAGAGCTGGAATTGGGGCGGGGAGTAACGGCCCTCGCGTTGGCCAGGCTGTTATGGCCACATTATGAACTTAGCAAACATAAGCAAAACACATTTATTGTAGAGTAAAACTTTGCAGCACTCTTAACTTTGGGCCAGAATTGTCCTCATTCACATGCATTTGATCTTCCGCGCATTAGGCCCATTCTCTTGCTCTCTATAAAACGAGGACCTTGCACTACTTCATAGCAGTGGACAGAGAAGGCACTTTATAAAGTCAAGCAGAATCAAACACTTGACCCATGGATTACCGTGCAAGGCTTCTAAATCACCATATCACTCATTGATCTGTTTCTTAGGTATAGCAACTGCCAGTGCCAGTACTTTTAAGGATGTGAAAGGGGTCGCATCAATCAAATGCAAACATGGCCAGGCAGAAGCAGTACTGAAGCAAGGCTACTTCACCACTCTCGGTCCTTTCAACATAAATGAAAGTAGAAGAAGACCACTTTACGATTCAGGAAGACCCTTAACATATCTAATTTCACAAAGGCCTTCCAGAATCTAAGGGTTTAGCTAGGATATGGATATGATGAACATTTACCAGAGTTTTTATAAAGTAAACAGACAGAAAAGACCTCTAAGCCCTCAGGCTCTGTTTGAGACTCGGGAAAGCGACTGTAGTCCTCCGGGGAAAGTTCTCTCATTCTCTTGCATTGCCTCTCCTTACCCCATCCCTTTCCCTTTCTCCTTCTTAGGATTTCATCTGTTGACTTCCATCCAAAAAAATGTCACTGGGCGTCCCTAACACCACCTCTTTTTCTTCATCTTCTTTGATTTCGACAGCTGACTTCTTTCCAATGGATTGACGATTTACAGCCTTCACCAATCTCTTCTTCTTTTGCTTATTTTGTATGGTGACTTCCATCCTGTAGATTGACGATGTACACTCCGACCCTATTCTCTTCTTTGATTTTGTGAGATGACTTCCATCCAATCCATTGACGATTTGCACCCACACACCGACCAATCCCTTCTTCTTTTTCTTCTTCTGCTTATTTTTTATGGTGACTTTGATCCTGTAGATTGACGATGTGCACCCCCACTCTATTCTCTTCTTTGATTTCGTCAGATGACTTCTATCCAATCGATTGACGATTTGCGCCCACACACCGACCAATCCCTTCTTTTTCTACATTTTAGGATTTCATCTGGTGACTTCGGTACTATAGATTGACGATGTGGAACCCACCACATTCCCTTCTTTCCATCTGTGCTCTGAAGCCATCTGTTGGCATGCAGTGCTTTACAAATCACAATAAAAAAAAACATTAAGAGCTGCCTCATGTATCATCTGTGTTTATGGACACATATATTTATTGAATGGCAACTATATTGCTTTTGTCTCTTCACCATTGAGGAACTCACTGATATTGGTCTTCTTCAGCTGAGCTATATTGCCATTTTATCACCCATGCCTCCATCTTTGACTTTTTTCTCACCATTGAGCAAACATTAAAACAATGATCAAAGGGTTCATAATGACGGGTAAGGTTAGTTCTGGGTGGCGTGTACAGCGTAGATTCAATCATCATTTCACTACTTATGGTCCAGGTCTCCGTGATGGCGGCATTTTGGCCGAGAAGTTGTAACCGATTTAGCAGTTGCAAGTGGCAAGTTATCAAGGACATTACTAAGAGAGATGAGGTCTAGGGACAGCATGGCTGAAGAGGATAAGGAGGGAGGGCCTGAGCTGTGAGTGTGCAAGGCATACGGTGAATAGAATACAGAAATAAGAAATGTGCTCAATAGTGATAACCTACACTTGTTTAATTGCATTCACGTTTCCTCTATTGTTGGATTACCTATAATTCTGCCTGTAAGTAGGCAAACCTGATCAAGGGGCTCAAAAGATAGACTGATTAGTGGAGTTGTATTTCTAATACGTATTGATTGACTGATTGATATTTTATTTCTATTGCGCTCGTACACAAGTGTTTCAGAGCGCGACAAGGCAAGGGAGGGGAACGGGGAAGAACAAAACAGCGATCTTACTAGGCCCAGTGACATTGAGAACGCGCAAGTGCATGGGAGAGGGGGAGGGGAAAAGTGCATGGAAGGGGGGAAGAGGTGGAAAGTGCAAAGCAGAGGAGAAACAGATAAATAACAATAAATAAATAATCAAGGCAACAAACAGTGGATGTTTCGGATCAACACACCAATTTCCACTTCATCAGCATTCCAGGAGCACAAAGTTCCTTTCTATAGATTTGCCAATTTAATACCAATGTAAGGACTACCCCCATCCTTTATTAGAACTAATTTCATTTTGGTTAAATGTTTCTCGTAGAACAAGTCAGCCCAGTTGCGATGTAGAGAAAATACATAAGCACAGTTTCACAAGGAGCGCACAGAAGTGCGACGGCTGACTTTGCAGCAGACCGCAATTTGTAACCTTGGTGAAGTGCAAGAAGACGCTGAAACTGTAATGGGTGGGTATGTGCGTCACTGGATTATGGGGCTGCATCTGAAGGGGGACATTTTCTGGATCACAATAGACAGGTAAATATTCAAGCAGAGAGGATATTTGACGTGGAAAAGAGGTGAATGTGCCAAGGGCTTCCAAGCAACTCAAATAGTGCATTACTCATATAGCTAATCAAGCGGTACCCTGCAGTAAGATGTATGGATGGCATTACTTGTAACACTTAATTGGCCATAATCTTCAACCATTCCTGTATAGGACCCCAAAGACAAGGACTTCTCATGCCTTCCTTGGCACTACCTGGGCTCCGTTTTACCAGATGCAGGAAAGTGGGTGACAACTTTGAGGAGTGCCCCTTTCAGGGCTGCAACAGGAATGGAAGATGCATGCACGTAAATGGGTCATCCCTCTTCTCTAACAACCTTCTGATCCACAGTGTATTTCATCATCTTTAAACCTCACACAATTGGGTTATTTGATTCAAGACTGGGTTTCAAGGGTTTCTCAGTGCCTTGGTGCTTATGTGATGTTGAAGCATTCAGTTGGAACAACACTGGATGTCATTGTCATACTTAGCAACCATTCATGCCACCAACATCCTAGATGGAAGCTTAGAAATGGATCAGAGTTTTAGAACAGTTTGAAGAGATTTCATCTTTAGTGACTGCATTCTGAAATATTGTGGAGGCATTCGACATAACATAGGTGGAGCCAGAGGCGACCAAGGCGCCCGGACTGGGGAAGTATTATTACTTTAGATTTAATATAACTTTATAATGTGATATTGAAAAGAGATTATGTTTTGTGTCATTAAATCATCACTCATATCCCAAAATGAAAAGTTTGAACGAAAGTCTTTTATATTCAGAAATTAGAAAATGACTATTAAACCCAAAAGGGATAGTATTATGTGTCGCCAACTTCATGGGAGCACATGGCTTGTGGAGGGGGGGGAGGGGGTTCTAGTCACGGTTTGCATCTGATTCACAGTGATAAGCCCCAGGCACGATGTTGCTGTCCGCAGAGGTGCGTATGGCTCAGAAGTACTGTACAGGGCACTAGCCATTGTGCTCATGATAAGGGTGTTCCCTAGAGAGTTGGTTTGGGTGCACTGCTATGGTGCAAGGACTGATTGTATTAACCGTTCCAAGATGTCTGCCAGTGTTCCTAACCTTGCCTACCTTCCAGGTAATAGGGTTGGGAGTTTTCAAAGCCTGCTGGCGTAGGAGGAAAACGTGTCACAACTCTTGGCTCTTCCGTTTTGGTTCCTAGCTTTCATGACTGCTGCATGGCTCCTCGTTACCTATCCCGCGATCACCTGCTCTCCAAAGGCTGATGCTGTAGTCAATTTTCAGCTGAGATTTCTTTTTGGTGCAGGCAGATTTTCCTCCCAAGTGAGTGGTATCACAGAAGGGCCTCATTGCATATCTCTAGATTCCCTACAGAAGCACTGTAGTGCCTTCAGGAAAGGGCCACCCCTATACCTTCATGGCAAGAAGAACCGAGGCCCGTGGGGCGAAAAGAACCCAGCAGACACCTTGAAGTTACAGGCTCTGAGATTATTTGTGTATGTTTTTCTGTTGCAAAATGTAATGTGGAACCTGAAAAGATCAAGGGATATCTTCAACCTTGTCGAGTTTTATTCAAATGTAAGCCCCATTTATTTGGTCCTGACCACTCGTGATTGAGGACCTCACTAGTCCTGCTTGGCCTCGAGTGGTGTCACTGGTGACTGCCGTGGAGACGGTTTTGAAAAATAAGTCTGCCAGGGATGGAGACTTTTGCGAAATGTTTGGGCATCTGTTTCAGCAGTTTTCTGACGAAGAGGCTGTGGGTGATTTACAGCGTGGCATTATAGATATCCCTTAGGTTTAAGGAGCTTGCCTCAGAAACTGAGTGGTTAGGAGTACAGAGCGTGTTGTGTCAGAGACAATCCAAGGGGAAACTAACGTTGGGAGGCCTATCCTCCTTCCTTTCAGAGTTGGATGAAGTTAGTAAGGCTTACGGCAAGGGTCTGCAACCGTTGACTCTCCTGTTGTTCTGGACTATAACTCCCATTAGACCTAGGCAGCATGGCATATTTTTAAGGATCATGAAGTCATAGACCAAAACATCTGGCGAGCTTAAGGTTGCAGACCACTTTACCCATTTCCTAGATTATCGAGGCATAGACCAAACTCAGGAGAAAGTGCAGTGAAGATAAGGGTCTAAGGAGACCACCGTGTGCCTACACATGGGAAAGTGTGTATATTTTTCTTTCCGATACTGTAAGGAGGGTGACATGTGAAAATACATTGCAAACGATGGGTGCTTTAAAGCCTGTCACTTGCAATGTACATTCAGACCCCGTGTGCTTGGAGGGCTGACAAGCGCTGCCCATGTGCGTCATGTTGCCCAAGGGGCAGGCAGCGGTGGCCTTGCTCCTGGAACCATGTCCTTCATCTGCACACAGTTCTCCCCTCTGAATCCAGGGGCCCGCAGACAGGATAGGCCTCATATCTTGCATCCAGCTAGATGAAAAGGCATCAATTAGACCAGGTGAAACACATCTCGCTATGTACCCTTTTCACCGCCACCCGCCCATTTCCTGGGCTTCACTGCAGGGATCATTTCCATCAACAAATCAGAGGCAGGCTTCATTTTGAGCTTAATCTGAGCCCGCCCCCCACCTGTCAACTTGTCTACTATAGCAGCAGCAGGCCAGAGACAGGGCTTCTTATGCGCTAGCCAGCAGACACTGTGTAAGGCTGTGCCTAACCCACAATACATCACTTTCTCCACTGCTTCGGCCAAGGCCTCTCCCCGCTCTCATACCCCAGGCCACAAGCCAAAGACCACAGGCTGGGCACCAATGCCGTCTTTTTTGACATACACAAGCTGAAGGCAGTCAAACGAGCGTCCAATGAATAAAACGCTCAGTAAACAGTGGCAGAGAGGGAACGAGAGACGGGCCCTGAGTGGCCACCCATTGGAAGGCACGCATTATGTCACAAGAGTTGCTTTCATCTCAAATGTGTTCCTTGGGCAGCAGTCGCGTTACATCATTGCAAAGCTGTCTCAGCTTGCATGCTATTTACCTCGAGGACAGCTCGTGCCTCAAACAGGAAACCAAGTAAACATGTGACGCCTGCCCTTTCTAGTCTGAGGCTTTTGCTTTTTGACATACAGGTGGCAACTAAGCAGCCGAGGACGCTTATTTCCGCTTTCTCGCAGTGGGACTTACGCTGAAATGGAGATAGGACTTGCTCATGGCCGGATCGCAGCGGCAGTAGACCCTCGGTGGACTGTTCGCCTCCCGGAAGCACTTTCTGCGCGTGGGAAGAGTACTTGGGCTTCATGACGAACTGTTGCGCTTGGCCTTGCTGAAGGTTCATGGTCAAAGCCTGCGACGATAGGGGCACCGATCTGTAGAAGGAAAGGAAGAAAACATGAGCAAACCTGGAAGGAGAAGTATCACCAGAACAAATGTCTATAGTCCTTTCTCTAAAAACGACACAGTGTGGATTCACCGCCTACCCTCATTAGTGCCCTCGTGACATCATTAGGTTTAAAGGGGCACTAAGGGCCCTCGTGACATAGTAGCAGTATGTCTCAAATTGCTATCGGTTTTTAAAACAAATGTATTTAAATCTCTTTGTTGAACAAAATTCAATACACAATGGATAAAACGCAACAAATGGAGAGGAACAGAACACGGAAGGTCCTAAAAAAATGAAATAAGATTGCTGCGAAAAGGGCCGCAAGTGCCACATCATAACATTTCACAAATATAAGGCCGGGACCTCCCACCTCCCGAGGTAAAAAAAAAGGTGGGGAGCAATTCTCCCCCACCCATCCCCTTCCGATAGGTTTTAATGAGATTTCTGCTTTAACTATGTCATATTCTGGCACAGAAGGGGTTATTTGGAAAAAGTCATTTCTAGGATATGGGCAGGATTGCTCAGAGGCAACACACTCGTCAGTGTGATATAACTATAAATAATAATAACGTATGTGAAGTGTGCTTCTCCCCCCGCCTCCTTCTTTTGGTTATGCGCATGTTGTCCCACAAAGGAGATCACTTAACAAATGTTCACAGCCACACAATTGGGACTCATCACGAGTTGGGTGGTAGTCCGGCGCTAACTGTGCTGGGATACCACCTAATGCTATTTGGTTTACCGCAACTCAGTCCGATGCAATTTACGCCACATCCCGATTAGCTGGGGGTGGTAAGTCTCCATTCCTCATTGAGTCCATTGAACCCAATGGGGTTGGGGTTGGCGCAAATGGCGATGTGCTAATAGCACCGAAAACGGCCCGAAATTTGAGATTCTTACCTACAGAAAAATACTGGAGGTCAAATTCCCATTTTCCGCTAGACTCTTGATAGGGCCAGTCATTAAATGCGGAGGTAATATTGTTACTGCTGCATTTAAGGGCTACCGTCCAACTCGTGATGAAGCCGTTCTCTTTAAAGACGTGCTCTGATACCTGCTACCCTTAACCTCTTGGGAAAGAGATATGGGAATGTACATGTGTAACCATCAACAACAGAGATGTATTCCACCAAAGGGTCCCGAGCGACATCTGCTAGACAAAAAGAGTGGCGCTCGAATGGTCTAGGAGATCACTTAGAAAACTGGGGGAAATACACCCAGTTGTTGATAGTTGCCAATCTACAAGTTGATATCTTGGCGTTCCTTTTCTGCCCTGCACTATTCCCATGGGCCAGCATTGAACGAGGCAGAGAAGGGAAGTCTGAGCATGTACAACACACTAGGTAGCCCCTGCTTCTCGCTCAGCCCGCCAACACCCACAAATATCTGCCCACCTACTAACCCCCATTCCACCCACATCTAGCCCTTTCACACGAACGAAAAAGCAACAAAACAACCCTCACTTTCTGCTATCCGACCCATATCTCTGATGTTTGAATTAAACCCTAAACCAAGTTTATAGTGATAGCCTGCCAACCTCCCACAATTCCCTTGTGCACGCATCCTCCTTTGCCTGACAACAAGGAAAACATCGCCTGTCACCCGCAACCCACCTCACTCCCTTGGATTCCCGACCACCTCTCTCTGAGTCTGGCTCTCCGGCAGTGCTGGATCTGCAGTCGATGGTGCGACATGGCCATGCGTGGCATTTCCCCAGTGGCATGTGGAAACCACCGCTGTGTAAAAATGGAGAGGCTCAAGGTTCCCACCGCTGGTCAGGTTTACAGAGCAATGGCTCCTGTGCTGTCAAACATCAAACAAAGGCAAGCCCAGCATTGGTGTTTGTCAGAGTGGGAACTGAGGCTCTACAAAGATGGCCGGAAGTGGCTCGGACACTCAGCTAGACACACAGAAAGAAATGGGCAAGTGAACTTGTTTCCCCCTCAGGTCTAATGAGACCCACAGAGGGAAATGCTGCCTTCCCCATGAGTGATGTCACTCCAGTGACATATGGTTTCCATTTCCCATTGCTGTGACACCATAGTAGTATACAGTATTTAGAAAATGGTTTATGCACTAATCGCTTTCTATGGAAACCATAAACAACACATACATTATTTAACCTTAACATCAGTGGCGAGCATCCACTCCCAGCCGCCATATTCCACTCTCGGGGCGCTGCCGCCTTATCCGGCCCCATGTTTGTCTGGATACAGGATGCGGTTTGATAACATTAGATATAATTGATTAATTGAAGAAAAAAGAGAGGGGGAAATGCATCCCCTCCCCACGCCTTTGTTTGCATACAATTATCTTTTGTTTTGTACATTTTTTGCTACAAATTAAGTAGTGTCTTATAACAAATATATGTGTCAAATAAAACATTTGAGACAAGGCACACATGCCACCACGCCACCCAGTAGCCATCACTGGAAGATCACCTGCAGTGCAGAGCCAGATGAACAAAGTATTGTGGGAATGCAAATTAGCATACATGTAAGCTTTAAGCTCGTGAAAACGTGCTCTTTTATACATGTGTTCTTGAGTCCAAGACAGACCGTCCCGAGGGCTGCAGGCACGTGCATACTGGGTTCGCCCTTATTAGGGGTCATCCGTGCAGTGTAGTTTGACATTTTGTTTTTGTTTCATCAATTTCTAGTTACATTTCAATAAAAAAGAAGTTTAATAATATGTACATAGGCATAGAAGCAACACCTGCCACAGTCCCAGCAGAGCAGAGATTTGGAGGAAGATATGGCAGGTGAAAATAACACATGACAATGGAGGAACAATCAACATCCGGCCAGGGTGCAATCCCAAGCTCTAGTTGACTTTGGCCAACCCTGCAGGAATCAGGATGATGTGCCATGAGGTTTAGTTAAGCTTTTCACGTCAAAGGAATTATCAAGTGCCAAGATAAAGACTCAACCCAAACCATAACACAACCACGGTGAAGATGGAGCAAAGACACGTATTTACAGGTGGTGTGGTGGGTTCAAGTGGCAGACCCAGCAAATGTGACAATTCCTTGGTGGGATGCGTGGCTCAAGTAATCAGAAAAAGGGTGAATACGTACATCAAGACGCCTACATGTTTCCACAGTACAGCACTGACACCCAGGGAAAGAGGAATGTGTGTCCCGGGTTGCGCTAAGGGATGCAAACGATTAAGGTTTTCCTGAAATAATAAACAATGCAACAGGGATACATGTTTGCTGTTACCTTGGGCCTCATTACAAGTTTGGTGGTAGCTTTGGCGGTAAAACCGGCAGGCTGCCGCCAAACTTGCAATTTTTTCCAGCACCCGCGAATGGGCAGTTACCGGGTCATTAAGGCCTAGCCGGAACCCGTAATTGCCCATTCGTGGGTGCCGTAATGCATTACTCCACATTCCCATTTGAGCCACATAGGGCTCAATGGGAATGGGTAGGTTGGATGCACCGGCACCATTTGTGCCGGTGTATACGACATGCTATGATCGCGGGTGCCGGTACGCCCGCCAGGACAGACCTGGCGGCCGTAATGGCACCCACGAGCAGAACTCGTAGTTCCCGAACCGGCAAACTTGGGTCTGGCTATGGAAGTACAACGTAACTGTTTCGGACTTACATAGGTAGCATGCCCCCCCTTCCGACCCCCTCCACTATAATAGTGCGGATCATTAGAATGTATAAAATCACATTATTTTATTGTATACATAAAAAAAATTGAATCTAAGTTTGAAAAATACAGTTTTGGAAACGTGTTTGAATTTTATAGTGCTTTGCACAGTTGTAGACTGCAGCTGCAGTTTACAGGTATTTTTCACAAGCACACAAATATCCTATCTTGAGTTGACCATAGTTTATTGTTAAAGGGGCAGAGAGGGGAAAGTTCAGGCGGGGATCTACTGCAAACGCCCCGTTACAGAGTAAGGTGTTTCATCATTGTCCGCATTCCACTTTCAGTGTTTGAAATTGTCCTCGTCCCAAAACTGGACCTCTTAAGTGTTGTTCTTCTACTAGAAGGATCAGAGTTGTATTTTTCAGATGAGGTATGCCACAAAAAAAAAAGAATTAAAAAACATCGGCAGTGGGTGTGTGGGCTGTTCGACCCTGGAATTAAGTTGCCGAGGGGAAGGCATTGATGATGATGCTAGTGGTGGCCTGGGTGGTCCTAGCGAGGAGGTGGAAACAGAGGCAGCCACCGACAGTGGCTCCAGAAGCCGCAGAAAATGGTGGCGATGGAGCAGGTCACGTATAGAAGCCAAGGGGAGGCTCCATGATTCAAGCAGGACTGGGGGATGGTCTTGGACTATCTCAAAGCTACTGTATGAATCAATGGTGCCCACATAATTGTGCATATTGGATATTATGCAGAGGGAGGAGGGACGGATGCATGCATGTGGATGTTCGTGTTATTGGTTTACTGAGATACAAAATGCCAATAAAATAAGTTTCAATAAAAAAAACGAAACGGAAACTAAATAAACTTGTGAAATTCAATTTAATTTAGTTCACATACCCAACAGAGCATTTCATTTAATCAGGAACCACACGTGTGTAAATATACCCTACTGAAAGGCGCAGTATGCCATTCTTGCCCATGTATATTTATTCTGGCTAGGTAAAACCCTCATGTTGGTGTGATGTTAACAGCGCATGTGACGAAGCCCTTTGGTTGTGGTGCTCTACGTAGAGGCTACGCCGGCAGGCCCTCAAGCTCATATTCTGGTAATAAATGAGGAAAATTGATGTTTCTGTGAAAGATTGGCACTTTCTGGGGTTCTATGTTGACACCTTTCGGAATCTCCCAAATCTGAGCTATGACTGCACCACCTGGGTGATAACGACAAGCTCAGTTGGAAGGCGGAAGTCTCTAACCACACTCTGGAGAAATATTAGGTACATTTATTTGTGTGAACTTCGAACCACACGAATGTTAAGTGTTTCGAAAAGTTTGAACCAAGGTCAAACTTATGAAAAGTTTGAACCAAAGGTTTGGATCATCTGGCTATAGGAGGAGCCGGCAGGTTGAATAATATACGACCTCATTACGAGTTTGGCAGTGCAGTAAAAAACTGGTGGCAATGTCATTATCAAACAAAATTTCCACCGCGATAACTGCACCATCAAATTCCGAACTCAGTGGTGAAGTGGAGGATTAGCTCTAATATTTAGCTGGACGTAAATCCTTGCTTCTACCCTTAAAAAGATGTCCCGCTTCAGAATTACCACTCAGATGAACCCTGCCAAAATCACCTTGGAGTCCGCTCGCAAATCAGTGGTAATTCCACTGGGCAGAATGCAATGTTAAAGGTATTCAAGTTTGGTGGTAACTCTACATAAAAAAACTCAGATTTACCACTAAGCTCAGAATGAGGCTGAAAGAGCTCAACAGCATGAGGGGATGGTAGAAATATCCAACAACGTGAGTAAGTCCTTTAGAGAACTAGCAAAAGCTAAAATCGCTATTTCTGTAGAATACATCTCCTCGGTAAGAATTATTCTTTGAGCAAGTCGCCGGAATGTGAAAGAGCTAGACAATAAACTGAACACATTAAGACACTTACCATGCAAGAGGGAGAAAGCAGGTACCTGCCCGAATGTGCACAATGTTTAGCAGGACACACACAATCCAAGCATGCATGCATGGAATGAGTAACAGGCATGATGAAAACAAACCTTCACGTAGGCAACGGCACTGCAGGCAGTGTCAACACTGTGTTGATGAACCGCCGCGTTCTAACGCTCTCCACATTCGAAACCAGGATCCTCTGTCAATTCAGGACATGGGGCAAAGGGCCTAGAGTCAGAAAAGGACGGGGTGGACTGCTACCGCAACAACAGTAACAGTCTTTATGAGACAAGGGGGCTAGAAGATATGTATTGTCTACAGTCAAGTCACCTGCTGCGAGACTTCCAGGGCTGAGGGTTTCGACGACACAGAAAAGGGACAGTTTTCAGATAAAGGATAGGGAAGGAGGGAAAGTGGGCTCGGAGAGGAGTGATATACCTCCCTTGTCACAAACAGGCTAGCAAACCAATCCTAACTGGAATGCAGATTCACGTGTCCTTTGGATAAAGGGAAAGACAGGTGCAGACACTTGCAGAAGGAGGCCATGATTCCACGGGTCGGCGGGGTATACGCAGATGTTATCGATTACCTCCCAACCGTGCATTGGAATGGAGGAAGGCACAAGGGAGACTTAAGCAGGACTACAGATCACAGAAGTCATGAAGGAACCGAGGAATCGTGAGCACCGAGGAGTGAGGAGTCAGATTGAAATTAAAGGAGAACGAGGAAGGGCTGCAGCAGGAAGGGAATCATAGGAAGAGCTTGGGAGCAAAATAAGCGCCCAAAATACTCACAAACATGGAGAGATGGAACTGTGATGAAGTGGAAGGTACATGAAGCAAATGAGCACAATAGTGTACCATTCCTCCACAGACCTGACATGAACCTAGCCTGCAGGCCAAGGGTGCCCTGGATGTAGGCTCAACATGCAAAGCTGGCTCATCAGGGGCTCGACAAACCATGACGTGCCAGCACACGCACAAAGGAGATACCCATTCGACTCCCAGGTGCATGTCTATCACACAGGGATGGTCTTCACAGGGTCAAGCGAGACACTGCTAGAGTTGGTTCCCAAAGGAGAATACCTGTCTAGGCATCTTTCCGGCTCCTCGGCACGCCTCCTACAAGCTCTCCTCCCTAAGTACGCCAAACAACCATGCATACAGAGATTCACATCAGCGCCACTCGCATGCCTGCCAGAAATCACTGTGTCTATTGGGGTGAATGAATGGAAAGCATCCGATAGATCAGTGGGGGTGCATGAATGTTCCATGAAGGGAAGGCTATCCTTTGGCCGCTTAGGATCCAAACTCGGTCCCAGGCTACTCCTTTCTCATCCACAGTATACCCGCTACTCCACCCACCTGCATTATTCACACATCCAGAGTTTAAAGGTAAGTCTTGAAAGGCCATTGCACAAGCAGTTTGGATCTTGCCCTTTCATGTCACTGCAACCCAACACTTAGGTAAGAGGTGTTCTGCTCACTGTCCCCCATCATCTCCCTGCTTCTGTGCAATGGGTGTATGCCGCGCGCGACCTTCTGTTAATAGCTGGACTGTGGAGATGGGTAGAGCCTTTATATTGCTACCATTTCTGCCCTAGATTCGTGTGTGTATGTATGAGTTTGGCATTGCACAACAGTCTTTATTCTGGGATAATTATCTGCATCATACTTACGAGTACAGTAGCAATAGTACTGTTATTGTTTTTATTGCTTCTAATTATCAGAAATGACCTACGTATGATTTGCATTACCGTTTCCTTTTTTGAGCCAATGGTCAGTATGATCAGAATTATGTTACACTGAATAAAACATATGTTTTGTCTCTGCATGGCTCCATCACTGGTGTGAACAGTACAAACCTGAACCTCTGACCCAGCTCCCGTCTCTACTTCTCTCCACACCTTATTTCTGCGATCAAGGGCACACGCTTTGATCTCAATAAGTTGAGGAAGTCATTATTTAGTATAATCTTCGGGTTGCAACCACCAAAGTGTTGATTGATTGATTGGTTTGTTAATTATGTGCCTTTACACAAGTGTTTCAAATTGCATGTTGGTATTATCCCATTTGCCCTACTGTAAAATATTTTATAAGGGTCCACCCAAAAGGAATCCAGAACACAGCAGCAAGGATTTGTCTCAATTTATTTTAACATTCTACGCATCTCCCTCCCTGAAATTGCTCCACTGGCTGACTGGTGAAAGTGAATTACCATTGGATGTCATGGGAACCAGTTCCACTTTATATTTAAGCACAGTAACTCCATAGATCTCCCACAAGCCTTCCCCCATACAAAACACCTCAAGGTGGCAGCCATTGATGAAGATAACCGAACATGGATCAGTCCCCCTCCATTGAAAGACTCAGCATCACCAAATGGGGATATCCGGCTACTTTCTCTGACTTAGAGACCGGATGATAAAATCATTAGCTAGCCAAACATGTGCACAGCTAATCTGCAACCGGAAAAAAACTACGAGGTGGGTGCAAGACGTTGTATCACTTTCAATGAAGCACTGAAAAGGGAAATAACTCTAACCTCACCGTCTCCTGTGGTAACTTTCAGCATCGGTCCTTTCACCCTCCAAGGCTCCTCAGATTATAGTAGCACTGTGGCATAGGCATAAAGGGTTAACCATTGAGATTCGATGAGCGGGAGCCAAACCCAGCTCCTGGGTGTCGAGCATCGCCCTGTAGGCAGGAGCAACCGCAGGGGAACCAGGAGCTATCAGAGATGCTCCTTTAACATTTTGTCAATTTTATATGAACCATTGTGTTTAAATATATATTCGATGTGTTCCAATTCTCCTTTATTAACATTCTCCAATACTCAAAGTTAATGTCACATTTACATGTTTGGAAGGCACCAGTTGGCCCTGTTGGTTTCAAGCTAAGCAAGCTCTACTATGCTAGAAGCAAGAGCTAAATAGCTCCCAATTCCCCTCAATTTCGAACCCTGGTATAGGACGGTGCACTTGGCCTTATTGAACGTAAATCCACACATTCTTGTGTTAGGGATGCAATGAGCTGATGGAGATGATTAGTAAAGAGTTCTGAGGAAGAAGTAAGAAGGGATATCTCATATTGATGGGCCAGGTATTCCACTGTGGGGTGTCAGGAAACAAAATTACTGAAATGTCGGCATAGCACATGGTGCTTGGGTTGGTATGAGGTGTTGGGTATGCGAGTGGATGAACAGGCAAGTGTGTAAATGGAGGTGAATTAAACGCAAACCCAGATGTCCTTGCAAACCATCGAATAACACCAACAATGACCTCTAAGAGATGCCTATCAGCTTGAGATGTGCAATTCCAGTGAATTACGGAGATCAACCCATTGGTGCAGCTCGAAGTGGATTAGAGAGCAAAGGAAGGAAGAGGATGCTGCTGGAAGGGAAACCAGGAGGTGCCCGTGAGAGGACTCAGGTCTTGGCAATGCGGTAAAAGTGAAGGAGCACAGCAACAAGGGTACCAGAGAAAAAGGTACCAGAGGGCAACTTGAGTAAGCGGTCTCCCCTAAACCCTTTACGTCTCTAAACAGAGTGGAATGGACGAGTGTGATCCTGCAACCTACCCCACACTCTAATCAGGGACCTTATGATGTAGACTAGGTTCTGGCAAATGGGGAAAGATTAAGAAACGCACATACTGAGGATATTGGCAGAGGAACTTAGTGTTCACGCTATTCATCTGAGCGTTTTCACAATGCTACAGCATGATGAGGAAATTATCCACATTCTAGACTCTGCCCTGTCTGAAAAGATGGCCAAAAGTAGTGCCATTTTTGCCATTTGTGATGGTGGTTTTGCTGGAAAACTTGTATGGGAAGATGTCACAAATCGGAAAACATGCTGCAGGAGACAGAGAAGATAATACTTAATGGGATGGATATAGAATGCACGTAAGCTGTATGAGTCACACGTCAATTCCTGTCAGGTGGAGGTGCACTAAATTACAGGTGTACAAATGGTGAACACATTTTAAGAGTGTTTAAGGGCCATTTAGTGACCAGCGGTAAACTTTCATGAAAAAGTCTGAAATGTATTTGGGCTGTATAGATTGGAGCACCAATAAATGAAATATGTTCACAGAGGTAGGCAGTGGCAGAAGTGTACCGAATAAAGTCGCAAAACTGTGACCTCGGGCAGGGACGCGGTAGGCGGGAGCATAGAGACATGTGACAAAATGGAGTGTGAGGAGAGAGATTCCTTCTTAGTGTTACCAGGACCTCCCCTAGGTTTGTTTGTTTTATTCATTTGTAATGCGCACCAGACCCGAGTGTAAGAGGGCGCAGCAGTAAGGATATACAAGGCATAGGTTACATAGTTGCATAGTTATACACGATGCTAGCAATATAAGTATATTGTAGCAATAATCCAATAGGTTATATACAGAGTATGAAACAGTACTATCTTCTCATGGCTAAGATGTAGCCAGCTAGGATCCATCCAGGCTATTTCACTTAGACTTCATGTATGTATGTTCAGATTTCAGTTTAGCTGGAACTGCTATAATATGGTAAAGTGAAGAGGTATGCCTTACCTTCAAGAAGTACAGTTCCGGATTGGTGAATATAGATGTAAAAAGTAGTGGAACTGTTAACAGTGAAAAATAAAAGTAGTGGAACTCCACTCCCTAACGTTCCCGCTCACTTCGATCATTGAGGGTAGGTCTAAATTCCAATTGAACTAATTTCCTTGTTTCATTTTAATAATTCATGACTTTTAGCAGCATCTTTTCAATAGATTGGGGTCAGTGTTTTGGGTCAGGCTAGTAGGAATACTCATTAACAAGGGGGGTTCTGGGAGTCCCTCTGCCAGACATTAGTCCTGGTTACGAGAGTTCTACCCAGATACTTTAGCTCACCATCTTTCACAAAGGAGAAATATCCCAAATATATAGGTCTTTTGTCCTGCCCTGGGGCAGTTCAGCGCCGAAATGCTAGGCAATTCTCCTCTGATCAAGAGTACCAACAACAACCCCAGACATGTGTTTTGGTCTGGTTGGAACTCATCAGTAGGGTGGAGCTGTGCCTCTCTGAGAATAGTGAGCAAGGGGTCCACGTCTGGATTCCCCATGTAACTTAGGGTGAGACCCAAAGTTACTTAAATTATGCAAATTAACAAGGTGGGTCCTGGGAGTCCCTCTGCCAGACATTAGTCCTGGTTACAAGAGTTCTACCCAGATTCTCTAGCTCACTATCTTTCGCAGAGCAGAAATATCCAAAACATATTGTTCTTTGTCCTGCCCTGGGGCACTCCTGAACCAAAATGCTAGGCAATTCTCCTCTGAACAAGAGTACCAACAGCAACCCCAGACACGTGTTTCGGTCTATTTGGACCTCATCACTAGGGTGGAGCTGTGTCTCTCTAAGAATAGTGAGCAAGGGGTCCACATCTGGATTCCACTAGTAACTTAGGGTGAGAACCAAAGTTACTTAAATTATGCAAATTAACAAGGGGGATCCTGGGAGTCCATCTGCCAGTAGGAATGCCCAGCCTGCACTGGCCTCCAAAATAACTTTGTCCCCACTGTATAGCTGCCTGAAAGAATGATGTGTTTGGTAACAGATCAGGTCTTCGGCACTGGAGAGCATCGTGGTGGCAGAATAAGATCAACATTTGCAACACTGGGAGACAGACAAGACGGAAACCGGTCTACCGGGGTATTGCATAGAAATAGAAAGAGTTGGCAGTGGCTAGTAAGTCTGCCCATAACGTGAAAAAGAAAAACTGCCTACTCAGGAAGCTGAAGTATGAATGTTACAGCAAGTTAACTCTTAAAGTACCCTGAGTTGCTCAGTATTTTATGTGTAATTAAAAATTATACATAATTTATATCACTTGTGTATATATTTTATTTGTTAATTTATTAACTTGTGATTTGTATTGCACTGGATGGCAGCTTGCACTGAACCCGAGAACTGAGAGTGAAGCACGGGATAGAGTAGAGTTAAAAAAAAATCATGCAGGACAATCTGGGTATGTTTGGCATTGCTCACAGGCTAAACCTTCAGTCGCATTCCATAACCAAGTCATTGTATCGATTATTTTTATGGACACAGAGAGCGGACTGTCCTCGGCCACGCATTTCCGCTTCTGTAGTGGTGTAGAAAGGCAAGTTGGAAATACTTTGTCTATAATGAATTGGACAACTTTTAATGCCAAAGGACATGCAGTTGGAGAGGGACTAAACGTAATTAGAACATGTACAGTACTTTTACAATTATTAGCTGTATTATACATTTTCCCAGCCTTTATGATTGGGATGAACAGAATGTTTCATCACTACACACTGTCCACCAATACAAAGCAGGAAGCACAACGCCCCACCACACAAAACTACAACTACACAATAGTCCCAAGGATGTTCACCCCACGGAAACCAAAGAACCAGTCAGGATAGAAGGATACGAACGTCTGAATACACATGCTCACCAAAACGGATCCACCAGGACAACACATCAACACGACTCCGACCCTGAACCATTCAAAGCCTTAACCAACCAGGGTCACACTAGATAACCTGAGAATAGTTATTACCCACCCAGTCCCACACCTGAAGATTAGGTTCAGTCACACCTACCAATCCAAACTATACTCATTAGGATACAGTTGGATCAGCGCAACATCACCAAAGCGAGTCGGCCCACGAGGAACCCGCAACATCCCAACCCACAGGTATACTAACAGAACCATAAGTACCTGAATCAGGATACAGACCCCACTAACCCAACCCTCAATCTTCTGCATACTTAAACCCACACAAAACCACAAAACCATCTCTCTCCCAGCAATCTGCATGCACTTTACCACATCGCATCAACAACACATAAACTTCACCCACAGCACTCGAGGCCTTCGCCCGATCCGATGCTAGCACCAAAGCCCAGCACTCGGTGTATACCGAGCTGAAGCTGCCAACAGCACACCATCTCACCCACTCTCCTTCTCCCCTCTTCCCGACTAACCCTGCCCACCCTTCCCGTTTACAGATCCGACAGAGCGCCTGAGGACCAATTCCGTTGGTGACGGTGCGCTATACAAGTACCGCTAACATAACATAACATAACAAGGCCCTGGTGCCCGGTGACAAAACAGTTAAACTCAACGAGGCGGCACAGCAGTAAGTGGTGCTAAAAGGTCATCGATCACATGTCAAAATGACTGAAAGTGACATTCTTGTCCATATTTCCAAGAAAACGGCATTCCGCCATCTTGTAAGGAATGTCACCACTCCAAAGGTTTTCTCCCACCCTCAGATTTTCCCAGACGTATTCAGTGCCGCTCCTTGTAAATCCGCACAACACAGCAACTGCTTTTTTACGGCAGGTCACTGCAGTCGTAAATCCCAAAGAGCACAGGCTTCTGCTTCAGCTCGGAAACGAGGCTTCTTGAGTCCAGGTGGCAGTGCGAGGTACTGTAGAGTCTCTGGCCATTGTGCTTTCTGCCACTGAGCATCACAGCTGCAACAATGAACATGGTACTGTAAAAAGCGTTCTCTTTCCAGACCCAAACCTATAGTGCCGGGAACTTTTGATTTGTGGGCATTATTTGTCATCTGCAAGACCACTTTGCATATCATACTTTGCTTATCCTTGTTGCAGTTCTATCTTAATTACGCTTCCTGTTTAATGTGTTTTACAGTTTTAAGAATGCTGCTGTTTTGGGCGGGACTCTAATAGCATATGGGGAGATGGGTGCACTCTGTGATTGTCCTTTCATGCACAAAATGTCAGGTAATGCTAATGACCATTGCGGGTCCGGCGGTAACCCTGCAGGTGTTCCCATAGGACTCAATGGGAATGGGAATGGGGACACGGGAACACCAGCACCGAACGGTGCTGGTGCTCCTGTGAAAACTCTGCAGACGGGTGCCGTCCCGCCCGGCAGGTCTGGCCCTGGCGGGTGGGGCGGCACCTGTCTGCAGAGTTGTAGTGTGCCGGTTCGGAAACAACGGTGCCGGTAGGCTTACCGGCACCGTTGTTTCCAGACCAGCACAATTGTAATGAGGCGCATAGACTTGCTCTGTCCAGAATGTATGCCGGCGTCTTGAGAGCAAAGCAGGTTTCTGTGCACCAGATATCATACCACAGCGTTGGTGGACCAGCGGTTAGAACACTCTACTGGGAAGCAATCACCCATAGAAGCTGTGGGTCTGAACTCCCCTTTATAATAAATGCTTTCCCCGGCCCATTATTAAAGATCATTCTTAGTGATTTATATAAAGTTCTTCAGAGTAATCGACTACACCCCAACATCATATTCTAATTCTGTATTTTGTGAAGAATATGAATAGTAAGGTGTGGCAACTCCCATTTGCATGTACAGTATTTCCAAATTATTTTGTGGGTGATAATTGTGTGCCAAAAAGACTACTTATCTGCAGGGATACAGGGACGTGCAGTGACTAAAGTGGCTACTCAGTCCCACCCTGATACTAAATCAGCAGTAATCCTCAACATAAAGTTGGAACAGGCACAACCCAACAAGTATACTTCCTTTGCCGCTTTTGGTAACGTGGGCCCAAAGCAGGCTATTGTCTTCAGGAGGAGTTTGAACTGGCACTGATTCAGTGCAAATGGCAATCGTTTTGTGGTACAGGGATAAAAGTATGTCTAAACAAGGTTCTATAGAAATAGGATCTTTCATTAAACTAATAAAAATGCATGCATCTAATATCACCATTATTGGGCCACCCCCATAAAGAAAATCACAGAGGAAGCAAACTTTAAAGGGGCAACCTGATTTTGTGGATAGGGGTGATCAGGGAAATATTTCAGCAGCAATGTCTAATAGTATAAATATGTCCCTCAAAAGGAATAAAATTACGTAACAGTCACCAGGATCTTTTAAGGGAGATGACAGGAGCAGGACCTCTTCAAATACCTTATATTCTTGGGTACACAATCTAAACCAATCATTGTCCAATTTGATTTGTACACAATAGTAGTATTCATTTTTGACACATGATAACAATGTTCAGTCTTTAATACACAGTGACAATGTTCTTAGCCTTGCCAACACGTGTTTCGACCTCAAAGAACATAGGTCTTCATCAAGGCTAGGCTCAAAAATTATAAACACAACGTCCAATACAATTGCAATCTTCTTTCCAAGATTTGATTTGTCAACCTTCACATATTTTTTACAAATATACCAGCGATGTGTTACACAGCAATGGGGGGAGAAATAAACTCAAAAATGCATGTAAACTAAACGTTATATAATGCAATCAAATCATACTTCAATTAGCATCAACAAAAATTATACACAAATGCTTAACTGAATAGGCCCAATACCCGACAGCTGTGCATCTATGTGTCCACCACCAACTCAATATTTCAAGGAATAAAGACCCAAGCACATTTCAGAAGAAAAATGAAGAAATTACTATTCAGCAGAACCTCTTCAAAGTTGGAATCAGCAATGTAATTGCATTGATGTCAAGGGTATTACTCCCATTTCCACCATATATTTGCATTATCAAGAATAAATAACACCTCAACCCCTTCATAATCCACGAATGGCTAGTAATGATGAAACAAGCAAACACCAATCTTACCGAAGGCTCAAAAATAATAAACACAAAGTCCAATACCATTGTAATCTTCTTTCCAAGATTTGATTTCTCAATCTTCACATCTTTTTTAGAAACCCTCAATCCAATAAGGTGGTGCCTAATACACAAGATACATAAAAAGGAAAAAGGAAAAAAAACCTGCATCAACAGGGTGTTATTCTGCACTAACGTGACAACCAATCTGCCACGTGTGTACTTGACTAGACGTGACAATCTCCCCCCACCTTAAGTTAGCATTCACCATCTGAACATCTATCCAGTTTCTTACCTCGTAACTAGAAGTTAATCCATGCAAAAACATAGAGCATTCCTTTTACTGCTGCTACTTCCCGCTCCTAAATTTCCTGTAACCAATAATTAACAGTCACAAGCCCATGAATTGTCACCTTCTTGTGTCAATCTGTCCAGAACACAGATAGACCCCTATGATTGCCAAACATTTAATTGCAACTTCCAGAACAAATATATACAAGCGATGCCCCATCGTGAAAATACTAATAATACCTAATTTGTATAGCCCTCCCACTGATGGTCCTGGAAAAAACACTTGAGCAAACATTTCAAAGTAACCCCGGATAATGGGGCTTAGCAATCCTTCCTTACCTATATCTGGCTCCTGTTAGCCCAACACGAACAAACCCGTTTATTAAACAGCAGATATCTGTGTTGTGGGAACGCGTCATCTTGTTTTGGAGTGTTTATATGGTTGCCATGGCGTCGGACGTGAAAGTCCGACATCATGCGATGTGCATAAAACCTCTGGCCTTCCTTCATCCAGGGTCCAAATTAGTTCTTCTTGTTACTCCTTGCAAAGTCTTCAGTTAACCTGCCCAAAAACAGGGGCTCGACCCTCTATTAAAGCCAAATGGGCCCCAGTGATTGGTGTAGGCTAAGCCTACCTTAATGAACCAATCCTGGGTCCCCACCAACAATCTCCTGTATGCATGAGGTCATAACCAGAGTGCTTTGCAACAGAAAAGGTAAAGGGTTGAAAACATGTACTACTAAGTCCCACCCATCGTCCTTTCTGTTGTGGATCAAAGGGTCTCTCTGGTTAATTGACGTCTCTATGGTTCCTGATTAAAGCAGCAGATTTCCCTTGAAGCTGCAGCAGGACAAGTCTTTTGGTATCCGCCAAACCACATACTCTTACATTCTGAATGTGGTCCCCCTGCAAGCCTGCAAGGATGACCCCTGTAAATACATAGTTCCAGACATGACAGGTCACTGCACTCGATACTGAGAGGCGGGAGCTGGTTTCAGGTTGACAAAGTGCATATCAAAGGTTGTTGGGGTTCTCCTGTCCTTTGTTAGTCCTGCGACCAGGCCTCCCATTGGCCTGTTGGAATTAACTATGATTAGTATGTAAGGCTGCCACCAGCAGCTAACAAAGGAAAGGGCGGATCCATGAAGCCTTTGTTAGTTAATTAGGCTGGCCATGGCAAGGGGAAGGCTTTGTCTTCCCCCTTTTGAGATGCCTTGATGTACTCTTGGCTGTCATATTCGAACTAAATATGACAGGGGGACAGCACCTGTAGGCTGTGTCCACCCAGAGTACACAGGTCTATGTGTATGTCGCGCGGTGAGCATGGGAAAATGTGTGCGGATTAGCCCCACACATTTTACGGAACTTGATTTACTATCATTCAATTTCATTTAAAAAATTTAAAAAGCCCAGTCGAGGGCTCACACACCGTGCGGATGGTCAAATTCCACACAGAAACCTGTGTCACAGTAAACTAACAGTAAGTACTACAGCAATGACAGGACAACAAAATAACTCAGACTGACCACTGTCGCCATGGCTAAGGAAGAGTGGTTAGCAAAGACACTAACATTGTTGCAATATAAATGTCTATTATATTAAATTAAATTATAGATTGTGAAAATAAATGCGGCTCAGTAGTCTTGTGATTTGCACAAAAGCAAATTAAACAGTTACATTAAAATCATAAATACTAAATCATGGATTGAGTCACTGAGATTAGAAGTATGACAGCAAACAGAAACAATGAGAAGAAAGAAAACTATTCAAGAAAATGCAAGAGAAAGCACTTAGTGAACCCAAACCCACTTAGCTTCCACTTCCACAAGAGTAAATCAGAAATCCCATAGGATTCCTTATAACTTACCTGTTTTAAGTCATTCTGAGAGGTCTGTTTCCAGACTGCCGCATAAGATATCGCCTCATTCTCCTCATCAACCTCGGGCTGGGAGGATAGCTCAGGGGCAATATGTTTGTCGTGAAAACAAAACAATGCAGAGCAGCACGGGTTCAAATTGTGGCCCCATGCGTAGACTCTCTCTGGTATTAACCGTTTTATAAAATGATTCATTTGAATTCATCAGTGTAAATATAATGGAAGCCGAGACAAGCCCACAGTGAACAATGATAAACTGCGCAATATTAATGAATGCAAAATAGAACACTTGATGTAGTTTTGCAGTTAACATAAATGTTTTTTTTTAAAAAAAAAACTTTAATATTAGTTATCAGATCCTTACATACCCGTACAAGGTAGGAAATGTGTGAGAAAACCATTTGTCAGAACTTAATAATCCTGTTGCTCGGTAGTGTTGGATGAACATTGTCAGTGATTGGCCGAATCACACGCATTCCTTACATTTTTTGCTCCTGCAAACGTCTTGAACTTTTCTGGAGATTTGTCCAGGAAAGTTCTAGGTCACCTATGGGTAGAAATGAGGGCTCTACGAAGGAGGGCAAGCTGCTGCCAACCCCTTTGCCATCCCTCAGGACCCTACAACATGCTCAACTCACCAAGGAGCAGGAGTCAGCAGTGCAATGGGGCATGTTTAACCGTTTTTCTGTTTCCACTGCTCTTGCGCTGGAAACAGAACAAAATGTTGATATCATTTTTCAGATGCTGCGGCGGGAGGAGGCCTGTATCCTTTTGCATCAAGGATATTACACATCTGCACCTGAAAGTTGCAAACTTTACGTGAATTGTTCATACATTGTTTTTTTTAAGGAGTTGTGCACCCCCTTGTTTGTTATTTGATCAATGGATAGAGTGTGGAGGGCAGGACCAGACCCCCAATATTGACCTGTAAATATTCGCTGGTAACAGAACTTTTGGCTCTGTAATCCGTGAATACTTGCGGGACACTTTTGGGGAACTTCTTCCAGCCTTAATCCTGGGACGTGCTGTGATGATCTGAAGGCAGACAGCAAATGTGCATCAAAGGAAAGTTGGCCCGTGCGGCCACTTGCACATCAATTCTAGGCCTGAATTCATGATGCGTTTGTACATGGTCACTGACTCCCTCATTCTTGCTGCAAGCCCAGATGCAGCTGTTGCTGCAATGCAAACTCTATGACATGTTTTTCAGGTATTATTCCAGACAAGCAAAGTCAATGCTCTGGAAAGTAATTTCATCATATGCGACCCTTTAAAAATTGCTTATGATGTTTTTATGGAGTAACTGGTTTGAGGATTTCAAAGTTCTGTACAAAGTAGAACATCTTAAGATTGTGACGCAATAAAGTAAACATTTTGATTTTAATGTCATTCTCCCAATTTGAAATAATCACGGGAAATGGCCTACACAAACATGGCAGAGCTTCCTAAAAACCTTGTGTAGTTCAGGAATTCCATTACTGAAATTCTTAGCACATTTCCTCGCAATGTGATGCCTAGATTGGTCAATTCATTTGGAATGCAAATTGGTCTAGAATATTCCGCAGAAAGAACATGCCTAATGAGCGCGGACATTCATGATAAAAGCCTCTGAAATAGGACTAGAACCCGATCTAACATTTCCCACGTGAACAGGTAACACAGATATTGGTCCAATGACCTTTTAACTCCAAACCCCAGGCTTTGTGTGCAAGGTCTCTTCTGAAAACGTCTCTAAAAAGATGCATTTTAAAATGATCTTTCACTGTACCAAACTCTGGCCTTATCTTGGATATAAAATGCAACTCCCTGAGCTATGTAAAGAGGTATTAAAATACTTGAGCGAAAAACATTTCACCTTTTCGATTCGACCGAATGTTTTGGATCCTTTTTTCAGTCTAATTAAATCAAATAGATATATAGGGAGGGGTAAGGGAGTAGGTTATGGTGGGGGGAGGTGGGGAGCGGGGGGTCTCCCCCCGCATTTTCAACCAAAAACACGACCCCAAAAAATTAGGTCAAATTGCAAAATGTCAAATATTTTCAACTAAGTAGACCTAAACCTTGTAAAGACGCAGCACTGTTCAATAAACTGCACTTGTATTGTCTTTCCAGGTATCCACATCTAAACTATCTGACCACAGAAATGTATAGTTCCAACGGCAAAATTGCAGCACATTGAACTGGTTAGATGAAAATAGCCAACTTTTCTCCATAGCAGTTCGTTTGGTTTCCAAAACTAATTTCCTAACTAGCTTTGATAGAAAACATTTCTAGCGAGTCCACTGCAATTTCCAACATGGGACATGGGGAATAACTGTAAATTCACAATGTGTTTAATCAAGTTAGATCATTTAAAATGCAGAAATACTCAATTTGTCCGCTTCAACTAATCCAGAATAGGACTGCAAGACGTATCCTTGGCCTCAAGCCCAGGGGACGCAGCTCAAGTTCAAGACCCTCTGCAGCGTCCACAAGGCTTTCTGGGGCCTGGGACCCAGCTACATCCAAACTCCTCTCCCTAAATACCATCCTGCTAGAGGCCTTTGGTCTTCTAGCTCCAACTCTCTGCAGATCAGATGCTTTTCCAAGCTGAGAGTATGGGGTACATCTCTCTCCTCCGCTGGTGCCTCCCTGGAACGGCCCCCCTGCCCCTCTCAGACTTCAGCCGGATCTCCTTACGTTTTGGAGCTTCTCAAGGCCTTCCTTTTCTCTTCTACCTTCCCTCTCCCCCACCCCTGCCAATATCCCGTCTGCCTCTTGACTGGGTGCCTGGTTCCTTCAGATTCTTACAGGGCACCAGGCCCTCCTCGTCCAGTCTACCCCTGCTCTAGGTCTACCCAGACCCCCCTCAAACCCTCCATCCTGCAACTCCCCTTCTTGGCCCTCTCCTCCTGCACTAGCCTGGCCGGGCCTGCACCCCTTGATCCCCTCCAGCCCCTTACCTTGCACTTAGTTCATGGACCTTCCTTCCCCTGCTCTCTCTGCATTCCCCTGGCTCTGTCCACCTGGCCTCCCCTGGCACTCGCTTTCTCATGGGCCCTTCTGCCCTGACTGGCACATCCCCACCCTCCCCTCTCCCCAGCACTTCTTGTACTGCACTTGCACAATCCGATTGTCACAAGGCCTAGTAGGACCGTTGTTGCTTGTCATCCCTGCCCCCCCCTTGTCTTATTGTGCCTTGAAACACCTCATGTATAGATGCATTATAAATACCCAATACATTAATACATAAATAATTCTGAAATGCATTCTTTTTTTTTAGATTTTTCAACTATTTGTTCCTAAGATCCTTGTGATTCCAGAAGTAACACAGGTCACTAATGGATGTGTTTGCCAAGATATTAGGATTGTGCTAAAAAAAAAAGGAGCTGTCATTGTGTTTGATGAATACAATATAGTAAAATCTTTGTCAAGCGCCACCCTGGGGAATCAATGGTGCCGGATAATGAAATATGCCAGATAACAGAATGTCTGTATTCCGTGTGGCGGAGAGCCAGGAATTCCAGATGGCAAAGCATCCTGGACTTCTGTTTAACGGATCATCCAGAACCTCTGTTGTGCTGAACCCCTTAAGTGCCAAGGACGAGAATGCTCGTCCTTTTTGCATAGACTTACATAATAGCCTGGCAGTTATTATATTATACAGCATTTTATCTGTTGAAATATAATGATTAATGGCAATGACCTGCTAGTTTAATTATCATTATGGCCAATAAAGCGCCGGATAACAAAGTTTATACTGATAGATATATCATACTACATTTTTTATCGTGTGCAGGTAGTGATTTAAATGACATAGGATGAATATATTTCGTAATAATTCCTAGGCAACTAAATATCAAAATGATTGCCTCCTAAGCCTTCACTGATGGATTCCTTGTTGGCAGTCTGCCCACCCAACACAAGCAGCCACCGACTGCGCGCCCGCCCGCCGGTCACATCCTGACAGAGGGTGGAAAGGCGCCGCCAGTGCCAAGCAGGCAGGCGGCATCCCGGGATGGGGCCCATTAATTCCCAATGAGCAGGAGGAAAACATGTTTACTTTTAGACTTTCGCAAACGCCACGATTATTTTGATTTTGCAACTATCATCATAATTATGCCGGCGCTGCCGTTTCGCAGCCAAACGGAAAATGAATGATGCGACCGGTCCAAGGGCTAGTTTTTTTTCCTGCATGTCACTCATGTCGGGCTGTCTGACAGCGGGAAAAAAATGATGGTCATTGGCTGAAGCCGATATGCGTCATCACCCTAATAATTAAGGCGCATCATAATGGTTCTATGTGATTCCACCAACCACATTTACTTTGTGGTCTTCTAATTTAAATTTTTTTCGTGTTTTCTTCTTTTGATGGGGGGATCCCCATGGCTCCCCTTCACCCTCACCATTCCACACCAGCACTCCTCCCCCATACTACCCCTCAAAACGCACACACGCACACCCTTAGACCCCCGTCCCACCATAAGTAGAAGAGTCAAACTAGAACACCACAAGGGGATAGCTCAAGGGAAACATGTTTGTCTTGGAAGCGAGACAACACTGAGCAGCGTGAGTTCTATACCCGAGGCTGGACTCTGGCACAAAAAACGGTAAAAACAAAAACAAAAAATTAATTTGAATTCAATTGAGGTCGATTCGCCGCATACACATCATAATACGCAGGCGGCAACAGAAATGAGGCACAGGGTCATCCGAAGCAAAATGAAAATGTGGAAATCCTAGACACTAATATGAGAAAAGCAGCAACACACGCAGGTGAATGTTTTCCGAACAGAAACAGTAGGTACTGAGGCGCAAGACAGAATGCCAGGCCCCTTGCAAAGTGTAAAAGGCCCTCAACATTCCCACCGCCCACAGCCTCTAATAAAAACATGGTGTGTTGTCTGGATTGTCTTTTGGGACATAAGAAGATGACCGCTGTTCAGGGCGATGTAATATGCCTGTCCGATATTGACCAAAGAGTGTGAGTTACAGTAAAAAATATGTGGTACTATAAATACCTCACATTTTAAAATACCAGCTAATTATGGGTTGGGATATTAAGGCAAAGGATATAGGGAAATTACCGCATGGGGTAAGTAACTCACATTTACCCCAGCAAGAACTTTCTATGAACTCCATGCTATAAAAGTCGCATGACGTGCCACCTCAAAATATGGTGGTATTATAAAAAAGTGGTATTCACACTCACAATGAGGCCCCCAGAGGCAGAGCTAGACGTTGACCAAATCTGATCCCCTTGAACAATAGTGCCCCCCTGCACCCTATTCGGCCCCTGAGTAGGTACATATTAAAGCAACTGGAAAGAGGTGTGTAGGAGAGCTCAAGACTGTTATCATTTGTCCAAGAGTGCAGCTGGAAGACAAAAGTAGGGTGTAGTCTATGTGAGGAATTCGACCATCCGAACGGTGGGTGTGCACTTTCTTTCAAATTTTAAATGAAATTGAATGATGGTAGATCAACCTCGGGAACATGTGTGGGGCTAATCCGCGCACATTTTCCTATACTTACCGCACAACATACACATAGACCCGTGTACTCTGGGAGGACACAGCCTACATGTGAGGTACCCCCTGTTATATTTGGTTGGAATATGACAGCCAAGAATACATAAAGGCATGTGAGAAGGGGGAAGGCAAAACCTTCCTCCTGCCATGACTGCCTAATTAACTAACAAAGGCTTCATAGATCTGCCCTGCCCTTCGTTAGCAGCTGGTGGTAGCTTCGCATACTAATCAGAGTTAATTCAAACAGGCCCACAGAGGGCTTGGCCGCAGGACTAACAAAGGACAGGAAAACCCTAACAACCTTTGATATGCACTGTGTCAACTTGAAGTTAGCTCCCACCTTTCAGTATCAAAGGCAGTGACCTGTCATGTCTGGTACATCTGTTTACAGTAGTCATCCACGCAGGGGGACCCCATTCAGAAGGTACGAGTATGTGGTTCGAACCTAAGGTCTGCTCTTGCCGCAGCTACAAGGGAGACCTGCCATTTTAATTAAGAACCACAGAGAGCTCAATTAACTAAAGAGACCCTTTGATCCACAACACACAGGAAGATGGGTGGGACTTAGTATTACATGTTTTCACCCCTTTACCTTTTCTTCTGCAAAGCACTCTGGTTATGACCTCATGCATACAGGAGATTTCTGGTGGGGACATCAAGTGTTCTATTTTGCATTCATTAATATTGCGCAGTTTATCATTGTTCACTGTGGGCTTGTCTCGGCTTCCATTATATTTACACTGATGAATTCAAATGAATCATTTTATAAAACGGTTAATACCAGAGAGAGTCTATGCATGGGGCCACAATTTGAACCCGTGCTGCTCTGCATTGTTTTGTTTTCACGACAAACATATTGCCCCTGAGCTATCCTCCCAGCCCAAGGTTGATGAGGAGAATGAGGCGATATCTTATGCGGCAGTCTGGAAACAGACCTCTCAGAATGACTTAAAACAGGTAAGTTATAAGGAATCCTATGGGATTTCTGATTTACTCTTGTGGAAGTGGAAGCTAAGTGGGTTTGGGTTCACTAAGTGCTTTCTCTTGCATTTTCTTGAATAGTTTTCTTTCTTCTCATTGTTTCTGTTTGCTGTCATACTTCTAATCTCAGTGACTCAATCCATGATTTAGTATTTATGATTTTAATGTAACTGTTTAATTTGCTTTGTGCAAATCACAAGACTACTGAGCCGCATTTATTTTCACAATCTATAATTTAATTTAATATAATAGACATTTATATTGCAAGAATGTTAGTGTCTTTGCTAACCACTCTTCCTTAGCCATGGCGACAGTGGTCAGTCTGAGTTATTTTGTTGTCCTGTCATTGCTGTAGTACTTACTGTTAGTTTACTGTGACACAGGTTTCTGTGTGGAATTTGACCATCCGCACGGTGGGTGAGCCCTCGACTGGGCTTTTTAAATTTTTTAAATGAAATTGAATGATAGTAAATCAAGTTCCGTAAAATGTGTGGGGCTAATCCGCACACATTTTCCCATGCTCACCGCGCGACATACACATAGACCTGTGTACTCTGGGTGGACACAGCCTACAGGCGCCGCCCCCCCTGTCATATTTAGTTGGAATATGACAGCCAAGAGTACATCAAGGCATCTCAAAAGGGGGAAGGCAAAGCCTTCCTCTTGCCATGGCCAGCCTAATTAACTAACAAAGGCTTCATGGATCCGCCCTTTCCTTTGTTAGCTGCTGGTGGCAGCCTTACATACTAATCATAGTTAATTCCAACAGGCCAATGGGAGGCCTGGTCGCAGGACTAACAAAGGACAGGAGAACCCCAACAACCTTTGATATGCACTTTGTCAACCTGAAACCAGCTCCCGCCTCTCAGTATCGAGGGCAGTGACCTGTCATGTCTGGAACTATGTATTTACAGGGGTCATCCTTGCAGGGGGACCCCATTCAGAATGTACGAGTATGTGGTTTGGCGGATACCAAAAGACTTGTCCTGCTGCAGCTTCAAGGGAAATCTGCTGCTTTAATCAGGAACCATAGAGGGGTCAATTAACCAGAGAGACCCTTTGATCCACAACAGACAGGACGATGGGTGGCACTTAGTAGTACATGTTTTCAACCCTTTACCTTTTCTGTTGCAAAGCACTCTGGTTATGACCTCATGCATACAGGAGATTGTTGGTGGGGACCCAGGATTGGTTCATTAAGGTAGGCTTAGTCTACACCAATCACTGCGGCCCATTTGGCTTTTAAAAAAGAGGGTTGAGCCTCTCTTTTGTGGAGATAATCTGAAGACTTTGCAAGGAGTAACAAGAAGAACTAATTTGGACCTTGGCTGAAGGTACAGTCTACCTTACAGCTTCCACCAGTGAAGGATGGCCAGGATTTCCAAAGAGGGAAGGAAGATCCCTCCCATAAACATCTACCATGGAACAGAGGGAGATACTGAATCCAGAGGACCCTGAAGCAGCTCCACAACCAGTATCCAGCCTGCACACAGCGTGCCATGCTCTGCAAGCAAACTTCCTATGTGGGAAGTGCCAGGGAGTCTCTAAACCAAACCAAGGACAAGGCCGTTGCCTGCAACACTCTTCTCAGCTTTGGGCCGTCCACCTTCAAGGACGGCACAATCCCAGGGAAGAAGCTAGGAGGAGTGCATTTGCAAGCATCTACAAGCGTCCGCCATAACGGACATTTTTGTGCCAGTCGAGCCCCTCGACCTGCAACCGATGGCACCGCTGACTGTTGTCACAACACAGTCGCTAACGTCGTCCGAGATACCTCGACCAGTGCTTCAGACCCGCCAACCAGCACTGAGACGATTCCTGACCCTGAGCTCCCTTGGAGGCCAGCCTGCAGCCATCCGTCCAGCCTCGCTCGCCAAACTGCCTGCCGCCTTATACCTGCAGCTGTTTCCCATCTTGAATTCTATTGCAGAAGCTGCAAAGTGCCCTGAAACAGGCCCACACTGTCGAGCACCAAGAACTTCTACAAGCACAAGGTACATTGTGGTCCTGTCCCGCTGGTCCTTCTCTGAAGGCTCCTAGTGACATTCTACGACCCATTGCTCCCTTTGTGTTGAAACCAAGTATTCTTGAATTATTGTGATTAATTACTTCACAGACTACCCTCCTGTCATAATCCAGAGTGCATCCCTTTTCCTTCTTGAAACTGTGTCCTCTGCACTCCTTTACAGGGTGGGTTGTATTTTGGAGTGTGCTAGAACTGTCTGTTATGATAATAATAAAGTAAATATTTGTATACAACCTTGACTACCAAGACTACGCCCACGTGTTATTTTTTTAATAGGTCTGGGCCTCTGTAGATCACAAGTGAGAGGGAATGCACCCTCTCACCCTTCACGCTCTGAAACACTTGTGTATGAGTGTGATACAAATAAAATATCATATCACCCAGGTAGTTAAGATGCTGTTTTTGGAAATTGTGATCCTAGCTTCCCCACTTGCTCGAAATTGTGTGATTCTGGGCACATCAGGTTACCATCCGGTGCCTCAGCTCCCACACCTGCAAAATTAAGAGCACTTGTAGACAGGGCTTTGTCTGTATTGTCCCCGGGTTTATTCTCTACCTCCCCACATGGGCAGCAATGGCCATGGGTTTAGGAGGGGTGAAGCCCTCCCACTTTGAGGCAGAAGGCATCACTCTGATGTGACGCCCAGCCCCTGGCTTCAGCAAGAACACATTTCTCCTCATCTCTGTGGCAAAGGCCTGCTGAGGCAATATCAATACACCTCCAGTGTTCTTCAAACTGCTCCCCTGAGGAGGGTGCAAGTCCCACAGCGTGAAGCACCATAAAAAGTATTTACCCATGTCTGTATTTCAACTGAGCCTGTGGCTCCGTGCATGCTCTCTCCAGCGAGTGGGCACCTTACTGGAAATCAGGTTACTGAAGTCAGCAGCAGAGTCCCTAAATAGAGGGGCACCCTGCAACAAATGTGGGGGAGGCAGCGAGGAAAAAACCCGAAAGGAGCGAAAAGAAATTGGAAAGGAGCTGGGCAGAAGTGTAAGAGCAGAGGAGGATAAAAGTAAATGGGGAGAGGCATTATATATGAATCAATAGCATATACAGGGGTAAAAGAGTGAAGTGTGACAGCCATAGACATGAAAGGGGTGAAGGACAGGGGAGAGCAAGAGACATTGAGAGAAAGAGAAAGAGGGGGACAGAGGGACAGGTGGAACTGAACAGGTGGGATATTAAGAATGATAGAGGCAATATATTGAGTAGGAGTGAGCGCAAGGCAAGAGAGTTTGAGTGTGAGGGAAGCACGAGATTGAGTGAGTGGAGGGGGAGATAAAGGGGAAGGGAAAGAGAGAGAGAAAGCTGTATATAGAAATACAGGTAGATAGAGATGGAGGGAGAGAGAGACCGACACGCCAGAGAGACACAGAGCTATAGAGTTTGTACATGTGGTATATAACTGGCCCATCCAGTTCAGGGTTTAATCTTTGCGCACTGGGACCTGTAATCTTTCTAGGAAGGTAAAACCAGGACTGGACCACCTACTCATGGATGGCATGGGGCAACATCAGTACTTTGGAGAAGGGGAGAAAGAGTGACAAAATAAAAAACAGGAGGTGAATATATAGCAGACCAAAAGAAGGAGAAAGAGGAGACAGAATGGGTGGGAAGGACGAGTGAGAACAAAAGGGAGAGAAAGAGAAAGAGCACGAGAGAGTAATAAAGAGGATGTCGGGGAAGACGATGCAAGCAACTGAACGAAAGAGTGAATGAAGTGACAGAATGGAAGTGAGGGAGAACCAAGAGAGTTTATGAGAGGGAGAGCAGAGAGAATGGTAGAGATAAAGGAAAGACATTAAAATAAATGTAAAGTCAGAATGGGAGGAAAAGGAGTGATATAGAAGGAACAGGAAGGAGTGACAAAGACAGAGGACACTAAATAGTAAGGAAATTAAGGCAAAAATGACCAAGAATGAAAAAGGGAATGTGAGAAGACAAGAGGGAGTGTGAAAGAGCGAGTGAAAGTACAGAGTGGAAATCCGAAAGACGGAGAGACAGAAGGGTGACAGAAAGAACCGAGGAGGCAGTGTGGAGAATGTAGAGATAGTGGAGAGAGTGAGCAGGGGAAGACGTGTTAGGTGGAGGGAATAGAAGGCAGTGTAGATTAAGAATCCAAAATGAAAAGGGCATGTGTTCTGAGCAAGCCTGTTCCATGCTGTGTACATTTCCTCCTCGATGATCAGGCTTTGGATCTTTTACATTGGAAACATGTGTTCCCTCCCATCCACCTGCAATGAAACAATCTGAGACAACTGGCTCGATGCGCTGGCTTCAAGCCCTCCTTAATCTTCCTGCCGCAGAGGCGTACTATTCAACTGCCGCGGAGTCCCCATTGCTAGCAAACCAAATGTCATCCTGACCTCAATAGGATACCCCTCCAAAACGTCTAAGCTTGTCCTCCCCTTCAAGGCTAAATAGATTTAGTGGCAGGCATTGCAGTGGGTGAAGGTGCCATCTTGGCATGTTGTCACCCACAGCCAGCCCCTTGACGAGGTGCCAGCAAACCCCATGACCAGAGAAAGGTGGGGGGAGACACCTGTAAAAAAAAATCTTCGAAGGGAGTTGGCATTAAAAGAAATGTGAGGACCAGTGCCCTATGAACAAGATAAAGGCTTAACTTTTGGGCTCAACTTTTAGAAGGCCCACATCAATGATTATCATTTTTTAAAAACTAAACAGTCTCTGAATTGGGGTGAAAGATGTATCCAATGGGCCAAAGGAAGAAGAAATAGTTTTTCAGCTTCCTGGGCTCAAAGGAAGGGGTGGGCAGGGTGTCAAAAGCGCAATGGGTTTAATGCCCCACACTCAATACCAGCTTTCAAAACTGTCATCCACCCCACCAGAATGTTGTAGCTGGCTCCGCTCCTGCCTCCCCCCTAACATCACCTCGCCCACCTTCCATTATGCAAGTTCTGATATAAGGTAGGTTTGGAAAAGATCCAGGGCTACACTAATGGCGGGATTGTCGGGGCTCGGGGCTAGCTAGCCTTTTGGTTGTAGACCGAGATTCAATCCTCCAGGGCTACAACTAAAAGACACCGGGGCTATTGCCCCCTGACCTCCCCCCCCCATCAACGCCTCTGCCGTGCGATTGCCTTAGCCACTGTTTGTACCTATGCATGGGTTTATAAATACATCAGAAATCAGCAATATAAGAAAACAAAATAAGGAAAATTCGGTTTGCTTGGAAGCCTCCAGAGATTTATGGGAACACAGGCATTCATTGAACTTAAATGGTGCCCCATGACGGCAAAGCACTGAAAGCATCTAAGCAGCCACTATCGCAAGCTCACTAGTGGCCAAGCAGCCATTTTCCAGACGAATTTGCGACTCTGAGGTAAAACGTTCCTGGACCGTCTTTATCAAACAGCTCTCTGACAGCGAGCTCGGAGACGAAGCAACATTTGGCATGAAAACAATCCTGTCTAGACGAAATAAACCAAGCCTGACTCTGGCGGGTTTCTCTTAAATCCAGGCTGTTTACTGTGAAGCCCGGCGCTCCCCTGCACAGCCCCCGCTGCTCAGCAATGGCCGGCAGAAAATTGATTTGCCAGAGAAAACGCTCTGTAACGGCCCCCAGGGGAGCAATTCCTCTGCTTTCTGTACCTCCTCAAAGAACAGCGTGGGGTCGGCCAGACAAAAACGTGACCTTCCCCACCAACGTGCACAAGGTCAGTACTTACACAAATAAACAGCTATTTTGTCGCAATTACTGAAGGGAGATTGGATTTCTATACATTGACTGTTATTTCGGGGGGTGGGGGCGATAGCGGGTCCACCATGCTGTGAGGTTTCAAAGGTTCTGGAAGTTTCCACCTAACGAGAAGCACGTGGGAGCCCCCTGAAGGCTCTCACGCATGATTTGCCCCAGTGTTTTCCTTTTTCGCGCAGCCATCCCCATTGAGGTGGAAGGAGCACTGCCGAGTGATGAGGGAAAGGAAGGACGGCCATTCAGGTGGGAGGGATGGGCTTGGGGGTTTTAGGGCCTAAGGGGGGACTGAGGGTTGGTTGAGGCAGGTGGCTTGTCGTATGCTGTCTCCCATTTCAGAAACTTTTTTTTTTTAAAGTAGTTGTATTTACTTAACCTCATCACTTCCCAGGGAATAGTAAAACAAATTCTGGCCGGGATGCTGTGCAAGATCACACGTGTGCTATGAAAACTATGGAATACGATCTGACTGAAAGCGGACCTTTTTTCTTGGGGTGAATGTCTCCAGGCTGCCGATGAATTAGGGAATGCGAGGGTCCTGTTCTGCATTGTAATAGCAAAACCTCTAATGTCCAATACAACATTTCAGGACCGTGGCTGTATTAACGTTGCACTCAACAAAAACAACGTGTTTTGCAACACAAAATCCCCAGTTTTGGCACATGCAGCGCAGACAGTAAGATACAGCGACATGCACAACTGGTGTTACCAACGTATTTGGATATCTATTAATTGTATTAATGTATTTATTGCATAACATGCAAATGTGTCATGGTTCAACATTGTATAGGAAATAAACTTCCAATGATGCTGATTATGATGACGGGTTGGCCAGGATCCCACACTTTAGTTAGGATGTGAAACTGGGATTTGAGCCCAGTATGCACTTTAGAGACTTGCCCTCAATCTTCTCATCTCTTGTTGGTAAAGATGGGCTTTCATGTTGCTTTAAGAGCAGAAATAGAACTCTGCTGTGTAGAGATGACTTGAAAAGTGTGCAACGGAAAAATGTACAATTCAACATGGAAACATTATAACCAAAAAAAAGAGTAGGATTGTAGCTTTTTCCCCATCCTTATGGGAATAATGCAAGCATGGGCGTAATTTTAGGGCGGGGACGGGGTGTTTGTCCCCCCCAACTTTCATGCTACACCATTTTGTCCCCATTCAATTAGGCTGGGGCACCTTTTCTTCAGATGTCATGTCCCCCCAACATTTTCAGCAACGTTACTCCACTGAAAGTACCATAATAGAAGTTAGCACCCGGGCGAGGGAGCCAGCCAATCAGATGGCTAGGAATGCAGGATTGAACCGCTGGTACATGGCCATGTTCCATGCCGCCTGACGGCCGGCTCCCCCGGCCGCCATCTTCCCTGCACCCTCTGTCCTGTTTTTTTTGGTCCCCTCCTGCCCCCCACCCACTTACCCTATTTCGGCGGCGGCGAGCGCCCCCGCAGCATCTGCTCCTTCCCCTTTCCTCTGGCAGGCTGCAATGTATAGAGCACCGCCTCCCCTTTCCATGGCGGCTATCTTGGTAAAGGATTTTCATTCTTTACCCAAAATATGCTTCTTGCTCCTGTGAGTAAAGCCCTGTGCGAGCTTTGCATCGGCTTCATCAGTCTTACCAGTGAAATTACATGTATTTGCCACACGCCTGAGGGTAGCATGGTAGGATCCGAAGACCCGTTGCTTGCCTGCTTAGGTTGGTGTGGTTGGAACCTCTCCTGTTCAGTAAGGACTTGTGGGCTGCAATAGGATGTGAGCGCTACCACATCAGCCAAGGTAAAGTGATAGGTGACAAGCAGTTTTTTGAAGTTGTGGTGCATCCCTTCACCAGCATAGAAGAGGGGAAGGCACTTCTGTGCATCATCAGCCATTTGATGAACAGTCTTACCATGCATCTCCAAGAGCTATCTCCAAAGTGCAGTAGGGCCCAAACAAGTAGCATCAAATTCAGCATTCTGGGCCAAGCGGCCAATGGTTGTCATGCGGGTGCGATAAGCGCCGGAGGCGGTGGCACTACAGGAGACAGTGCCTCTTTATCATTTGTGGACGACCAGAGACTCGCGTGGTTTCCAATAGATTAAGATTGGACCAAGCTGTACCGGACATCTTTTCAAGACAACATATCTGCCCGAACGGAAGTGGATTTTTGGATTCTTGGCGTTCTAAAACTGGGCATCACCCTTATATTATTATGAGGGAACTGAGGCACCCCTTAATACAATAATGATTGGTCATCGGTCAAATAACAATAGCTGTAATTGACAAACAAAGACACCATCCCTCCGTGGTGTGATGGATACCTCTGAATGAATATTGACAAGAAAACCGTCTAGTTGGGAAACCTGGAATACAAAGGCAAGACAGATCTACCATTGGCCAAATAGATTCAAAGCCTACGATTGTGATCAGAAATGTTAACACTTGTATATGTCCTGATGAGGGCATGGGTAGTGAAAGCACATTCGACACCATGCTCGAAACTTGAGTAGACATTATAACAACTCAAGTTCTATGTTTTTTTGGATCTCGATTGTTCTCTTTGGTTTATGAAATAATCTTTGGCAATTGAAAATATAAGAATAAAGCTGTTGATATATGCCAGACATAATTGAATATTGATGCATTTACAGAAAACAATACACTATGTTGCATCAGAGGTCTAATGGAGGGACCTTGTGTGATTTTAGACGCTGTTAGGATTGTGCTCTGTTGGCACAGGTATGAGTGGTTATTGAATGGGTAGGTATGAAATGATTATGAATGAGTATGTATGATCACAACATAGTGCTAGGTTAATATGATGAAATTGTTTCAAAATAGAATTCGTAGTATGTTTTGCAATTAAATGTTTAACGACTGTTGGTTTTTTGTACACTGTCTTGATATATGATGATTGAAATTGAAAAAGAAAGCAATAAGAATAAAATAAGAAATAATTGCAAAAATTGATTTTTGAATAATTTGAATATCAAGAGAGTTAGTACATGTTTTTCTGACAACTGTACCCTTTTCGATGCCTTTATCATTTGTCATCAGCAGTGCTCATCCACATTTGTTGTGAAGAGGGCAGCAGTGAGGCCACAGTGATTAGGTCATCATTGCCGCGTGCAACGTATGGCCACACATATAAAACTATCAATGCATAGTTAACTCTGTGACTAAATCTGCGCGATCGGGGGACAATCCTTTTTAATTGACATTGATGCACGTGGCATCAAGGCGTGGCTTCGTGTGCACATGCAGGAAGCACTGGACCAGGGTCACGAAAAGCACTGCAGGTCTGCACTATGAAAAACTATCGCAGCAAAGTCCACAATTCAAAATAATGATTGACTGGCAGCGGGAAAGGTGGATTTTCAGCACAAGCACTGTTGTTGCTTGTTGGTAATGGGGTGGGGTGACGAGATGTCGTGGTTTTCCGGGGACAGTCCCGGGAAATTGCCCTCCGTCCCGGGTTTTGAAAAAATTTTTAAACACCATCCCGGGATTGGCTAAGGTCCTGGTTTTTGCGGGAGCCGATTCCAAAATCCTGAAACCGGGCACGCCGATGCGCGTGAATGGGAGCTTGACTGCTTTTCACACCCCATTTCCTCCCCTTCCCATCCCTGGCCACTCTCCTCTCCTCCAATGAGAGGAGTGTGCTTGTGAGGACCCGCAACCCCCCCTGCAACAGGCCAGAGAGATAGAAGTAGGTCTACCTTTTTATCGGATTCCTATTTGTGTTTACTGTAGTCCTAGTTCTATGTCTATTACCTGTCCCATTTTTTTATCTGGTCAGCCTATAATTGGGCAACCGGTCCGAGATATGCACTGAAGAATTGTGTTAGAGGACGAGTACTGTGCGTTGAGGGTTAAACAGTGCAAATACAGGCATTCCATTTAGTCACTGCACATTGTATCATATCACTAGACCCTTTTAACGGCAGGGTGGACAGTAGTGAGGATTGTCGAGAATTGATTGTTTCTGTAAATTATCTTTCCGACTTCGTATTTGTTGCACCACTGTCTTAAATAGCAATTTGCGTGACATTGACAGACATCTCTTTACAACAGCTGAACAAAATCACACCAAACTACTTTCAAATGAAAAGGCCAGTCATTGTTTTTTTCAATAAATTAGCGGTTCCGTCCAAGCGACTTCAACGGATCCAAACTGCCCTCGAGGCCCAGACGGAACACGTGCTGCCCAATCACACTAAAATGTGAAGGAGGTTTATGTTTCAAGGGCACCGCAGGCTAAAGAGGAGGGAACGCAAGCTTCAAATGTTTGCAGGCGACTGAGACGTTACATACTATATTACTGCAGGTTGTTTATTATTTTTTTTAAAACGTCAAGCTGCATAAGTACAGTACATTACCAGTGTGGAAGAAAAGCAAGCATGCCACATTCCCTATAACAAAAGGAATGAATAAACCAGCTAATTGTGTTTGCAGGCAAAGAGTCAAATATGCAAAGCGGGTTGTAATGTCTGCTCCCAAAGTAAACCTGCCCACAGACCTCTCCGAGTTATTAGGCAACGTTTCAGCACCAGCTTCGGGGACATTCAAAAGCAAGCAGATCAAGACGAATATAGTACAGCGGCTGAAAATACCTTGAAGGGGGATACTGGTTTGTGGGCAGCTAGTGACATGGGACTGCAAGTGTGCAACCCCATTATGCCATTGCCACCATTGATCTGAATCCTCCTTGTCCCGAGCTAAATTACACGTGTGTTAATAGTGTGACGTGCATTCAATTAGACAGGCCCTTTACTTTCCCCACTGAAGATCTTTTCCTGAGGAATATTTTTTATGGACAAAAGACATAGAAGAGAGACTGAAGAAGTACCTTATCCAACCTTGAAAGGAAGGTGTCTAAACTAATAGACAGCTATTAACTGGTTATACAAACCACTATTTGTTCAAGGTTTGGATGGTTTCTGCTTGGTTAGGTGGGGTACTTGAACCACAATATCTAAAAGAGTCTGGAAAGAGTTTTTTTAGCTGTGCGTATCGACCAAAATGACAGTCAAAATAAAGGAACTTGGAAGAAAGCCAAATAGTTATAGAAATTTCCATCTGTGGTGTAATTGAATACTGCATGAATGATCATGATGCCATATGTCTTTCACCCCCGCTGCGGGGGCGGCCATGGCCTATAACAGCCTGCCAGCCTGAGCAAAGGTAGACCTGAGCGATGCAAGGCCCTCGGCGAGCGCTATGGGCCGTTAAAGGCCATGTCCACCCCCCCACAGTGGGAGCAAAGGCCATTCGCACGGCAGGGTTTATCCGGTGGGGGGGGGGAGTAATGTTTTTTCCCTTGGGAGATTGGCTGCGCAAGAGATGCCAATCTCCCAACGGAAAACGAAAAAAAGAAAGATGCCTGCTGCCATAGGAAAAAGGGACTTAGTGGCAGAAAACCTTCTACCTCTACTCCTTTTGTAATAATGGAATACACGAGTGCAGGAAGACTCAGGCCACTGGTTGCAGGTTCGAAGTATACATGTTTATTGATGACCATTCCAGGTGAAACTGTCAAACTAGAAATTATATTGTGCCTCCTATTGCTATGAATATATGTATATTGGCCTACGCCAAGCTGCTAACAAGCTGCTTATAAACTACATGTGAATAAACTCGCATTGCAAGGTCCTGACCTTAGAAACCATGTAAACTGTCATTTTGGGTCAAGCCGCCATTTTAGGTTTTCTTGCTCTATAAAGTCACCATGTGAGCTAAAATGGTAGCCTATGTTATTCAGAACAGAACTCGATTGTCATGACCTCTGTACAGCTAATGTATTACTTGCCTGCAGGCCACTTGTTAGGGTCATGAGCTGAGACCTTGTCCTTCTGCTGACCTGTGTGCAATGGATTACCTGTATCACCGAAACTGATCTATAATTGAATGAGAACACCTGCTTAACTATATTGTATAAATTAAGTCCTGCATTGTAATGTTAGGCCTAGAGCATACATTATTACCATTTCTTCTTGTTAATGTATAAACCTAAGATGAACTAGATTTGACCTGGCAAGGGACCCTAGAGCAGTAACTTATTTATGGAATGGTTAACCTGAAGAAAGGCTGGACAACAGGCTGGAGAAATGTATAAAAGCCTGACTGTTTCAATGAATATTTGCACTCACTGAGCACACCGAACCACGCCGGAGTTCGCTGTGTTGTACTGAGGGTCGATAGCTATCTGAATTTTGTTCTGTTCTTTTGTAACTGGATTCAGTATTAAAAAAGTGCTTTGTATGTTCCTTTGTAACCTGCGTTTGGTGTGTTTCCTTTTTGGTTACCCTGCCTCATATTATTAACTTGTTTTCACCGTTGGCGCCCGGAATAGGGACCCTCAAGATTGATGCCGGATTATTGAAGGTTGACGCACGCTATCGGACCGGGATCGGACGGTGTGACATAACGGGCCCGACTGAACGAGACGCGACACCTCAACAGCGCTGCACGATCCGTTCCCTGGACAATAGCCGTGTGGTCTGAGACGGCATCTTGACGAGGGTCAATTTTTTGAGGCGGGCAGATTTGTTGAAATCACCATACACAAGGTAAAATTCGTTAGGTAAGTCCTTTGTAAAACCGATCGGTCCTGCTTAGGTTTGGTCAGGTGAGTCGTTACCCGACTCTTAATTCAACCCTGACAATTTGAATTTGGCGCATTGTATCTGCAGACACAATTATTGACTAGGTAACACCGAGTATTTGAGAAATGCCTGGGAAATTGTCTAGCTGCTTTAGGGCATTATTCCGCAGCGATATACAATCTTTGGAATTTAGCCGTCCGGCACCACAGGAGGGGTCACCGGCATGTACTATGTACTGTAAGCATGGCATTGGACGTGTAGTATTTAATAAAATTTGGCACAGACAAACCAGACATGCCTCCGAACTTCAGTGACCAGTCAATGGTAGTTTTGAGATCCCTCGTATTGAATATTTAGAGTCAGTCTTGTTTAAAAAGAAGGCCAGACCTGCAGCATTTGATGTTTTGCAAAATTGGAAAAGAGAAGCGTTGCAGCAGCTTAAAAGTAGGGAAAAATATGTGCGCCGTCATAAAACAAATGCTGAAAAGGCGTTGTTATATGATCAGGACAAACAGTCTGAGTCGGTTAGGAATATGGACAGGGCTTTCTCACTCGGTATTCAGAAAATCTATCCTTCTAAAGATCTTCATGTTTCTGATGAGTTTATCGACAAATTGTTAAATGAACGAAGGCCTGGTGCCTCTGCACCACCTCCGTATGTTCCTCTTCCTCCTGCTGTACCTCTTCCTGCTGTTATTCCTGCTCTTCCTGCTCAACCTGTTGTTCCTATTCCTCCGGTTGTTGTTCCTTCACCTGCTCCTCTGCATTTTCCCATTGGACCAGTAATAGTACCTCCATTGAATTTGCCTGCACCCTCACTCCCAAGTAGTTCTGTACCGCTTGTAGTTGATCAGGGTGCGGGGTCGAGGATTGTTACTCGTAATACTGTTCCTACAGAAAAGAAACAGGATTTGTTTGCATGGGCTAAGCATTGTATGGAGAGAGATGATCGAGCTAATGTTCTTGTCACACTTTCTAATATGGATAATTTTCCTGAGAAAAATGTTTTTATTGAAGGTTTAGGGATTCATTTATGTGTAATGTGGGGTAAATTAAATAATGCAGACCTCCCACAAGGGTTGAGGGACCTGAATACTTTAGCGTTTTCAAGAGACACTGTGGAGAAGGTACATGAGCATGTTGAGAGGATATTTAAGTATAGAAAGGAGTTGGAAAGGTTATGGAATGAGGATGACGAAGAAGAAAGTATGTATGTACAGAAACGATTTCTTCTGTGTCGTAAATCGACATCTGAGGAGGCGCGAATTTGTACAAAAGATGCGATTAGATGGATTTCAGACATATCGATAACTCCAGTTGAGGTATATGACACATACAGTCAATATACGCTAGAAATGCAGAGGAAAGTGATACAGGTAATGGTAGAGTACCTGCAGGATGAATGTTTAAAGAGAAAGGTTAGTTGTCCCACAGAGTTATTGAGCATTTATAAGAGAGCTTTTTCACTTGACACTTCTTCAACTGCTTTAGCGCTCGACTTAGCTCTGTTGCTTAGTAAGCGTTCGGAGTTGCCTACATCTCAGTTGCCTATGAGAGAGGTTCCTCCGACATTTGTCCCAAAGGTTGAGATTCCTGCTAATGCTGCAGCAGGTACACCTGCTGTGGACATTCCTGCACATTATGTATCGCAGTTTGTTCACGTCCCGTTTTCACGACAGGAAGTGAATACTATTAGACAAACTATTCCTGACATTAGGAAAAATCCGACAGGGTTCTATAAAGAGATAGAGTCCGTTTTGCAGTCCTCAGTGTTTACCCTAGGCGACATTGATTTGCTATTCCCTGTACTCCTGCCTGTAGATTTGTGGAAACAAGTTAGAACTATAGACAATGTACCAGGGTTGGGAGATACATGGGCTAACATAGTTAGGCTTGATGGGGAAAGGCCAGCTGGTGAGACACCACCTCAGGTGATACTAACTTTGCCTGACAGAATCATTGCAAAACTGAAAACTATAATCCCCGAAAAGAGAATTATTTGGGACAAGCTTACGGCCTGTGTCCAAGGAAAATCTGAGGGTGCTACCGAGTTCTTTAATCGGTTCGAACAGGTATTCTCGGATTTCAGTGGACAAGACTTAGGCACAGAGTCTGGGAAAAGATTATTTGTGGACAAATTTGTACGTGGATTGCTGCCTGACATCCAGTCACAAAATATGTCTTCTGAGAGCGCTTGGCAGGCGAAATCCCAATCAGAAGTACTGCACATGGCTCAGTACTACGAGAACCGTGTCAATAATGAAAAAGATAGAGTCGAGAAGAGAAAAGGTGATTTGGAGACTAAAGTATTGTTACAGCAAATTGTTAGAGGCCCCAGAGGGGGTAGTTCGCAGATTAGAGGTCAGTATGTTCCACAAGGGAATGTGCCCTTGGGTCCTGTGAATATTAACCAGTGTGCCTATTGTCGCCAGGAGGGTCATTGGTGTGCACAACGCCCCGTCCTTCAACAGAGGTTGAATAACACATTTGGAAATATGGGTAGACGATCCAGAGGTCGCCCGGGTGTAGGGGGCCCTGGTAGAGGCCAGTTTTCGCCGGATCCCCAACAACCTTTTTCACAGGATAATCAGACTTTGAGTGTGGATACTAGAAACATATTTGATCATCCTTCTGCTGCATATCTATCTGAAGAGCTTCCTTTTGATGATATTTTGTTTCGTTAGGATTGCCCGAAGCAGGGTTTGGAACCTACACCTATTCCCGTTAATCAGAAAGGTCCCTACGTTGAAATGGTAGTGGGAAATAGGAAACATCAATTTTTGATAGACACTGGAGCACAGAAGTGCTCCATTGATCATTCTCGGGTTCCAAACATTCCACTGTCAGGGCAAACCAATGTTTCTGTAGGGTTTTCTGGCACACCAGTTGTTTGTCCGGTTTCTTCACCGGTACCTATTCCTTTGGGTCCCTTTACGGACCACTGTCCATTTCTCTTGACTTCGAATTGTGGAGAGAATTTGCTGGGGTTGAATCTGTTGAAGGAATTAAATGCGGTAATTCATTGTTCTTCTGATGGAGTGTGTTTGACGATTTCACCACAGCAATGTTCTGTTTCGCAATTCTTGACTAGACATTTGCCGCCAGAATTCAGTAATGTACCAGAGTGTTTGTGGGCAGTTGATGACAATGATGTCGGTGTTTTGCAGATTGAGCCTGTTAAAATAGTTTTGAAACATGGAATTAAGCTGCCCCGTATTCCACAGTATAAGATCTCAGTTGAAGGCGAGCGAGCTTTGAAGAGCATTGTTTCCGATTTTGTGCATCGTGGGGTGATTGAGGAGATTGCAGGAAGTTTGTGCAATAGTCCGATTTTACCCGTGTACAAAAATGGTGATAATGCAATTCCATTTCGTTTTATAATTGATTTACGTGCCATTAATAAAGTCGTCGCTCCGCAATTTCCAATTGTGCCTTATGTGACGGCAATATTAACCATGATTCCAGCTACGGCTACTCACTTCAGTGTTGTGGACCTAAAGAATGCTTTCTTCAGTATTCCTATACATGAGGATAGTAGATACTTGTTCGCGTTCACCTTAGGGGGACGCTCATTCACATTTACTCGTGCACCTCAAGGTTATACTGAGAGTCCTAGTATTTATAGTAGGGCTTTGAAAGAGCAGCTTGATACCCTTGGATTGCCCCCTACTTGTACATTGCTTCAATATGTTGATGATTTGCTTTTAGCCGCTGACTCTGAGAGCTCTTGTAAAGAGGGCACTGTGTTGTTGCTCATCCATCTAGCTAAGCATGGTCACAAAGCTTCGCTTAAAAAGTTTCAATATTGTTGCCTGGAGGTCGCCTATTTAGGCTATCTCCTGTCAAAGGAGGGAAGAAAATTGACACCTGAAAGAATAAAACACATTTCTGGCATGTCTGTCCCAAATACACAAAAGGAAGTTAGAGCCTTGATAGGTATGGCTTCTTACTGTAGGTTATGGATCCCAAACTTCTCACTAGTGATAAAACCGATGTTGGCCTTGACGAAGAAGTGTATTTCTTCACCATTGCCATGGAATACGGAGCATCAACATTCATTCGAGTTGCTCAATCCTGCATTATCTTCGGCGCCAGTTTTGGGCACACCGAACTATGAGAAGGCCTTTGTGTTGTTTGTGCATGAATGTGATGGATGTGCTTTGGCTGTATTAATGCAGGAACATGGAGGGAAGAATAGGCCATGCGGTTACTACTCTTCCGCCCTTGATTCTGTTGCATGCACTTTGCCAAGATGTTTGCACGCTGTCGCTGCTGCTGCTGCGTCTGTAAAACAGAGTGAGGGAATGGTCCTTGGCCATGATTTAACCCTGATGGTGCCTCACTCTGTAGATATTCTATTGAACAAAACCCAAACGCAACACCTCACTTCAGCACGACTGACAAGATATGAATTAATCTTGTTTGCTCCCCACATTCAAATTAGGAGGTGCTGCGTTCTTAATCCGGCTGAACTCCTACCTTTCCCGCAAAATACTGTTTGCGGTGACGAAGAGTCACATGACTGCCTGTATACTACTGAACAAGATACAAAAGGCAGAGTTGATTTGAGGGACACTCCTTTGGATAACCCACAAGGGGAGCTGTTTTGTGATGGCTCCTGCTTCAAACTACTGGATGGTACATGCAGTCACTACATTAAGTACGGTTGTGGAGACCAAGAGAATTACGCATAACTCTGCGCAGGCCGCAGAGATTATAGCATTGACTCGAGCTTGTGAGCTTTCCGAAGGGCTAACAGTAAACATATATACTGATAGCCAGTATGCCTTTGGGGTGGCTCACAACTTTGGGAGACTTTGGTCAGAGAGAGGGTTTTTAACTTCGCATGGCACCAAGATCCAACATGGATCCCTGATAGTACAATTGCTTTCAGCGCTTGCGCTCCCTAGTCATTTAGCAATCATTAAGTGCGCAGCACATCGCAAGATTATAGATGATGTAGGGAAAGGGAATGCTTTCGATCAAATAGCTAGTCAAACTGCCTCTGATCTCTTCACGGAGATATATGTTTCAAGGGAGACTGTAGATGCCTATGCAATGGATGAGGGTGTTGGGTCTGTACGGGATATCCAAGCCGATGGCACATTAGAAGAATCCAAGAGGTGGGCTGTGGGCTTGGGGAAACTCGATGATGATGGGTGTTGGGTGGACATGGTTGAAGGGAAATGGTTGCTTCCTAATGCCTATATAGTAATGATGGTTACCATGGCACACGGTCCCACACATGTGTGCGCTCAACAGATCACGAGAATGTTAGAGAAAGTCTGGGTAAATTATAAGATTTCAAAAATTGCCCAGCATTATGTCCAAAATTGCATGATTTGCCTATAACACAATGTGGGAAAGGGAACAGGAACTCCAAGAGGTAGCTTTGGGCCTCCTTCTCTCCCGTTTGAAGTGATTCACTTTGACTTTATTGAAATGGAGCTATGTAACAATCTAAAATATGTCCTTGTGGTCATTTGCGCCTTTAGTAAGTGGGTCGAGGCTTTCCCTGTTAAAGACGCTACAGCCATGACCACTGCAAAGACCATGTTAAAGGAATTCTTCCCACGGTTCGGTTTGCCGAGAGTTATCTGGTCGGATAATGGTCTGCATTTTATCGCTGCTGTAATTCTACAGATATGTACGGCATTGCAAATTGACAAACGATTCCATTCGGCCAGACATGCTCAGAGCGCCGGATTAGTGGAAAGACACAATGGTATCATAAAAAACAAGCTCACTAAGACGTGTGCCGGCACCAAACTAAAATGGCCGGACGCCTTACCGACCGTGTTTCTTTCAATGCGGACAACCCCTCAAACTAAGACTGGGCTCTCTCCCTTTGAGGTGGTAATGGGGAGACCTGCTAATATTTGGGGTTTGCATAAAAACTGCGCATGGCGCGATGTAGAAAATGTACTTCTCTCTGACTATTGTAACCAATTGACTAAAAACCTGTTTTCAATTTATCAACAGGTGCAAGAGGCATTGCCGGTGAGGTACGAGGGCCCCGGTCACAGTCTACGACCAGGGGATTGGATCCTCATTAAATCCTTCGATAGAGCGTCTTGCCTCGCACCACGTTGGAGGGGCCCCTACCAGGTGCTCCTGGTCACTGAGACTGCGGTGCGGGTAGGAGGACGTCGCCACTGGATCCACGGCAGCCACACCAAACGGATCCCACACCAGTGCCATACGATACAGAAGACGCAGAACCCTTTTCCGACATTGAAACCAACGTACCCGAAACGGCAGACGGTGGAAAGAGAGTATCGGAGGCCGTTCCGGAAGTTGTAAGGCCCGACAAAACGGCCATCTTGCCTCCTTGCTCTCCCACTGTATCGTTTGTGGATCATCCATCTTCTGATCCAACTTCCGTTCACTCGCCACCTCCTGTGGGAAGTGACGACATCCTGTCTGCTGATTCTTTTGCACCAGAAACTGTGAAGTATAATCTCCGCCCAAGGAGATAGGTTTGCAATACGGCTCTTGCTGTACAATTGAAAGAATTTGAGGGCTTGCCTTTTTTTGACCCAATTGCATAAAGGGTTCTGCTGGCTAAGGGTTGTGGGAAAAGACATTAAGAAGACGTGCGACCGGAGTCGCCAGCAAACAAACAATTGGTGTTTCTCGATTGAAGACGACAATGCCCGCATCCGCTACCGTTCGTACTGAACTTTTGGACAAAAATGTGACTAGGAGAGACAATGAGCAGGTATGTATGGGGGCCCCGAAAACGTTTTGTTGTCTACTGGTGAAAATCACGGGACTTTTAGTAACTGTTGGTTGTGGGTTTTGGTATTTGGAGAGAATGTACCCTTTGAATGATTTCCTACCTGTTGAAAATATAACTGTTGTTCCCACTCCTTCTGTGCAACTACATACCTTGTCACCTAGAGATCTTTTGCATAGACGGAATGATCAAAATAACACTCTACTTCTAATTATTAATGCTACCCATGCAATCTTTAACAGAACCAATTGTTGGATCTGCTCGCATTTACCGCAACATGGGGATAAGGGGCTAGGTTGGTATATTCACCCTTTACCTTTGACAACTGCTTGTTATGCTTCACTTAGAGCACTGTTCTTTGGCCGATGGAACGATAGCATTTTGGGGAACTTTGATGGCACTAATTTGAATAGTTTTGAGAAACGTGTTCTGACTCCCCTGGGATGCTCGCTTTTCGCAAATAGGAGTAAGCTCAATATTGCTTCTATTAGGCCTTCTGATAGACTGTCTCGTCCCTTCCAATCTTTGATTTCCTTTAAAATGGCTCCGATAGGCAATAAGGATGCCGTGCCTCCTTCTTATACTGTTAACCATAGCCCCGATTCAGTTTCTTTCTGCATACAGAGGAATGGCACCCGGTCAATGGGAGATTTTAAAGGTTGTGCCAACGTTGCAAATTTGACTGGGGAAGACAGACCTTTGTATGTAGGCGAACCTATCTATTTTGTTTGCGGTAATGTAGCATTTCCATGGTTGCCCAGGGATTGGCAGGGAACTTGTTATCTAGGAATCCTGTTACCTGGGGTGTTTATAGCAAGTACTGTAGAGGTTTCGAAGGCTCGTCGACGGCGGGACGAGAATGGCGACACTCCAGCACAGGTTTTAGGAGATGTAGCAAAATCATTCCTTCCATTCTTTGGGCAGATAGCGAATTCCGAGAATATCAGGAAACTAGCGAGAGTACTGGAGAGAACCATCAACCGGACCACAGATATACTCTATAATATGACTTTAGAGCAGAAAGCGATCAGATTGGTAGCGCTTCAGAACCGGATGGCATTAGATGTCATTCTGGCTGAACGTGGTGGAGTATGTAAACTAGTGGGGTCCGCTTGCTGTGCTTTCGTACCAGATTCCTCCCCAACTATTTTTAAGGCAATACAGAATCTGCACATTCTTAGTTCAGAAGTGCATGTTCCCGAGGGAAATTGGGATCTTAGCGCTTGGTTCTGGGACTTCTTGCGGTCTTGGGGTTGGAAAGTGCTTTCAGTCTTGCTGATTATTTTGGGAATTCTGCTATTCCTTTGTTGTTGTATCCAATGTTTACCAATTATAAGTTCAATGCTAGGGGGATGTTGCGCTCAGGCGATAGGTACAATAGGACATAAAGTGTATGCCCCGGATAAAAACTTTAAGGAGTATGTACTGAAAGAGATCTTAGTAAAAGATCTAATGGCGATAGATATTTCTGACAGCTATTCAGGGTGTATGGACGATGACACATGGAGTTATTTGCAGGGAGATCAGAAGTAGTTTAGCACTTGGCATAGGCCAAAAGGAGGGTTTGTCAAACTAGAAATTATATCATGCCTCCTATTGCTATGAATATATGTATATTGGCCTACGCCAAGCTGCTAACAAGCTGCTTATAAACTACATGTGAATAAACTTGCATTGCAAGGTCATGACCTTAGAAACCATGTAAACTGTCATTTTGGGTCAAGCCGCCATTTTAGGTTTTCTTGCTCTATAAAGTCACCATGTGAGCTAAAATGGTAGCCTATGTTATTCAGAACAGAACTCGATTGTCGTGACCTCTGTACAGCTAATGTATAACTTGCCTGCAGGCCACTTGTTAGGGTCATGAGCTGAGACCTTGTCCTTCTGCTGACCTGTGTGCAATGGATTACCTGTATCACCGAAACTGATCTATAATTGAATGAGAACACCTGCTTAACTATAGTGTATAAATTAAGTCCTGCATTGTAATGTTAGGCCTAGAGCATACATTATTACCATTTCTTCTTGTTAATGTATAAACCTAAGATGAACTAGATTTGACCTGGCAAGGGACCCTAGAGCAGTAACTTATTTATGGAATGGTTAACCTGAAGAAAGGCTGGACAACAGGCTGGAGAAATGTATAAAAGCCTGACTGTTTCAATGAATATTTGCACTCACTGAGCACACCGAACCACGCCGGAGTTCGCTGTGTTGTACTGAGGGTCGATAGCTATCTGAATTTTGTTCTGTTCTTTTGTAACTGGATTCAGTATAAAATAAAGTGCTTTGTATGTTCCTTTGTAACCTGTGTTTGGTGTGTTTCCTTTTTGGTTACCCTGCCTCATATTATTTCCTTGGTTTCACAAAACTACTATAGATGTTCAAATATATGTCTTTAGTTACAGGTAAGAGAATAAGTTAAGACCTGGGAGGCATTCAATGGCACAAAAACTCCTCGGCAGCTCAAGGTCTAACTGACATACTCGGAACATTCACCCAGGTTCCATACATAGAATTCCACGTGACCTCACAAAAATGCTCAGGTGTTAGCATCACTGAGCCATCCTGAAACGGGATGCCTCTGAAGTGTCGAAACATGTTGGCAGCGAGACACCCACCAAAGAACCTATGGAGAGAAGTAACCAATTACATATGAAAATGCTGTGGTGGGAGACTGTGTTCACAGGGGTTCTTCCTCCATATTGGGGTGAGGGGCTGTGGGGGTGAGTCCTCCCAGGAAATAAGTAGGATCTTTCCTCACACAAAGAAAAATGCACCACACAACTTCATTTAGTTTCAAAACCTTGGTTCTGGTTATTTAATCATAACACACAAAAGTTGCATCTCCCATAACGTGATAGTGCCCTTTACGTTACACGTGTTTCAGCACTGCGTGTGCCTTTTTCAAATCAGGGCACATTTAAATACTTGTATACACATATTCATTCATAAAGTGGAAAGCCATAGTCCGGAGAAACCAAAAAATATATATATTTTTTAAAATAATGACAGACATTAGGGAGGGGGGTGAAGTGGGGTAGGTAAGAGTTTTCAGAAACACAGCAAGAAATATGTTGGAAAGAATCGGTAAGTACTGGTGCTATGAAAAAGGTTGCCTTCATTACAAGATTGTGTGGTGCATTTTTCTTTGTGTGAGGAAACATCCTACTTGTTTTCTAAATAGAGGTAGCGGTCTTTGCCTCTTGTTTTTCTCACATCTATGCGACACCCGAGTACATAGAATCTCAATTTGGGCGCAGGAGCTAAGAAAGGTGACACAACAAAACCCCAACTATTTGATTCCAGCCTCCCAGGAAATAGTCCCCCCCCCAACCACATGAGGAAGAGCAGAACGAGGGGTCAGAATCTTTCATGTGTCCCAATTATCAAAACGCGTAGTTAAGGCATGCATAGAAATAGAACTTCTTTACCTTAGAAGTTGAATATGTTCAATGCCAAGCCAGCAAGCACATTCTGAATATGTAATGCTCATTTAGCCTCAGCTGTTAAATGACTAACTGTTAATTCACTCTAACTAGATCTCTGATGCAATGGGGATGGGCGAGGTGGTCTGTCACGTCATTTCCCGCTATGTTTTGCACGCAGGTGCCGCCACCTTTCAGCAACTTCTTTCTTTTAAAAAGAAAAAGTGTTGGAAAAACAACTCTGAGCTTGAAGGGAAGATCTGCTGCTTTTCACCCCAAAATATTAAAACGGACAATTTATGAAGCCGCAAGTCCTGACGTGCCTCCGGAATCTTGGGAGATCCAACCAAGCAGCCCAGTCAGTCTCAGCCATCACAAAAAAAATCACATCCTGAGTAAACTTACCTTTAAACCCTCTTAAGAATTAAACTAGAAAAGTGTGGGCTTTTGAAATCCAACTATCAGAGCAAGGAACACGGCTTCGTCTGTACCACTGCTGCCACCCTATCTAACTCCAAGTGCCTTTTCACGCTCCATGTTTCTGGGTGTTACAATATAGGCCGGCACTATTTCCACCTGTGGTGTCAGCAAGGCCTTGTCCTTGATAGTGCTACTTTCCCCAGATCTGGCTCCTGCCGTACTTTTGACTTTCAAAAACAGCTTCTTCGTAAAAGGATCACTTCCTGAAGTATTAGCCAAGCATTTGTCTAGCCTATTCCCAAGAAACCATCTCCGGATCCAGACTTGCCTCTCCACGTATCGGCCGGCCAGTATCCAACCTACTCTCAGGTGAGTTTTTTGCCATGGGAGGCAGACAGAGTTTGGCCTTCAAATTGAAGCCCAGAGATTAAGGAATGGGGAGATGATGAGGGTGAAGCAATCAAGATTCCTGTTGGCGAGCCGGGGCCTCGATCGGGGACTTCATGGGCATTTATCAGGACAACCTCTGTGTCTGTTGGGTCGCGGGACATCTCCACGGCAGACATCAGGGGTTGGACGATGCTGAAGGGGCCTCTGAAGTGTTTGATTACTGGCACTGACAGCACTCAAAGGCTGGTTGGTTTCCCTCCGTGCTTTCAAACAGGCAAAGCTTCATTCAAACGGACTCCGCCATTCCCCCAATGTTCCATCCACTCTACCACTATTTTCATTTTAAACATGTACGCTCTGGGTCTTAATCTGCAACATAGAACAGCGACATACGCCAGTACACCAATGATGCTCGGCTACACCTTATATTCCCTTTGGATTGCCGGGCAGTGGGACCCGTACTTTGAGACCGCTATTTGCCGTTGACTTGTTGCTTGCTTGTTTTCCTACCCGAAGAGAAGCCATCTTGTAATTTACTTGTCATTTTTCTAACCGAAGGGGAAACCATCCTGTTATTCTTTGAGGTGAATCCCCTTCTAAAAACCATGAAAGACTGTCCTTTTTCTCTACGTGTCTCATGAAAAACTACTTGGCTTCAAAACAGCGTGCTCTGATTGGCTGAAATGTAATGCATTCCAGCCATTCGGACCGCACAGAACATTCTGCTTCCTGAATGGCCTAAATGTTTCTGTGCTGCTTGTACATATGTTGCGGGCTGGGTGGGCGACCTTTCCACAGAGTGTTGGGCAGAACTGGAAAGCAAATATCTGTCTCTTCTGATTACACCCTAGATATGTTGCCCATCCTTACTCCTCACTGATAGGTTCCTCTCCTTAAGAAACAAATTCCCAGACAGTAAAAGATAGAAAATATATGTTTCAAATAAACTTTGATCCCCTTTTGAAAAACAAGTGATGGTAAAATGAATTAAGCAACAACTAATAATCCGATAAATCTATGGACAGTACAACCAGTTGGCAAAAGATACATTAAACGTGATAGGCATTAATGGCTTGCGTACAGGGGCTAACGCATGTTAAGTCAAATAAGCTATTTTATAGATGCCCCTTTTGTTAAACTTTTAATGTCTCAAAAAAGCATCGCAGACTACATCAGATCCTACAGAATGATTGCAGAAAAGGAAAATATAAATATACATTTTGGCCAGCTCACAGTTTTACACAACATTAGTGAGGGTAACCATGAAGTCATTGCAGAATGGATGGGAGAGATAAACAATGCACTCAGCAGTTCACTTGGCAGACATTATTCCTGAAGAGCTAATGCGTTGGGCCTCTCTTAAGACGCGCCTCTAAGCAATTACAGAAACAAATGGGGTCCAATGAATGATGTCATCCTAAAGTGGAGATGTGGCTTCTGCGGTTAAACAGGATCCGGCTATTAGCGCAACTCTCGGGATGCAGAGTAAAAGGCCGTCTGCTTGCAACCGCCGTCTCTCCACTTTTCCTATGAATGAATTTTAGGAAGAGCGTCCGGGATTGTTCTTTAGTTAATAGATCACCCTGGCCAGTGAAATATGCCTGTGGCAGAGTTAACAATTATTAAGGAAAAAACGTCAGGAGCGGTGTAATAATTTAACCTATAGATGCTGTATGTTTTTCTCCAGTTTTATCTCAGATAGCTAGAAGCAACAAGTCATGCGCACCGATTGAGGCGACATGTGTTTCGCACTGATTTCTGCACTTCTTCTGGTCATCAGAAAACCGGGACACAAGGCAGCTGCATCCTTTCGCATTACAAAGAATTTCTCGGACAGATCCTTCTCTAAAGTGCAAACAGTCACATCTTGTCAGGAAATTGAAAATAAAAGTTAGATTCATTGGAATAAATATCACAAAAAGTGCAGAAAAGTGATAAAAACAAGTATCTGCTAAATTGGCATAATCTATCACTTCTAGCCTTTGTGCTTTAACTTTGCTTTGCATTCTACGATGGGGTAAGTGATAACTGCTGTATTAGATAAGAAACACGAGATTAGCCCATATTTCCCGGCAGTAGGGAGGCTGCTTTTGGTGCCGGGGGTCAGGGGGTGGATAATAGGGCACCAGCGGGAGGCTGGGGGAGCAGCACACTAGGCACCAGGGGAGAGCAGGGTGGGTGGCCACCCTCTCTACCCCCACCTTGGCTCCACCACTGTTTCACAGATTAGCTCAGAAGGTAAGATTTACCTGTTCAGTTCCTTGCGACTTGTTCAAAGAATACATTTGTTCATTAGGATTACTTTGGTGAGATCACAGTCTCAGTGTCCTGAAATTCTATAATGTAAAATAAGTGCCAGTGAAGGGGTTCTAACAGTTGGAAGACACTCTCTCGCCGCCCCAATCGCCCAAGATAGACTGCACACCCAGGTAGCAAATGTCCAGAAGCAGGACTGCGGAGCAGTGAGGTGAAATAGAGGGCACTGACATGCCTTGCAAACTATTGAGTCAGTGGTTACATTACTGAAATGAGATGTTACCTAGCTAACCTTCTCAAGGTGCTCTGCTCAGTATTGCTTTTTTTGCACTGCCATATCTGCAAGCTTTTCCCTCCAACCACAGAGATTAGATATTCCAATTGATTAGGCCTTTCCAGGTTCCATACATGCTGCCATACTCTCCTGATTCTCCATTGTCAGATCCTGGTAGGCTACAGTTTTATTCACCCCATCAGCGGCAACCAGGCACTTTCTCGACCAGCTACTTAATTTGGATTGGGGGCCGAGGTGAGTTTCATGAGTAAGTTCAGGGATAACCCAAAGGAATAATAAAGTCCAGAAGTACATTTTCTAGGTCACTGCGGCAACTGATATGCAAATGGCAAAAATTCAGTTACATATGGAATGATATTGTTATACAGCTTAAAAGAAGTCACTATTTAGTTTCACACTCACAATCCTTAGAGTTATGTTACGTTCCTAGGGACGGGCACTTTCCAGCACTTCGTGGCCATGATGCATGACATGGCACAGTCAACATTCAGCACAGTCCTGGGCCAGCAGCTGGATGCCCTTCTGCGCCATGTCAACCAACACATCGCACTGCCCATCACCCAGGCCCGGGTGAATGACATGAAGGCACGCTTTTATACCACTGCACAACTGCCCAATGTGATAGCAGCCATCGACTGAAACCGTGTTGCGTTGGTGACACCCGGGCCCATGAGGTAGTATAAAGGAACCTCAAGCACTATCACTCCATGAACGTGTAGGTGGCTTGTGATAACCCACTGCTCTGCCCGCTACCCAGGATCCACTCACGACTCCATGGTCCTACCGAACAGCACACTCCCGAGATACATGGAAAGGCACAGAGGACAACGGACCTGGATAATGGGCAAGTTCAAACCCTGCCACATATGTATGTTGAATCACAAGTACGAAAAGGGGTGGGAGATAGCCACAGGAAGCATTGCATGTCAGGAGGAGGCACTGGTTGCACCCGGGAAGCCCCTGCACCATTGATGGGGGGCATCCATGGTTGCATGCATACATTTGACACACCTGGGCACACACATGGTGATGGACACACACCACTACCATCAAAATGACACATCAGACAACATGTACCACAACACATCTTGAATGTTGCACAGCATAGATCCGCACCGCAGCACCCAACAGCATGTCCACCCGTGCCACAGCTGTTTGTCCATGGGCAGTCAACCCGGACAAGCCACTGAACGCTTTCCACAAAGTCAACGTATTCATGCACAAGACTAGTAATTCATGGCATAATATACAAAGGACGCACACCCATCACAGCTAACAATTGCCAGATACATTGAGACTGCAGACCCATGCATGTTGCCAACCAATGACTGATGTCCGTATTCCAACCCATGCAGGTGAATCGGGATATCCACAGCTGGCGTGGCTGATGGATGTACCCCATGAGACCGCCTATAACCATGCCCACCATCGGACCTGCATTTGCATTGAGCGCACATTTGGACTCCTGAAGGCACGATTCAGGTGCCAAGACTGCTCTGCAGGGGCTCTGATGTATGCCCCTGACAAAGTCGGGAAAATAGTCTTGGTGTGTGCTATGCTCCATTTGACTAAGGACGAATGTGTCCCTACCCCCCAATGCTGACAGGCCACACCCAGAGGCAGATGGAGATGACGACCATGTGGCAGGAGCCAGGCCAGACACCGACAGGGATGAGGTTAAGGATGGGAGAGAGGCCCGACAGGCGCCAGTAGACAATTACTTTTAGTGCGTTGACTTGACCAAGTACACAACCGGCACAGTGTGAATAAAGAGCACAAAAACAAAATCAATGTCCTCGCATGTTATCTGTTCAACCAAATGTATGTAACTTTTTCAAACTCCATCCCACCAGCCGCCACCCCCCAACAACACCCCAGCACACAATACCTCCCTTACCCCCCCACCAACAACCTAGCACACAATCCCCCTACCCCCACTAACACCTTAGCACAAATTACCCTCTCTCCCCACCAATATCCCAGCCCACAATCCCCCAACCCCCATCGTGTCACTCAGGCCAACAAGAGTCATGCCATTCATGATGGCCATGCTCTCTTCTCCCAACCCCCAGCATCAGGGGAGCATGATCACAGCTGGCGCATGGACCTGCGCCTAAGGGTGCCTTGTTGTGATTTCTCCGTGGCGTGGGAGTGGTGGAGGTGGATGCAACAGAAGCTGCCACCTGCAGCTGCTGGCATTGTAGAGCATTGCTTTCACTCATCTGCTCTGCTAGGGCAGAGAGCCCCTCGCACATCTGGCACACCCTCTGTCCAAACCCTGCCAGTGAGGCTGTGCAGGTTTCGACAACTCTCCTGGTCCACACATTGTCGCGGGCCATCCTATTCGTGGCCGATTAGATGACGTCACTAATAGCCTGCATGTGCTGGCTGTGTGCAGTCTCAATGTTTTCCATTTGGCGCTGCCGTTTGTTCCATTGCATTAATCTGCTCCATGAGAGCTCCCAGGGTCCTCATCAGCTGGGATGGTGAGGACCGGGAGCGTTGCCTGGTGGGCCTGGCAACTAGGGAGCCATAGGAGCTGCTGTTGGTGTCTTGTTCCGGGGTGGGTGCGCGCCACTGGTGTGCTGGGTCCTGTGGGCTTGGGCTCACTCCATTTCCCGGACTGGGCTATGGGGTGTGTTGGGTGGTAGAGGGCAGCGACTGCAAGTTGATGTCGGGGGCACTGTTGCATGGTGGCTGTCAGTGCTGCTCATCCCTGGTTCCTCCTGGGTGATGGTTGTCAGGCTGTGTCCTCCCCGGCAGCATGGACTGCCACGGTGGTCCTCACTGGGACCAGGTGTGCTCCTGGCAGGCTGGGCCTGTGGTGTGGGGGTGCCCCTGCTGCAGTCAGGTGTGTTTTGGGCTGCGGCTTGCGCCTTGGTGGAATTTGGAGTTCCCTTTGCGGGGTGGTGGTGCTAGTGGAAGCGTGGGATGGCACGCGTGAAGATGGGCCCGCTGTGTCCTCATCCCCTGATGCCTCTCGTGTAGCTTGTGTTCCTGCAGGGGACATAGGGGATGGTGTTAGGAGACATTCCCTCACATGTTTTGGCATAGATGACAGTAATCACATGGTGTGGGGTGTGGCACGGGGCTGTTGCACAGATGCACGGGCCTGGCCTGCTTGCATTTGATAGTGGATTGGCTACAATGGAGACATGTGCTGGAGGGGGGGGTTTAGGGGATGCATGGTAGCATGGCAGGGGTATATTGGTGACCTAGCCGCTGATTTGCTTGCAAGCATCAGGTCCCCATTTATAACTTGACTGTTACACATAATGATTGAGGGGGGATCTGGTACTTGTCACTTGTCACTACCAGGTCCTGATGGGGCACTGCTGTGCCCCCGCCATGGCTATGTGGTGCCTGGATGTGTCCCTTGGCTGCCCACTCCACTACTCTGGCTCACAGAGTTGGCCGCCTTGGTGCACTGGCACATGGGTGCTGCCATAGGTGCCTGTGGTGGCTCCCACTCACTGCCTCCAGTCGAAGTGCTGGGCTCATGGGTAGTTCCACTGGGGATGCTGTTCTGAGCTGTTGTAGTTCCATGTGGGGGGTTGACTCACCATCATCCTCCTGGGTGCCAGCGCCGCCTCAGATTCTCCGACTCCTTCAATCCTTTCCATGTCAATCACAGTGCAACATTTTTCCTCCCGGTGTGTCAGGTCCAGTACAGGTGGTGAGCCTCCCTCTGTGGCCATGCTGTCCTGTGGATGCTGGGACAGGATTCCCCAGACCCGGAGGTCATTCCGAAGCTTGAAGCAGTCTTCCTCATCCCAGGGACGCGGCCGACTGCCGACACCATCTGGCTCACTGCCTGTCAGATCTAGGTGCGCCGCTGGGAGGATGTTGTCTTCTGCCTGGCTCCGTATAGCTCGGCATGGTGGGCCACAACCTCATCCACCAGGACAATGAGTTCTGCCTCTGTGAATTTAGGTTTTCTCCGACGATCTTGGGCTGCCTTGCTCCTTGCCCTCTCCTGAGACATGTTGGATGGTCTGGAACTGTGGATGGCTGCGAGGGCCTCTGATTTTTGGATGGACTGTGATTTCTAAAATGGCTGCCGCCATGTTTCCCGTTCTGGCGATGATGCATTTCGGGTGGTAACCCGCTTTCCGGCGTGGTTTCCATTGGGCGCTATTTGCGGCACGACTCCTGGCGGCAACGCTATTTCCGCTCGCTCGAAATAGCGCCCGCATAAAGCCCAAGTCATCACCATTTCAATGGGGCTGTAACAAAAGCTATAATTGGTATAATACACTCTGTGCGCACAGCGCAAAGACAAAAGTAGTCCACAACTACATAAATGGTAGGCATTTTTCGATGTCTTGGTACTGGTACATTTTTGCCTTTTGTATATATCAGGGAGCAAACGGTAGCCTATGCAAAGATGGTGGTAGCAGAGTACTTTCCTTCTTCTATGTGTGTGCGCTCGCGATGTCCCGATGTCTCAAGTTCGGGTCGAGTGAGGTGAACACTCCCCTTGAACGCTATTAAAATAAAGTTACTTTACAGGATCCAATGATCCCGAATATCCACGATCTTCTATCTGAACTTGGACTGAAATTGAGAAATACTTCATATTTAGAGGCAGTGACTATCCTATCAAGCAGTGACACGTGCTTTGGCAGGAATATAAAGTTAGTTAAGAATTCCAACTGTCACTCCCAGACAATTTATGATTTAGACCGCCAGGAGGAAAACCCTCACTGGAAATCTCTGAGGACTGTCAAGTCATTTGACTTGTGACATCAACATAGAAAACAAACGTTAGTCTTTTTTTGTGTCCACAAAATATCTTATTTGTTTCTGCCTTCATGCCTGGTTATGTTTCGTGTGTCTTGTGATTGTTGAAATGAAACCGTCATATTACAGAAAACCTTTCCTGCATCCCTTGACGACTTGAGACATTGATGTAAGCATTGTGCTATTATTTGGAATGGAAAACTAATTACCAGTATTAGAATCAATCACAAACTTTTGAGCTATTCGGCTTCCTGTTACTCTCATTGGTCATATGATCCCTTTTGACCAATCACATTGCTCAATCTCCACACATCTCTATGAACGTTTTTCGGCACCTTTTATTTTAGAAACTAACTACCATTGTGGATTAAAAGAAGAGCCAAAAATGTAACCCAAGAAGCATGCTGTGGGGAGCAGCATCACGAGATTGCAGCACCGCTGAGATCTCGCGAGGCTGCTATTATGATGTGCGCGCCATGCTGGAAGCGCACCAGACAGAGTGGACCGGGAGAGAAACGGATTCTCCCTGGGGCTCCTCCTAGAGACGGGCCTGCGGCCTGTGACCAAATAAACATTTAGACATTAAAGATCACAGTTTTGCTTGCCCCAGCTGCAGCAGTGAAGTAACTGCTGTTGAGGACGGAGTGCCATAAGAAACTCCCTCTAAATGCAACACCCTGCAGATTTTGAACTGCTTATTAATGTTCTTCACCCACAACCTGTTGTCCAGTCTTCTATACACCACTACATAATTGGCGATGAGGGCCTGGGAAGAAAACTGACGCAGCCAACATGCAGGAAACTACGCCACCTCCAGCATTTCTGCAGTCCCCAAGTAGGCCCGGGATACCACGGCAGAAATGGGGAATGCCTAGATTATATGGCAGGGAGAAAGAGGCCATGTTACTTAATTTCGTGGGCGTTGAAGGGCAGAAGATATTTGCAGGCCACAAACTGGAGACAGTAGAGGGGGACGATGACGATATCTTCAAGGAGGCTGTTTGTCACATCATGAAAAGGTTTTCAAATAAGGAGAACGTTGTGCTGCACAGACTAACATTTTACACCAGGAAGCAAGAGAATGGAGAGCCGGTGGACGACTACATCAGCCACATGAGGGAGTTGGCTGCACAGTGTGGGTTCTGCAACAACGTGTAGAACGTCATCTGAGACTTATGTGTTTATACAAAAGAACTACATTTTCCACCTACAGAATCAAGGAATAGAAGCAAGCAAGGCTGATATCGAAACAAAAACAACAAGCTCGAAAGACTAAAAGAAGACAAAGCAGTCGAATAGCGAAACAATCCTGAGCTGCGTGATCACTTAGACTGAAATCACCTGAACATTTTTACACTAAACACGAGGAAACAATTCTACCCGGCAGCAGGACATAAACTAAAACATGTTTTAAAAAGAGATCGTTGCGTGATGAGGCATTTGAGTTGGCAGAGCTGAATCAAAGTATTTTTAAACCTAAAGTAGAAATTAAGCATGCATAGTAATGAAAGTAATTGGGTCACAAATAATTAAAAATCTAAAGATTGTATCTATAATTAGCAATATCTTCAATACCACATCTTAATCTCCAGTTCATTTCTTGCTGTTGGGCACCAATATTATAAAGAAGTTCAACTATCCCTTGATTTTGAAAGACAATAGTCCTTTGTTAGGTTAAAAGTGGCTTCTGCTGGAGCATGGGCAAGCAAAACAATGGAAGGATGTCTCCTTGAGAGCCTCTGCATACAATGGGGATCGATACCCACACTTTACCTTCCCCGTGGGTTCTAAGTACCTAATGAAAGCACTTGCCGGTATCGGAGCGGCTGAGGCACTCAGAGACCCGAAATCAGCCATCGCAATGATGTATAAGAGGGTGTAATCGGCTGCAGTGTGAAGCGGCCGTGCTTCTCCAAGATGGTGCATAAAGTCTGGCTTGATGCACAGGACGGCACCCGAAAAGTTAGTATGGAGCCTGAGGGGTTGCTGTGCCGGAAGTATCGGGTGCCCACTAGACTATAGCAGCTGTCCTTGCGGAATGACCCTTTGGTCCGGTCTATGAGTTGGGCGCACACACTAGAAACTGTGTTCCAAGTCCACAATCGAGGTACGGAGTGGTGAAGTACAAAGTACTTGCCTGTGATTTTCCTGAGGTTTGGATCACCTGTTGCACCGTGGATGAGACTATGGTCAGTATTATTAACCGATTAGATTTCGCCTGATTACTTACTATGTGAGGAAAGGGGGCTTTACTTACTGACAAAGTAGTCAGCGCTCCAGGATTGAGTCTTATCATTGGGCTGTACAGACACCATCTTGACCTGGCGGCCTGGGTGAAATATTGTGGAAATCAGGTGCTGGAACGTTAATCAGGCATGACAAAACAGGCTAAACTAGGAAGGTCTGTAAATATACCTACGATGCTGCAACAGAACAAGGAGAAGAGGTCAGAGCCGGTGTTACAATCAGGGGCTGATGCCTCTGTGGGAGAGCAAGATCTGGGCTCCCTGGCCACCAAATTGGATTTACTAAATGTATTGGGTGAAATAAAGTAGGAATTCTAAAACGGCACTAAGATAATAGCACTGTATAAGCGGATGGATGAAGCGGAGCACTGCCTAGAAGAGGCAGAAACGGCAGTATGTGAACGACCTTATGAAACCGCAGAACTCACCACACATCTGGAGGAATTAGAAGCTAAATGCAAACTCCTTCAACATAAGGGGATGCAGAAAATCGCTCTCAGAGGAACAACATTCAATTGCGAGGCATCCCAATTTCGGTGGCGGACGGTGCATCAAAAGAATTTGCGCAGCTGTTGTTACGGTCGCTGGTGGAGTTGGAGGACGGAGTAGTTGTGGAACTGTACCGAACTCACAGGTTGCCCAATGATAACCCATTCAGACCAGCTCTTCCTCCGGATGTCCTTACCAGAGAGCATTATTACTCTTTGAAGGAGAAAGTCTTGGTAGTGTCACGCAATTCGTCATCAATCAGTTTTCAAGGCATCTCAATCCAGGTATATCAAGAACAAGCGTCTACCACCCTTATAAGGAGATTGCTGAGGCCTGTAACGACCTGGTTACATGAAAAGAAGATGGCGTACCAGTTGGGCTTTCCCAGTACACTTTCGTTTTCATATGACATAGGAAATGGGAGGTACAAAAAGTTGCAGATGCCGAAGAACTGTTGGTGTCGGAAGATGGTCTGAATGCTGAGGATTCCATGGCCAGGGAAGAAGGCTGGAGGGATGTGGCTATAGCAGCGCAAGAACAATGTAAGAGGTTGTCGAAAGTGGGGAAGTCGCGTAAGACTCCAATGAAGTAGAGAAGTGGCTAAAAAGTCAATCTACAACGGGATGCGTATCCTCTTTGCACTGGGGGACTTGCTCAATTTTTTGTTGGTTTCACATGGAAAAGGAAAGCCACAACTTGGCCTTTATTGGTATACGACTGTACGGGTAATTCTTTACTATGTAGGGATGGACATATAAATGTTTGAATAATTCTGATCCCCAACATGCAGCCGGGCCCTGGGGGTGGTTTCTTTGACAATGTGTAAGTCATTGTTTGTTTGTGGTATTGGTGGGTGGGAGGGAATGGGGGAAGTTATACACAAAGGTAAAGTTGAAGTGTCTAGCCTGGGACGGTTGCAATTTGTACGATGCAGAATCCACGGTGGTGGAAAGTAAGCGGGCAGTATGAACGGATACTGTGACTTCTGTTATATATGTACGTGTAACCCTAAGTCCTAAGCTGTCATAATTTCACAACACAGGTCCAGCTGCCTTGGCAACCATGCGGTTTCAGGAGACATAAGGAGACCTTCCTCCTAAAACATGCACATGGTAATTGTATAAAACTAAACGTAGCTCTTACCGATATGAATGTCTTTTAAACATGGATATACTTCTTTGGATCAGAGGTATACTATATTGCTCCCGTGGACAGTGATTACAGCCAACGGCTTGCCGTCCACCACACGCAACATCTCACACTTAGGATGATAGCCCTCAACCACATCAATAAGACAAACACCAGGCTTCCCCTTAAATCATGGGGAAATACATAGGAAAAGGCCTTTCTGGGGATGCATCCCTTATCTTCCAAGGAAATGCCCCACTGGCAACTCAAGTGTGATACTAGTACCCCCAGATCACCTCATAAACAGGAGAATGCCTCTTCACTACAAGACATCTGAGATTACCATGAAGAGGCAGGCACATGCCCTGGTACTGCTCAACTGGAAAGGACACAAGTACCCAAGCAGCCATGGGCATGGCCTCTAATAGCCAACCTTCCCACCCAGTAATCAACTCCTTGCGCCCCTTCTTTCCAACTTACACTGCATGCACCGGCCAGCAGTGGGCGATTTACCATTGCCCCAATCACAAACTCAACACACTTTACTTGGCCAACACAGTGCAAAACCCCACCCAGAGAGTATTAGAACAACACACAAGACTCCTCTACGGCAACTCACGCCCCACATGCTGTATCCAACTGGCCTAGAATCTCACTAGTAGAGAGAGGTGGTGGGGCGTCCAATCAGCACACAGCAACATCTCAAGCTCACATCTTGCCTTTCCCCCCACCCCACTAACTCAAACCTAAGCCCCTGCCTTGCATGACAGGGTGCCAAAATGCCAGAAGTTGGCCTATGTAAACCCAGTTACATAACGTGACATTTAAAATAAAGACCATAAAGATTTATGTGACCAATTTGAGAATGTTTACCGGAAGTATTGGGACTATGCATAGCAATCGGGTAGGGTTTCTGGGGAAGGAGAAGGCATGAGAAACCAAGGAGGTGATAGGAAAGAAGGACAGAGAAAGAGAAGGGGAGAGGTAGGCCAAGGGTTCAGGAAGGGTGTATGGGGGCGCCTTGCGATCTAATAAAGGAGTAAGAGTTTGGGTAAATATGTCCATATAAATGTGTCATCAATGTGTATACATTTCACCTTTCTACATACGCTACATTCGCTATAATCACAAGCAACAGCTTTTGGGAGAATCTACGGCACTATGGCCTCTAAATGGTGGAGGGTTTTTGGGTTCATGCACTTACCTTCTGCTGGTTGAGTATGGGCGAGATGGACAGGTGCCTTGGAATTCTGGCAAAGGGTTTGGGGTGGGAGAACAGACAGAGCCTACGATACACTGATGGACCAAGCAGAGCACCCAAACACTTCCTGTTTCATGCATGTACTTTGGTTGTTCTCCAGGCTTTACTTGGATGCAGGGGTTAATCTCCATCTTTCTCACGGATTCCTCTTTGTGAAACGCCCCAGAAGAGACCCAGAGCCATGGCATGTCCTCTTCCATTGCAGCCTTTCCCTCCTAGACAGCTAGCATGTTCCCTGTTACATTTGGCTGCTGTGTGGTAGCAGAGCTGGAGTGTGTCCCCCTGACCCAGTGCCGGCACTGCTCTACTGTGCCTCTAGCAACACTAGGATTCACAAATTGGTGCTAGAGCCATAGGACAGGGCCTTGTTTTATGGGCTCAGTCTCTGGCGAGGGTCTTATTTCCTGGGACATCCAGGGCGCATCCATATGTTTGAGGTTTTGGGATTTGAGGCCTAACTACCAGATTGTAACTGGCAAAATGGTAGTGTGCGGCTCTGATAAAGCGTAGGGCCAATGTAATACCTGGGAAAGCAGTCTTCACTTCTGCCACGCCTCTCAACCTAATCTGTGAGAGGTGGACATCTGAAAGTTTGGAGGTTGTTCCAATCAAAGATAGCAAGTCCAAAAAGGGTGACCCTCTCCAAGGGATGGATAATGGATGGGGTAGGAGGTAGGTTTGGCAACTTTGCCCAAAATGGCTTTGCAGGGGATTTTGGATGCAAAGGTGCATGAGAGGCAGCATGTGGAACCCGCAGTTTCATTCCCCTTTACCCCATCCACTTTTAGGGTAACATTGGAAGCTAATGGCATTTTAACTCATACTCAGCACAAACAAATGGCAAAACTTTAGGACTGCTAGGCATACAATGTACTGACCGAAACAGATTTCTCTCCAGGCCCAGTCCTCTGATTTCCGAAGCCCTATGTGGCAAAAGACACAAATACTCTCTAATTCGCATATGTATTGACATCATCAGACGTGACATAACATTCCTACACTGCCTCTTTACTCCCCCTATCTGGATCGCTTCAGTCTACTCTTAAGCAGTTCTATGGAATTGGTTGGCCAAGGTGCGGTTGAGTCTTCATGAGAGAACTCTCTCTGTGGGCACAGATGGTGTAGAGTGAGCACAGGGTTCTGCCTACTGCTACAAAGGCTTTGGTTTCAGCACAATTACATATGCTATACATAACTATTACATTGCACGAGAATCCTACATCAATGCACGAATTACAGAGTCGCATAGCTCATTCTTGGCTAGATGGAGGCCCGAGACCAATTTTCATCTCTCATGAGAGAATATCATATCTCTCCAGGGATCACCTCATTTAATGCACATGCAGACTTGACAGTCAGTCTCACCTTGCCCCTAGTGGCCAAAATGATTTGGTTCTGGGGGTGCGTAAGATTTCTCCAACTCCCTCTTATTCTATCCGCATTGTGTCTCCCTACATTTAACGGCACGTGGCCATCTTTTGCCGCTGGCACTTCTGTCAGTTGGCTCGGCATCACCAGTTTACCTTACGGTTTTATAGGAGGAACGGCAAATTAATTATCTGGTGCAGAAGCCTCCACACTTCATTGTCACCTTCAGCACATCTCAAGACCACCATACATCCATGAGTGAATTGTAGCTAGTACCACGCCAGCCTCTAACTAAAAATATCCTTCATGATAGAATACTTGCAGGCAATTTATTTGTATTTTATTTTATTGGTGTCTTATATACAGGGGCCAGATCACACCAGTGCTTCAAAGGCCAATTTACTTCAGGTTTCCCTCAATCAAATAGTTTAATCAATTTGCTATTGACTATTAATGTGAACACTTCCATGCGCCCCTTGCATCTTTCCCTCTTAGTAGGAATTGTGTGTGTCTGTTGACTCCCTCATCCTGTTTGCTCTTTCTTCTGAACTACTTCCCTTCCCTTTCCAGATACCACAGATTGATGTACCCTGGGTGGAGTGAACATTCGCCCCTACACACACCAGGACTGGTGCTATAAGAACTCTATGATGCTGATGTGCACAGTATAAAAGACTTGCACCTTAATGTTAATTCATTGCACTTTGGACGTGATGAAAAGAATTGCCTTGACAGCCTAGCATTAAAAAGGGATCAGCATGCCTAGATTACGGCATATAATCCGCAGAACTAGGCAACCTGGAAGCCATTACTAGTGTTGCCAGGGGAAACATCCTCTACCGCTGATGAGCCATGGGATTGCGGTGTATTGATAAACCTAGATATGGAAGCTGTACCCCCGACAGGAGTCATTTGGGACGCCAAAGGATTGTCTCTGGGATAAGGCAAATACAAGGTGAAAAGGAATGCTGTGAGAATGACTATCATGAGAGAGCATACAGTAATAATGAAAGGGGTTTACTTAGCTTGCTCGATACACAACTAGTCGATCCTGATAATACCAACCCCCCCATTATCCGATAAACGACCTTCATCCGTTTTGATGGGAGGTGTCAGCGAATTGCATCCAAGTGAGGGTTAGGGTGGGCCAATGGGTGAGAAGCATGGTGCAGTGCAGTGTGAGGATGAGGTCATCTGAGTCGGGGAGCAAGTGGATGTGGGGTGGGGAGGAGCACAGTGGGCCCCCAGCACTCATTGTGTGAAATAGAGGCCAGAGAAAAGTTAAGGTGGGATAGAGGAGCAGGGGCATGGCGGATGTATAGCAGAGGAAGAGAGGTGTGGGAGGCTGATCCGCCTTAAGGAATCAACGGCAAAAGACAGCACAGTCGACTGACACAGAGCAAAATCGGGGATTACAATTCAAAGAAAGGGTGTGCAGGATGGAGCATCAGTGGGTGGAATTTGGTGGGTGAGCATCCGAGAGGATGAATTCAGACGGGGCATTCGACGGAACTTCATTAATCCCAAAGAAAAAACTTTTGATGTAGTACATTTATGTGAAATGACTTTGTACATCAGCCATCAGAGTTACCATCAGATGTTACCCCTTTGTTGAGGCAGCTGTAAGTAGGGTTGGTTGAACAGTCTACATACCTCCTGGGTAATGAAACAATGATAGTGTCATTTGTCTATATAAACCATAATGCCACAGTCCTCCTGATTCCTGGTGTTTTTATTACCCAATTTAATGGTACAGACTATATTGACGTCAGGAAGATAATGCTGAGCTATCTTACTGACTTTAACGGTGGAGCAACGCATCCATAGTTGCCTTCGGTTGAAGTATCTATGTATGCATGTAGAGTATCCTGTAAGCAAGACAAATGGGTAAATCCATTGCACAAGGAAAGAGGATAATGTATTCATGAATGACTTTGGTTAACAAAATAACCTTTGCATATCACATGACAACATAAAACATCAACATTAATTTCATTTCAATTCAAAGCAATATATCAAAAATGTATCAAAAGTAAAACAGTATAATACATTATTTAGTCAATAAAATCGTTTCTAAAAATCTTAAAACAGTCGAGCTGAATAAAATCCTATTCGAGTTTAAGATAAAGCCCCACAAATCATCCTCTAAAACAGTGGTCAAATTCATGAATTTGCCACTAATTGATTTCTCACCAGAGTTACACCTTCACAATAGATGGCCAAATGTTTTAATCTTTCCACCTCGATCTGACAGAATCTGCACTGACTCTGCAACTCGAACCTTATTTGTTTCATTGGTTATAAATGAATGTAACCTAAATCTTAAAAACTGCGATCTAAAAAGTTGCGAGGGGTGTTTGGACAAATAATGTGGCAAAACATTAGAGGACCTTATGTCAGGAACTGAAAATGTAAATAAATAATATTGCATGCATTTCTCTCTGGTCACTATCCAATCAAGTTCAAACAATCTACGCTTGATTTTTACTGGTGTCATGGTGAACTCCCAGATTGAATGGCCCAATTCTGACAATAAATGCACACAAAGGTGACTCCAGTGAGTCAAAACTCTTGAAGTCCCATGATTCAGAATGCTTAACAGATTTGCATACATAGAATATGGAGGAGGATCACACACTTTAGCATATATTTGCAGCATCTGTCAATTTATCTGGCCCTCTAATGAAATTAGTCCCAGTTCATGTTTTATTATGCTAATGGATACTCCTTGGGGCAGTGCTAATGTTCTCCTCGAAATCAAAGCTTCCAATTTACCCCATTCAACCTACGGCCTGTAAAAGACTGCACCGTTACTTAATCCGGGGACAATTTCTTGCACATGCAATTCTAAACTGGAAGCAAGCAGAAATGACCAAAGCGTTTATCCAATGCTCTCATTTCTATAGACCGGGATACAAATAAAGCCATTAAATCAAACTTGTTAGGTACATCATGAACCATTACTCCAATATAGTTGAAGCTTGACACCACTTCCAGCTGATTTTCTACCTAAAACAATGGCCTCCTCCTTTAAAACGTGTTCTTGATCGTAATTTCATCACCTTGGTTTTCTCAATATTAACAAGCAAATCAAGATCAAGCAAATAATTGTTCACTGCAGTCAAGGATCGTTGGAGTCCTATGGGTGTACATTCACAAATAACTATATCGCCGGCATATGTTAGAAATTTTATTGGTAGCGTACCCAACCTAGTGGGGTTTGAAGATATATTAGAAAACGAAACAGAAATATCATAAATATTTGTAAAAAATCAAAAACGGCACCAGGACACATCCTTGGCGCAATCCTCGTCTTCTTTCAATCCAACAGGTGATAGAACCTTCTTGATCCATTCTTACACGCATGCGAGGGTTCGAATGCAGGGCAATTAAAATATTTCATAGGGCATCTGGGAAGCATTTTCCTGCCATTTTCTTCCACAGTTTTCCTCTATTCTCACAGTTAAAGGCCTGGGTGAAGTCCAAAAATGCCACGTAAATTGCTGTGTCTAAATGTCTGACTTGGAAACAATGTTATCAGAAAACAGTTCTGCATTGTCCCCAGACCTCTTCTAAAACCATCTTCACAAGAGTCAAAAAGTCCTTCTTTAAAGGCCAATTTTTCCAATTGTTTCAAAAATAGCAAAGACTTTGTTTTTACTGATTGGGTCTAAATGAGAGATGGCCCGATAATTGACTGGGTCAAGTCTGTCTCCTTTTTTGAAACTGGTATAATCTTAGCCCCTGCCCATGAGAAAGTCAGGCATCTGATATTAATATTCAAATTAAAGAGGTCAAATAAGACTTTTGCCCTAAGCTCCGGGCCCGATTTCAATGTGCAATTTGATAGACAGCCCAGGTCTGCAGAATTCATACAACTCTTGATGTGATAAACAATGTCTTCCATATCAAACTTTAGCACCCATAACTCAGACCCGCAAGAAAACATCCGGTTTTTATACGATTGTTTCACCTTACGAATCTCAGCCACCTTATTTCCGGAGTCAGATCGTTTTAATTTGCTGTTTATTTCCCGTTTGTTTAATTACACCTGTTGATCAGACATATGTTTGCATTTTTTCTTAACTGTGGTGGCAACCCTCCCAACTCCTCCCACAAAACTTTCTAGTAACCTCTAAATTACAAGACTATAATTTGCGAGATCCATTAAATCTGTACTATCTTGTTCCATTAAGGTTTGAATTTTTGGAGTAAAAGGATCACTGAACTTAGGTCTCCAAATGATAGAGGAGTCCCTCAGACGAACTTGAAGTTGGAGTCACAAATTTAAAGGAAGAGAAGTCGTTGATGGAATAAGATTTGTTACCACATCCAATGCCAATAAATAGTGATCAATTGCATGAGCTACCAAAACCTTAAGCTATGTACAGAATTGCATCAGAGCGCGAGAAACCAGTATATAATCCAACGTTGAATTTTGCACCATACGTGTTTGAGTAAAACCCGGAGAGCAGTCACCTGCAGTTCGACCATTTAGAATATGAAGGTCCCACGAATAAATTCTCGACAAAACAGAGTACCACGTTTACATGCTGCTGACATAGTATTTTTGCAGGGGACTTGAGGTACCAAGATTGATCTAAAGATTCACTATTTAAATCACCCATCCAAAATAAAATCAACATTGTTATCTGTAGGACAAGAACTCACCAAATCAAATAATATTGTAATGAATGTATCTATTTCTTGCGATCTTGGATTGAAATAACCATTCAGCAAAATGTATGTATTATTGGACTCCACACCGGACCAAAGCCTGTCCAGCCTCACTGCCAAAATATCTGGCGAGCCTGTATCGAACTGCGTCACCGCCAACTCCAAACTCTTCTGTACCAGACATAGGAGACCCCCATAAGGCCTCCCTTTGGAACCTTGCTTTAGTGGTAAGCTGTTTCCTGAAAACATAGAATATTAAAATCCTTCTCAAGTAGTTTACCGATAGGGGCACCCAACAAATGGGCATGGACCCTAGTATTCCAAGAAGCCAATTTTAATTGTCCAGGTCGCTTACCTCCCCCGACCCCCGTGACATGAACATAATGCAAAAAAAGCTAAATTATCAGAAAGTTTCAAACTACCCGCTAGTAAACTGTTTTCTTGCATGGTATGCACAAAACGATCCTCATTTGCACCTTGCCTCAGTTATTTTCAAAGGTGACTTCACTCCATATCTATGCAAGTTATGAATTGTGTCACCAGTATACGGATTACCAGGTAGCATCACACTACCACCTTGGGCCAATATCCACCCTGGGAGGATAATGTGTTTCAATGCATTTGTCTCCACTTTGAAATCACTGGTAGGCCCCACACACCACCTTCAGTTTCACCAGCACCAAATTATTCAAGTATTACCTGCTCCAGTCCCAGGGTGCCTGGCATATTACTCTGCATCACTGGGCATTGCCCTGCAGATGCTGTGTTCGCTGTTGGCATTCATTGCTGATGAGGTAGTGATGTAATTCTGCCTGCTTTTCTTGCTGCCGAAACCAGGTCATATGTTCACTGATGTCGGTCCTTATGGCAGCTCCAAAAAACCTTTGCATGCATTCCAGATTTAAAAATTGCCCCCAGACTCCCACAGCAACCCCTGGTTTAACATCCGCTCACCCAGCTCTTCTCCAAAGCAGGTTTGCCTTCTTGAGCACTCCACAATAGTGCAACAGGAATGTCCCAAGACTGCAGGCCATTGCGGAGGTGGCTGCGAATATGTGGTCTCAGCAGTCAATCAGTGGGCTCAGACTAACCTATAGTCTTTCTTCTATTTCCATTACAGATTGAGGAATCCTCAGCCTGCCTCAACATCCATGCTCCAGGAACAGTAAACTGCTTTCCTACTAAGTCCTTACAGCCAACGAGCAGAAGCGGGATGCCTGAAAATGATGGTCATCATCAGAATAACGAAGAGGCTGCATCGCCCAGTACAATACCTGTAAGGGAGAGTAAAAAACAAACATACTGGGAGAGCAACGGAAAGAAGAGCACACAAAAAATGACTTCAAGTCAGGTCCCGGATGCAGGTTTTAGTCTTACAAAAAAAAGAAATGTGCTAATGTCTTTTATTATTAAAGTGATTTTCTGATATGCTATTTTCCCTGTGTAGCTTTTCGTATATAGATCAAACTAATTCCAGCTTTGTATACAATTATATCTGTAATGTGTTTCTATATATATAGAAGCGTGGACTTGGATGCATTTGATCTGTTTGATGTTCTGGGTTGGCTTCATGCCCTGGGCATGGATTGGGTAACTCCTCTGCATTGGGTGTGTGAATCTCCGACAGCTTCTTGAGGTTTGTGCCTGTCTGTTGATTGCAGTAACCGCACAACTGCTGTTTTATTCTGCATGTCACCGATTTTTTTGATTCTGGATGGTTTCTGACTCGTTATGACTTGTTATTTTCCAATTGAATTAAGGACTTTGAGGCAGAACAGGGATTAGGGTTCTAAGTAGCTCTATTGCTGCTGCTCGTTACGGTACTTGCAATCACTGCATGTTGCCCTCCTGTGTTCTCAGTGGCTTTGCCCAACGCCCTGTTTGGGTGCACTAAAGAGGAAGCTCCAGGTCAAAGGACAGATATGAACAGTAATAATCATGTTTTTGAAAGCACAATCATGGTTACCAGTGCAGCAATTGACTCCCCCCCTCATAAAGATCTTGACAAGAGAGTTAGAAAGATTGGCTGTAGTTAGTCTGTTATACTAAGGTGTTGTGTAGTCATTTTGAAAGATAGGCCTAAGATGTATTCATTTTTTTTATGTATTGTACATTTGTGAGGCGCTTAAATAACAAGTAAATTGTGTTTCAAAGAGCCCACATGGCAACAGGGAGGGAAACAAGGGATTGAAAATAATATATACACTGGAGGATAAAGACAAACCTACTAGGCCCTGTGAGTATTCAGAATGTGTCAGAGCAGAGAGAGAAGAGGGGAGGAGGGAGTGCGGGGTAAGTGCTGGAGTGTCCGTGCTTGTGGGTGAGCAGCAGATGTAAGTTCCACGTACAGTAAGTGCTTGGGAGCGTTGTGCTGTAATCAGTGGGTAAGTGCAGGCCTACAGTGGCGTAGGTGAGTGGGTGTCCGAGGCAAGTGCTTTGTGTAGGCAGAAGCTGAGGCGATTGGGTGTGGGAGGCCAGGGCCCTGAGGACACATAAGGGTCTTGGTCACCAATCACATCGACTGTGAAGTTAGCACTGGAGGGGAGAAGGGAAGTAGGAAATTAAAAGGAAAGTCGTGAGGAGCTTCTGGAATTTGAGGAGGTCTTGCTCAAGACGAAGAGGTAGGAGGAAGTTGCTCCACAAGAGGGAGCCAGCTGAAGCAAGAGATGGGCTTCCGGCCCTCTGTTTAGCGAAACGCTTCATACACAGAGTTGGTACCGGAGGAACGTAGAGGTCTAGGGGGAGAGTATTTAGTAAGAGCAAGTTGCAGATAGTGTGGTCCCCCGCCCCATACAGCCTTGTGGATGATGCAGAGGGATTTGAATTTAATCTGTGCTGCAACCAGGAGCCAGTGAAGAGTTTTTAGGGCAGAAACGATGCGGTCCCCTGGCTTGAGGCCAATGATAAGTCTTGCTGACCTATTCTGGATTAGCAGGAGGGGTTGTAGGGAGAAAGAAGGTAGATTCAAGAGAAGGCTATTGCAATAGTCAAGCCTAGAGAGAACCAGAGCTCTGGTAACATTGAGCTTCTGGGGGAAAGTGAGAGAACTGAGAATTCCTTTGAGAAGGAAGAGTTGAAAGTTAGACCTCTTGGCAATGTCCTGGATGTAAGGGAGGAAGGAAGGAGAGAGAGGAGTCGAAGATGACTCCAAGCTTTCTGGCTTTGGATGAAGGATAAGGGTGTGTGTCAATAGAGGATGGCCAGAGTGAGGGGAAGAAAGAGGGAGCAGGGGTCCCAATGATGTTCGTCAAAGGGACAGAGAAAGAGAGGCCCCACTCTGCACTCAGTGTGACGCCGCAGAGAAGCATAGATGCCAGACTCTGCCTTCAGTATAAGAGAGTAGAGGAGCACTCCAGCCGCTATAATAGGAAGAAGAACCAGAAGTCCAGGCAGGCACATCGGCCAATGCTGTTTCCCTACAGACAGAGCCATGCATCTACAAAACTCTAGACCAAGAAGAAAAGGTCAAACACACTTTACAAGATGGACGTCAAACTAGATCTAACCAGACATCTGGATTCATGAGAAAAAGCATTCTGAACGTTCTAAGCATATTTTGGTGTTTTTTCTACCAATTTTCCTTTATATAATAGCTCTAATTTATTTGTGCTGTTTAATGTTACTGAGTTAGCGAACTGAGCAGGCAGTAGCTGAGATAATGCATGTTTATTTAAGCAGTATTCTTGGCGTCAACTCTAATTTCACTGCATAGTCACAGGGATCTAGAGTAGTCTATTCCTACGTGGGGATACTGGTACATATTGGCAGAGGCAGCATGAACATGTTTTGTTATAGTATTATTAAATGCATTATGGGCAAAGCAAAAATGAGAATGTTCTTATGTGGAAATACTGGCATATATAGGTGCACCAGAATGGACATGTGTGGGCACAATCCGTGTGAACATTTTTTTTACCCTTGCAGAGTACTGGCATATAGTGGGCAAAGGCATTATGAAAATGCATTGGAAAATGCTCCTGTGCATTGTCGGTGTGAGGAATTCGACAATCTGCATGGCGGGTGCGTGCTCGCATAGGCTTTTTTGAAATGTTTAAATTAAATTGAATGCTAGTAGATGAACCTCTGGAAAATGTGTGGGGCTAATTCACACAAATGTTCCTATGCTCAACGGACATCATACGCATAGACCCATGTACTCTGGGTGGACACAGCCTACAGGCCAGTCCCCCTGTCATATTTAGTTGGGATATGACAGGCAGAGTACACAATGCATCTCCAGAAGGGGGAGGACCAAACCTTCCCCCTGCCATTGCCAGCCTGATTAACTAACAAAGGCTTAATAGATCCGCCCTGCTCTTTTGTTGGGCCCTGCAGCTAGTGGTAGCAAATTAACAGTGTCTTCAAACAGGCCAACATGGGGCCTGGATGCAGATGTTAACAAAGGAGACAGGAAACCCCAACAACCTTTCATATGCAACTGTGTCAACCTGAAGTCAACTCCCACCCTCATTATCAATTGACAGTGAGCTGTCATGTCTGGGACTGTGTGTTTACAGTAGTTCACACCGCAAGGGGACCCCATTCAAAAGGTACGAGGATGTGGTTTGCCGGAGCCAGCGAGTATGTCTCTCTGCAGCTTTAAGGGAGACCTGCCGCTTTAATCGGGAACCACAGAGAGTTCAATTAACCAGAGAGACCCTTTGATCCACAGATAAGAAGATGGGTGGAACTTAATATTACATGTGTTCAACCCTTTACCTTTTCTATTGCAATGCATTCTGGTTATGATCTCACGCATATAGGAGATTGTCGGTGGGAACCCATGATTGGTTCATTAAGGTAGGCTTAGCCTACACCAATCCCTGTGGTCCATTTGACTTTAAGCGGGCAGAGCCCCTCTTTTGACAGATCATCTGAAGGCTTCACCAGAAACAAAAGGAAGAACTCTTCATTGGACCCTGGCTGAAGGTACAGTGTGCCTTACATCTTCCGCCAGAGAAGGAAGGCAAGGATCTCCAAGAGGGAAGCAAGAACTCACCCAATATCTCCCAGGAAACAGAGGGAGATAGTGAATCCAGAGGACCCTCCAGCAGCTCCAGAACCGGTACCCAGCCAGCACGCAGGGTGCCCTGCTAGGCTGTGCAGCAAGCTTCCTAGGTGGAAAGGGCCAGAGAGTCGCTGAACCCTAAACCAAGGACAAAGCAGCAGCCTGCAACACACTCCTCAGCTTTCGGCCATCTGCCTTAAAGGACGACACACACCCAGTGAAGAAGCTAGGAGAAGTGCATCGACAAGCATCTACCGACATCCACCTTAGGGAACATTTTCGAGCCCGTGGAGTCCCAACCGACTGCAATGCTGACTGTTGTTATGCTATAGTTGCTTAAAGACATTTCCGAGATGTCTCGACCGGTGCTTCAGAACTGCTGACCGGCACCAAGACAACGATTCCTGACCTGAGCCGCCATGTAGGCCACACTGCAGCCATCCGTCCACCCTCGCTCGCCAAACTGGTTGCTGTCTAATACCCACAGCTGTACCCCGTCTTGAACTCTTTTGCAGAAGCTGCAAAGTGCCCTGAAACTGACTTGACCCTGTTGAGCACCAGGAAACACCTACAAGCACATGGTACATTGTGGTCCTGTCCCCCTGGTCCTTCTCCGAAGGCCCCTATAGATATTTAGAGACCTGCTGCTCACTTTGTGCTGAAAACAAGTATCCTTGAACTGTTGTAATTCTTTACCATACAGACTACTCTCCTGTCAGTATACAGAGTGCATCCCCTTTCCTTCTTTGAAACTGTCTGTACTCTACATTCCCTTACAGGGTGGGTTGTATTTCGTAGTGTTGCTAGAAATGCCTGTTGTGATAATAATAAAGTAGATATTTGTATACAACCTTGACTGGACAGCCCCTTTTATCATTGGGTAATAATTGTATTTTCGCTGTGTTGCAACTAACCAATGAACCACAACCTTTCAGAGATAAGACTGCCGTTCCGTCCACGTTACCTAATTTGGACAAGGAGGTTTATAATTTGCTTGTGTTTCCAATCTATTCAGATCCCTTTTGGTGTACTAGAGGTGTGGGGCTGATTTATGGTTTAGAAAACGATATTCATCCCTGAACCACTGGTGCCCCGGAAGTTGATTCGTCACAGTATGTGGCTTGGCTTTTTTCCATGTCTTAACTTACAAAACCTATTGTAAACTGTTTGGCTTTTTACCTAATTTATCACAGAACATGTAATGTAAAAGCAGACCCAATCCCAATGTATAACAATGTTTACCCTGGGATTTCATTTTGTATCAAACATGATTACACATTATTGAAAAACAGTAATTGTTACCTCTTTTCAAGTTTTCAATTTGAGGCAACAAAACTTGTGATAAACATCGAGTTATTTGTCACTAAAATGACAAATAACTGAGTCGCTGTTTAGACTTGCTTTGTTTTTTCTATGCATTTTCTTCTGCATCATTGTTTTCATATATGTTTTGAAAGACTTCATTTCTGTATTTTTATGAATGTACAAATTGTGTGATTGATTGTATATGCACCCACATGTTGGGCTTTTTACTTTATGCACAACCTTTTTGATATAAAGCTTTGTCTTAATTCCTACAAGCTCTTATGTTTTCTTTGATGTTCTGTTTTGAGATATATACAATTCCATGTAGAGGTAATAACCCATGTGGTTATATAGGATTGGACCAGGAGTAGGGTCTTAACTCATTCATACCCCTCATAGGCCAATCCGCACACGTACCAGTACCCTTTGTTAATACTAGTGTCTCTTGCCCCCAACTGGTACGTTATCCCAGCGGGAGACCACTGCCACAACAGAGTGGCATTTCTTTTTGCTGTACATGTAATGTAAAAGGCCTATTTTAACCTATACTTGGGGGGGCCACTAATAACCCCTCTTGATTGGTTTGAAATCTCTTGTGCTCTGTCACTCCTGTGCATTCACCCAGAGGCAGGACAGGCCACCTTGCCTCTTTGAGCTCCCCTTATGGTGGGCCCTACTACATTAGCTCCAGGCCCCTTGTTACACAATCTTGGCTACACCTCTGAGCCCAAGTACTGCAGAACAATTAATCATCCCCCTTTCTGGCCCCCAGGGTTAGATTGTCTCTGCATAAACACTGCGATCAATGGCATGACTGTTTTGCTCATACAGCAATTGAATCTATTTGATCACTGCACCGCCCATAATGTCGACAATTAAATTGCCAACACCCATTATGGTGTGGCGCAGTGTTCACATAGATCACTGTGCCCTGCATCACCCGCAACCGCCTCCCCCCTACTCACTGACCTTTTTTCGGCTGCAGTTCTCGGCCACTAATGTGGGTCTAAACTGACATTGCAGGGTCCATTTTTTCTTCTTTTTTTCTTTATTGTACCTTGCTCCCATATAAAGGAAGCAGAGGACACCCCCGCAACCTCTGACCCCCTCTACACCGACAAAACGGATAGGGGGACACCCCCTCAACCCCTGCTCCCATTAGTCAGCATAGTGGGGGGTGGCAATTCATTACCGCGCAAAGGCACGGTAATGAAATAGTCACAATTTTAGAGGCAAAATTTTGGTACTGTTGCCAGCAATTCATATTTCCACCACAATTGTTGGATTCTAGAAACAAGAGGGGTACTAAGGTAATGTATGTGCTGGACTGTACATTCAAGGCAGACAGGTGATACAATAAGGTCTTGTGGTGGGATCGACCCGCAGCCATTATGACTCCTTGTGCTAAAAACAGAGGGGAGTTTGTAGACCGCCCTGTGAGAAGCATCCAACACACCGAACCACTCAACTGGCCAATAAATGGTCAATAAATAAAAAATAAACAGCCACTACTGGCGAGTCACTCGAGAGATGTACATTATGCACTTTCCTGACAGTCTATAAAGAAATACTTGAACATTAGTACCCGGCGAGAGACAATCAGAATGCAACAAGCATTCTGATTGGCTCTCGCCGGGTCATTACCCGGCCGAGAATCCTTTGATTCTCGGCCGGGATTCCAGCCACCTTGTCCTCGGCGGGGGGGGGCGTGGCAGCCCCTCAGCCAATGAGGAGGCTCGAAGCGGGGCCATCCCCGCGCCGAGCCTCCCCACGACTGAGAAGCTGCCTTCGCCCCCCGCCGGGGACTCGGGTAAGCTTTTTATTTTTCCTTCCCTCCTCCCTACCCCACTTACCCTTTTGCTCCTGCGTCCCGGCTGGGAAACGATAGCAGGCTCCAGCAGTGTGGAGACTCGGAGCGGGCCATCCCCGCTCCGCGCCTCCACACGGCTGGAGGCTTCCATCGTACCCCAGCGGGGACGCAGGTACATTTTTTATTTTTTATTCCCCTCGCTCCCCTTCCACCGTCCCAACCCCACTTACCTTCTACTTTTTTTTTTTTTTTTTTTTCGGGAACGGACGCGCTGGGAACACTTGTGGTCCCTTTCCCGGCTGCCATTTTTTTTTTTTTTTTTTTCTGTTTCGAAACGCGGCGAAACAGAAACAGAAAAAAATATGCCATTAGCACCCCGATCCAACGGCGGGCCAATACCGCCCCAGGTAATGCCCGGGGCCGTAGTTAACGAAGCCCCTGGGCATTACCTGCGGCAGTAATGGCCCGCCGCCGAGGGTCTTATTGCCACAATACTAAACCAAAAAGGCAGCCTGTAAGATTCGTTGCCAGCTCCTTCCGCGCGCCATTTAGCGCCACATGTGAAGAGCTGTAAACAACCTCCAGTCTGTGGCATGGTAGCACGTGAGGAGTCGCGAGACCGCATCCCTCAGCCTCTGACAGGCACGGTCGGATGTGTTTCCCAGGAGAGGTTTCAAGCATGACCCCGCCCAGAAGGTCAAACAAACTCTGCTTGAATTCCGCTGAAATTCAAACAGTGGTATTGTAAAGATTAGTTTCAGGCATGCGACCCGAGAGCTCCGCATGACCTGTCGGGCGATTTATGAGGGGCGCAGGTCAGGGGCAGTGGAAGCTAAACCTCAGAAGTATGACCTGGCCTTGTTTGCTCTTCCTTCTGGAAGGCAGAAGGCTCCCAAATAATATTCAATCTGTTCTGAGGTCCATCAAAGGTTACAACAGTATACCTTTCATGGGCTTCATCGCCAAAAGGCTGCACCGTGCAAATTCAATTATGCACCATTTTGGGATTTTTGAACCAGGGCAATGTTTGAGACAGTGTTAATATGTCATAGTATGGGGCAAAAACACTGGTGAAAAAGTGCACTGAAAGAATATGTATTTGCAGGAGGACGTTTTCCCTAGTGTTAACATACATGCCAACATTCTGCGACCAAAAATCTGTAGGAATCTTAAAGTTTCAAAAAGTAGTCAGGCGAGGACGTAATGATAGGAATAGGGCGCGTCAGCAGCCCATTGTCATTGAATGAGCCCGCCGCCGCAGGTGCATTCAATGACAATGAGGCGCCTGCCACGCCTTCTGCCACCACGCCAGCTCGGGGGAGCCCTTGAAAGACTCCCCCGAGCTGGCATGGTTGGGGGCTAATGGCGCCTTTTGTCAAAGGCACCCGTGGCAGAGGGGCGCATCGGTATTTGGTCCCAATAAATCGGTAGGCGGTAGGACTGCTTAAAAAGCGGTATCCTACCCCCTAAATCGGTAGGGTTGCCAAGTATGGTGTTAATACCATGTACAATTGCACTTGCAGTGGTGTCCATTTCCTGCAATGAGTCACCTACGGCAGGACACCTGATTTTTCTGAAGGACAGGAAGAGCCGAGATGGGCTTTTCTTGTCTGTATTTGGAGGAGGTGTGCGTTTTAGTTGCAAATGCGTTTGTTGTTTTTATGATGAAAACATCAGTGTGCGTTTTTTTCATTCACCTGTATTTGTGATTTTTGGAGGGTGTAGAGTTTTTTTTGCTTTTTTGATTCTTTGGGTTATTGGTCGCAAAATGCCATTTTTTGACATCTTCTGGTGAGTTTTTAAGATAAATAAGCACCGGCAAAGTGAGCAGTTTTGGCTTTTGTGTAAGCATGGGATGTGATTTGCAAAGCACTACCTGTAAAAATGTGACTACTGCTCTGCAGGAGTACATGGATGTGTAGTGTCTCAAACACCTACACAGCCCCATACTACTACCAAGCCAGACATGGTCCCAATCATAAAGGTGAAACAGGCATAGCCTGACACATATACCTCAGCCTCTTTTGGTAGCTCAGGCCGGCGATGGCTACATCTTCATGAGGGGTGTGAGTGAATTTATGTATTTATTTTGCAATTTGTATAGCACACTCAACCCGCAGGCATCTGGGCGCTGTTCGTGAAGCAATGTTACATAGTTACATGGTTAAAACAGTATGCTTTCCGCTAAAAAATACAATACATTCTGACAGGTGCAGAGGATCGAGTTTTACATGGTTTCAAGGTTACAGAGATGTTCATAGCAGTAGCAAAGACATTGTAAGGTTAGACAAAAGCATTGAAAGGTGCCAGAGAGCTGTGCGATAAGGAGCAAAATTCAACTGAATGTTGATGAGGTGATTGTTGAGGGGGAGTTATTTTAGTAGTTCCTGTGTAAAGAGCCACGTCTTCAGGTGTTTGCGGAAGGTCCAGTAGGAGGTTTCTGACCTTACCGCAGCTGGTAAGCTGTTCCACTGTTTAGGCGCTACCACAGGGAAGCTACTGCCTCCAGAGTTCTGGAGCTTGAATCATGGGGCGTAGAGTAGGTGTGGCTATGCTGATCATGTAGGCCTGCTGGAGTGATTCGTAGTGAATTTGTCTGCAAGGTACTTGGGTGCTGACTTGCGTAGGCATTTGTGGGTCATGGATAGTGTTTGAAGAGGATTTTCTCCTGGATGGGCAGCCAGTGGGTATGCCGTCTAATCGATGAGATGTGGTTTTCTTTTGGTATGTTTAGAGCTGCTCTCAAGGCGTTGTTTTGGATCACCTGCAATTTTTTGATATTCTGGGTCTTGGTGCCAGCATAATGGGCACTACAATAAAAGTCTGGACAGGATGCAGGCTCTGGCTAGGGTGATGTAGCTCTCAGGTGAGAGGAAAGGCCTGCAGGCTTTGATGAGCTTAGATATATAGGCTGCGGCCGAGGCCAATCCAGTTGCAACACAAACAACAATAGTACAGTGGTTCCAAAATTTTAAAAAGTCCATCCAAAGATCTATCAAAATCGTGACATTAATTAAAAAAACAATCAATCTACACAACTAATTAAAACACTAACAGTAAAGAAACACACCTGTAAAGAAACACACCTGTAAAGGAAACACAGACAATTCAGACTTTGAGAAGTAAGCACTCTGGGTTTATACGCAGGGATGTTCAGGCAAATGATTTAAGCAGTGTTAGGCGGAAACCTGTGCAGTTCCCTCTGGGACCACTGCAAAAGATTTAGGACTACAGGTGTTTGGCAGTAAACCCACTTGGTAGCAGTCTGTACCACACAGATTCACTTGGTAGCTGTGGCTGAGCAGTCAGACTTCCCTCAAGAAGAGTTAAGCAGTATGTGGAGTATACAATATAGGGCAATTCTTCACAGTAAGACAAGCAAACACGCAACAAGGCTCAGTGTAAAGATATTAAGGTATTTATTTATAACGGAACATCTATGGAAAACACTATGGCACTATCACGGCAAACACTTCAATTACAATTACTCTACGAAGAAGAAACGATCAATCCCCCTAACAATATTTCGACAAGTCTAGGTTCTACCAGCATCACTTATTTGCAGACAGAGGTGTATGCCTCAACCTAGATGGCACTCTAATATTAATTAGGGCGGGAGAGAAAAATAAGCAGGTTTCGAAATCAACACAGTTCAATACTTCACGGGAAAAATGCAAGGCAAGAAGGCAAGAACCACAATAGATCATAAAGTTCAGAGGCCAGGCCCACTCGGAGAGAGGCAAGGCGATATGTCCCAAAAAGTCTCTAGGGGAAATTCGTTCGAGTCTTTGTAGCAAATTGTTATCGGAAGATTGAACCAGTTCAGAACAACACCTTAGAGAAAGCTTGGAGGCGACCCAACGGAAAGGAGAGGATTAAGACACCTCACTCGAACCGGTCGAAAGGGAAGCCAGGCGGACACGGTACCTTGTTTGTGGAGAGTCAGCTCCGGCGGGGGCAGTTGTTCCTGCTGGTGGATGCACGTAGGGTCTTTGCCAAGAATAGAGATGATCTCATCGTCGAAGAAAAGTGAAGTCCGGTGCACCACCAGGGAAGAGACCAGCCGCGGAGTGCTCCGTCACAAGGCACCACCTTTTGGTCGCGGTACAGGTGTAGTGGCGATCCGGTTGCCGAGGTGCTCTGCACGGGCAATTCGACCACTGCGTCCTGAGGCGAAGAAAAAGCAAAGGGGACTGGTTGTTCCCACCAGTCAGGGGAAGAGACTCTCCGGCAGGGAGATCTCCTCTGTCGTCGGGAAGAGGTGAGTCGGTTCCGCAGGGCTCCACCGGAGGTGTCGTCGTGCAGGTCGGCTCAGCGTTACCCTCGTCGGATTTTTTGGTCCTGTGGCGACTTCTGAAGATCCAGTCCCAAAAGCCCTGCTTTTATGCAGAAAACCCCCATTCATTCAGCCTAGCTGTCAATCAACACACGCTAAGTGGTGAGCGGGGAGGCTCACCACTTGGGCCAATCACACCAGAGTGCGACCGGAGTTGGCAAGGCAACTCGGTCCAGGGTGCCTAAACCCCCTCCCACACCCCTGTGGTAAACCAGACAGAATGGCACCACTTTGGAGGGTCTCTATACAGAGGCCAGCCAAAAGTGGAACAAAGGGCTCAACCTTTGGTTTAGGAGTCACAGAGACGAACACAGACGCCATTTTAAAAACCGAGTGCTGGCAGAAAATACCATCCGATAAACTTATTTAAGATAAGTAGACCGGTGGTACGTTAGAGATTAACGAGGAAAAGTATCGATCTCTAACAATGGGAAGAATCCCATTGGGTTATGTTCGGGGTCGAACATAACAAGTAGTTTCCACTGCCACCAGCCAAAACTCGACGAGGGGGGACGGGACAGTGCCCCCTCGAGTAACAGACCTAGGTGTAATCGAATTACCCCTACTAGCACGTCCACAATAAGATGGTGTGTACTAGTTCTGTTAGTAAATTTAGGTCTAGTAAAGCCAATGGTGACTTTACATGCCCGGGGAGACAGTAGTCAGTCCCCGGGTATGGAGTCTATGGTGGAGGTCCGCTAGGACGCCCCAGTGTTACGGCACGTAGGGTGCGGTGTAACACACATAGCAAAACATATGAGGCCCTATGGAGTAAAAGACCCCATAGCCCATAGAACACATTGACATTCAAAGGAATTACACACATTCATGTCCAAGAGTGGGAGAAAAAGAGTCTCACTCTTGGCAGGATGGAAAAAAACAAACTCCAGAAATCCAGCAAAGCTGCTGGGGGACTCACTAGGTTAGGAAATTCAGCCTAAACAGAGAATTCTCCCTAACAAGCAGCAATGTTAATGTTCAAGGATATGTCTTTAAAAGGATAAGAAGATGGTTTAAAAGTCGCCAAGAACCTTTAAGGTGGACCGGGTGGACAGGACCTTTTCAAATACATTGGTCTCTTTGTATTGGGAGCTCGACAGCAACGAGACATGCTTCTGGATGCTTTCCTGCCATTGTATCAGTGTCAGGAAGTTCAAGTCACGCTGATCCAGTGGAGAGTCTGCGTCAAGTCGACTTCGAGATGTGGAGCTCTGTGAATAGAGTCAGTGCTCAAGACGGTTCGAGTCTATGGATTTAAACAGCTGAAGTCAGCAGTCGAGTCAAGTCAAAACGATGCGTCCATTCGGTTGGGTTGCTGTTCAAAGCGGCAAGCCAATGGCTTCCTGTGGCTTGATTTGGCTTTTGTGTGGGGTCAAAACGATACTTCTGTTGGGTCAAGTCAGATGCAGCTTCCACAGTGGTGATCCGGTGGTTTAGTGAGCTTCAACCAGTCAAGTCACCATTAAAGCGGTTTGAAATCCTAAGAGTGCCAAAGACAACAACACAAGTCCTGTAGCGGCTCAAAATGAGTCAAGAGCAGACGAGCCAGCTCGAAGATATCTCGAGGCGGTATACAAGAATACGGCGGCTTCTGGACTTCTGGATTGCTGGGAGGTCCAATCCAGGGTACCCAAGGGCAAGGTGAGTCGTAAGTTCCACACTTCCACTCCAGGATGTTTGTCTTACACCTGCAGGGTTCCTTTGCCTCCAATAGGAAGGATCCTGGCTCAAGTGCACAGGCAACACAGAGGATGTGTTACACGGTAGTATAAGGTTAGGGGGGGTAGTTAGGGGGCAGAACTAACCTCTACCCTGGAGGGAGCTCTCTGTCTTCACCTCAATGGCAAGAAACTTTGGAATAAACTGCATTCCCAGTAGAGTTCCAGTGAATCCTTCTGAGAGTCCAACTATGAATCAACTAAGAAGAGCATTTCCTCTGTCTATAAAGAAAAAATGTTACAGGGGTTTCATCCAAAGCAAGTCTGAATTTTAGCATCCAATCTAGGATTCTGTAACAATTGTCCTTTGCTTTCTGACATGATATCCATCGTCCTTTGTCGGCAGAAAGTTAGAAGAGACAGGAAGTTGTAAAGAGACCAAACAGAAATCAAGATGGTGGACCCTCTCTCCCTTCTCTCCTCTGACTACTCTACCTCCACCCCTTTCCATTTATGCTGACTTCAAAAGTACTCCAGTGATCAGCACCCTGCAGTAAGCGTGGCTTTGTTATTTCATGACTGCTCTTGAAGCACCAATTCCCAGGGGATCTCCTAGGGATTGTTTTTGCACATTGGCAGGAAGATGTTGCCTTCTTCAAGGAAATCCAAGAAGCAGATTCCTGGGCAGTGCCCTTAGTGGCCATTGGGAAGAATCCCAGGCCAGACAGCATGTACACATCAAACCTGTTATAGCTGGTGCACTGCTCACCAGGCCGACAATAATATGATATCCAAATGTTGTGTTTGTATAATTGTGTGATCCCAGAAGCCACAAAGCCACAATCAGGCATGGCTTATATTTACACTTAACTGTGCCACCAGGCTGACTAGGATATATACAATTATTATGTTTTGAATCAGAGGTGCAGATGATTGAGCCTGTTGGAAGTTTGTGTTCCAGCAGCTGTCAGAAATGCATTTAAATCAATTGTTAATGTGAAAACTCAGATGTGCCAACTATTGCGGGACTAGCAATCAAGATGCACTCATTCTATTTACATTTATGAGGATTTAAATGCCATGCAGACATTTGAGCACCTTAATAGACACAAGGAGCCAGATACACTGAACTTGTCGGGACATTGGTGTATCAAGCCAAAGCACAAGTGATACGATCTGTAAACATACTCCTGCCTGTCTCAGGGTAGAAGTCACATCCAGTAGATGTGTCTGCTCATGTAAACATATCTCATCTGTCAATCAATGACAAGATGGCGGTCTAAGATAGGCAGCAACTTTTCCTTTTGCAAATAGGAACTTGTGCTCTGCCTAACATGATAGAGTCTAACATGCTGTTCCTTTGGAATGCACCAGTAGCTTTCAGTTTAAGTTTATTTGGATAACCAGCTTAAAAAAGAAGACTAAAAATGCAAACATTTTTCTTTTTTCACCGAGATCAACCAATAAGGCTTCTCATATTTGCACGAAAGGCCCAGATACAGCACATAATCCATTAGCAATAGCTAGAGATATGATAGGTTATTTATAACACGCTTAATACCCAGAGGTTTCTAAGCACGGACCCAGGGATCGAACCTGTGTTGCTCCGCGTTTTCTTGCTGCCAAGGCGAGCACATTGCCCCTGAGCTATCCTCCAGAGTCAAAAGAATACAGAGCCAGTGCTCACTGCTTGTTAGAAAGTGCTCAAGGTACATGTGGAATAAAGAGATGGGGTCACAGACAGGGGGGGTGTTAAGGGGCTATAGCCCCGGGTCTTTTCGTTGTAGCCTAGGATAGAAGCTCAGGGGATTCAACCAGAAGGCTAGCTAGCCCCGAGTACCGACTGTCCCTACATTGGCGTAGCCCTGGATCTTTTCCAGACCTAGGAACAGTCCTGGTCACAGACTCAGTAAAACAAAGCAAATGTCATAGCATGTGAACATAAGATGGATGATCCCTTCTGTGTTAGTACAAGGGTGGTATTGTGTGTTGCTTCCCGCTTTCTCTCCTGCACCCTCCTGCCTCGCCATCACCTGGACTACTCCCTGAAATTAAGGCTATTCCAACAGTGACTGGCTTCAAGATCCCTTGAGTGCCACCTTCTCTCCCGAGAGATAGCTCCATGGCTTACTCCCTGACCACCCTCGCGCCCGAGACCCCTCAATCACTGTCCACATCGGATTCAGTAACTGTACATCTCTGTAAATACTGCAATTACTGCAGATGTGTTTGCTTATTTTTTACTTCTCGTTTTTACTCTTTCCAACACCTCCCCCATCACCCTGCGTTTTTAATGTATTCACTACTAAGCAATTACTCTTTAAAGGTTTATAAAGTGCACAGCAAGGGGGCTGTTCCAGCCATCAATATGTACAGCGCTTCATGGCACAGCAATTTTTTCAATTTGATAAAGACATAAAAATAGAACGACCTAGCTTAGCCTTGTAATAAAAATAGAATAACTGAAAGAACAAGGAAGCACATGATACAAGGGCATGTGCAGAAAGAAACATCATTTAAAGAGTCTCAGAACGCCATGCCTTGGATGGAATGTACATGAGTTGGTGGCCAGGAGGCAGGGGGACTAGTAACCCCCATTATGAACAAAAGTGGGATTACCTAGCAAACATATGACATTTCAATCCATCCAGATGAGAGGTAGCCAGTGTGGCAGCCTCCAGCTGTTACAGACTACACCTCCATGAGAACACAACACAGACTGGGCTGAGTGGGGCTGATGGCAGTTGTGGGCCATAGAATCGGGAGGTTGACATGTTAGTTACCCCTAATTTAGAGTGTTAACTGTAAGGAGAAAGCACAAAGGCTCAGGGTCGGATTGGCCCATCTGCCACTCAGCCCGTGGCCAGGTCGAAATCATGTGTTGTCCCTGGAAGTCGGTTTGTGCCCACGCATGGGCCGGTTTGAAGAAGAAAAAAAGTGAAAAACAAAAACAAAAAGCACCCGCAACGGCATAATTCATGGAAGCGGGGTAATGCATGTTACCTTGCTTTGATGATTGATTTGCATGCATGATGTGTGCATCATAAATGATGATGCAGGCAGCATTCACATGCTGCTGCAGCATGCGGCCAACTTTGCACCAGACCTGCAGATGAACTCAACTGGTCTGCTCTTCAAGCTCAGCTAGCAGTTTAATGGTATCCACTTCAGAATAATTGCTCCTTTTACTATAGGCGATATGATAGCTCAGTGGGTTGAGAGTTCTCTGCTGCAATGTGTGTGTGATCTGCAGGTTGCAGGTTCGAATCCCAGCAACGCCATCTCAGCCTTTCATTCTTCTGAAGTCGATAAAGGAGTACCAACACAGGTTGGGTGATATTGTGTGCATATTTGGTCAATAAACAAGAGCTTAAGCATAAGTGCTATATAATAACACGTTATCATTTGGCCTACATATGGTGATCCATTCTTGTATGAAATGTATATCACATTATTTAAATCGTAACCATAGTTTTCATAGTGTACTTAGGTACAATGCTATTTGATCGCACTTCCTGTTTTGTCAAGGGGTGAAAGGTCGTGTTTCAACACTTCCTGGGATGTCACTTTCGGGTGGGGTCAAATGAGACCACTCCTGGTGATGTCATCAGAGATCAAGGGTCGTGAGGCGAGGGGTGGGCCACTTTTCCTTGGGGGGCCTATTTCTTGTCCCAGTCGGACCCTGCAAAGGTTATACATCAATATAATCCTGTCTCTCCTTCGGCACTTATCCCACAGCTGCAGGGCAGGGGCTGGAATGCACGCGCTGCTCTACCGCCAGAAATGCCTACACAATTGTCTACACAATTGGCACTACATTGTCAAACATCTCAAGGCCCAAAAGACAACAAGAGTGAGAGTTGAAGGGTCTGGGCCAAAGTTAATTGTTCAAATCCTGTTTGTGAAAGTGTAAAAAATGAATTCAAGATTACAGACCCTGAGCACATTCTTTCACTCCGTACCCTGACCCCAACCTGACCTCAGCACTTAGAAGCCATAGGAGCTCAGTCCTTCAAGCCTTCATCCACTCAATAAAAAAAACGCAGGTGCCTCTATTACAAAGGAAATAACGCTTCTCTCTGTCAGCCCTACCGGTTCCACAATTAAAAAAAATCTCCTTCCTCATTTTAGCCTTTTTATTTAAGGGTTCGGCCCATCAGTGTTGAAGGCCAGTTAATGCGCATGCTCAGGGAGAAGCTGCCCGAGCGATGTTACGCAATGCCCAAGAAAGAACCTACACTTCTACCAAACCAGAATTAGGTTCAAGAATAACTACCATGCATGCGGCCCAGAGGCACCTGCTTCACGAACACATTCCTAAGCATATTGAAGCTTGTGCTTTTTGAATTTTCAGTAAATCTCGCTGCAAGTGGCGCTCAACCCACCATGCTATCTTCTTAAGCTTGCTTACGAAGCTACACTTTCGTGTCCCTTTGTGCAGACTAAATAGCAGTGCACACTATTTACAAAAATGTGTTTCGTGCCACCTTTTCAATACGAACTGCCTTTGTCTTGTGCTATTTACTGAGATCCGTGCTGCTTCGGTTGTGTCCTCCACGCCACACACAGGCACAAGCAAAACAGCTGCAGCAGCCGACATAGAAGGCCGCACAGAAAAGGGGCCGCAGCCACGTATCATGTCTATTTCATCACGGTCACATTCACCCTTAACACCCTTTGGTAAGGTTATTCTGGAAGATTCCATGTATTATTACATTTTATATCTATTCATGTATTTTTAGGGTTTTCGAAATACGTTACAAAATGAAGTAAGTCCTGGTGACGTTGGGGGACATTTGTTATGCCCTGGCAACCAAATGCAACCCCGAGGAACGCATGGTTCATCCATGAATCAGCTGCTTCTGCTTGGAGGTCGGGGGGGGGAGGGCTTTAAATCCGGGGGTCCTTATGACCTGCTTTGGGTGCCATAAGGCTGGCTTGAAAGGGAATTAACTCGCCTCCGCTGTAGCCACCGCAGAGAAGATGCGTCTTTTTGAGGGTCTTGGGCGTTTGAGGGCGTCAGATTCATCTCCCAAGTATGGAGGGAGGGCCTTCCAGAGGGACGAGGCTTGGGCATGAGGGGATCTGCCGCCGGTCCTTTTATGCCTGGCCGGGCAGATCGACAGGCAATTTCAGTGGCGCAGTAATCGAGGGTAAATAGCGCTGTGAGAGATGTACGGGAATCATCTGTCCAGGCGCTGTATTATGGAAAAGACGTACCCTTTTATATTTATTTAAAAGGTCAAAGAGCTACACCGTAAAGCACTGACATGCACATAGTTATCCCCCACGTGTTATTGAATGGCTGGCCTTTTATAAATGAGAACAAACATTAACATCATAGAAGTGCATATAACAGCATGACGTCATTGAGGCAGGACCAAACAGCACTAGTGCAGCCATAGATGGCACGTAGCTCCATGCCACAGAATCCCATTAAGGCAGTCGGGCTTTACAGCTATCAGCACTTTGCAAGCTGGGACTTGTAGTTTTGCCCTACACCATAGAAGATGATGGGCCCTCAAGTCCCAGCATGCAAAGTGTGGTGGGCACTGGGGCTGGCCTTGGCAGCTGTGGCAGGATTTCGTCTTAGATCTGCTCCTGGGTCTGCTATTGTGTGCAGAAGGCACAGTTCAACACACAGAGCGTTCACACCACGAAGTATCCACTTTTTTGTTTTAGAAACCCCTCTCGTTTTAGGCAAGGCTAAGTGACTGCCAATGGTGTCAGCATTCCGGAACATTCATTCAATTGGTTCTGTCTGTCTCCCTGCATCGGATGTGACACCTTCAGTCAACCCTGACTTTTAGCCAACTGTACTTTGCATGTCGGCCTGTCTATAACCATACAATCTGTGGCAAAAGTACGATACAATGAGTCCCAGAATGCAAAGTGCTGCTGGCTGAAAAGAAAAGGACTGGCTCAGGGTGCAGAATACGACAGGGGGCCACCGGGCAGCTAACAAGAAGCAACTAGAGGCAGCCCTTTACATAGTCTGGAAGGGGGTGATTTATTGTCAAGCAAGGCCTCATTTCAATGGTGCCATTAGGCTACATACGGGAGAGGTGGGGGTGGATGGTCAGCTCTGCGGATTTTTGTGATAGTACACTTTAATGCCACCGTCAGCATCCTTGCAGCTCAGGCGCTTAAATGGGGACTAACGGTGTAGAGCACTGCACCCAGTATCCCTTTGCAGCGCTTGTCAGAAAGTGCCACTATCATTGTACTTCACTTATATGCCATATATAGAAACATGTCATATAACTGCTGTGAGGAATAATACATGTAGAGATCACATATATGACACATACATGACATGTATGTGATATGTACATTTGGGTTCACATTTGATGCCACAAATGGCACATTTTTCTGGCCGGGTGGCCCGCTCCATTAAAGTAAAAGCTTGGACAGGGAGTCAACCCAAATACCATGGCCACTATCCATTTTGATAGTGGCCGTTTCCAGAGGTGGCAGCTTGGCCACTGCTAAACATACCAAGAGGGACAACTCTATGGAGTCCTACTTTAGTGTACTTTGTGGTTCATACCTCCACTCTTCCCCGCAAACATGTCCTTTTCTCCAGGAGACTAAGGTCTAGATACCCCAGGCGGGGGCACCGTATGCCACTCCACAGACAAACCTGGGTGCTCTGATAATACTACAGTGGTGATTTGGTGCAGTATAAACTTATATTAACATTCAATAACATAGCATAAAACAAACTATGTCCTGCTCTTCAAATCCTCCCGACCCTCTCTGGGTGCACTGCTGGCATCTAGAGAGTTAATTTTCAGACTGAATTAGAATGTGGCCCAGATGGATCGTAGAGCTGCCACTCTGAACAAAGACCCACTCGGATTGACAAAACATGCCTCTGTGCCATGCCAGCAGTGAAACAGGTGTGAAAAGAATTGGATGAAGTGACCGGACGAAGCAGGGCTCTGGAAAACAAGACAGAGTATCTGGAGAAGGTGGCACGGGTCAAACAAATAAGAGTCATTGCACTTCCCTCTGGTGCTGAAGGTGACAACCCAATTTACTTCACCCCAACTATCTTACTCAATTACTGAATTTGAAAGTGGTTGAAGATCCATATGTTTGGAGACCCTCGATCGGAGGAGAACGGGTAGACATTGCAAGGCGTTGGGATCTAGAGTTGGTCCAATGATCGTTATCAAGGTGTCCGGTCCATGAGACCAAGAATCCTAACAGCATCTAAGGTGAAAGCAAATCTAGAATTCCAACCACGCGCAATTCTCAAGTTCCACGACGCAGCACCTGCAACCGAGAAGAGGATGAAAAGCCTGAACTGCCTGACGAAAGGCTTCTTCAGCCAAGGTGCGAAAGTGGGTATCCTGCTGCCGGCCAAGCTTTGAGTTGCATGGAAAGAGAAAGAGCACACCGTCTGTGCTGCTGAAAAGTCTGGGGAACTTACGAAGACGATTCCAGAGAAAGCCATGACAGAAAGGGCACCAGCGGAGGAGAGGCCATCGTGTCCGCCATTGCTTCTAATTCGACTAATAAAGATGATGGTTTCAGTGAATTGTTTGAAGTCACCATACTAGCTCTATATTGGTAACAGTCTCCATCCTTGACTAGGGTAATGGATTACTGCACTGTCAGGCACTGAAGGTAACCTTTAAGATTCTCTCTTGGTGAAAGACTTGAACTTGCGTACTCAAACACAGGGTCACATGGAATAAACATGTATACTTATTTGTTTCCCCAGTAGAGCACATGCATTGAAGCAGAGGATGACAAAATGTGTGGCAAAATAATGTTATTTGGTTTCAGGGCATGGAGAAGTTAGGAGTTTGTTTGGAAGAAGAATTCTATTAAGCAGGATTTTGAAAAGGTAAAATGTTTCTCATTGTTACATTCACGAGCTCCTTCCAGCGGGCGTAATTATCAGAGTGCGTAAAGAGTTTTTTCCAGAATTATTTTTTGTGCCTTTCACTTACAGGGCAGTTACCTTGTTTGTTATTTTATTTTACATAAAAGCTATATGAAAAAACCCCAATACAAATGCAATGTTTTGTTTTTCATGGTGCGGGCCAGTAGGAAAATAATGCACAGCCAGACTTTACCTACCAAACAACTGCGCCTTTGCCATTTTCCATGAACTCTACACCACAGTGTGTTACATCGTAACCCATTACCGACAAGTATGGGCCAGTCCCATTGCTTGAGTCAATTTTATGCTTTACCAAATTTCACATGAAATCTATCAGTGTTCTACAAGGGCGGCTCATGCCTGCAATGTCGGCTCCCAGGTGTTCTAATTTGCTTTCTCTGCTTGGTTCATAGTCTCAAAAACATGTCATTTGAGGGACAAGGACACAACTCCAGTTTCCCACTAAATCCACGGCCTGGAGGCTTTATTTCGCTGCTACGTCGGACTATAGAAAATACTCTGCACATAACAAAAGGTAAACTCGGTGATTGCCAGCTGTCACGGAAGACCTCTGACCAGCTTTAAACTCGCCTGGAAGGGTATCTTCCTGGCCTTTGCAGGATATTCCATCCGCAAGAAGGCTTTGGAAAGCCGCTGTCAAGTTAAGCGAGATTTGTACTGTTTGGCGCGCGGAGGTGACCTAATCAGGCATGCGCAGCCAAAAACAGACATAAGAAATCAGATACCGCCACGGGCCGCTTGCTCTAGGGTTTTCACATGGGAAAGGTTTCAGATCATAAAATGCTTTAACAAGCTCACTATATCTTACAAAAGAAAGCGAGAGGCGTCCCTAATCCACCGTGCACTAGCACAAAATGGCTTCCGGCCAGAGACCATAAAGGGCCCTTTGACAGGCCGCCTAAAATAATAAAGTTTTACCTAAGGTCACACACGGCCTTCAACATTCCTGTTCAATCTCAGTTGTGCGCATGCCACCCAAAACAGGCGCGGGTTTTAAAGAAACGGTGTGACAACGTTGAAAGTATACGAGCAGAGGTTAGTGCAGGCCACATCATGCTTGGGAGATTAAAAATAACAAATATATTACATTTCCTATAGTATTCCATGCCAATACTAACTCAAATCAGGTCACAGTCAGTACATACTGTTGACTTATAGTGAAGTTAAGTATTTAAGGGGAAGTTCTCTCAGGAATGTTATTGTCCCAATGGATAGGGGATGTATTTTTGAGCATATCATTTAAAAAAGTCACAGCAGTTGCGGGATGCTTGCACTTCCCAACTTTCTGTCTGCTACTACTGCTTCAAGCACTCTCGGGAACCACCCCCATCTGCAGTACGGGTGTCTCTGACCCGGCCTCGACCTCAGAGAGTCTTCTTCTCTCCTGCTTCCCTTGGCTTGCTTCTGTACATGGGCCTCGGGTAGTTGCACGACCACAGCTCTGCATTCACAGCAATTTGGTGCACCAGGAAAGTCTGTTAACTTCTCCCAGTCTCTTTCAATGCAGCCACAGCCAAACAGGGCTTGTGAGCACAGGGACAACTCAGAACCTGAAGGTGAAATCTGCTCTTCTATCGCTCCGGCGTCCCATAAGTGGTCACACTTCCTTGTGAACTGCCAGCCTTGTTCGCTGCGTCTTCTTCTGCTACTACTGCCGACCTTCCAGCTCCTGCTCTAGCTTCTTTCTACTGCTCCTTCCTGCTGCAGCTTTCTATGCCTCTCAGGTGGGAATTGGCTTCAGGTGCAGGCCCTTAGTGTTAATTGCCTGCAGGCCCTTAGTGTTAAATATCCTCGCAAAAGCTATTAGGCCTGCTTGCCTGTCCTATACCTCTGCATGCCTCTTCATCCCTCTTCTTCATCACAGTCCCTGAGGGATTCTGGGAAATGCAGTCAATTTTAAGGAAATTAGGTTTTCCTACATCATTTCTACTTTTAACAGTGGCTTTACTCCCCTTGATGTTTTTAGAAAAGGGATTATAGGGTTTAACCTTATTAGAGACAGAGGAATAGAAACTGCCACATTTCCATCATTCTTTTTGGTATACCTTTGGTGTTGGGGAGGATTCTTAATTTTAGGGGTACAAATGACCTGTTCTTTGGATACACCACTTTGTTGGGTTACACCCTTGGAGTTTACCCTTCCATCCTTAGTAGGAGGTTAATATATATCAAAATGACAATAAGCCAGTTTCTCCTTTAACCCAGTGGCAAGAGTATCCCTCTCCAAGGAAAAATACTGTGTCGCACCCTGTGAAATCTCTCCACTACCCTGGGCCTTGTCTCCACCCAGGTGATCCTCCCACAGTACACCCCCCCCCCCAGGATTGGGATCAGGAAGCATCTGCCCTCTCCGGGAAACCTAGGAAGAGACTTTAGGCAGGGTTCATTCCCCACAATGATCAATGCACGTCTCATTTCTACCTATGGCTCCCTCTTCATCGCTCCCTGCAAATGTAACTGTATGTTTTCATATATATCAATCCGTTCATTGATCGATCGCTATGTATCCATCTTCATTTATTTATCTACCTGTATGGATCACTCCCCTCCTTCCATGTGTCTGTATACATCTATCTCAATGCAGATCTCTATCTCTACATCTTTATCTAGCCATCACTCTCGATGTATCTGCCTATTTCTCTAGCCACATGTCTGTTGATCTATCCACATTTTTTTTGCGAACTCTGTTACTCGATAGACCAGTCTCCCCCTAATCCTGGCACACACAGCCTATGTTTTTATGTCTGTCTGTCTCTCTGTATGTCTGGGGTATTGTGTCCTTTACCATGTGTAATGTATAGCCTGCTACATTATGAGAAGTATAGCCTCAAATACAACAAAAATGCCAGTGTACAGTTGGTAGAGTCGCAATATGTAGGGTAAGGCCCCAAAAGTACAAACTCAAATGGCCAACACTGCCAAGAGGCAGAGCACAAAGGCCTTAGCGCACATACTGCCTTCCCACCACCAGGAGCACAAGCCCTATACCTGGCATCCTTCAAAACTATCACCAACAATGACAACCCCAAAAGCCCAAAAGCCAATGTTTGTACTTGATGCATTTGCACTGCTGGGCTGGCTTACACAGCTAGATTGGTCCTCTGAATGTCCCCACTGGGTGTGTGTGTCACATGTGAATGTGTGCTGTGGTTCTGCATGGCCATCATTGGATTTAACTCATCTAGGGTCCAGGGTGTGGGTCCGACAATTGAATATTGTTGTTCTTTGCACTGCCATACTTGTATCTACTTCCCATAGCGTCCATGGTGTGGGTCTCGCAGCTGCTGTATGGCTTTTCCACAGTTGCTGTCGCTCTGGAGTGACCCACGGCTTGAGTATCACCTCGCCTTCAGGAATGCTCTCCAAACCTGACTCTTCCCTTCAGAATCCTCATAGACTCATCATCTCCTGGGCGAACAATTACCCACCGATGGCAGGAATGTGGGGGCACCTGAGGAGTCGACAAGCGGGGACATCGCAGTTTTTATTAAAATGTGTTACTTATTTTGCCAATGGGTACTAAAATATATTTTTCATTACTCTAATTTTCACAGTTACCTCACCAAGGTGTGCGTATGTCATGCAATCATCTCCCCACTGATGGGTTCTTCAACTAGAATTGGAATTTCGTCGTCACGAATGGAACAATCATTACTATCTTCTGGGAGAATCAACCCACCCAAGTATGCCCATTTGCGGTGCCTGTCATCCTCACAAACATGCCAGCGTTTACTCAATGAAGACATGCAGATATCAACATTTTCTTGTCGATGCATGTCAAAGCTTTTTTTCTCCCAGCCAGAACGCCACATGCTTCAATAGAAAATAGATCATGGAAGACAAATGATTTATTTTTTACTCCACGGAACTTTGACTTTCACAACTCAACTACTGTCCATCGATGAATGGAATCAGAAAGGTTGCATGGAATCTGAAAGTCGACCTAAAAATTCAAATTGTAATTCCAGACTATCAGTATTTATTGAAAAGTGTAAGTTGTTTTCTTCTTTTTGCAAAAAGAGAGTAATCTTTTACTGTATGTATGCGTGTGTGTTGATCTTCTGGGTTTTTCATTAGGTTACCTGAAGACATTGTTGATAACAGGGCACGTTTGGCCATGATGTGCACCAACGTCATGAGAAGTGGTTGTGCATATCGGTTTGACATGTCGATGTCAACTTGAAGGTTAGGTGATCTTATTTACTGCCACAAGGGCACTTGAACTTGGGGCAATAGACCAACCCGATGTTTATCTGTGAGAAAATAGAAAGCAAGATGCAAAATAATTTGGAGCGAGAGCGATATATGTTCAGAAATACATGCCCTATCCATTGGGCCAATACAATTCCTGCGAGAGCCTCCCCTTTAATACTATGATGTCTTGATATAGCTCTTCATTCCATATTCCAGCTACTTCCAAGCACTAAAATAATAGGTGTTATTATTATCCAACAGCACTAAATTTCTCAACATTTGAAGGATGATGGGCTATGTTGGTGTTGCCAGGATCATAATCTGTGTCATGCAGGCTGACCACAGATATCTTTGGTGAGAGCTTGAATCATTGAGCTAGCTTTACATTTTGTACAATCTACACACAGTGCTGGAAATGGACAAAATGTACTGGGGGAACATCCACCTCTTACCTATTACCTCCAATTGATCAAATATGTATTTGATAGTAATTCAAATGTGCATTCCTTCTGCTCATGCAATGCACACTTGGTATGAGGCTCATTTCATCTGTCAGAATAGTCATAATAACCATATCATGTGTGAAAAGCATGAGAAATATATACAACTTTGGACTGTTTCATTGTTTGAGTGTGGGCTGTTGAGCAAATGGCGACTTTCAGATGAAGTCTGTGAAGTCATTCCATATGACGCATTGAGACATTGTTTAGGAGACTCTGGGCAGTCAGGGGCAGAGAGCTTCCTCAACTTGGGGGGAAGAGGGGGCTGGGCCTCGGAACGGTGCACCCGCAAGACCATTTTTGCCCTTTTGTTCAGGCCCAATTCCTTCCCTGTTCATACAAAGAAAATGCCTCACTCCTGAGAGAACAGAAAACACAGGTAGAGGAAAGAAGGCATCATTCATAGGTGGTAGTTAAATGATGGTGCTCATTCTGGAAAACAAGGGTGAAGATGGCACCCCAACTTCTGGTGTGTGACATACCACTCTCCACAGGCTTTTATTTTAACCTTTGTGGGCTTAATGTCACTTGAACAAAGAGAACTTGATCACGTTTCAATAATTGATACGAGGTAAGCCCAAGACTGGAGAAATGGTGTTCTAGTGACGTGGAATCTTCTGGTCCCAATACAACATTGAAAGTCTACATAGTACTAATGGACCCGCAAGGGAAACCAAACTTTCCTAAAGGGACACTGTGATACCCCCACCTGCTTCCCTCCCCTTGGCACAGGCTGGTGTGACATTAGCAGCGAGGGCTGGAAGGGTGTGGATTTTAAGAATTAGTGTGAACTCTGGGAAAACTACTAGTGCAAGGGAGAACACTTATGTACCCTGCTGTCTATTCATCCAAGGTAGGGATCTAACCTGGTTCTGCTCTTTTAACTTTTGTCAAGTGCACAAGGTGACTTTTCCCTGGCACACACAGCACAATATAGGATGTACGCATTCAAGACAAAGCTGCAGTAGATGTTGAGAGGAATTCGACCATCCGCACTGCGGGTTTGTGCTCACCTGGGCTTTTTTGAAATTTTATATGAAATTGAATGATGGTAGATCCCTCTCTGGAAAATGTGTGGGGCTAATCTGCAACATTTTTCTAGGCTCACCGCATGACATACACATAGACCTGTGTACCCTGGGTTGACACAGCCTATAGGCGCAGTCCACCCCGTCGCATTTAGTTGGAATGTGGCACCCATGAGTACATCAACGCATCTCAACGGAGGGAGGGTAAAACCTTCCTCCTGCCATGGCCAGCCTAATTAAATAACAAAGGCTCCATGCATCCGCCCTATCCTTTGTTGGCCCTGCCGGTGGCAGTGACGCATACTGATGAGAGTTAATTTAAGCAGGCCCACGAGAGGCCTGGTCGCAGGGCTAACAAAAGACATAAAATCCAAACACCTTTGATATGCATCTGTGTCAACCTGAAGCCAGCTCCTGCCTCTTAGTATCAATGACAGTGAGATGTCATGTCTGGTACATTTGCTTACAGTAGGCAACCCCACAGGGGGACCACATTCAGAGGGTAGGAGTATGTGATTTGATGGAGACAGAAAGTCTGTTCTCGGCCCAGCTTCAAGTTAGATCTGCCACTTTAATCAGGAACCACAGCGAGCTAAATTAACCAGAGTGACCCTTTGATCCACAACAGACAGGAAGATGGGTGGGACTTAGTAGTACATGTTTTCACCCCTTTACCTTTCATGTTGCAAAGCACTTTGGTTATGACCTCATGTTAATGTCAACATGCGTAATGTTGGTGGGGACCCAGGATTGGTTCATTAAGGCAGGCTTAGCCTACACCAATCACAGGGTCCCATTTGGCTTTAAAAGAGGGTTGAGCCCCTCGTTTGGCAGAACATATTAAGACTTTGCAAGGAGTAACAAGAAGAACTCATTTGGACCTTGTCTGAAGGTACAGTCTCTGCCTTACAGCTTCCGCCGGTGAAGGAAGGCCAGGATTTCCAAAGAGGGAAGCAAGACCCCTCCCCTAAACATCTCCCATCTCCCAGGGAACAGAGAGAGATACTGAATTCCAGCAGCTCCAGAACCGATACCCAGCCAGCATACAGCATGCCCTAGTAGGCTCTGCAACAAGCATCCTAGGTGGGAAGTGCCAGAGAGTCTCTGAGCCAAACCAAGGACAAGGCCGTTGCCTGCAACACTCTCTTCCGCTTTGTACCATCCGCCTTAAAGGACGACACGAGCCAGTGAAGAAGCTAGGAGGAGTGCATCAACAAGCATCAACCAGAGTCCACCTTAATGGACATTTTTGAGCCAGTCGAGCCCCTCTAGTTGCAACTGACTGCACCACTAACTCTTGTCACACCGCAGTCGCTAACGTCGTCCGAGACACCTCGACCAGCACTGAGACAATAATTCCTGAGCCTGAGCCGCCGTCCATCCAGCCTCGCTCACCGAACTGCCTGCCGCCTGATACCCGCAGCTGTCTCCTGTCTTGAACTCGGTCACAGAAGTTGCAAAGCGCTCTGAAACCAACTCTACACTGTCGAGCACCAAGAACGTCTACAAGCACAAGGTACATTGTGGTTCTGTCTCCCTGGTCCTTCTCTGAAGGCCCCTAGTGACATTTTACGACCCATTTCTCCCTTTGTGCTGAAACCAAGTATCCTTGAACTATTGTCATTAATTACTACCCTCCTGTCAGTATCCAGAATGCATCCCCTTTCCTTCTTGAAACTGTCTGTCCTCTGCATTCCCTTTCACGGTGGGTTGTATTTTGTAGTGTGCTAGAACTGTCTGTTGTGATAATAATAAAGTAAATATTTCTATCCAACCTTGACTGGACAGTCCCATTTATCATTGGGTAATCATTGTATTTTTGCTGTGTTGCAACTAACCAACGATCCACGACCTTGCGGACATAAGCCTGCCGTTCCGTCCACGTTACCAAAATTGGACAAGGAGGTTTATCATTTGCTTGTGTTCCAAGTGTTCCAATCTGTTTGGATCCCTTCTGGTGCGCTAGAGGTGTGGGGCTGATTGATGGTTTAGAAACTGATATTCATCCCTGGACCATTGGTGCCTCGGAAGTTGATTCGTCACATATGTATTTGTGGGAGGCCGGCCATGGTGCAGTGATTAACTTTTATATATATGTTCAAAGTGTCAATGGGATGGATTCATGCAGATATGGGTTTAGAAAGCAGGTGTTTCTTGGCCACCATTAAGATAGATGAAAAGAAAGGCGTCTGGGCGTGTTTAACAATAGGAACTGTTGAGAAGTCGGTTGCCTAATTTGAGTGAATTATAGAAAGTGAAGACTTTAAGTGCATCTTAAGCCAGTTTCTATACATCTAAAATTAGCCATCATGGACTAACTTAGGTAAATCGTTGCATTGTCCCCAGTCTTGCTGTCGAATTTCAGAATCATGAACATACACCACTGCTTCATCTGGAGCTTATTTCAGAAGTGTCTTTGCAAGGAATCCGATAATCACCTCTTCTGAAGAGTGAGGTTGACCACGTCGACTATCGGTGCAATTGAATTAAATTGCTAATTGAAGAGAGAGGGTTTGCACGAGCTAGTGCTTCCAATGTGTCTCAGCCATCAGTTTAGTGATGATGTAGGGCAATCAATCACTTTCCCTAAATGCTCCAACACTTCAAAGGTTTAAATCTCCTTCCCCCTCCCCTCTTCCTTTTACCTCTATCCTCCTGGGGCACTTCAAGGTAGCTGTGTAAATGGTTGGCCCCTTGTAAAACAGCAACAAATAATTAAATATAGTCTCCACGTCAAGAAAGGACTGCGGCTGGACAGTGGCCCCGGAAGAGACCGTCCCAGGGAGTACTGCCCTGATGTCGATTCATCCTGTAGGCAGTGAATATATATGTACAGCAATCAATAGATAGAATATCTTTGATGGATGGGAATTAACGATAGATCATGCTATCTGGAAATAAAATGCCGATTGTCTTCTTGCTTTGTAAGTCCAAGTGGTGCTCTCTTCACTGCAATGATTGACTTTCTGTACTTCCATTAGTGCCCTGAAAAGAAGACCCAGTCAACATGAAACTAAAAAAAACCACCAGCAAGGCCTCTCCTTGCTTCAGGAGCTAGAGATCCTTTGAACAGGTAGCGGCACGTATGGTCCTAAGTGCCGGCAGAAGGTGGCTGCGACAGATGTCCACAGTGACTGCTTTGGCACCTGTAGCAGTATGAAGCTCTATGTCAAACATGTATTTATTTGTACTCATTGGGTATGCAGTATTCCAACAAGAAATGCATGCAGAGTTACATACAGTTCCCAGGGAAGTCCCACGAGTGCATGCATTACAATCACATGTGAGACCATGCAGGAGGTGACGAGGGGTGGAGGACAGAACAAGAAGTGGAGACAAAAACAGGCAGACCAGGGAGCAGAGAGGAGTATTTACAGTGGAGTCGCCATGTGCATATATAGGGCAAGGGTTGGGGAGAGGGTTTAATGAGGGCCAATAATGTGTAAGAGGTTGAGTTCGAAGGCCAATTTAAATAGATAAATATTGGTGGTGATTTTTCATATCAGGCATTGGGACTTCCAGTAGAAGAGCAGGGTGAGGAGAGAAAAGGAGCAAAAGTGAGGGAATGCACAGTGTGGGAGAGGGAGGGAGAGATTGTGAAGGGCTCTAGACTAACTGGAGCAATGAGGAGAGTGACAGGAAACACAAGCAGCCAGGCTGGGGGCAGGCTAGCCAATGAATAGAGTGAGTCATGATATAGAAGTTACCTGCTGAGGTGGGGTGCGGGATAACCAATACATAGATTTAAATACAAGTAGCAGAGACAATCAGAATGACAATGATTAGAAGAAGTGGGTGATGAACAAAGGCGATTGTAAAACGTGTGAGTAGAAAAGTTGAGAATGTTAACAAGTGTGGAAAAGCGGTACAGAAGGGGGCCCAGTAGGAGGCTTGAGCAGTAGTCAAGAAGACACAGTAACTGAGGTGAGAGGAGTGCTTTAGTGTCATAGCAGATGAGAAGAGGGCAGATCTTGCTGATATGTAACAGGCCAATCCGTGCGTTGGTTGCAGTAGAACTGAAGTCAATGTTGGACTTCAGATCGCTCTTTAAGAGGACTGCACGTTTGCGAGCCTCGGTGGATAGGGGGCGAGGGTCTGAGGAAAGTTATTGGTGAGGGGATGAGGGAAGTGCCATTTCAGGCCGGAAGAGAGATGACTTCAGTATTGGAGGAGTTGGGATTAAGACAGCAAAGTTCTATCCAGTAGTTGATGGCTGGGAGACAGTCAAAGATCCTTGTGGAGATGTTCTGGGTGAAGGCACTAAAGAGAAGAAGATCTGAGCAGCGAAAGGAGAATCCAGAGAAGGGGATGAGGCTGCCAAAGGATGAGATGTATAGGGTAAAGAGTAAGCTGTAAACGACAGAGCCGTAGGGGTCTATCACTGGGAGATGGGTAGGATCAGCGGCGGCCATGTTCCATAAGATGTGGAACCCAATGTAGTTCATGTAGGACCAGGGTGATTCATTCACATTTTCACAGCACGCCTTATTACAGTGTCCAGAAACTGGACAGAATGACCCCCGTCCTATGTGAACTACGCTGGCTTCTTCTACTGTTCAAGACTGCATGCATCATCCACAAATCACTTACGAATAGCACACCAGCATAGCTGGTGGCTAAGCTCCACAGATCTAGCGACACACGCTCCTTGCATAGCAAATCAACCCCCGCCCCCTTTCTCGAATCACAACACAAAAATTCAACATTTCATTTCCATTTATCATAGGTGCCAATAAGTCAGGATTACAAAAAGACGTGTTTTAGAGTTAAACTATATTCCATTCAGCTGCCAAGCGCATGCAGTGATATCAAGTTTTGGTTTAGATGTTCCCATGTCTGCAGTTGACGTTCAACTCTTTTTGTACATGCATGGCGACAGTAGTCCTGTGACTCCTTCACGCATGAGCATGAACTCAGGCTCAACTCCTTACAAAGCTGCCACCCTTATCCCCCCTTTGGCAGGAGTGAACTGGGGGGAATCCTGACTGTGCCGCTGGTTGATGCATGTTAGCTAAGCAGTGCATGTCAGAACTAGTTTCAATTAGAGGGGCTCAATGCAAGGGTGAAAAAACATAGGCAGCTTAGTATGAGGTCACGATATGACAAACATTACATGCATTCATAAATCAAGGACATATTTGTTAAAGGGCACAGACAACGCGAGTATGTAACGCACAGTGAAAGAGAGTACAGTGGATAGCTTTTCCGTGTCTGCCGGTAGGGGCTGTGAACTACCGGCAAGCCTGACCTGCGCGTAGTTCAGGCCCCTACAGGCCGATACATCACTGCAGCGGTGCTAGTGCTTCAGTGTTCCCATTATCGGACTCCACGGGAATGGGAACTTAACGCTCCGCCGCTGGCAGTAATATCCCGGTATTACCGGGACATCAGGTGGCGGGAACTGTAAGCCGAGGTTGCCGGTAGGCTGGCAGTACTACCGGTGGCCTACCGGCAACCTCGTAATGCAGGCCTATGTTCTGAACATCAGTCAATCAGGGGACAAAAAAGTTGCACTAACTTTTAAGCGGTTTTGTTTAGCTCTACGCACCAACTCAAGTCCCTGCAACAGGCTTAATGTGTTTTTATTTGTGATTTATAAAACGCCTATGGAAGATCTAGTGGAATACCATTCACCCGAATTGTCCAAGTTTATATGAACACTCTCCATTCTACCAACCTTTTGTGTTCATCTTAGAAATCTTTCAAACACATGACAATGCTTTGGGAGTTAGGATACGAGGGAGGGGTTGTAAAATGTCTGACTGGATGCCCCCATTCTCCCAATTTTCAACGTTCTAATCTTAGAAGGCAGAACGAGTTGGAGGCACTCCTGCCTCCAAGCTGAGCTGCGCCACTGCATCCGGGATGTGCGCACCTACGCAGTCGTTACACTAACTGCGTCACTGGTTCCCGTTCATCGGTTTCTCCATTTCTCAGGAAAAATCCCTGTGTGGCAATGATGCGTGAAGAATTTGCTGCTCCCCGTTTTTTTGTGCTGAGCGAGTCCTGCCCGCTCTTGACGGGGGTGGATAGGAATCCACTTCAGCATTTTAATCCCACTCTCTTGAAACCCAAACTCGCCTCCCAGAATACACTGGAATGCAAGCAAACTAAAAAGAGCGCTGGGTCCCTGGATGCGCCACATGGCACACACAGGCCGAGCGTCCAAAGGGAGCTGCTTGGCTAAGAAAGGACCTACACCCAAGCTTTGCTATGGGTCAATGTGAGTTTGCAAACAGGCAGCCAATCGGAATGCGTGACAGATGTTTAGGTAAATAATGCATACTTGCCAACATTTTGTGACCAAAAAGATGTAGGATTTTTGAAGTTTCAAAAATTAATAATTCCCATAACAATTACATCACGGGAAAATACATAACATACATTGTTGGCACCATTGAAGTATTCTAAAATACGCAACCCATCAAACAGCACAATATGGAAAGATGTTCAAATGTTAAAAATGTATAATTCTGAATGGTAACCTAACACCAAACTCAATTGCCTAACTTCACAGAAGGTAATTACACAGAGCTGGGGGGCAACGTTGGCCACTGGTCTGTAGCAGCAGCCCAGGCAGTACATATTTATTGCAAGCTGAACACTGAATGACGTGGTGACTGATACCCCCCTTAGTCTGATAGGCAGATGTTGTGTGAAGGTGTTACTCTGCCACTTGCCTTCGCTGGTGGTTCACCTAAGGGTTGTCCCGGCCAGAGAGCAGGACAGTCACGTAGCTATCAGGTGAGGTCAGTGGATTGGTGTGAGCCCAATCAAAGTAATCACCTACCAGCCCACTGTACAGACAGACTAATTAATGTATTGCATGCTTTGTCCTGGAGTTTGTCTTAGTCACATAAATTACTTGCCACTATAAAAAGCAGTAGGATCTGTCACTGAAATCTGTAGGTGGTAGGACTGCTTAAAAAGCAGTAGCCTACTGCCTAAATCTGTAGGGTTGGCAAGTATGAATAATGACTGCAAGACATTCTGGGAGAAGCAGGAGAGCTGGCCCAACGGCATTGCTTCCTTCTCCCGTCCTCATAAAGTGGCGAGGCAGAGGCGGGCACGCGGCAGGCCACAGATCTAGGAATAGCTTGGCTTGTTCTTCGCAGAAGTCAAGCTCAGAGTCAAGGGGGCATTCCTTGGTTTCTTTCAGGGTTGGATCCGATTTCCCTTTTCAACATGCCACACACGCAGTCCCCATTGCTTTTCAAACTCGATGTAATTTTGATTGTTTCTGTCATGCAGGGCCATTTCTGCTCCTGTCATTGGCCACCCGAGTCATAGTGATGATCACACAGCCGCACCTTGTCCGTCTGCCTTGTCGCCTCTCCTTCCCGGCCTCTGGAAGTCTCTTATTCTAGTTATGCTTCTGTGCATATGATCAGGATGTAGTCAGTGGTGTAGCCCAAAATTTGGGGGCCCCCTCTGAGTTATGCTGAGGGCCCTCACACACTCCCAGTGGCGTCTCCAGGAATCAAATTTAGTGGGGCACAGAGGGAGCCACAGACAAAAGTAGGGGGGCCGCCTATAAAAGAGCAATGTTTATGCTTTTCCCAAGTTGACGCGGACAAAGTAGTCCAAAGTGGCCCAGGGGAGGTAAAAATCATGCATTTATACAGAAAGCAATTTTGTTGTATATATGTTAACGCTATTGGCTCAACTTATATCGGTATTGAAAATATATATCTCCAAAACTCGATATATCACCCAGCCCTACCCCATACTCTCTAAAGACAAATACCCCCTCCCATCGGCAGACGCTGCTGGGGGAATGGGAATATGCACTTTGAAATGATACAGTGTCGATATTGTGTGCTGATCGCATTTGGTGTAGGTGGCCTTTCGCAAGTGTGCCATTAATACCCACGGTTCACAATGCCTTTTTTTGTGAATCTCGCACCTGGCTGCAGGTGCTTTTCTGGAAGGTCTGTGCAGATTGCAATTAGGGCTGTGGGTTCCTGTCTCAGCAGTGTCTTTGTGTGGACATTTTATAGTGCAAATGCAGCAAGAGCACCGAGAATATCCAGAGAGGGCATGTGAACTAGAGGAGCACAGTGTGTGCCAGTGTGTGCACTATAACAGTGGTCAACCAGCGACAAGATATGATCCTTCAAAGCAGAGTCTTCTGCAGAGATGGAGCCTCTCTGATGTCTCGAGGGCAGTGTGTCCCTTTCAGGCCAGAAGAAATAAAGAACAGGCTGAGCAAAACGCCCGCAAACGCACACGAGTGACGGCTGGGGAAAGGAGGACAGCAGATTAGATCACTGAGTCCCCTGCTTCCCTCAGCAAAGCTGGGGGTTTGGCCGGGAAACCCTTGTCAGGGACGAGCTACCCACCAAGACCCCAATTTGAATTTCAACAATCAGCGGCCGGTGATATAGAGACACTTAGATTAACAGTGTTTCTAACATTACATATAATGGCTTAATCAGGCATAAAAGATGGAGAAAGGCAGTTTTGCAGTGATGTAAGCAAATACCCAGTGGGATGTTTCCAAATGGAAACAGGCTTTCCTCCGTTTTTAGGTGGTCAGTTGGCCAAGATCTGGTAATACCACCTGAAATCATTCTAAAACCAACCATAAATGAACACACCTGTCTACACATACAGCCCCTCCAACCCCAAAACAACAAATGTTACACAAAGAAATGACACCACCCTGAACACACATCCCTATACCAAATTGCCTTAAATAGCCCAGTAGCCCATCACAGATACATCAACATAACTCTCCACAGTTCTAAAACACCACTCCAGCAGCCACCAAAACCACAGAAACAATTTAAGTAGAGCACACACTAACCACTTCTCCAGACAACTCACAAAATACATACAACTAGATAAATATCAACGCTGCAACAAAATAACCTTATCTTGCTCCTAAGTTAGCCTCATACCGCACCTCTTGCAGATCCTAAAACTCCAAACTGTGACAATAGTAGACTTTATACTATACCATACTGAATAACATAGCATAACAAGCAATAGGAAAGAGCTTCAATAATTCTCCGGTGGGTTTGTATTCTGGACAGCCCATGCCACGTGAATGGCAGCAAAAGAGGAAAATAATTAATATTTGCTTTGCTGAGGCAAGTCTTCTGCATTGGAAGAGATAACACTATTTTCCCGTGATCCCACACTTTGGGTAAACAGTGAAGGTGAGATTTTAAAGCGTTCTGCAGTTTAGGCACTTGAACACATACCTTCTAAGCTGCACCAGATCCAAATATTTACCTTTTGGATTTCAAGGCCTACAATAAGGTCTTGTAGAAAAACGCTCTAAAGTTTCCCATGGCCATGTGTGGGAAAGCTGGTCACGTGTGGGACAGCTATCCAGGCGTGGTTTTGCTTGGAATTCATATACCTGCAGTTTTTTTATTACCCATTTGAAATTTAGGAAAACAACAAGTTCCAGAATCCAAAGGGAAAAAAACAGGACTGTATGATCTCACGCATGGCCACAGGAAACTTTACAGCTCTGATAGTTTACTTGCAAAATACACATCTATAGGAAAGCGAACTTACAATGTTTACATTCTTAGAGAAACATGTTCAGCTAAAATAATGTTGTTTTAGGTTTAGTATCCACATGCTGATTGGCAAGCTAGAAGTCCCAAAATCCAAAATAATGCAAGCCGGAATAATAGTTTTTTAACACCACTGCTACTCTTTACATATTTTGAGAATCACAACAATAAAAAGGAGTGGTAATGTAATTTGGATACAGATCAGCTTTGTGACAAACTCCAAGCTTGCTAGTAGTGTTAGGACCATTTGCAATCAATGCAAGGGAATCCCTTTTTTGCATGTCAGTCACACACATGGCAACTGTAAAAGGGGTCTTTCTCTTCTTTTGCTTTTGTTTGGGCATTTGACACTGATGGCACCCTTTTTAGACAGGTAAACCCCCGAGAGGGGTGTTTCATATGTAAAGGTCCCATCAGCGCTAAATGCCTAAACATATGCAAAAAGAAGAGAGCACTCAGATTGAGACTGGGAACAAAGGATTAATTGCGCTGCAGGCAGCTCTGGCCTGTGTGTAATGGGTTTGGCTGCCTTATCAACAAGCTCAATTACATGCCCACTTTTGATCAAACAAGCGGACAAAAACCACAACAAGCAACCTCACCTCAACATATTATAAGCAACTTTGGGAAAAAGCAAGCCCAAAGTTGCTTATAATAAGTGCACTTGGCAACATTGCAGGCAGCACTGCAGAGAGAGTAGCCCAGGTAAGGGGCACAGGGTTTTCAGAGGAGGGGCCCGGGTCCCCCTTGCCCCACCCTAGCGACGCCACTGCCCCCCAAATCCCCAGTTTTTTTAATGAACACATTTTGTTAAAGGGACGTTATGGTTACAAAACCGAAAAACCCTGGAAATTCACCAGTTATGATAAGCTAAGCAACCATAACTTGCGCCACCACCATGCACTGCTAAGACAAACACTGAGTACATGAAAGATACAAAGTTGCCCGCAACTTTGCTGAAATCCCGTCCAGCACTCCGGGCTGCAGTCGCAAGCTAATTTCCCCCCGCCCATTTCACGAGAGAGCTTCAGCCATGCTGCATGCCCCAATAAGTAACTCAGGGTAGGCATTTGTCCGTGCCTTGTGCCAGGCCCCTTGTCCATACACCAAACTTATATCACTATTTTTTCTGGTTACATTTGGACACTTAGGACAAATAAATCACAAAACAGATATGCACAACCATGCTTTCAGGTCCTTGCTGATGCTCCTCGCGCAGGTTTGTTGTCATTCAGTACAGCACTTCAGGCTATAGCCGCAACCAAAATATTTCTTCCCATTCAAACCTAGGGTTCTGCCATGCTGCATGCCCCAATAATCAAATCAGAGTACACGATTATCAAGTAATTGTAGGGTGGTAGAATGAGTAGATCATTGTGCTTCATGTAGTCATTTAAACAGATTACCCTGCTGCTGGTGATGGGTTTCTTTTGTGAAAGTGCCCGTCCTTCAAGTGTTAGGTTTCGAATAGGAGAGTAAGCCCTGTTCACCTCAGCACTGGGTTATTCAATAAGTAACTGTTGTCGTAATGAAGCAGTCTTCAAAACCATTCTTGATGCTGTATTTATTGTTAGAACTCAGCCGACATGTAGTCTCTGTAGAGCCTTTCTCAAGGCATATGGATTGTGGCCAGTCATTGCTGCGAGGTTGTGGAAATTAGTCCAGTATCCAATCCCAACATCTTGTCCCACTATGGTCGCAAACAAGGGTGGATAATTATTTTGGCCATGACTCAGACAATCTGGCCACTACCCATGGCCACCGACTATACCTCAGTCACCAATGGTATTTCGCTATTTGTTGTACCTACATTATAACAATTTACAAAACATAAGACAGACACATTTGAAAAACCATGCTTTCAAACCCTAGCCAACGCTTCTTGCACAACTTACCTGCATATCCATCCATGTTTTATTTTTTGAAAAGTGTCAAAATGAACATACATAAAATAGTCATATAACTTAGCTCCCAATTGACAAAATCCATTCAGACTTCGCAGAAAAATTCAAGGTTCGGACTATAACCTTTCTAAAATAAAATCGTTTATGCACACTCATCAAACGGCAACAAAGTTATAACCCATCTAAAAATGTTAAACACCCCCTCTAATTGTGCCCCCTCTTCACAAAATCCCACCAAACTTTGCAAAAACATTCAACTCTGGGTCTTGTATATTTTTGCAAAGTTTTATGCAGGTTTGTGAAAAGGCACCAAACTTATAAGCTTTTCATATATTACAACGCTGGCTGTCCGCAAATCCGAAATGGCGGGGGTTTCCAACAAATATGACACACCTCACGCTTTTCACCATCCAATAGGCGGGCGCGTCGGATGTCCGCGGACATCACGGCACCCTATGGACCAATCGGAGGCCCGTCCGTGGACCGAACAGGGAAGTGAGTCCACGGACCGAACCCAGATATAACAAATTTGTGGTACCTACTTTTTGGCAGTTTACAAAAAAGAATACTGGATGGATTTACACCAAATTTAGAAACACACACTTTCGGCACCAAGTGGCCGCTCCTGGCACAAATTTGGTCAAAATCTGTCCAGCGGTTTAGGCTGTAGGCGTGAGCAAAACAAAATGCCCATTGCGTCTATGGGAAAAAATACATATTTTGGGACCCCCCATAACTCCCCCCCCTGCATGAAACCTCACCAAACATCCTAGAATCAATCTACTAGGGCCATATACTTTTATTGCAAAGTTTTGTGAGGATTCATCCAAGGGGGGCAAGTTATAAGCCCTCAAAAAAGTGCTCTTTCTATGGGTTAAGCAACTTATCCATAACTACACGGCTGCTACTGCAGGGCATGTTATATATATATATATATATATATATATACACAATCACCTCATACACAAACCTCCGACACGCACACACTCAGGCATACACACATTTAAAAAATAAAAACTCTTTCTTACCTACTTCAAGCATGAAACTCTGTGTCTTCTCTCCAGTCCTCCTGCTTCCATGCTTTACACAGACAGGAACCAGGAAGAAGTGAGAGCTTCCTGGTTCCTGTCTGAAATGCAAGTGAGAGCTAGAGGCGGAGCACTCCTTTCAGCATGCCAGCCAGCCACAGTATGCTCACGCCCACCCCATAAAATTACTTTAGTCAGGATGAGTGCTGTGGCGGGCCCCCCCCTATACATGTGGTGGTGAGGCCCCTGGCACCAAAGGGGTTATAGGGAGGCCTGCTACACCAATAGATGTGGTACATTGAGGATGTGAGTCATGACGCCATTTCTTTTCCTATATTCTGACCCCACTGAGGCATACACAGCAGCAAACGTCGGCACCTAAAGCATAAGACAAGCTGAATTTAGGACACTGGATCCTGGTTACTCTGGTGCTACGCTATAGTGGCACATGATATTTGTCTCCTACCTATTCTAGTCCTTACATGCATGTTTTGACAGCAAGCAGCTTTCCCAGCACTTTCTGCTCAAACAGAAAGTGACACAAACAATGTTTCTACTCCAGACATGCACAATGTATGGCATGCATATTCCTACGTAATACCACTACCTTCACTTTAATGTCCTATGCTCCCATATTGAAAGTAAGAATTCCACAGAGAGGTGTCGGTTCCATTGTTGACAGCTAAGGTGAATCGTTGAATCAAGCATAGAGCCAGGACTGTGCAGTGTAGGCAGAGTGATTGCATAAGGTGTCATTGGTCTTTGTGGATAGCCTACCGTATAGGCCATTCACTCATCTTGTGCAAGGATACCCAGGGGATTCACAGCTGGGGACTTTTTGCACCCTAATTTCTGGCGAGATTCATAATATTTTGTGACACAAAAAAGTCGGCCCGTGGCAATGTCAGTCAAGATCTTATACTGTTTCCTCCACCACCAAGGTACGCAGTTCATGCTCTACAGCAGTGGTCTTCAACCTTTCTTGGCCTGGGCTCCCCCTGAGCAGAATTAGGGCTGGCCGGGCCTCCCCAAAAATGGGAAATGGACAGTATATACAAATGGCTATGAACTATTGCGCGCTGTCACCGCACCCTACTCCCAGTATAGTCCCTCAGCTCCCCCACTTGCTCCCATCACAGCTGCCGTGCTCCCTCATCCCACTCCTACCCAGTCCCTGGGTTCTCCTCACCCCATCACAGACCCTAGGCTCTCCCCACCACTATCTCAGTGCTTCCACCCATCCTGCTCCCACCACGGTCCCTAGGCTCCCCCCACCCCGTTCCCAACACAGTCCAGTGGGCCAGCTGGTGAATTTTTAAAGTGGAGGGGCATAAATATTTCCCACAAAAATGCCACAGCAACTGAGCGCAGAGATGGAGCCCAAACCAATCAAGGGTCGTTCGGGTGTTTTTTATTTTTAAATAATGGGTTAAAATGATGCATTTTAGAGCATAATTTAAAAAGAAATGGGTAAAAAGTCAAACAGTTTGCAATTGGTGCTGGGAATCCAAGGGGGACAGCATGGTATTTTTGACTGGACATCTATGACATATATCCAGTGAAAAACTACCATCCCTGTCCCCTGGGCTCCTCAGCGCCTCAGAAGGAGAGCTGATTTTGGCAGGTGGGTAGGGGGATTGTGCAACAAAGGCATTTTTAAAATGCCTTTGTTGTACAACCCTCCTTCCCCCTTCCACCCCCCACTCACCAAAATCAGCTCAATGGACCAAAACAAAAACACACACATTCACACAGCAATCACCCATCACCATACACCCACCCATAACACAAGCATACACACATCCATACACATATTTAAATAAAAAATAAATGAACATAAACGTACCTTCTCCAGGGGCCTGCGCGTGGGTGCTGAAATGCCCTGCTCCAGGCTGCTCTCTCCGTATATGCAAGGAGGCGCATGAGCTCTCCCTCGTACATACAGACATGCAGTGCCCCAGCCAGCATTTCCAATGAGCTATGCAAGGCTCAGTGAGCGTGAGCGGCTAGGGAACTGAACTGAATGTCAAAGGGAACAGTGTTTTCCTTTGATAGTTCAGCCAGCCCAGGAGCACTCCCTCAGCTGAAAAAGGCAGCTGAGGTAGTGCTCAGTGTTTCACTGGGCTGTCTCCTCGGCTCCCCCATAAGGGTGAGGGGGTCACTGGGTGGACGCCCCCTCACCCATTATGGATGAGCCTCCAGGCTCGGACTGGCCTATAGGGCAATAGGGCAATGCCTGTACCAAAAATGCAAAATGCTATTGTGGGCCAGTCAAAATGGGTCACTTTTTGGGCCAATGTGGGCCAGTTTGATGAGTTACTTCACTATGCAGCTAGTAGTTTTGACCATTGTTCCTGAATAAATATTCTTTAAATAGCTTACATTTCACCAAAAACACCCACTTGGGTACTATTCAAACAGTCTGTGACTAAAGGAATGATTATCCATTTGCAACTGCGGGCCACTTTTTTATTGGTGCCTGAGACCGTTTTATGCTCCAGTCCGACATTGTGAGCCACCCCTGCCCATTATCTCCAATCTGAGCTTCTTACAATCGGGTGCGTTTGAGGGACATTCTGATCAGGTTGTGGAGGGGAGTAAATGGAACAGTCACCGGAAACAATACATAAGTGGACACACATAGATTAAGGACAGCAAGCATTGGACATTTTTAAGAGCAGGTAGGTGGTACGGCCAGCTGTGCTCGGGATGTGACCATGATGACTGAAGCGCTAGAGTGGAGGCCGAGAAAGAGAGGGACTGAGGCAAGTTAGAGCAGAGGGAAAAATGTTAGCTAGCAGGCAGATGAGCGGTCGGTAAATGAGGTGGACCTTTACTATTTCTACCAGACAGGTCGTTGTTTCTTAGTCAATGAGCGCACTTCCAGTCATGAATAATGCTGTGAAAAATAATGAAGATGCTCCTTTCCATGGAGAGCCTCTGTCTGCAGGGCAAGTGCTCTGCAGTAACAGAATCCCTTGGCAACATTTTTGTTTTTCTTAAGTTTAAGTCTGAAAACATGATTCTTCATAACATACCAAAGCGGCCATCATCATTCAGCACATCTATCCACACCAGGCATCCATCCCACCACTTATTGTTGCCCCCCACCCCTCTTGTGCGTGTCTGTTGTTCACTTTATATAGTCTTTGCCACACTGCAGCTGAAAACCTCAGATTAAAAAAAGGTAACACAAGCACTCAAGTGACAGATTTCCTACCTTTTGTTGTGGTATGACAACTGAAATGCTGAAAAAGAATTAGTGTTCACCTCTTATCATCACTCTCCCTAACAAAACAAAACTACAATAAAATCTCACAATTATGGTACACAAAAACAAACGCAGTCCCTGCCAGGGTGACTGTCGTAAGATCCATCCTACTAAGAATAAAATCGTTCCCAAATTATGAAAAAAACAAGGCACCACTCATTATTTGGCCTTGTACAGCGGTGTGTCCCACCACATCCACATGACATGCGGTTTGGTTTCAGGGCCTCAGAAACCTGGCACTTGAATAAGGACTTTGAGTGCTCCATAATTAATTTGGGAAAACAAAAGAAAGGCCAAATGGCAAACATGTTGTAACCTTCCCAAAGCAAATATTTCCAGCTAAAATTGGACTCTTGAGCTACTGAGGAATACATGTTGCAATCCATTGCAAGCATCAAGCAGATTGCTGTTTAGCCGGACACCGTACCCTCAAACAGAGATCTGCGTAGACAATTTTGCTCTCTCTATGTACTGTCCAGAGACAATCCAGAGAAAGAAGCTGGGCCATACTGCTGGTGCCGTTCGCTGAAGAGGATCCACAACTGTGGTTGCCAGGGGTGTTGCTAGGTCTGGAAAAGATCCCTGCCTACGCTAATGTTGGAACTGTCGGGAGTCGGGGCTAGCTAGCCTTTTGGCTGTAGCTCCTGAGCTTCTATCCAGTGCTACAACCAAAAGACCCTGGACTCTAGCGCCCCCAGCTACTCCTTAGCGACGCCTTTGGTGGTTGTATAAATCTGCCAGGGATGTACCAGTGCGGGCACCAGCAGTCAAGCGCTGGTCTGTAATTCGGGTTTGCCAGCCACTGCTCCACCATTTCAGGATAACACTGTTCAATTTGGCAAGCTTCACCTCTGCTCTAATGGATTATTCCATATGTGGTTTGTGGACTCCTGTTTTGAATAGAAGGACTCGCCCAGGAAATGGAAGGGGGCTAAGACACCACTACAGTTTGGCAGCTCTTCTGATCTGCCCGATCCATGTGGGGTTTCAAGGTTAGAGGGTAAAGCAGGTGATTGTTGGAGGCTGTCCAGGGCTCTAAGTGGTCCCCATCTAGAGGAACATGGTGAGTTTCACTGCCCAGGGACTGGTGGGAAGCTCTGAAGAAGGTAGGTGGAGGACAAGGCATAACATAAGCAGTGTCGCATAGCAATTTGCTATGCAATTTTGTAGGTTTGTTTATTAAATTGACACTTGTGTAGCAAAGTTAGCTATTTAAATGACCTTGTTGAATGAAAGTAGAGCTCACCCTACATTTCTCTCTTGCCCTCAGGGCTCTCTCAACCCTCTTTTGTTCTGTTCACTGCAAGTTCCAAGGGGCTAATGGGGAGCGAGAGAGAGGGAGAGAGAGAGAGAGAGAGAGAGGGGGGGAGAGAGAGAGAGGGAGAGAGAGAGGGAGAGAGAGAGAGGGAGAGAGAGAGAGAGAGTGCAGCAGTAATCGTCTCCCCCTACTCTTAAAAGTGCCAAAGACCTGTGTGGGAGAGCGAGACAAGAAAGGTTATTTTTTATTTTCAAATAGTTGCAAACCATTGTCCATTCATGCAGCAAACCTTTACATTTTGCAGTCTCATCTCACTAATGTCTTAATTCAGTGGTGCACATACATGTTGCTCATTTTATGTCTTGGGTACAAAAAATTTCTGGTGATATTAAAACAAACGAGTCCAACATTGCTAATCAAATAGGTTTGGGTGCTAATCAAAAATATTTTAATTAGCAAACTCTGCTAATCAATTTTTGAAAACGAATTTATACCTTGTGTGGATGAAGGGAAGAATTAGAGGTGGCAGGATTGGGAGCAGGTCTTCCTTGCAATTAAGCATGCAAAGAGATGATGGGCCAGGGGCAAGCAGGAGTGGGGCATTAAACACAGCAAGTGAAGCATTACCATGACTGGTAAGCCTAAGAGGAAATGGCATTTTACTTGGGTGTACCATTGGGCAGCCACATTTGATGAATGCTTATTGAAGTAGTGGATGGTCTATTAGGGGTACAAATGATACAGTGGCTTGCAGGGACGTTGATTCACCAAAATGCCATGGGTAGCGGAAGTTACATCACACACCTGATGACATCACAGGAAGTGATGTCACTTGAGCTTTGACCTGGACGGCATCAATTCTGCTTTAACACTGATGACATCAAAGGAAGCAGCTTGCGGGCACAAAAAAAAGTACATTCATGTACAATTTTTACGATACCAAATAGGTACTTTAGCACACAAGAGTATTTTAGATGCCAATCATATTTTAACAATGGGGCTGCCTTCATATGCCATGGATGGGGTAATTATATGATAGCGTTAACCTAATTGAATCAACATAGGCCAAGGCACTGCCATATATATATATGCCATTACAGCATTGTATGGCCAGTTTCTTCCATATTATGCCAGTTACAGCTGCATACCATGTATCGTCATGATATGATTAGTAGAGTCCCTAGATTGCCAGTTGCTGCAATATTACAGAATCTAAAAATCCAATAGATGCTAGTCACCAGCAATGCACTTGAGCATTAATGGTTTGATTTATGATACTGATTTAATTATGTAGTGCTTTCGCCAAAACACTATACATAACACATACTTAAATACAATTATCATTCCAACCGAAGTTGGTACTCATTTATCAACCTCGAAAGAATAAAAGGCTAAGTTGGCCTTGCCGGGATTCAAACCTGCAACCTGCACATCACACATAGATCGTAGCAGTGAGCACTCAACCCGCTGAGCTATCTTACCGCTTTCCTGTTAAAAATGCGATGCCACAATAAAAAACATGTGAAAACTGTATGCCCAATGTAGGCAATACATATAATAACACTTATCATGTTTGCTGTAATCTTGATGATGCACAGTAAAAAATGTCATGCCACAGTAAGACATGCCTAGATGGGTTGCACCAAAATGCCAAAACTAACTTCATAATAGCACTTATCATGGTTACTTTATCATAGAAGCCCAGAATAATATACCATGCCACAGTAAGGAAAGGTTAGACTGGCTGTACCCAAATGCCAGTCTAGCCAGGTAATTACACTTATCATGATTGCTTTTTCAGAGATGCCAGTACAAAATATCAACCCACAGTAAGAAATTGCTAGACTAGCTGCCCTAAAATGCTAGTCTAGCCACGTAATAATAGCTATGACGCTTACTTCATTATATATGCCCAGAAAATATGCCATGACACTGTAAGAAAATGCTATACTGGCTGCACCCAAATGCCAGGCTAGACAGGTAATAACACTTGTAACACTTATTTTATTATAGATGGCCAGTAAAAATGCCATGCCACAGTACGAAATGGCTAGACTGGCTGTACCAAAATGCCAGTCTAGCCACTAATACATATCATGCCTGCTTTATCATTGGTGACCTTTATGTATTAGCACACCCATCTCCTGCCCCACCCTTCCCACACGTCCCTTCTCCCTCCCACTCTCCTCCTCCAAACCCCCAAATCAACTCCCCAGTAGAGTGTTACCTCAACGTCCCTCTTCCTCATCCCAGTACTTATGTAGGAGGCAAGTACTGGGACCATGAAAAGTGGGGCTAGTAGTAATAAAGATTATTGGAAAGTAATCCAGGTATTTAATACAAGCACGAAGATTCACACACCACTTGCTCATTTACACATGCGCTCATTCACCATTCACTCACACACCCACGCCCAGCCACCCAAACATCATGCACTCATTCACACACATTACATGACTTATAGACACACATACATTACATAATACACACACACAAACACACAAACACACACAAATACACTTTTACATTTAGAAAAATAATGTCCATACCTTCCAGAATCCGCTGCTCATGACTCTGGCTCCCATGCTCCAGCACACACACAAGGAACCCGCTCTGGTTCCTGTCATGCGCAGCAGAGAACATGAGCCAGAGCCATCCATGCCCGGGGGGAAGGAGGTGGTCTCGTATTTCAAAGTGAAATCATTTATTTTTCAAGTCATCTGACTGACTTAAAAAACAAATGATATATTTTTGCAATCCAAGCCCTCCCCCAGCGATCGCAAAGACAGTGCCAGTTGCGATCCCTAGTAACCCCCAAATAACGTCCCTGGAGGCTTGTGGTAGGGGTAGTCATGATGACCAGCAAGGGATGATCAGAACGGGACAGCATACGCCGGTGCTTATTGAGATACAGGTGAGGATGTAGGGGGGCCCGGAGCAAGAGCCACAGGGAGCCAAGGCAGCAGGGAAGGCTAAGGAGCAGGCAAATTAGGTGGTGGAGACAGGGGAGCAGCCAATGGGGCTTCCCCACATGGGAATAACCAAACCCATTGTATTGCATCAGATGTCAAGATAAAGGGCAATATGGGTGGGGAAGCACCTCGGGATATTCTGGCATCTACACAGAGAGATCAGGGTGAAAGCAGAAAGAGAGCTGGACATAGGGCCGCTAGGTTCACTGTGTTGATAATTGGACATCCACCTTTCAGATATATGTGAGCATCAACTCTGAGAGATGCAAGGTCTTGTTTAAGCATCTGGATGTTCCAGGCAGGACAGAAGAGCGCCAGCGGAGGTACATGGCTCAGACACAATGAGGAGTGTAGACTGTAGGTCCAGGGTGCTGGAGGATCCTCGATTGTGATGGGTGGTGCTGGACCATTGGCTGAAGGTTATGGCACCCACAAGGCTGGCAGCAGTAGGCCACAGGGTCAATTTAGTGATTCCAGTATTATGAACCCTCTTGTAGGGTTGGCTCAACGCGGGCATGCTACGGCTATATGTGCTGGATCGAAACTGAAGAGTGATAGTGGTAAGGTTGTCAATGAATCATAACCACCGGCATTGCTCAAGGCAACCTTACAGATCATTGCTGTTCAGTCTGACATGCTATTACAGAAGGGGAAGGACCATATGCAAATCAGGCTTGCTCCTAGACCAATAGGGGCAGTATGGTCCGGTTTGCTTGGTCAAATTGAGGATTGGCACTGAGGATTGTGAGGGAAAAGTTGGAGAAGGATGTGATATAATAGGTTATTTATAGCGCGCCTAATACCCAGAGGTTTCCAAGCGCAGACCAGCAGATCGAACCTGTGTTGCTTCGTGTCATCTTGCTTCCAAGACGAGCACGTTGCCGCTGAGCTATCCTCCCGAGACTATGGTAGGATATGAAGGATGGAAGGATAGCATGCCAATTTTCAGGGCCTTCGACGAAAGGGGCTGATGATATCTCAGCCAGGCATGGTTCCGCGAAGGCCAATGGACAATATTGGCTAATACACCACTTGTCCTGGACCGAAGGATGGGCCGTCAACAATTTAATTTTCCTGGAGGACAGCACGTCCACTCAGAAGTGGACACGGGAATCAGCTTGGAAAAGACAAAACAGGCAGGGGTCGGCGAGGGTGAAGTGCTACATTATGACAACTTACCCACTGTTGCCTGACCACCCAGAAGTTTTCTATCCACTTGGTATCCACTTTGATGACAGTGTAAATTTTGAAAAATCAATACTAACGTGCTGTTCAATTTTGTGCTTAACATTTAGCTCATTTCTAGAACAGACTTTCTCAAAGTGGGCCGGGCTGGTATAAGTGCACACTAACCGGACAACATTGCTTGAATTTTTCTTGTAAAGTCTGACCCTCTGGGGAGGCATTCTGCAACAACATGGCTTCTTCCATGAGGGGAGCTGCGACAGAATTATGGTCAGTGCAGGATCAGGGCGGACCTGGCAGTTAGATGGAGCTCCCTGGAAGAGAATAATGGGGTCTCAATGAGCGTGTCTACAGCACAGACAGTGTGGAGGATTCTGAAGTATTTTGGGTGGCTAAATAAGTGGGGTTTTGAGTGTACTGGGTTGACGAATGGTGCATTTCGGGTGATAACAGGACTGGCTGGCAATGGGACACATCATTGCCTTTCTAAAGCTACTCTCAGTGCTGATGACCCTGAAGCTATGGCTAAAAGGGTTACGCAACATAAGGGCGAAGTTCTAGGGGAAGACCAAAGACGCTAGGGGCAACGCGCTGGTCTTGGAAGCAAGACCAAGCAGAGCAACAGAGGCTCGAATCCCAGATCCGCGCTTAGAAACCCAACTCAGGCATGGGGACGTCCCCCAACATAGTGATGAGGTGTTTGGTTTAATAAAGAGCAAACCGCCCCTTCTGGGATGAGGTCAATTCCACACCACGACCCATGTGAGAGTGGCCTTTCTGTGCAAGAGTCCTGTTATTTGAGTACGTAGGTCCCCAGAGTGCGGCCATAACACTGGTGTTGTACCTCACGGAATGACGCATCCCGTATATGGGACAGGTTTGAGGCAAGGAGGCAGAAAAAGCACTCTCTGGTGGTGGGGATTTTCCGAGTTCCGGAAAGGGGATTTACCTGATTTTGTGTTTTTAGTTGTAAACAGAAGCAGAAGAATAGAAGAAAGGTCACCTATAATATCGGTCAGACAATTTGGCATGGGGGTCCGACAGCAGTAAGTTAGGTGGTGGCAGAAGGAGCTCAGAGGCAATGAGGTCCTTGACAAAAGAAATCAAAAGAGACCCATTTCTGGCTGGGGGAAAGAAAAGTCAGGGGCTCCAGGCAAGAAGGCAGAGTGGCCACTGAGGAAGTAGGTGTGTTGGGGTACAGAACATGCCATAGATTAGGAAGCTGTTTGCGGCATTCTAGCTTGTCGAGTCATGGGGTTCAGGGGGCGGATTCAGTGAGTTTAAATCTCCCTTCATTAAAATGCCACCTTTTTGGTGAACAAACATGTGGGGTGTCTGTGTCCTGATGACCACCCCCAATGTCTTCACCATGCAACATCTGCTGAGCGAGGTTTGCCAGAATTCTCAAAACGAAACAGAATCTGGAAGCACATGAACATGTTTGCTTTAAGTGAAGGGCGTGAGAGGTTCCTTTTTCATGATGTCAAGAGTTTATGCCTCATGGATTGCTAAAGAAACCTATCAACCCAAAGCCAGCCCCCCAATTCATAATGTGTTATGCCTTTTGCAAGGTTGTGTTTTAGAGTCAGAAAAAGTAAACATAGTGATTATCATCCTAGTTAAACAAGCATTGGCAATGCCAACATTTTTGCCTTTTGGGTAGGCATGGAAAAGGCCCTTGCCAGGCACTGCCACTGTGGCATTAACTGGTCATTCATGCCAGTAGGTTCAAAATGGTGCAACTACCTGGGCATCTCATAGGATTGCCTTACAAATGCATAATACTTATACACAAGCCAAAACTGTTGGCTTTGCCAGTGCTTGTTCTTAACAGGACTTAAATGCATAGTGTTCATAAATCGATTGGCTGAAGGCAGACCTGCTCAAGACATTTTTATTACGGCTAGCTGGGAAAGTGAAGGTGACCCTGTATGCAGTCACAGACATGCATTCATTGCTTTGTCCAATGGTCCAACGATACATGTTAAAGTGGACTTTCTAGCCCTCAAGCTGATTTATTGCTTGCCTTCTGTAAAAAATACAGCCTTGCATGAAAAGTAATGTTGAATGCAAATTTTCCAGCAGGGATTTATTTACTCATAAACTGATGGAAACGTGTATACAACATAAGATTATACTACCAAGTTAGCACTGAGCAGGAACATTCTGTCATGTGATCTGTGATGATATGATATGATACGATCTGATAGGTTATTTATAACACGCTTAATACCCAGAGGTTTCTAAGCGCAGACCCGGGGATCAAACCTGTGTTGCTCCGTGCCATCTAGCTTCCAAGGCGAGCACGTTGCTCCTGAACTATCCTCCCGAGACAATGATATTTTGACCACCCTAATGGGCCTCCATTACACTGATCTGATGCAAAGGGGTATTACTGCCAACGTGCTTGTTTGGTAGAGTAACAATCCCCCTCTTGTCACGCACCCACCCTCGGGAACTTGATCCCGGTGTCGGCTCGGAATGCATCCACAATTCTACAATTTCGCAAATCTCTAAAAAACATGTCTTTTTCAACACCTGACCAAGGACTAATTTGAAATTGACACACCTACCGATGAACAGACCGATGAACAGACCGCAACTCACAGTACTTTTTATTTTATTTATTTATTGAACATTTGTACAGCGCCTATACAGCAGAAAGTGTTTCCAGGTGCCACAAGACTAAGGTGGGAGGGAGAACAGAGGATAAAAACAATATACAGTCCTACTAGGCCTTGTGACATTTGGATCGTGCAAGTGCGGCAGACATGAAGTGCGGGGGGAGGGGCAGGTCAGGGAGAAGGGAGGGGTGGCACAGGGGCTGTGTACGTGCTTATGGCAGCCAGGAGGGCAAGTGCGCTGCGGGAAGGGTTAAGGGTTAGCTAGTGCGAGGAGGGGGGGAGGGGTGGACCAGACTCAGTAGTGTGATCAGGGAAGTGCTAGGAAGGAGATGCTTCGGCAGACTGGTGGGGGAGGGGTGGCTGGCCCCTGTATGACTCAGAAGGGACCAGGTAGTCAGTTGCAGCTGCATTAGCAAGGAAGTGGGCGAGGGAAGGAGGAGGAGAAGAGGAAGGTCTTGAGAGGCTTCCGGAACGTACGGATATCCAGCTCAAGGTTGAGAGGGATGGAGAGGCCATTCCAGAGGGAGGCTCCTGCCGAGGAAAGCGATCTACCCCCACTCTCTGCTTAGAGAAACGTCTGACCTACAGAGAGTAGTGTGCTACTGTTAAAATATGCTAGCCCAAATGCTGGCTACCCACACTCTGTACAGTGCTCTGCTACTCTCGAGCAAGACAAGCAAAAAATAAAAGTTGAACCGTTTAGGCTATGCATTGTATGGTGATTGGCTTTTTGGTAGGAAGACTGCAGTAGAGGCATTTCAACGTCACTCTAGTCCAATGAATGTTGCTGCATCATCTGGTACCTAAAGAAAAACAAAACACTTTGGATGTTCACGCTGAGCTACAGCGTACCGGACTCAAATCATCTGAGTGCTAAATTGGTGATGGCGACCTTGGTGGTCTGGCTCCCACACATCGATATTTTGCTATTTCAGATCTAATTGCTTGTGTTTGCAAGAGACTGCAGACAGGTGTAGAGGTAGCTTGTCTCTTCTTCGCATCTCTGCAACTGTGACCCTGTCCTCTTCATTCTCCTTCGCCTCCTCTGCTGTGTCAGTGGTTTCCAAGATCATGTATTGTAACCTGGATTCAGATGGGTCAGGCATTATATCTAGCTCATCATCACCATCATCATCATTCTCAGACTCCCTGGACGTGGCTTGTGCCCAGGGCTAGGAACTTCCCATATCCTGCTCCTATACACTGTGTGTTGTTCTTCCTGGTTCACCGTGCTCTTGTACTCGGTGTGTGTGTGTTGTTTGCACCAGCTCTGCCCGTGAGACAGTGGACCGAATTCCCCCCTCCTGAGACTGCTATTGATGAGCATATTCTACTGCCTCTTGCACAGAAGGTGCTACCTAATGCAACATTGAAGCCTTCAATGTACCACACCAATTCTGCCATTCCAAGTGTGGACAGTAGCTGCTGTGGAGCATGTAAAGGGCCCCATAGATGCATGCGCCCCACTTCCCCTGGCAGGCGTAGGTGCTTCTAACTTGTTGCCAATGAAGGTGGTTATTGCTCCTCCCATAACAAACATGGCATGTGCATGTGTCACACAGGGTTTCCCTGGGATTCTCTCCCCAGTCCCCCCTGTAGCCACTAGAGGATGGCATGTGTGATTCACACTACATTCCAGCCACAGACTGTAATTTACCGCCTCAATTCAACGATTTTCTCTTGACAACTAGTATTTTGTATGTCCATTACAAAAGTTGGCAAACCCAACTGGAATCACTGAATTTAATCTTCTGCCACCAAAGAACTCCAATGCGTTTTCTTCAAAATTTGTATTTTGTGTTCAATTTAGAACATTCAGTTTTGGACACTGAAAGTTTTCGCCTTACTCCTAACAATGCTCTGTTTTTTTTTCTTCACAACTAGTATTTTGTCTCAGCACAAATGTTCACAACTAGCATTTTTTCTAGCCCCTCACAAAATGTTTGCCACTTCAATGCAATGGGAAAGGCACTGATAAGTGGCAATGGGAACATGGACTAGCAAAAAAGGAGAACTAGGAAATCTTCCTAATCCATAGTTCGCTCACGGTGTGCTCTTACAGAAGAGCTACATCAATTTTCCGTAATTGTTTTTAATGGTTCTTTTTTCATAAAACCATCTTAGATTTAAGCTTGCCAATGTTTTGAGTAAAACAGTTTCAAACTTTAATCAGAAAGCAATATGCATTTCCAGATCAATGGCGTGGCACAGTAAGCCAATGGCGACAAGATATAAGCATGGCACTACATAATAAATATTTTTACATTACGTCCGTAGGGGAGAAGAGGCAAAAAAGCAGAAGTGGGAGGCTACATAAAGGGAATGGGGTGCAAAGAGATTAAGTAATGCGTTTTTTTAAAAAGTGTGCGCTTAGGAGACTAGCAGGTGGCGGAAACTGCAAAGTAAGGAGAGGCTGATACATGAGTAGATTTTAAGACTAGGACAAGCAATTTCAAAAAGGGATCTGCGGTGCATGGCAGTCCAACCAGCAGAAAGTAGTTTAGCATCCAGATCCTGCCCATGCCCTATGTGGTTCCCTTCTGCTCTATTCTGTCACAAGTTGGCCTTAGTCTTTGCATTGGAGGCATTCCAACAACCAGAGCATATCGAGTCATCAATATACTGATCACATTCAAATATACCTCAAAGTGTTTCTACCAGATGACATTGACAGCCTAAGGGCCTGCCTAAGCAACCTATTGAGCAATGCCTTCCACCCTCAAACCTCTGATCCAGAGTGCAAGATGTGGTCCTCTTTCCAATCAACGCTCGACGAGTTGTGCACAAACCACTCCATCATTCCTCGCTTTCACCACTGAAAGTGATCTTTCTTGCTGATGCATGACTGAACATGGAACATATAACATTTGAACATGCCACCCCAAGCATCAAAAGCGTAGGCTGGTGACCCTTTCGAGCTTGCATTCAATTCACCATCCTGTGCATCATGCACAAGGCTGTCAATCAATGCTATTAAAACTAAGAGAAATTGCTGAGAAATGGTCCTCTTCGGGATTTCTGCACATCACAAGATGCGTCATTTCCGCTCCTCTTGCAATATACAAGGTGTGCAAAGAGAAATGCATGATATACACGCAAGATTCAACAATCTATATCTCCTCAACTAAGACCCGCTACCACCGCACACACCACTGGAAGAGACTTGAAACCTAATTCTGTAGACTTTTCCTAGCTCACTCTTTCTTCCATCTGCCCTCCCCTTTTTACACTCCAGGACTGTCTGGACATTGAAATGAGTAATATTAGGGAGTAAGGCAATTAGTTAGATGGACAAACAGAGTAACAGAGCCACACACAGGTATAGAAAAGATACCCGATACGCTTTTTTTTTTACAGAATTATCATTCTAAGGCCACGAGTGGACAGGGAAATCTCTTTGCATTGAAGTTTAAGCTGAAACCAAAGGAGCAGGCCAGCTTGTCTTACAGAAACTTTGCACTTCAAAAGTGCACTTTTCACCCTATTAGCACTAGGGTAAAATGTTTCCAAAGTGCAAATAACATATTCTCGCAGCGCATTCTTCCACCGGTTCAAATATTGCCTCAGTGCAAACGTTTATTAAAATAATCAATTTTTTTGTATTAGGTCTATGCGCCATAGTGCTTATGCCATGCAAAATTGTACTTGCACGAGTGCACAATTTCTGTCATGCCGACCTTGGTCTTACACCTCCTAGCAAAATTGTGCGCATTTTGAAAAGGATAGGACCCAATGTTGAGCCACGGAACACAGACACAATGAGTGGGAGTTAAGAAGGGGAAAGAAGAATGGTGACAATACATTTCCACAAATGTCTAGAAACTACGCGATATTGGTGGCCAACCATTGAAAAAAGGCAGGGTTGCTCCATGATTGTGGCATTTAGATCATTAGATCATAAATCCTTTAGACATGACAGCAATGATCTACGCCGTGTATTTGAGTTTAGGGACCCGTGTTTTCTGAAGGACGTCGAACAAATTACACCTCGTTTATTACATCACATATTTAAAACAAAGAAATTGTTCTGAAAAGAGATTTCCATATTTAGTCACACCTCAAAACCTTATACAACATTGCATGTTCTGCTTCTAGTAATAAATTATCCAGATAGCAGTGAAATTGCAAAAGTTCTGAAAACATCAAATATCCTATAACCAAAACGTCCTCCATGAAAGGTGTTCAAATCTCTGCATCTTAACCTTAAAACAGGTTTAAATTTAAAATAAGTAATGGATTGATTTACTGTTGAATCCCTTGCGTAGATGCATTCTGCGATGAATAGTTTCCGTGGTGTCAGTCCTCCAACATTGCTTCACTTAACTCATTTTTCTGAAAATGCAAATGCTCCTGTCTGATCAAGTGTCTCAATGTTACTGGAACAGGGGCTGATGCGCAAGATGTACCTCAGTGTGAACTCAATAGCTCACCTATAATCACATTCCGAGGATAATGCACCGGGCAAGATGGACATCTTCAATGGGGCAGCAGAACAATGCTATATTGTCACAGTAACCTGTCTTTAAGAAACCTTTCAGCCAATCAAATGTTGTTTCCCATCCCAAATCTTCTCCAGTCAGATATTAGTTCAATTACATTGACTTGCAAACATTCATTTTTAGTATGATTTTTTTTTCTCTTGAAACCAAATTGGGAGGCATGCCCATTCCTAGACATCAATTGAGCACAGCTGCTGACAGAGGGGTGTGTATGTACCCCCTATTCATCACAGTTATGGTAGAATCCTTTGTTGTACGGTTGGACTAGTAAACTGTGCTATGTATTGCCTCTTCTCTGACAATGCTAGTCTGGCCACAGTTCCTGTTCTGCTCCTTTGTTCCTTGCTTCTTCTCTGCCCACTCCCTGATAAGAGTTGTGCTTCCCGACCCAGCAAAAGTCATGGTGGTGATGATTTAAGCCAACTATGGTGATGGAGAGCATTGGCGATTCTTTAATGCCCCTGCGTTTGCAGAGACAGGGCTGCTACAAGGTGTATGTGATAAATATCCATGCTCGGACATGCTATTGTACCCTGTGAACTTAGTAATTCACACACCTACTTTTTGTAGCAATTCCACACAGAAGGTGGTGCACACACCTAATTTGTGCCGCACTCCCGCAGGGACGTTTACACACAAACACACAATTTGCTGCCACACCCCTGCATGGAGTGGGCGAGGAGGTCACACACCTACCTAATTTGAGCTGCACTCCTTCAAGGAAAGAGGTGCACAAAATATTTGTCCACACTCAATCAGGGAGAAAGGAACACATCTAATGTGTTCTATAATCCGACCTGTACGGGGGTGCAAAAATCTACATTTTGCTGCGCTCTTGTGAGAAAGGACACAGATACATGTTTGTTGCCACACGCCCACAGGGAAGAGGCCACACACCCAATTGTTTACCTGCACTCTCTAATGCTAGCGGACACACACTCCTAATGTTGTATACACTCCTGCAGAGAAGTCAGTACACACAGTTTTTTCTGCACTCCCAGACGAACGTGGGCACACGCACCTAATTGTTGCAGTACTTCCACTTGGGAAGATCTGTACAAACAATGCTTGCTGCACGCCAGTAGGAAAAGGGGTGCACACCTAATTTCTGCTACACTCCCGAAGGAACGGGGGCACACACACCTCATTGTGTCTATAAGAGGCACATGCACCTCATATTTGCCACACTGCTACAGGGAACGGTGTGTACAAAAAATGTGTGCCATACAATGGCAGTAAAACGGGTGCAAACACCTCATTTTGCTTCACTACCTTAAGGACAGGCATGCACACACAGTTACTGCCGCACTCCTACACGGAACGGGGTGTGTACACACACGTACACACACTCACACAAAATGTGTATGTCTATCTCATGAGATAAATGCCCAAAAGGGGAGAGGAATTTCTTGGTTAACTCACTATTAAGCTTGAGTTGAGTTACTTTCAAGTGGTGGAACGTGGAGCAAAGCACCTTTAGCAAATATCTATAAGGCATATGACACTGTTGCTATATCTTAAAGTCACAGCCGCAGCAAGCGGGATACAACAACTCTTGAACAGCTGCTCTTGTTTCCCACTGTCATTAGGCTGATGAAGGTCAATGTTCTCACTGACTTTTCTCTCTTTGACATTGAGATCAACATTCCCAGGTCTGGAATGTGGAGAGGGGGTAAAGCAATTCCCTCAAGCAGCATGCCAGGCGGAAGCCATCTTATGATGGCGGTGCTGTTTCCCATTATTCTTCCATGTGCCTGCAGCAACAGCTTTCTCGTCTTCCTGGCTTCAGGTGGTGGGCTCTAAGGGCCAGGCTGGGGGATGGAAAGTGTCATGGTTCTGGACTAGAGCACAGGGCCGTGCTACCCAGTGAATGGGTGGCCCAGGTCCCAGCCCTCAGTGGCCTGGCCCGCCATGCAGAAACCCATATGCTATCAGGACCCCTTAAGTGCCTCGATGATCAAAATGATGCAGTTGGAGATGGCCTCTAAAGTGGCCTCTACTGTTTTGCACCAGTGAGGCATGTGCATGAAAGTGGTCCTCATGACAATAACCAGTGGATGTCATGGCAGATAGGTTTGCACCTTTTGACTGATTTCTGCAATGTCTGCATCCCACTCCGATGACAGGAATCATATGTCTTACTTATAAGTCTGTGCTGTGTTGTGTTTGGAAAGATAAATGTCGCTCTTTAATTGGCCTACCCCAAAACATGCAAAGGATTGCTATACTTAAACACCCAAAACAGTACACCAACCTACATTGAACAAAGTTAAACGTATTTTACTTGGGTTCTTTTTATTTTAAACATGTTTGGGAAGATTTCAACCTTTTAACTTGTCTGGTTGTTGTTTTCATTTTAAGAAGGTTAGCAAAGAGAAACCAAAAGCATCAGAAAAAGCCCCCTCCACAAACAAAATAAAATGCATTGACAGTTTTACTTACCGAAGTGACACCATCAACATTTTCAAATGCAGTAGGGGTGGTGTGACAAAAAATGTGCAAGCCCACTAATCAAAATGGCCTTCTCTATACCGACAAGTAATCCGCCCACTCACTAGGAAGCATGTCCCGACAGGTTCCCTGGGACAGGGCCTCTAGAACCCACACACCTTGGAATGCTCCCTGGACTGGGTCTGGACATTTTGCGTGAGGATACCACACCGTAGCGGTGGTGCAGGACTCATTCACTGGAGAGGTAGATACCCTTTTGCTTGTGGTGGTCCTATTATTTCCCATTGTCCTTGTCCTAATCTCCTCCTTCTCACTTATTTGGGGTTGGGGTGGACAACGTCCCCTGTGTCTGCACTGCAGATGGTTAAGTAGAGCTCTTGTACCCAGCAAAGGCTGGCTGAGATGCTCCCCTCCTGGGGGGCACCTGGCACAAAGGCCACTGGACGGGCTAGCCTCTGCTGCTATAATCCCCTAACATCAGTGGTTGAAGTGGGCGGGAACAGTTGGGAGCGGTGCTCCTCTATGTTATTAAAAAATGTTTACTGTTCCTATATTTTTATTTTAAAAATAAACCATTCCGGAATGGTTTTTTTCTTAAACAAAAGTGTAGGAAGGAGCTGCAACTTGCACTTCAGGGCACTTAACTGTTTGGGGGTTTGGATTGCACGTGGGAGGGGGTTTGGCGATCGGGTTTGTATGGAGCAGGGGAAGGCCAGCAGGGAACATAGTTCCACTACTTCTTTTCGTACACTTCGACCACTTCCTAAAATACCTTCAAATAATCCCAGTGCTAGAGGATGATGATGGCAAAGCGGTACATTCCTTCTGTCCTTCTTGTACTATCAGGGCCCAGTGCTAGAGGATGATGATGGCAAAGCGGTACATTCCTTCTGTCCTTCTTGTACTATCAGGGGACTCTTGAGATGGTTTTGCACCCTAACAGGTGTTAGGGACTCTTCTTCCTAACCCATGCACAACTGGTCCTGCCTCCATCGACTCCACCAGCCACTCGACTCCATGCTCTGCCTGCCTTTCCTCCTCCACCACTCCTGCATGCTCCTCCTCCCTTTCCTCCCCCACTACTCCTGCATGCTCCTCCTCTATTTCCTACTCTGCCACTCCTGCATGCTCCTCCTCCCTTCCCTCCTCCAACACTCCTGCATGCTCCTCCTCTCTTTCCTCCTCCACCACTCCTGCATGCTCCTCTTCCCTTTCCTCCCCCACCACTCCTGCATGCTCCTCCTCTCTTTCCTACTCAGCCACTCCTGCATGCTCCTCCTCCCTTTCCTCCTCCACCACTCCTGCATGCTCCTCCTCTCTTTCCTACTCCGCCACTCCTGCATGCTCCTCCTCCCTTTCCTCCTCCACCACTCCTGCATGCTCCTCCTCCCTTTCCTCCTCCACCACTCATCCATGCTCCTCCTCCCTTTCCTCCTCCACCACTCCTGCATGCTCCTCCTCTCTTTCCTACTCCGCCACTCCTGCATGCTCCTCCTCCCTTTCCTCCTCCACCACTCCTGCATGCTCCTCCTCCCTTTCCTCATCCGCCACTCCTGCATGCTCCTCCTCTTTATTACTCCGCCATTCCTGCATGCTCCTCCTCCCTTTCCTCCTCCACCACTCCTGCATGCTCCTCCTCCCTTTCCTCCCCCACCACTCCTGCATGCTCCTCCCTTTCCTCCCCCACCACTTCTGCATGCTCCTCCTCCCTTTCCTCCTCCACTACTCATCCATGCTCCTCCTCCCTTTTCCACTCCGCCACGCCTGCATGCTCCTCCTCCCTTTCCTCCTCCACCACTCCTGCATGCTCCTCCTCCACCACTCCTGCATGCTCCTCCTCCCTTTCCTCCTCCACCACTCATCCATGCTCCTCCTCCCTTTTCTACTCCGCCACGCCTGCATGCTCCTTCTCCCTTTCCTCCTCCACCACTCCTTCATGCTCCTCCTCTCTTTCCTCCTCCACCACTCATCCATGCTCCTCCTCCCTTTCCTCCCCTACCACTCCTGCATGCTCCTCCTCCCTTTCCTCCTCCACCACTCCTGGATGATCCTCCTCTCTTTCCTCCTCTACCACTCCTGCATGCTCCTCCTCCCTTTCCTCCCCCACTACTCCTGCATGCTCCTCATCTCTTTCCTACTCTGCCACTCCTGCATGCTCCTCCTCCCTTCCCTCCTCCAACACTCCTGCATGCTCCTCCTCTCTTTCCTACTCCGCCACTACTGCATGCTCCCCCTCTCTTTCCTACTCCGCCACTCCTGCATGCTCCTCCTCCCTTTCCTCCTCCACCACTTCTGCATGCTCCTCCTCCCTTTCCTCCTCCACCACTCATCCATGCTCCTCCTCCCGTTCCTCCCCCACCACTCCTGCATGCTCCTCCTCCCTTTCCTCCTCCACCACTCCTGCATGCTCCTCCTCCCTTTCCTCCTCCACCACTCATCCATGCTCCTCCTCCCTTTCCTCCTCCACCACTCATCCATGCTCCTCCTCCCTTTCCTCCTCCACCACTCCTGCATGCTCCTCCTCCCGTTCCTCCTCCACCACTCCTGCATGCTCCTCCTCCCTTTCCTCCCCCACCACTCCTGCATGCTCCTCCTCCCTTTCCTCCCCCACCACTCCTGCATGCTCCTCCTCTCTTTCCTACTCAGCCACTCCTGCATGCTCCTCCTCCCTTTCCTCCTCCACCACTCCTGCATGCTCCTCCTCTCTTTCCTACTCCGCCACTCCTGCATGCTCCTCCTCCCTTTCCTCCTCCACCACTCCTGCATGCTCCTCCTCCCTTTCCTCCTCCACCACTCATCCATGCTCCTCCTCCCTTTCCTCCTCCACCACTCCTGCATGCTCCTCCTCTCTTTCCTACTCCGCCACTCCAGCATGCTCCTCCTCCCTTTCCTCCTCCACCACTCCTGCATGCTCCTCCTCCCTTTCCTCATCCGCCACTCCTGCATGCTCCTCCTCTCTTTCCTACTCCGCCACTCCTGCATGCTCCTCCTCCCTTTCCTCCTCCACCACTCCTGCATGCTCCTCCTCCCTTTCCTCCCCCACCACTCCTGCATGCTCCTCCCTTTCCTCCCCCACCACTTCTGCATGCTCCTCCTCCCTTTCCTCCTCCACCACTCATCCATGCTCCTCCTCCCTTTTCCACTCCGCCACGCCTGCATGCTCCTCCTCCCTTTCCTCCTCCACCACTCCTGCATGCTCCTCCTCCACCACTCCTGCATGCTCCTCCTCCCTTTCCTCCTCCACCACTCATCCATGCTCCTCCTCCCTTTTCTACTGCGCCACGCCTGCATGCTCCTTCTCCCTTTCCTCCTCCACCACTCCTTCATGCTCCTCCTCTCTTTCCTCCTCCACCACTCATCCATGCTCCTCCTCCCTTTCCTCCCCTACCACTCCTGCATGCTCCTCCTCCCTTTCCTCCTCCACCACTCCTGGATGATCCTCCTCTCTTTCCTCCTCTACCACTCCTGCATGCTCCTCCTCCCTTTCCTCCCCCACTACTCCTGCATGCTCCTCATCTCTTTCCTACTCTGCCACTCCTGCATGCTCCTCCTCCCTTCCCTCCTCCAACACTCCTGCATGCTCCTCCTCTCTTTCCTACTCCGCCACTACTGCATGCTCCCCCTCTCTTTCCTACTCCGCCACTCCTGCATGCTCCTCCTCCCTTTCCTCCTCCACCACTTCTGCATGCTCCTCCTCCCTTTCCTCCTCCACCACTCATCCATGCTCCTCCTCCCGTTCCTCCCCCACCACTCCTGCATGCTCCTCCTCCCTTTCCTCCTCCACCACTCCTGCATGCTCCTCCTCCCTTTCCTCCTCCACCACTCATCCATGCTCCTCCTCCCTTTCCTCCTCCACCACTCATCCATGCTCCTCCTCCCTTTCCTCCTCCACCACTCCTGCATGCTCCTCCTCCCAATCCTCCTCCACCACTCCTGCATGCTCCTCCTCCCTTTCCTCCCCCACCACTCCTGCATGCTCCTCCTCTCTTTCCTACTCCGCCACTCCTGCATGCTCCTCCCCCCTTTCCTCCTCAACCACTCCTGCATGCTCCTCCTCTCTTTCCTACTCCGCAACTCCTGCATGCTCCTCCTTCCTTTCCTCCTCCACCACTCCTGCATGCTCCTCCTCCCTTTCCTCATCCACCACTCCTGCATGCTCCTCCTCTCTTTCCTACTCCACCACTCCTGCATGCTCCTCCTCCCTTTCCTCCTCCACCACTCCTGCATGTTCCTCCTCCCTTTCCTCCTCAGCCACTCCTGCATGCTCCTCCTCCCGTTCCTTCTCCACCACTCCTGCATGCTCCTCCTCCCTTTCCTCCCCCACCACTCCTGCATGCTCCTCCTCTCTTTCCTACTCCGCCACTCCTGCATGCTCCTCCTCCCTTTCCTCCTCCACCACTCCTGCATGCTCCTCCTCTCTTTCCTACTCCGCCACTCCTTCATGCTCCTCCTCCCTTTCCTCCTCCACCACTCCTGCATGCTCCTCCTCCCTTTCCTCATCCACCACTCCTGCATGCTCCTCCTCTCTTTCCTACTCTGCCACTCCTGCATGCTCCTCCTCCCTTTCCTCCTCCACCACTCCTGCATGCTCCTCCTCCACCACTCATCCATGCTCCTCCTCCCTTTCCTCCCCCACCACTCCTGCATGCTCCTCCTCCCTTTCCTCCTCCACCACTCATCCATGCTCCTCCTCCCTTTTCCACTCCGCCACGCCTGCATGCTCCTCCTCCCTTTCCTCCTCCACCACTCCTGCATGCTCCTCCTCCCTTTCCTCCTTCACCACTCCTGCATGCTCCTCCTCCCTTTCCTCCTCCACCACTCATCCATGCTCCTCCTCCCTTTTCTACTCCGCCACGCCTGCATGCTCCTTCTCCCTTTCCTCCTCCACCACTCCTTCATGCTCCTCCTCTCTTTCCTCCTCCACCACTCATCCATGCTCCTCCTCCCTTTCCTCCCCCACCACTCCTGCATGCTTCTCCTCCCTTTCCTCCCCTACCACTCCTGCATGATCCTTCTCCCTTTCCTCCTCCACCACTAATCCATGCTCCTCCTCCCTTTCCTACTCCGCCACGCCTGCATGCTCCTCCTCCCTTTCCTCCTCCACCACTCCTGCATGCTCCTGCATGCTCCTCCTCCCTTTCCTCCTCCACCACTCATCCATGCTCCTCCTCCCTTTCCTATTTCAATGTTGGCCTGTGTTGTATGCATTTAGCCTGGTTCAATTTCTTGCCTGTTGTTTTCATTTATTTAGCTTACTTCACACCTGACTGTTTTTCTTGTGCAAACTTATTGTGTCAGCTTCAGTGGCCCCCCCTTTGATTCATGATTGTGATCTCTGTTTTCCTGTTTGCCTGCCCTCCCCTCCTCACCCCTCTGCTTGCCTCTTCTTCTCTCTTACCACACTCACTGTCTACTCAGTTTCTTCCCTTCTCACCATCTTACTCTCTCCCCTTTGCCCCTTCCCCTTGCTATTTAGTGCACTTACTCTATCTGAATTGTCATTCTGACTTATTACGATAGTAGCTGGCTGTCTCCCCCGCCTCGTCCTTGTTCTTCCTTCCCCTCCAGCACTACCGGAAATGTTGTCAGGCCTAGTACGATAGTTGTTTGTTTTGTTCTTCTCCTTCTCCCTGCTCTTCCCCCGCGCCCTACCTCTTGTTTAATTCCGGCACTATCTCAATTGTGATCAGGCATAGTAAGTTAGCCCCTTGTCTGTCTCATTCTCCCCCCCCCTTATCATAGTCAATAGCTCTTACTCTATCGGAAATGTCGTCTGGCCTGTATGATAGCAGCTTGTTTGTCTCATTCCCCCTCGCTCCCCCTCATTTGTTCTTCCTCCCTCTCCCCCTCCAGCACTATCTGAAATGTCGTCAGGCCTAGTACGATAGTTTCTTGTCTTGTTATTCTCCTTCTCCCTGCATTCCCCCCCTTAACTCTTGTTTAATTCCGGCACTATCTCAATTGTCATCAGGCATAGTAAGTTAGCGCTTGTCTGCTCATTCTCTTGAACACCCAACCGCCCCCCCCCAATCTCCCCCATATTGTGAAATGCACTTGCACTATCAAAAAATGCTGTTAGGCTTGGTATGGTAGTTAATTTCTCATTCTTAAATGTATCAAGGACCTGTAAGAATGTCACTGTATTCTCCCTTGTTCCCTCCCTGCCTTGAAGCGCTTTGAGACACATTGTGTATAGGCGCTTTGTAAATAAACAATCAGTTCAATTCATTTCACCTCTAATTCTGTTTTGGTTGTTTCTGCGACCACGGCTTTCTAAGTCTGTCGTATAGAAAATGTCAGTTCATGTAAAGGCCATGTGCAAGCTCTCTAGAGCGGTCATGGAGAAGGATTTGAGCTTCGTGGAATGTTTATGTGGGTTTTTAGCAGAGGCCGTGCAGACAGCCGAGAACATTCCGGATTCATGTAGCAGTGGCTCCTCAGACCTCAGACTTTGTGAGAGAGATTGAGTGAAACCATTATGAAAGAGCTTTATTCCCTCAAAGGAACAATACCAGCTACACTGTTATCTGCTTAATGTTAGGGTAGAATATTTAGGAGGTTGACATGGAATATATATTCTCACTGATAGGGTTTCTTACTCCTCCCAACACCTGGGACTTATTCTTTGAAATGCTAATAGCCGTCTTGTCCAACGCATGTTTATTTCTGCGACTGTACCCTCGCGGTGGAGAGGGCTAAGTGTGGGTGACCTGTGGCTACCCAATACATCTCTTTCAGGCCCATCTTCTTTTGGCTTGGTTAATGTCCCTGTCCCTTTCTTTACCACGGAGCATGACCCCATAGATAGGAAGGGATCTTCATCACACATAAACAAAAGATTTCCCTAACAAATTCTTTAAAAACATTTGCTTCCCAAACAAACTGGTGGCCCAAACCCAACTGGATTCACATAGGAATATGCCTTCCTAAACTTTGAAAGAAATCATGTTTCCCAATAAAAATAACAACAGTTACACACAACATACAACACAAACACAAAACACACAATCCTTGGCAAGAAAACACATTTTTACCTAATTTTCCTCCTAAACCACTCCAGTTCCTGCTACCCTGTGGTGTCGAAATAATGATCTTTGAATATAGAATAGTTTGCATAATTGTGTTAGAAATTTCACAACAAAATATGAATACCTTCTAATCATTCTTTTTGGATTGTTTCTAGATATCTTTATTGAAAACTACCCCTGATGAAGAGAAAATCTCTCGAAACACGTTCGGTCTTTGATTATACTCAATGTATAACTTTTGTACAACAAGCCCTTGTGAATGAATGTATATATTTTTCTATTGAACATTTTCCATTTTAACAATAGATTCTACCTAAGACCATCATTGATGTTTACACACATTAAATTGTTTGGCTTTAAGCCTATGATAGTGTGCAAGGGGACGGTAGTTCCCGATCTTGGGAACTTCCATAATTTGACTTGTATATAGGGCCTATGTGCCTGGGCTGTCTTTTTTCACGCACACCTGACCTGCATCCCACACAAACTTGAATGTTTAAGAGGGAACACATATACTTGAGCATCTTTATACTAAGGATGTGCAGAATATTGAGCACCCTGTAGTGTCGACCAGCCTTCCTCACCTTCCTGCAGTCAAACTCAACCCATGAAGGAAACAGGAAGTCTACTACAGTGGTGATTTAGCACATCATAAAAGCATATTAGCCTAATATAGCATAACTTGACATATAACTATGCAGCAACAGCTGGAGGTAAACACAATGGTGAATCGTCCCATGAACATCTCACTGAAACAGATAAGAGTAAAGGATACTTTGCTTAATTCAAGCTCATAAATGGCTTTCAGTGACAGTAGTTCCTTGAGAACATTCAGACACGTTTCATTATAATTTTTTTTTATAACAATCACTACAATAAGTATGTAATTTTTTTGCAGAGGTCCTTTTCGAAACTCCCATTGCTCGAAGAACTTTGCACAATGGGTCTTCTGAAAAGGATCTCTCTCACTCTCTGCTCCCGCCTACCTCTCCTTTCCCCTCTTCAATCTCTGGAGCACTCCCTAGTAACCTTTGTAACATTAACCGCCAACTCCCCTTCCCCTGGATCCCGCCTGTCTTTATCTGGGGACACTGCACGGAACGGGCACCACCCCCGCCATCCTATCCTCTCCTCTACATCCAGCCCACATGCCCCTCTACCCCTCAGCCCATTTGCTCCCTCCCTGAACCCCATTCCTAAACCCCACATACCGCTCCACCCATCTCCACCGTGGGTCTTTACCACGAAATCTTGGTGACAGGAGGGGGCAGGAAGGGTGTAGGTGTAGAGGGGGCAGCCTGGCCGAGTACTGACCACGTGGCAGTGAGCAGGAAGGGGGTGGACACAGGAGTGGCCGGACTTCCATTGAGACTGCTGCAACGGGAGGTAAGGAACAGTGGAGGAAGGCAGCACTCTATATGGAAGGGAGGAGGGAGAACAGTAGGACACTGGTGGGGCAGTAGGAGGCTGGCCATGGGGTGAAGTTTGCACCCCCCTTCAATGGTGGAGAGGGCATGGTGAGGGTGGCCCTAAGATAAGGCAGGGTGTGAAGGGGCGACCAACCTTCAATACAATGTAGGAAGCGGGGTAAGTGTGATGAATCAACTTTTGGGGCACCAGTGGTCCAGGGATGAATATCGGTTTCCGAACCATCAATCAGCCCCACACCTCTAGTACACCAGAAGGGATCCAAACAGATTGGAAACACAGGCAAATGATAAACCTTGTCCAATTTTGGAAACGTGGACGGAACAGCAGGCTTATCTTCGCAAAGTCGTGGATCGTTGGTTAGTTGCAACACAGTGAAAATACAATTATTACCCAATGATAAAAGGGACTGTCCACTCTAGGTTGTATACAAAAATCTACTTAATTATTATTCAACAGACAGTTCTAGCACACTACAAAATACAACCCACCCTGCAAAGGAATGCAGAGGACAGACAGTTTCAAAAAGGAAAAGGGATGCACTCTGGATACAGACAGGAGGGTAGTCTGTAAAGTAATTAATCACAATAGTTCAAGGATACTTGGTTTCAGCACAAAGGGAGCAATGGGTCATAACATGTCACTAGGGGCCATCAGAGAAGGGCCAGGGGGACAGAACCACAATGTCCCTTGTGCGTGTCGAAGTTCTTGGTGCTCGACAGGGAAAAGTCGGTTTCAGGGCGCTTTGCAGCTCCTGCAACAGAGTTCAAGATAGGAGACAGCTGAGGGTATCAGGTGGAAGGCAGTTCGGAGAGCAAGGCTGGACGGACGGCTGCAGGCTGGTCTACACAGCGGCCAGCGGCTCGGGTCAGGAATCATTGTCTCAGTGCTGGTTGGTGGTGTTGAAGCACTGGTTGAAGCGGCTTGGACGGCGTGAGCGACTGCAGTTTGACAACAGTCTGAGGTGCAGTCAGTTTCAGCTCGAGGGGCTCGACTGGCTCAGAAATGTCCTTTAAGGTGGACGCTGGTTGATGCTTGTCGATATACTACTCCCAGCTTCTTCACTGGGCTCGTCTCATCCTTTAAGGCATATGGGCCAAAGCTGAGGAGAGTGTTGCAGGCAAAGGCCTTGTCCTTTGTTTGGTTCAGAGACTTGCTGTCACTTCCCATCTAGAAAGTGTGCTTGCAGACCCTAGACCCTGTGCTGGCTGGGTACCGGTTCTGGAGCTGCTGGAGGGTCCTCTGAATTCGGTATCTTGCTCTGTTCCCTGGGAGAGGTTTAGGGGAGGGATCTTGCTTCCCTATTTCGAAACGCTGGCCTTCCTTCACTGGCAGAAGCTGTAAGGCAGACTGTACCTTCAGCCAGGGTCCAAATGAGATCTTCTTGTTTCTCCTTGCAAAGACTTCTGATGATCTGCCCAAAAGAGGGGCTCAGCCCTCTTTTAAGCCAACTAGGCCACAGTGATTGTTGTAGGGTAAGCCTACCTTAACAAACCAATCCTGGGTCCCCACCAACAATCTCCTGTATGCATGAGATCATAACCAGAGTGCTTTGCAACAGAAAAGGTAAAGGGGTGAAAACATGTAATACTAAGTCGCACCCATCTTCCTGTCTGTTGTGGATCAAATGGTTTCTCTGCTTAATTGAGCTCTCTGTGGTTCCTGATTAAAGCGGCAGCTCTCCTTTGAAGCTACAGCAAGACCAGATTTTCAGTTGCCGCCAAACCACAGACTCATACCTTCTGAATAGGGTCCCCCTATAGGGATGACTACTGTAAAGAGCTGTCACAGACATGACAGGCCACTGCCCTTTATACTGAGAGGCTGGCTCTGGCTTCAGGTTGACACAGTGCATATCAAAGGGGTGTTGGGGTTTTCCTGTCCTTTGTTAGTCCTGCAACCAGGCCTCCTGAGGGCCAGTTAACTCTGATTAGTATGCAAGGCTGCCACCAGCAGCTAACAAAGGAAAGGGCGGATTCATGGAGTCTTAGTTAAGCTGGCCATGGCAGGAGAAGGTTTTGCGTTCCCCGTTTTGAGATCCCTTGCCGTACTCTTGGCTGTCATATCCCAACTAAATAGGGCGGTGTGGGAGGGCGGTGCCGGTAGGCCGTGTCCACCCAGAGTACACAGGTCTATGTGTATGTCATTCAGTGAGCATAGGAACATGTGTACAGATTAGCCCTACACATTTTCCAGATGTTGATCCACCATCATTCAGTTTAATTTAAAATTTCAAAAAAAGCCCAGGTGAGCACACACCCACCATGCAGATGGTCGAATTTATCCCAGTAAGGGTGGTGGGACACAGCTCAGGGGGGGAGGTCAGGACTTCCCTTGAAGAGCACAGGCATTGTGAGGGAGGGGGTAGCGGAGTCGTTGGCAAGAGGAAAATAAATGTGAAGCAGTAAAGGCATTTGTGGCCCAGGACAAGAGAACGCTGGAAAGACATGCAAGCAAATATTCTAACAGCTGCAACGTAAAGAATCTGGCCATTATCGCAATATTTCATGTAATGTCATAATAGGATTTTGCAAATAACTGTTTATTATGGAGTTACTGATTATCTGGATTCGTGTGCAAGGGGATACTTGTGCTAAAATCTTCAAGCATGTTTTGTTATTGAACTGGCAGTGCCCATACCTTCTCCCTTACTCAGATGGGTGGAAGAAAGGAGGTTCTAATGTCAAGTGCTTAGAGCATGGACTTTGCTCCCTTCACATAGTAGGGCAACATCTGAACTTTTAAAATTTCACAGCCTAATTAAAACGCGGCCGTTTCCTTTTTAGATATATTAATCTTGAGTTCACTTTGGAACTAATTCTTCACTGAACTCATGTTAGCTACTGCAAATTGAATGTGGAGCTTTAGATAACAGTATGAGAGCTCCACTACTGAAGATGAACACAGATTAAATAGCCTGCTCTGTGCGAAGGTGCCCACTACTTTGAACTTCATAAATATGAATAGCTAGAAATAGCTGCATGCAGGCACGTGTGACTGTGGACTGTGTACCTGATACACATGTGCTCTGGCATTGTTTAGAAATGTATAGGCCTCCCCTCTGTAACAGAAAAAGAGCATAAAATGCGAGTACAACATCCATATTTTTGGTAAATTTAAGGCACTTGAAGTCCCAATGAAAACCCCAGCTCATGATCCTTGTTGAGGTCATTTGTTGACTCTTGTAGCCTCTGGATTTAGTGGGATTCTCCCAGATAGCAAAGAAGGAGTCTGTTTTCTCCTATGCTGGGCTTCATCGCATGCTCGAATATTAATCTGGGCAAGTGGATAAAGGTCTGCCCAAGGCGTCCATACAGTGGATTTGAAGACAACGATTTTGATTGAGGAAAATGTTCAATTGTTCAGTCTTACAAAAGGCTGGCCATGCTTCCAATTAATATTCTTGCACACATTGTTCAGTTAGTAGGGTGCTAGCAGTGGGCTAGGTGGGTGCACTGGTCACCAAGGGATACAGGGGACGGGGGGCACCCTCCTACCCCCTCCATGGCTCTGCCGCTGGTTGTGCCTCCCTCCCATACAGAGGTTAGTAAGTATGCCTGATGTGTGTATGGTGTCATTATTATGGGATTTTAATTCCACCAGGAGTTCTCTGTCTGGTGACAGTAGAAACAACGGATAAGTGGGGCTGGCCTGTGTGGTGTTCAGCCAAAGCTAGGAACCGTGTGTAAACCGTTTCATCTTCCCTCATTAAAAAAAAAAAGTGAAACATAATATTGGCCATGCTTTTTTTTAAAGTCCTGCTCACAGAGCACAGAATGTTGAATCAGAAATGAAGCCCTTGGATGAGGTTTCAAGTTCTGCCCTCGAACGCGACGCTTGATGGGTTTTCGCGGGAAAGCGAGTCAGCGAGCCTCAGACGCATTAGCGTCATGTCGCACGCCTTGGCAGCCATTATTCCCCGGGATTAGAGCAAGCCGCCATCTCAAGCTTCAAAGAGGAAGGGCGCCTTTGAACTGCATTTGTGCTAACACAAACATCAAACAGGCGTCCCCCAGGCAATGTCATGGCAGGAAAAGCAAGACCACCATGGCCTTTGCGGGAGCACAGTGAAGCGTTCCACGTGGGGGCAGAGAAGCGGATTCAAAGTGTATGCATTTGAATTTATTTGTGATTTATAATGCACTATGTGCAAATGTTGCACCGCTTCTGAGGGCGAAAACAACTATAAATGGCAGAGCTGTATTGGTTAATTTGTCCAATGTCCTTTAAAATTGCTTCCAAACAATCAGTATAAGAAGACAGAGGGAACATGATAGTGTTGTAGGCTGGCAGGAATCATAATTTCCACAAGAGTGTTAAAGATATTTAATTATTTCAAGTAAATGAGCAGGTACAGGACTGACACGTGTATGCTCACTGTCAGCATTATGGAAGTCCATGTACATATATAAACTAAGTAACAGAAGTCCTATAAAAGTATGGGAGGAGTGCTGCGGGTGTGACAGCTCTCCTCAATCATGTACTTCGGTATCGCCGCTCATGCGACACAAAGTCCTGCGAGATCTGGCCGGCGCAGATCTCGTGGGACTGGTGACCCACATACCTCCTTTTCTTGATAAAATGAGTCTATCAGTTGATCACAAAATAACTGTACTTTGCAAGCCTCCTTCTCACCCGCTGCAGACTCCCACCATCATTCGCTTCCTCAGGTTTCAGCTCTCCGGCATTGTCTATCCTGCTTCCTGTCTGTTCGATGTTACTCAGCTCAACATATTAATTTCTGGGAACCCTTCACTCAGTTTGTCTGTCCATTACAACACAGATCGGTCTTCGATCACTCCTTTCACTTCTTTCTTCTCTCTCTGTTTCAGACACTTTGTCTCTGGCCCCTTGGGTTAGAGACAGTTCACCTCTTACTTCCAAGGCACCCTCGGACAACACAGCCACCCTCTCTAGATTCCATCTTTTTCCATCTTGGGTGTGCACATGACTCATGCCCTTCTTTATTATGTTGATCGGTTGACTGTAGTGGGACCCTGTACTTCGGTCCTTATGAGGTAGTGTAATCTTTACAAGATCTCCATCTTTAGTTCTTTGTGTCAACCTGAGGCTGTCATGCCACCTCTTTGTGTGATTTTTACCTTTTCTTGATCCTCCATACCGCCTCTTCCATATTTACTGTATCATCATACCTGATACTGCAAAGCCATGGGGGCACTAATGACGATGCAGCTCTCCCACCTCTTAACATATGGAAAGGTGATACCTTGGTGGGGCCATTTGGAGTGAGACTTTGGGCCACAACAACCTCCTTCACTGTCTTATGCAGATCCATGCCCGATGCCATGGCTAGCTGGATGGCACCCTTCACAAATCTATCTGTTCTTTCGACTAGTCCATTCGCCCTAAGGGTGATATATGTCTGCCTTGATTGGCTGTATATTGTTGTCTTGCAAAAATATGGTCATCTCTGGTGACGTCAGCTGGACTATGTTGTCCATCACTATCTACTTTGGCAACACTTCTCTTTGCAACAGCAACTGGAGGATGTCAATCACTGTTTTTGCAGTAATTTCGGGTACAAACTCAGGTCTCTAGCCACCATGAGAAATAATCTACTAGTACTCCATAACGATGCTCAGGATTCATGATGGCTTCCAAGGGGCCTATAAAGTCCAAGGCCAACTTCTGTCACACTCCCTGCAGAATCTCTGTGGGAATGACAGGTGCCTGTCTCATCTTCAATCGTTTGTCACTGTAGACGCTCTCACAACATATTTCCAGCATGTTCTTTATGTCATGGTCCATACTAGGCCACCAGTACGATTCCCTTATTCTGCGTCTTGTAATGTTACTCCCTAAGTGCCCTGAATCGACCCTGTCTAGTATGCTTTTCCTTAGTTGCATGGGAGGTGTCACTCCGTCATCTCTAAACAACAAGCCGTTCTTTTCATGCTTCTCATCCGCTACTTTGTAGTACGGTCGCGGGCCTTCCGAAATCACCCATTCATCCGGCCAGCCATTCTTGGCCCATCTCGTCAATTTTGGTACAGACTCGTCCTTGGTTGATTCCTCCACCCAGGGTTGCTCTCTCATATCCAGGAACTCCTTGATCCTTAGGTCTCTGACTGATGCTACAGTGCACTCATCCTGTAGAAACGTGCAATTTTTCCCATCTCCTTCAGGCCATGCAGACATGCAATCTGCCTGGGAACGTTTCCATACAGGAATGTGCATTATCTCATATGTGTACTCCTGCAGCTTGGCTGCCATGCATGCCAGTTGTGCAGTAGACGTATTTGTGGCCCCTGGGTTCAGCATGTGTACGGGTTTGTGATCTGTCACCAGGTGGAACTTGGTTCCCCGCTCATTAGTCCTGAAATACTGCACAAGTGAGCATCTCTTTTGTGATTGACGAATAGTTCTTCTCTGCCTCAGACAGTGCCTTCGATGCAAACACCATGACATGCTCCATGACATCTCTGTTTTGTGTGAGAGTTGCCCCTAAGTGGTAGGCACTAGCATCAGTGGTGATATACATCTTCCACAAAGGGTTAACCGGTTATAAAAACATGGCTTTCACTATCAATCTCTTCACCTCTTCAAACACCACTTTTTGCACTGTCGTCCGTGAGTACTCCATCCCTTTTTTCAGTAGCTCCCTCTTTGGCACCGTCATTTCTGAGAAGCGTGGCAAGAATTTCACATAATATCCTGCAAGGCCTAGGAACGACGGCAGGTCCTCTTTGGTGGTCAGCGTGGGTGCATTTACAATAGCTTGTAATAGATTATTTTTGGGTCTAATGCCTTTTTGCAATATCTTGTATCTCAGGTATCTACCTCCTTCGCCTTGATCATGCATTTCTCGTACCTCCATTTTACTCCGGCATCCTGCAGTTTGCTCAGCACATTCCTCAGCACCATGTCATGAGCCGCTTCATCTTCTGCATAGAAGAGGATATCATGCTAGAAATATGACACACTCCCAATATTGCGCAGCAAAGAGTCCATCATTCTCTACACACAGATGCCACTGTGGATAGACCCAACGACATTCTGGTATAGTGATGAGTTCCGAATGCTGTTATAAATGCAGCAAGTGACCTTGACTCCTTGTGCAAACTTATCTGATGATATGCATCTCGCCTTTCCAATTTCGAAAACTGCTTTGCCTCTTTCACCACCAGAATCAACTTATTTATGCTTGGTAACGGGTAGTTGTCCATTACTTTCTCTAGAATAAGGCTGCAAAAGTCATGCGACTGCTGTTTTTGAACAGTATGACTGGACTTAGCCACTCTGATTCCACTGTGTTAATGGTACTCTCCATCACCATCTTCTGCTACTCTTCTTGCAGCAAACCTCCCGTCGTAGCTGTGACTGGCATAACTTTATGTTTGACTGATATGACACTTTGTCTCAACTGCATTTTATGCACATAATTCTTTATTCTACCCAGTTCTTCTGAGAACAATCCCAGGAACTTTTCTCTGGCCAGCGATGCTCCACCTGTTCTTAGGGATAAGACTTGCACTTCCGCACTGGGATCCAGCTTGATGTTCAGCTTCACCTGCTCACCCCAACCCAGCACTGCTCGTCTCTCTTCCAAGAACTATACTCTCATCTCAGTCTTTCTGCCTTTGAACACCAGACAATCTTTATGTACCAAACACGCGCACAGAGGCACCTATAACCACCTTGGTTTGGTTCTTCATCATGGATTCTTCTATTTCTTGCTTTCCTACCATTTCTTGATAGGTGCATATGGGCAATATTGTCAGATCCAACCCTGAACCTACCATCACTCTGGTTTCTTTGCCATCTACTTTGATTGGGCAGTGGGGATTTTCTCTTCTGGCTTTCATATAATTCACCATGAGGCCGGTGGGCCGGTCATCTTCTGACAACGACTCCTACGCTGTCTCCTCCTTTATTTCTACTGACGTCACTTTTCTTCGCCGGCAATGGCACTCCGTGGCAACATTTCTTGTAGTGAGTGCATTCCTTGCCTCTGGCTGTACATATTTTATGCATTGCAAGGTGTTGTGTGCTGACGCACCTGTGGCATCTCAGGGGTTCTTTCTGCTTGTCTTTCTCCTCGCTGGCAGGCATCATTCCTGGGCCTTTCTCTAATCCCTTGATATTGGAGTGCATGCACCACTGCACCTTGCAAACTTCTTTCCATTTCCTTGCATCTAAGTGTAGTCTCTTCTGCTGATCTGGCAGTCTGGATGACTTTGTAGAACTATATTTCTATTTCCGATATGTATTTATCTTGAACCTTCCTGCAGTTGGTGTGCACTGCGAGCATGTCACATATCATATTTTCCATGCTGTTCCTGAAGTCACCCAGTGCCACCATTTCTCACAGACATAATCATCTACAAGCTCTGTATTGTCCTGCTTTCTGGGGGAAATATTATTCTACGCAGTACAGTGTTCTCCTTGATCGAAGATCTCTTCACTGTATTCCTAATGGCTTCTTTGTACACATCATCATCATCTTCCTCATCACCAAGTGGTTTTGGTTTTAAAATGGAAAATATTCTCTGCCCTTCCACCCCCAAGGCGTTCAGCAGCATGGCCTTCTTCCTTCCTGGGGTGTAATCTGCCCCTCCCAAAGCATATACGTACATAGCAAAAACTGGTTCCCACTGAGAACATGAAATCAACGGCCTACCTGGCGTGCGTAGAAATGCTGGGGGTGATGTTGCTCCTTGCATCCTTCTTTGTTTGATTTTTGTGTGGCCACTGATGTGATTTCATCCGCGTAGCCAATTATGTTGCGGGCTGGCAGGAACCAGAATTTCCACAAGGGTATGTGTTAAAGGTATTTCTTTCTTTAAAGTAAATGAGCAGGTACAGGACTGACAGTTATGCTCACTGTCAGCATCATGGAAGCCCATGTACATTCATAAACCAAGTAACGGCAGTCCTAATAAAGTATAGGAGGAACGCCACAGACGCGACTGCTCTCCTCAATCGTCTGCTCCTTTCTGCCGCCGCTGCTTTATATACTGCTCGTGCAGCGCAAAGTCTTGCAAGATCGCGGCCGGAGTCGATCTTGCAAGACTGGTGCCCCACAATTTACTACTATGTCTTTGCCTACACATTTTTCATTTCGGACGTTTGTATTCAGAAAATAATAATAAAATGAGACGCACATCTGCTGTTATTGCTGAGGAAACCAGGCCATCCTAGTGTCCAAAGACAGAGCGAAAGAAACTGGTGTAAAGTGTGTTGGGTGACTCGATGTTCATACCTCCCCGACATGGGACCGCGTAAGCTTCAAAAGCAGTTTGGAAATCCACAGCAGCAGCTTCAGAGCAGCTGAGACTGCGAGGTTTGAAACCCCTGGACGGGCCTGCCATCTTACACAAATTCTGAGTGATGCAACGCAGTCTCTGCTAGGGTGGCCAACCGTCCTGTATTTTGCGGGACTTACCCGCATTCATGGCTTTTGTCCCCAGATTTGCAGGCACCCTCTGCGTGATGCCAAAAGTCCCGGCTGTGTCTTGTCCCCCCGCCCCACCCCCCCTGAACAAAGCCTTTTCTGCCCTGAGCTCACACTTCTGTGTGATAGTTGAAGCTCAGGGCAGAAGAGCAGCTCTCCCAGGGTGTGCAGCATCTTAACACATTGCTCTGTGCCAACAGAGCATTACAATGCCAGCAATTAGACAGCAATAGGAGCCAGGGGGAATATTAGCAGGAATTTCTGTCCCCTAAGAAATGTGAATTAGGAGTGATTCAAAGTGGCAGTGCAGCATGCTGTGTTTGAAATAAGACTATGATTTTGAAAGTCAAGTGAGAATGTTTTTTCTCGCATTAGTGTCCCTGGTGCTGCTGTGACCTTTCATGCAGTATGGGGAAAATAAAGTTAAAGTCATACTCATTTTGCTCAACATATTTCCTTGACAAGTTATATAGTGTAAGGTCAGTTTATTGTGAAATGCTCGTTTTTTTAATGTTTAAAGTGTTTTTACAAGGCATTTCTAAGTATGTATATCAAGTAAATCTTGAAAGATATGTGATCAACTGCTTAAATTGCCCACATCCCATTTTCACTCCCTAACCAAAGTGTGTGATCTGGGGTAAATAATTTAATCTCAAATTGTCTTACTTCACTCCCTAACCAAAGTGTGTGATCTGGGGCAAATCATTTAATCTCACAGTATCGTATCTGAAGTGATTCAGTTCATATTTTATATTATTATACCATTATGCTATAAGCTTGGTATTAAAAATAAATCCCCACTCATGGTTTTAATAGCTATAGAGCTGCTACCCATATCATAATAAGAGTGCCCTTTGTGCATTTCACACCACAAAGTTATTTGACACTCAATTAACTCATGGCAAATTATTGTAATGTCACTTCCCTTGGTGACTCAAAGTAGCAAAGACTGGTGATGCTTTTTGCAGTGCTCTTTCTGTGAAGTCACTTATGTTGTCTACGCATATGCAAATTTGGATGTTTGAATATGTTTTGTCCCACAGGGCCTGGACAGAGCTCTAACAGATGAATGCTCTGCATGTACAATGGCCCTACTGTTTTTTGTGCTGTGTATATGTTTAAATTTCATCTACCACTAATGTTACCAAAACAGTGAATGGGGAACAAGGGGTGCAAATTACACCATATGCAAGTGTGCGCACTGCAGGCCGCTTCTGATGCTCTACAACGCCTAAAGTGTCCTGCGAAACCATTCTGTATAGTTGGCCACCCTAGTCTCTGCTTGCCTCCTGCCCCTTGACATTCCATTAAATACGTGTAAAGATGTGTCCTTGAACATTTCGAAGCCAAACTGAAATCATGCAGGAAGTGGAGACTAGCAGACCTGGCTGCACCCAGGTCGAGCTACGGAGGAATTTGAACTTCAACGCTAAGTTAGCCATTGGCTGGAAAAAGAGCTCGCCCAGGTGAAGCCTACTCTTCTGAACGAGCTATTTTACTCTAGTTCCCATCTGAGCTGCATCTCTAATTACAGGGACATGTGTCCACCAAGCTTCTAAATAAAAGCAGGAGCCAGTCATATTGTGGGTGGTTAGCTGCCCGGCAGAGGGTGAAGATGTAAGGCATGTCATTTTCTAGGGGATCATGTACCACATGCTGTGCAGCTATTGCACTTTCAGACAATGATACATGTCTGTGAAGCCATATCAACGACAGTGTTGCGCTACACAAAACACCTTTGCAATGGACATTGTAATTCCCAAACACAAAAACGATACAGCTAAAGAGTCCGCAGAATAGATTATGATGGCGAACATCATCGGCGGTAGAACGTGTAACACAACTTTATTGAAGGATCATAAAGCAAAGCTTAACACAGCCAGCAGGTCTGTCCTCATGGATTTTATAACTTTCTGTGTTTCGTGCAGCCCCAACACAGTGCCGGATCAAGGTGCGCTCAGGGGGCGCGGCTGCATTAGGGCGCTCCCACCGGCGCAACAATAAAGAGCGCCTTGCCTCCAGCTCAGTGTCATGTCAACGTAAGTATCAGTCAAGCTGTGCGACGCCAGTGCCTATTAAAGAATCAGGGCGTGCCCTGAACAGCCATTATACACACTTTACAAGAACAGCAGAGGGCTCAGTTCTGTTGTTCAGCTGATACTTGTTTTTGATAGGCATTATTGGATGGGTTGGCGCGATTAGTGACAGACCCAGGACTCCTCGCCGAGGGGTTCCAGATGCGTCACTAATTGTGCCAAAAAAGCACGTTTCAGGGCGCACCGAAAAGTCTTGCACAAGGCACTGGCAGACCTGGGGTCAGGACTGCTGCATCATGCTACCCATGGAAAATGAGCCTGTGGGTGTGCTGTGATGAACCTGAGGGCGTCCTCACTTCTTTCACCCATGTATCCTCTCAGGTGGCCAGGGAAAGGCCATCGCTCTTGGATTCCGACCCTGGGGGTGGATATGTGAGGGAGGATCACCTGGGTGGATAAGACTTGGGGAGTGGGAATGAGGTGCCCTTTGGTGAGACATGGTATTCCCCATTTCCCTTTCACAATTAGTCTTCTGTCCCTCAGGCCTTTATAGAGTGTTGTCAATCCTTTCCCTATTTTTCCCCTAAAACATTCCCTAAGAAAGACCAGTTTGGTACTAGGCCAAGGAAGAGACCAACTACAGAGACACATTCTCACTTTATTAATACACACACATACAAACATCAGTTGGTTACTGGGACGAGGAGGAGGACTCCCGATTCAACAGTGAGCGATCTAGTCCTTTTTAGACCAATCAACCTGGCAGGAACTTCAAAAGCAGGAAGTACTGTGAAAATGGAGTCAGCTGTGGAAGCAGGTCTACAGACTGCTGGGCGAAAGCAGACCTCTCCGGGAAGGCAGTGTGGCAAGCAGAGCGCTCGAGAACCTTTGGAGGATGCAGAGTGTATGCAGCGGGAAGCAAAGCTAAAGGATGCTGGAAGCAGCTGGCGGACCGCAGAAAGGAAGCCGGCGTAACCAGGCAAAGCTGTCTTAGGAGGCCCGAGCAGCAGGAGAAGCATCGCTGGGTGATCGAAGCCAAGGAGAGCTGCTGGAAACTGAGCAAGGCGCCACACAAGAGAGAGAGAGAGAGAGTTTGTGGCGGCAGGAGGCCTTGTTGAAGCGCTGTAAGCTCCGACAGGTGACTCAACCAAGCAGGGGAGCCACACTGGGATGATAGGCGAGCACGCAAAGCTTGCAATGCACAGCAATTTGAATGAAACCAAGACTTTTTTGAATACCGATCCAAATGAAAATGAGAATAAGCACTTTTGAATACTGATCTGGGTGAAAGTAAGTTTGTGAAATTCCTAATACAAGGAACTGTGTGATTTGAGAAATCAAGCATGGGTGAGCAGGAAATGGCAAGAGCCATGAGAATATAAGGAACTGTATGATATGATAAAACAAGCATTGGCAAGAGCCAGGAGAATATAAGAAAGAGCAACAAGTGCATGGTGGCAAACCAAGCATAATACAACATGAAGATGATGTGATATGTGAATGTATCAAGCACCACTGTCAAGCCGAAGCAGTGGCATCGTGCTGGTGAAAAGGAAGCAAGTAAGGTGTATGGGTTGCGTAACCTGTAATGGGTAAACCATGTGGTCTGACAACTGCGCCTAGACCGAGTGCACACCTCTATGAAAAAGACACTGAAAGCACCCACAAAGAAGTTTGAGTTTGAGTAGCAAGGAACATGTGTGTGATCTTAAGTCACAGAAATGAACTATATATATGAATTGGTGAAAGGTAACCAAATCAGAAGAGCTGGGAAGTGTCCAAAGGAATTGTGTTGTTTTGGAAAACTGAAAGACTTGAACTGTTGAGGAAGGGAACACCTCTGCATTGTGAAATATTTTGACCTTAGGAAGGGAAACCTTCTTACAAGCCAAGAGCTGGAAGAAGCTTTGAACTTTTATTTGAACACTACTTATTTTGATGCTGACATCCCTACACATTGTACACATTTAGATGTGAGGGCAAACATATGTTTTTGACACAGATAAATATTTGCTTTGGACTTCCTGACACAGACTATCCTTAGTTTCAATTTGGTAGTGAAATCCCACCTTAGCATAGGGCAGGTTAGGCCTTTTTCCATCCTGCTTTTTTGGAGATAATAGTTTATAGACCAAACTTTAATATGTTGTCTGTGCCTGCTTTGTGATGCCTTCACAGTACTTGTGTTTAGAAATGCAAGATAGTCAGTAGCATCATAGGCAGCAGACTTGCGATCACTCTGATAATTGGGGTTATGCACTTCTGACTAGTCTGACAATTGTTTGGTGACAATAGGTTGTGTGCTGGAAATGGGTGGAGGCATGAGAGTACAACAATCGGTCAATGTCAACACAGCTGTAGTCACATGTGTATGTTAGGTTATATTGCATCTGTATCGCACCTCCTGCCTTAGTTTATTGCGTTGAAGCACTTTGCCTGTCAGAGAGGCAAAGGATAAGTATGATAGAACATGTAGTAATGGTCGGGAGAAGCAAAGTCGGGTAGATAATTGGGATGATGTTGAGGGATAGAGAAGCTGATACTTGTTTTTGATAGGCATTATTGGATGGGTTGGCGCGATTAGTGACAGACCCAGGACTCCTCGCCGAGGGGTTCCAGATGCGTCACTAATTGTGCCAAAAAAGCACGTTTCAGGGCGCACCGAAAAGTCTTGCACAAGGCACTGGCAGACCTGGGGTCAGGACTGCTGCATCATGCTACCCATGGAAAATGAGCCTGTGGGTGTGCTGTGATGAACCTGAGGGCGTCCTCACTTCTTTCACCCATGTATCCTCTCAGGTGGCCAGGGAAAGGCCATCGCTCTTGGATTCCGACCCTGGGGGTGGATATGTGAGGGAGGATCACCTGGGTGGATAAGACTTGGGGAGTGGGAATGAGGTGCCCTTTGGTGAGACATGGTATTCCCCATTTCCCTTTCACAATTAGTCTTCTGTCCCTCAGGCCTTTATAGAGTGTTGTCAATCCTTTCCCTATTTTTCCCCTAAAACATTCCCTAAGAAAGACCAGTTTGGTACTAGGCCAAGGAAGAGACCAACTACAGAGACACATTCTCACTTTATTAATACACACACATACAAACATCAGTTGGTTACTGGGACGAGGAGGAGGACTCCCGATTCAACAGTGAGCGATCTAGTCCTTTTTAGACCAATCAACCTGGCAGGAACTTCAAAAGCAGGAAGTACTGTGAAAATGGAGTCAGCTGTGGAAGCAGGTCTACAGACTGCTGGGCGAAAGCAGACCTCTCCGGGAAGGCAGTGTGGCAAGCAGAGCGCTCGAGAACCTTTGGAGGATGCAGAGTGTATGCAGCGGGAAGCAAAGCTAAAGGATGCTGGAAGCAGCTGGCGGACCGCAGAAAGGAAGCCGGCGTAACCAGGCAAAGCTGTCTTAGGAGGCCCGAGCAGCAGGAGAAGCATCGCTGGGTGATCGAAGCCAAGGAGAGCTGCTGGAAACTGAGCAAGGCGCCACACAAGAGAGAGAGAGAGAGAGTTTGTGGCGGCAGGAGGCCTTGTTGAAGCGCTGTAAGCTCCGACAGGTGACTCAACCAAGCAGGGGAGCCACACTGGGATGATAGGCGAGCACGCAAAGCTTGCAATGCACAGCAATTTGAATGAAACCAAGACTTTTTTGAATACCGATCCAAATGAAAATGAGAATAAGCACTTTTGAATACTGATCTGGGTGAAAGTAAGTTTGTGAAATTCCTAATACAAGGAACTGTGTGATTTGAGAAATCAAGCATGGGTGAGCAGGAAATGGCAAGAGCCATGAGAATATAAGGAACTGTATGATATGATAAAACAAGCATTGGCAAGAGCCAGGAGAATATAAGAAAGAGCAACAAGTGCATGGTGGCAAACCAAGCATAATACAACATGAAGATGATGTGATATGTGAATGTATCAAGCACCACTGTCAAGCCGAAGCAGTGGCATCGTGCTGGTGAAAAGGAAGCAAGTAAGGTGTATGGGTTGCGTAACCTGTAATGGGTAAACCATGTGGTCTGACAACTGCGCCTAGACCGAGTGCACACCTCTATGAAAAAGACACTGAAAGCACCCACAAAGAAGTTTGAGTTTGAGTAGCAAGGAACATGTGTGTGATCTTAAGTCACAGAAATGAACTATATATATGAATTGGTGAAAGGTAACCAAATCAGAAGAGCTGGGAAGTGTCCAAAGGAATTGTGTTGTTTTGGAAAACTGAAAGACTTGAACTGTTGAGGAAGGGAACACCTCTGCATTGTGAAATATTTTGACCTTAGGAAGGGAAACCTTCTTACAAGCCAAGAGCTGGAAGAAGCTGTGAACTTTTATTTGAACACTACTTATTTTGATGCTGACATCCCTACACATTGTACACATTTAGATGTGAGGGCAAACATATGTTTTTGACACAGATAAATATTTGCTTTGGACTTCCTGACACAGACTATCCTTAGTTTCAATTTGGTAGTGAAATCCCACCTTAGCATAGGGCAGGTTAGGCCTTTTTCCATCCTGCTTTTTTGGAGATAATAGTTTATAGACCAAACTTTAATATGTTGTCTGTGCCTGCTTTGTGATGCCTTCACAGTACTTGTGTTTAGAAATGCAAGATAGTCAGTAGCATCATAGGCAGCAGACTTGCGATCACTCTGATAATTGGGGTTATGCACTTCTGACTAGTCTGACAATTGTTTGGTGACAATAGGTTGTGTGCTGGAAATGGGTGGAGGCATGAGAGTACAACAATCGGTCAATGTCAACACAGCTGTAGTCACATGTGTATGTTAGGTTATATTGCATCTGTATCGCACCTCCTGCCTTAGTTTATTGCGTTGAAGCACTTTGCCTGTCAGAGAGGCAAAGGATAAGTATGATAGAACATGTAGTAATGGTCGGGAGAAGCAAAGTCGGGTAGATAATTGGGATGATGTTGAGGGATAGAGAAGATGTATAGGAAAGCATGAGAAGGAAAAGGTACAAGGGATTTGTGCACAATTGAACTGAATTTGTTGTGGGACTCCACTGTATTCTATGGGGCACAGCACCAAATGGAGAGATAGCTGGAGAGGGGTGTTTGGCATGCCAAGGAGATCGTCTGGAATGTACTCATCCTGTGTAGCCAATATTTATATTGCACCCATCATAACCATAGCGGTTTTATGGTGCCTGGCTTTGTCCAAAAGATGGCATATTGTGACCCTGCCAGGGTGTCGCTAGACCATAGTCTGTGGAAAGGAATTGGAGGGTTGAGGAGGAGCTGATAAGAGAGAGAAGCTAGATAATAGAATTTACAAAATCCGAGAGGAAAATCAATTGGGATGAGTGAGAGGAGCTATGGTTGCCGAAGTAGGGATGTCTATTTCTAAAATGTGATAGGTTATTGGTAACCATGAGTGTAGGGCCCAGGAGAGTGCAGCTCAGTTTAGAGCAGAGTTTTATTGTGATGGCAATATCTAGAAACATGTTACTATATGTAGTTAGATGGTGAGTGGTTGTGCGATGGACTAGAGAGGTGCTGAAGCAGGCCCTAGTAGCGTGGAGGCTTTCACCGTATTCACTTGTGAGAAACAATCCCTATAGGAAGGGAGAGCACTGGCTTTGCCAAGCCTGCAGACAGGAGTGTCAGTGCCAAGAGTTCGACATGCACAGAAGTATGCCTGGGGAGAACGTGGGGTAAGTGGTAGTGGGGGCCCGGGGGGACATGAAGGATTTGTGTCTAATATTATTAGTCTCTGTTAGCTATGAGCTTGGTATAATTCGCTGTAACTTAATATAATAACATTCATAACAAAATAGCTCAAGCAACCACCTATTCAAGCTAGGAAGACAATTACAGCCTAACTCCAACACACACTCAATACCCAACAGCACCATCCCCCAGATCACACAGACAGCAACCACAGGGCGAGTGGACTTCTCATTAATGCTTGTTCCATATCCAAATAACTACAGCATCTATTAGCTAATCCTGTAGGGCAGCACACCCCATGCTTACACACTTGCTCCATTTATTATGCCCCTGCCCCTTACAATTGAAGAGCAGAAAGACACAGTGAGACAAGCAAAACATGCCTTTGGAATGTCAGGAATTCTCTGGCCTTATTAACATAATAGTTCACCTCCAATGGTACTGGACCTCCAATCCAAGCCAAAACTAAAAGGCTTAGGCTTCTAAGAAGCAGCTTAGGAACATATGGAATTTACAGAGCCAACATGGAACATAACCTTAACTGTGTATACATTAGCAAGCACTTCTAAAATCTAAAATGTGTTTATTGTAGCAGAGGACTCAAAACCAGAATGTGCTGCACATAGAACAGTACAGGGGTAGGATCAATTTAAGAGCGCTTATATAAACCAGTATGTGGTGAGGATAGGGGCATCAGGGTAGATACATTCATTGTGAAGAAGTGGCAAACTAAACAATTCAAGTTGTAGATGTTTGCAATTAGAGTCACGGGGAGATAACGGGAACTCTCCAGAATCACACAATATTTTGCTGATGTGCTGAAGGCAGGAGTAGAATCCTGGTGCCAACGCCAGCCGTTAATTTTGAAATGGCTAGCAAGTTCATTAATTTTAGGTCATTATCTTAATGAATTAATTTCACTTTTATGAAATTCATGGATCCACCTGCTTATATTTGTGCACATGTTCAAACAATTTTAAAGGCAATGCAAAGTGGTCTTATATAGCGCCTTTCTGACAATAATGTTGGCCTTGCTGCACATGGATCTGTAAGAAAAGAGGGCAGGGTGTGCTAGTTGGATAGCAGGATGGCAGATGAGGAAACCTTTGGTGTTGGTGGATGCAGGTTGGAAGCACCCGTCACCTGTGGGCCAAAATCAAAATCTCCACGTTGTTTGTGGTTGGTACCGAGCGGGTAGGTTAGCCATATGAGCAGCCCTCGGATTGTGGAGTGCAATATTTGACAGCATGGTTGTTGATAGAAGATGGATAGGGTCTGAATTTGTTAAGTGCACTAGAACTGGAGGTCGTCTCAAGGAGTGTGGGAGGAGTAAGGATGCAAGATTTTAGTAGTGAGGCATTAGTTGGGGGATGAGGATGAGGGAGTGAGGGTGTTGTTACTTCCTGGCTCTTGGTTGTAGATTTCACTGAGTTTAAGGTGCAGACCATTGTCATGCAGCAGAGAGTCCATGAATCAAATTGGTTTCCCACACATGGTAGTGCCAGAGGTTTTGGAAATTGCCTGTCGTAAACTAGCCCATGTTCCTAGTGCACAGTTTTTAGTCGGTTGCTATTATTTTTCATTTCTTTCAAAGTGGTTGGTTGAAAAGCCAAGTCTTTCGCTGTTTCCTGAAAGCCAGGTGGTCCACTTCTAGTCAGAGTGGTTTGGGTACGGTTTTCCACAGTTCCGTGGTCAGAACTCAAAAAGAGGATCCTTCTTGCTGTTTCTTGTTGAAGTTGGGGACTAGTACTAGAGCAGTATTGCTGGACCTAAGTGTTCTGGTAGGAGTGTAGTGCTGAAACTTACTTCTCAAGGAGGAAGGGCCCCCTCCTTGTTATGAACAATGGGCAATGCACAAGGTTTTGAAATCAACCCTTTTTTTGATGGGTAGCCAGTGGAGAGCGCATAATGCCGGCGTCATATGTTCAAATTGCTTAATTCTGAGAAGTAGTCTTGCCGCTGCAGTTTGAACTATTTTACACTTCCTCATTAGGTAAGCCGGGCGTTCATGATGGAGGCTGTGTGCATAGGCTAATTTGGATAATATTAGAGAATATATGGCCATGGCCCTGTGGGTGAATGTTAAATCAGGCAGGATGCAGTGTACCATGCACAGCTGGGAAAAACAGCTTCCGACAATGGCCTTGACCTGTGGATCAAGAGTGAGGATGTTGTCCATTGTTGTTGGAAGATTCCTTACTATGGTTGATGGATTTGGGCAAAGGCCCATCTGGTCAGGCCAAGGGATTGTGGTGGAGTTAGAACCTGTAGGATTAAAGAGCATCCTTCTGTTTGGTTGTGGTTAAGTTTTACTCTGTTTGCTGTCATCCATGCATCCACATGGCAAGGCAGTTCAAAGCCTGTGGCAATTAAATACATCTACTGACACAGATTTGTAGTCCATTCATCTCGGCGGTGTACTTTTTATTGATTGCCATTTTGTACTGTTTCTTGTATTTAGGGGTGCCTAACAGAATCCCATTCTTAGATGTTGGAGACACTTTTCAGTATATATAACGTAACAGGTATGTCTACTGAGGTGGTTGCCCACAGTTGAGCCTTGTCTGAGTGTATAGTGCATATATGCATATTAGCGCCTAGAAATCGTAAATGACCTCCTCTCAGCCAATCAGAATGTTTAGAGTGCAGTCAATAACTACTGGTAGTGACTGCATTCTGAATATTCTGTTTTCAGAAGCAGAGAAACAACAATACAATTTCCAGACAAGTTTCTGTTTCAAGAAGACAATTCCTCTCTGGGAGGACCTTTTGTGCTGCAACATGGTATTAATACATGGAAGAGAAAGAGAAAACATTGGAAAGGTTTTCACTTTCTCATAAAGGAACCGTTACTTTTACATGACACCTCATGCATGCTCATGTTAAACCTGCGACAGTTCAAGAAAGTTGCAGTTGAAATTCTTAACTTATGAAGACAACCATGTCACTTAAATATTACAAAATAAAAACCACATTTGATTTATTAACTATGTCAATTTTTACTCTGCTTACTCTCAAAGCACCGTTTCTTTTTCACCACAAAAACTCCAAAACATGTATTGCTGCAACCAACGTGTGCTGAAGCCATATAGACATCGGGAGGGGCAATTATGACTAAGGATAGTGAGGCTTCTCCATCTTATGTCCCTCGGCTTCGCCTCGGGGCATAAGTTGGTGACAGTTCCTTATCTCGCGATAATGACCCCTCCCTCGGTCTATAAGGCTATATTATGCCAACCCCTGGGTTTTCAGTCCTTGATATAGAGGTGTGAGTTGTGAGGGAGTTGAAGAAAGTGGAAGCACTAAGCACAAGGTAGGAGGAAGGAAGCTGCAACAATTTCACATGTGTCTTGATGTTGCCACTAAGGGGTGCTGAATCCGTTTTGATAAACACAAGGAAACCCTTTCGTTATATATGAGCACTCTTTTTTAACATATAATTATATGGCTCCCACAGGCCGGAGAAAGGATTGTTGTTTTCTGCATGGTGACCAGATGAGGGGCCTGACAAATACTACCTGAGTTTAATTAACCCTTTGCGCATACCTTGGGGTTCATTAAACTCGGGTCACAATTGACACTTGTCTGGTATCAGGTGACAATTGTTATGCCCCTCTGCTGGTTAGGTTGAAAGTAGCTTGGGCTACATTCTGGGATAAGCTGCCCATCTCCCTCAGAATAGCGTCCAATCACTTTGTTTTCAGGAAAGCCTTAGGTCAGAGTGATCTGGGAGGGGCAGAGCATGAGACAGTAGAGCTCATTGCGTTATGCCTTCCATGTACTTTAATTTTTTTTAAAGTGCTGACCTCTTGACCAAACATCAGATCCATGATGCACGAGATCTGAAGTGACTCACATGTTGTGTGCAGAAAAGGGTTTATATAAAACCTCTAACATAGCATAAAATACCATAACATATACATAGATGAAAGCTCTTCCTGTCCCCAAGTTGTTATATCCTCTCTATACACAACCAATGGGCCGTCCAATTGCTACAGAGAATTGGTTTTGTCAGCATAGTGAAATCTTCTTTTCGATCACCTCCAAGCGCCTCTCCGTGCTTACCAGATTCTGGTCCTTTTCTCTCTAGGCACCACAGCACTGAAATCCCCTACCTTGGACTTAAGCCGTATCACCTCCTAGCCTTCTTTTAAAACCACTCTAATTGCCAATCTCCTCTTCTGAGCGAATCCTCAACAAAACCTCCCACTGAGATCCTGAGGAACCTCTAGGATTTGGTCCAGATCCCGCAGTTACAGTTTGGTAAAATTGTACAGCTACGCCACATCTCAGTGGTGCTCTGAATGGTACATCAGGGTCAACTGTATAATAACATCTCACTCGCCTCAAGGAGGTGTCTGTACTGCTGCATAGATTCCCTTTAAACGTGTGTTGTTGTCCACTGTTTCCCTATTCGTGTATCCTCTTGTTGTCCAGCATTACATTGTTTGACAGCAAGGTTTGCGCTTTATCAAATCCAGCACACACATATAAATTTCTCTCAATTACCTTTCCTTATCCCTTTCCCCAACCATCCTGGTTTGTATATTCCTCCATCAATTTCCAGCTCCTGTGCCCTGCTTGTCAATATATGCTCTACATTTCTTGCAGCGATGCTTCAGGACCAAATAAATAAAAAATACAAGTTCAGCAGATGCAAAGAAGGGCTTTGCTTGATGACTCAAACACATGGAAACCTGGAATGTCACAGCAATATTTTGCGACTCCCCAGACACAGTCAAAGAACCAGACGCCTGTCTCCGAGACCGGAGGGGCCGAAAGATGATACAATTAGGAAGGCACAGGAGTAACTTCAAAATCTTCTCCGGCTCCTTTGCACGCAAAACAGAGACAATTGTTGCATTTTACTCCCGTTGGCTGAAGTCCAACAGGAAGGTCCATCAGCCATGTGGGTGGCCGCAAGTCAGAGACACCAATGGAGCTATGTAGGGATCTTTCGAATCTGTCTGCACTACTTCAACTAATAGCAATGTACGTCCCACAATGATTTAAGCCTAAAACTACAGTTAAGAATCGGGCACAATGCCGTTTTGCCCTTAGGATGTATACATATTACTTAAATTGAGGGGGCACAGGGATAGGCGTGGCCTAGGGTGGCACGTGTTACCCCTGGAATCTGATTGGCCATCCCAGGTGCCACCCCATTATCCTAAATTATGATCATCGTGTGTGTGTGTGTGTGTGTGTGTGTGTGTGTGTGTGTGTGTGTGTGTGTGTGTGTGTGTGTGTACGCTAGTACTTCATACCACTCCATTCAAAAGAGTCTAGACACACCACTGTGACCCAGGGCAATCTGTGTGTGGCAAAAATCGTATTTTTGGCAGGCAGTCTGAGTCCCCTTCTACTAAGGGGAAGGGGAAGATGGTCAAAGGGTTAATACAAGAGCAAACCAGGGATTCCAAATTCTCTCAGGATTACTTACAGTGATAGGGGCTGAATCACTAAAGGAAAGAAGCACTTATAGGCATTGCACATGAGTAAAATGTACTCAATTCGAAAAAAGTCAATAGAGGTGTAAATTACTCGTCTTTCACTGATTATTTCTGCATTGTGCGCACATGGCTCCACAGTGGTGACTCACAAAGGTCTTCAGACATTTGAGTCATTTTTACGTATATTTCCTTTTGTAAAAGGAAAAGTGGATTCCCATATAAGCATGTGCCTAGTTGCATTGAGCTAGAAGGTATGCGTAGCTATAGTTAGGTGACGGGATCATGAAGTGATACCCACCCACGTATCCACCGTACAAGCAAGCCTACTCGCAGCTAGATTTAGGTGATGGAATCATGAAGTGATACCCGCCCACGTATCCACCGTACAAGCAAGCCTACTCGTAGCTAGGGTTAGGTGACGGGATCCTGAATTGATTCCTTGCCCACATATCCACCGTACAAGCAAGCCTACTCGTAGCTAGGGTTAGGTGACGGGATCATGAATTGATTCCTTGCCCACATATCCACCGTACAAGCAAGCCTACTCGCAGCTAGAGTTAGGTGACGGGATCATGAATTGATTCCTTGCCCACATATCCACCGTACAAGCAAGCCTACTCGCAGCTAGATTTAGGTGATGGAATCATGAAGTGATACCCGCCCACGTATCCACCGTACAAGCAAGCCTACTCGTAGCTAGGGTTAGGTGACGGGATCATGAATTGATTCCTTGCCCACATATCCACCGTACAAGCAAGCCTACTCGTAGCTAGGGTTAGGTGACGGGATCATGAATTGATTCCTTGCCCACATATCCACCGTACAAGCAAGCCTACTCGTAGCTAGGGTTAGGTGACGGGATCATGAATTGATTCCTTGCCCACATATCCACCGTACAAGCAAGCCTACTCGCAGCTAGAGTTAGGTGACGGGATCATGAATTGATTCCTTGCCCACATATCCACCGTACAAGCAAGCCTACTCGCAGCTAGATTTTGGTGACGGGATCATGAAGTGATACACTCCCACGTATCCACCATCCAAGTAAGCCCTCGTCCACTGCCACTTTCGAACCCAACATATACAACTTGGAATCGCTCTCTCAACCTTCCACGGCACAGCACACAATGTATGCATTGCTCAGCAGCATCCATGCAAGAAGCATTTGTGCCAGATCACACAGGTACAATGGTGCAATGCTAGCGGGCGCTTTGCTCACCATCGCCAATGACAGAATTGCAAACTCAGCCACAGGCAGGGAGGTTGCTATGCTTTGATTGGAGAATCGGCTCATCCATCGATTTGGTTGGTGTGCATGTGTACCATAGGGTATTGCCTAAAAACCAATATCTACTTAGCAGGTTCCGAAGGCTGAGGAGCACTTTAGAAACTGAACAATATTTATATATTCAGCTCAACACCTTGGAGGGCATTTTCGTTGTTGGGGAACATACAAATAACACATAAAAAGCATGCATGAACGTGTTACGCATGCTTTTTACATTGCGCAATATTTTCATTGATTTGGATGAAAGAGCAGTGGCACAGAAAGAAATGACCACTTCCGGCAGCCCCGTCCGCTGTGCCATACAAATCCACCGGCATTACCGATGCAATTGCCTGATGTTGATGCTTGCGGTGAGGCATTGGATTCCTGCTGAGTCCTCCTGATTTCTATACCTGGTAAAAACATGCAGATGTAACTGCAATGCCTCGTAAGTGCCGCCTGCCGTGTGTAAATGGCAGGCGGCACTTACGGAACTTGCACTTTTACTTTCTTTTTTCACATTGTAGCTCAAATGATGACAATTACGCTGCGGGGACCTTTTTGCACTTACGTGTAAACATAGGGCCTCATTGCAAGTCTGGCGGTCTGGAAATAAGGGTGCTGGCAGCAACGTACCGCCACCTTTCTGGACCACCAGACTACGAGTACGACTGCAGGGGCGGAGCTCCTGGCAGGCATGGTTTGCGCGGAAGCAACAGTTCCGGTGCTTCTGTGTCCCCGTTCCCGAGGATGGGAACTTACAGCTCCGGCCGCCTGACATCTCGGGCCACACCAACGGTGTTACTAGGTCGGCAGCAACGTAGTAACACTGGTCATTTAATAGTTTTAGCATTTTATATAGCGCTACGAACCCTCAGGCATCTGAGCGCTCTTTATTATTACCCACGGAGTGTGGTGCTCATTTATCCACCTCGGAAGGATGAAAGACTGAGTTTGGCCCTGCCGGGATTCAAACCTGCATCAGCAGGCCCTGCACAGATGTCCAAGCAAGTGCTCTACACAATGTGCTATTTGGCTGGTGGTAGCACCGGCGGGTTACCGCCGACCTCGTAATGGGGCCCATAGTCTGCGTTATGCGGTCTTAGAAAATGACATACTTTAATGGTTTTCCTCTGCAATTAATAGCAATGTTTTATTATATTTTGATTATCATTAAATATTTCTATAGCTCGGGAGCAGCAGAGAGCTGCGGAGGTGATAATCAATGTTCTCTCCACCGTGCAGCAATGTGGACATGTAACCACTGTAGTGTAATGTCATATCTAAATGCACGTTAGCATGCTGCCTTCCACCGGGGAGTCCTGTTCATGACTTCACCTGTGTGCCTCCGGCGCAGCACGGACTCCGAATGGGAGGAGAAGCAGAAGGCAGCGCGTCCCGATGCAAGCGGAAATCTTGGCCTTATGCACTGGAGACTACGCTGTGTAGGACGTGCACAGGGAAAATACAGGCATCACGCAGTATATTTTCCTGTTCATATTTAATACAAAATGAAGCACCATAAATACAGGTGTTCATAAAGGCGAATTGCTCTCACAGCAGTATCGGGAAGCCTGGAGCCAGAGTGGCAGACCCACAGCAAGATCCAGATGTTGTGATGCTATGACAGGCAGCAATTGTCATTGTGTTTGAGCATCGGAAGCATCTGTATTTTGCAACCTTTGAAATAGACGTATATGCATTATATGTATCATGTATGGGTGGAATGTTCACGAGATAAATGATTGGCTCCGATATGGAGCATGCCTGCGCTTCTCAAGTTAGAATCCCAAAGCTCATGTACACAGTTCTCTCTCGGAGCTTGGCTGTGAGTTGGAGACTGGGCAGATACCAAGGCTTCTGCCCGCAGCCCCTCCTCTTCTATAAGTCTGCACGAGGAGGGGAAACGTTGCCTAAAGAAAGAAGAGGCAGAAGGGAGCCCAATGGAGTGACGAGCGTCCCAGCTGTTTTATCCTCACATTCAAATCATGAGGATACGCAAATCGGTTTACACGGTTCATGATTACAAACACTGTAATATTAGGGTGAGGATAGTGTAAAAATGAAATGAGCCCCAAGCTTATCACTTGCACTTAGTGATTCAAGCATAGAGCCCTTTTACCATGGAGCCCTTTTACCACAATTGACCTTCTGTACAATTGACCAAATTTAAAAGGTCAATTAGTATATATATATATATATATATATATATATACATATATATATATATATATGCGGGGGACCCCCGCAATCCCCCACCCAATCCAAACCCCGCGCAACCTCCCACCCAATCCCCTTAAATGATTATAAACCCAAACCAATGCACTATATATATAATAATAACTAAACAGTCAATGGTACTGAAATTCGGTCAATTGTGTCAAAAGTCAATTGTGATCGTCAATTCTGGTAATACCGTAGAGAGAGTGGGTACCAGCTCGGCTTGTAATATGCTGTATATAACTAGTTATTATATTTCAGTTCAGTTTTAGTTCCTCGCTTGGTCTTAAGTTGCTTTGAAATTGTCAGTTAACAAGGGATTTAGTAAAAATGGACGAATTCCTGATTTTGAGATACATGTGATATGCAGATGTGCAGTACCAAACATATGTTCAGACGTGAACTTGTTGTTGCAAGCTCCTGAAACCAGAAGAAGCAGTTCCAGAAAGTGCTCTTCTCTGTTGACAACAAGGCAGTAAGCGCAGGTGAGATGAACTTACTTTGGAACTTGGTGCAGCCGGCATGCCTCTTGGGAAGACACACAACAGGAAACGCATGCATGCATTCTACAAGCGTGCAAACTTTGTGGACAAACGCATAAGAAAACTTACTGTGGCTGCATTTGGTGGGGTACGGCAGCAGGGGATTTCTGCTTCAGGGTGAGGGTCATCTGTCCCACTGGGCTAGAGTTTGGAGGATTCTGGACTTTGAGAGGGATCGCTTGGTGTGCAGTCTGCTGAGGGATCGGCCGGGCTGGCACTGCAGGTACTTGCCCCCCAGAAGCAGATGTGGAGGAGGTGTCAGGTGAGGTGGTCCGCTCGCAGGATTTTCCTTTGGTCCCCGGTTTGCAAATGCAAAGCTGCGGTCGCAGGCACATACCTCCGTTTTGGCATGGCGGTGTGCAGTTGGCTACAAAAGAAGAGGAGATGCCCCGAGAAGCAAGAGAAACATTTTTTAGACTGGAGAAGCAGTGGAGACGTACAAAGTCTAGAGCACTCTGAGAACAAACTGATACACATTGCAAGAATAGATTCCATAATATATACTACTGTGCTCATATGGTAAGAAATGGGTCTGTAAAGGTAGGAGGCTGATCTCTCCAGACACCCACCACCCATGGATGAAACTGGAAAGAGACTCCCTAAGGATTTGAAGAAGCCGGATGTATGTGATTTCTTTGAATATATTTTTCCTAGTGGAGATTTCACCAAATCCATTTCACTGAAAAACGAAATGAACTTTTATTTTTTTACTTTTTAAAACAAATATATATAATGCGGGGGGAGACCCTGCACCCTCCCTCATACCCCCATCCCCTCAGTTATACCCTTACCCACACGCCACCGATGATGCATTACACATATACCACTTTACCTACCATTTTCAGTTAAAAAAAATTGGTGAAATCTCATTAGGTAAAATTGTATTCAGTGAAATGTAGGTACACATTTGAAGCCACCCAAAGGCCCATGTCTTCAGACACATGGAACTATGGAGAAAATGATTTGGTCTGCCCCGAAGAACATACATAGCTGGGTGGAGGTTCTCCATTGCTGGAAGCGTCTGTAGGTTGGGTCTATAGATGCACTTGTATAATGCTAAGACCTTACACCTGCTGAGATAATACTTGGCACTGTGAGCTGAAGACCATCTGCTCTTCAGCTATAATCATCCCCTAGTCCTGTTGCCACTGATGCACCCATAGAATATTTCCTCTGGCTGCTTATTTTTATTAATATTACTAGGGTATTTACTGAGTGCAGACCTTGCTTTGGAAAGCAACGGAGCCCTTTACAAGTTCTAGGGAAAGGAACGCGGTGAGGGAAGCAGATTGCAAGGGATCAAGACAAGGAAGCAGGGAGCTAACGATTGGGGAAGGGGGGCTGGGCAATTTGGCAGCAAGGGATCTAAAAGCAACCAGGGGACCATGTTGCGGACCCTCCGCAGGGTTTGAAATGGATTCTGAGAGCATTAGCAATGCTATTTGAAAAGATGGAGGTCCACGATCAAGGTAAGTAGCTATCAGCTTCTTTATTCAGGGTAAGATCTCACCCAGCGACCCCCAGCACTGGTTGGCATCACTCCAACTCCAAACTGGAAACATTACAAAGTAAACATTCCACCATAGAATACCATAGCCAAGGTTCCATGGTCTGGGGATGCTGGCAACAAAATAGAAAATGCACAATACAACACTATGGATTCTGAAGTTTTGTTCCTGTTGGTAGAGTTCCAGGTCAACCCCAGCTTCCAATCATACTCTGCTCTTAAACAAATGCAGCAACTGAGTGGTGCTAGGCGGGAAGATGAATGCAGAAGTTGACCGCAGTTTTACTATAGCAGCCGAACCCTACGCATAGGGGCACGGACACGATCAGAGAAGATAATGCAGAAAAATGTCAAGTACGCCTTTTTGGATACAGTGGAATGGAACTTTTTAAAGCCTTTTCTCTCTGGGGACAGTCTGATTACATGGCAACAATGGGTCAGGTTTTCATTATACAAAAAAGTAGGTGGCTCAAATGTCGCCTTCTAATTTCTCTCTATTCTCTGAACTTCTGTCATCTCTGTCTCAGCTGCTTAAGAAGGCTACATCAGAGTATTTCCAATTGTTGATTAAAGCCCAAAGTTCTTTGCCAAAACATTTGCATTCTACTATGAATAAACGCTGTGCTCCTCCTCCCTCTGGCCCCGCTCACCTGTCATCTCTTACTGCCTCTGATCTTGCTACCTTTTTCTGTTCTAAAATTGAGAACATTAGGTCCTCTCTTCCTGTTCTGACTTCTACCAGTCTTCCCTTTCTCCCATTGTTCCCTCCTCATGGCCACCTTTGGACCACCCCTCTTTTTCCTTTTCACCAATTTCTGAGATTGAAATTGCTATGCTTATCTCACGCTCTCATCCTAGAGCTGACCCTTCGGACCCTCTCTCCCTGCTTCTGACAGCTCTTTTTTGTTTGTCTCTTTCTTCCAAAAGCAATCTGTCTAGCTTTAAACCTGCGACTATTATTTTCCTTCTTAAAAACCTTCCCGTACTGCTATTGACACTGTTAATTTCCGCCCTATTTCTCTCTTGCCCTGTCTTTCGAAAATCGTTCAGCATCTTGTTTAATTACAACTTAGCTCTCATCTCACTTCTTACAATGTTCTTCCCACTTCTCAATCTGGTTTCCATCCTGGTGTTTCTACTGAGACTGCACTTCTTTCTGTATCTAATGCTATCCTCCATGCTCGTCATCTTCATCACTCTTCCATTCTTGATTTAAGTGCTGCCTTCGGCACTGTGCGTCACTGTATCCTTCTTTCTACACTATCTGACTCCTCTCTTTGTGGGTTTCACTGTTATTTGTCTGGGCGCTCATTCTCAGTTTCTTGGAAATGTTCTTTTTCTCAATCCGTTCCTCTATCTTATGGGGTTCCCCAGGGTTCTGTTCTTGGTCCTCTGCTTTTCTGTTTATATAGTTTGCTCCCGTTGTTGATCCTTGATTTCGGTTTCCAAGTGCAGCCATACGCCGGCACACACATCTTTAGCTCTTTTGCTTCATTCACTGATGCTATTCACACCTGCCTTACTTTGTTTCTCTGTCCAGTGCAATCCTGGATGGCTTCTAGGTTGCTTTGCCTCAATCCAAAAAAAAGGCGGAAATCTTATACTTCCCGGTCACTCCTTGTCCTTCTACTTTAACCATTTTGTTTCCTCCTCTGCAGCTTACGTTCACACCCTGGGCCCGCAACCAGCTTTATTTTTGATTCCTTTGTTAACTTTTTCTTCCACTAAAACCCTACTTCAATCTCTTGTGTTGTCCCGTCTCAACTGCTGCTGATCACTCTATGTTGGCTTGGCTAATAATGCTGCTTTCCGTTTGCGCTCCATTCTTCACTCTTTGGGTCGGATTCTGTTTTGTCTCCCCTGATCTGCATGGATCTCTTCCTGTCCGGCTCATCTACGTTGGCTCCCAATTAAGCAACTTCTGGAGCTTCATTTTTTGTGTTTTGTTTTCAAATGCATTCACGCTTTAGCTCCCCCTTATTTATGCTCTTTGGTGTCTTTACATAATCCCTCTAGAGATCTGCTCTCTGCCTCCCAGTTTCGTCTTTTGGTTCTTTGGACCCCTTGGGTTCCCTCTTGATTCAGCTCCTTTCAACTGCTTGCACCTGCTCCCTAGAATTGTCTTCCTCTTGCAATTCGCTCTTCTTCTACGCTACCCAAAATTAAACTACTTCTATAACTCCATCTTCGTAAATCAGTCTCTTAATAATTGATGTAACATCATTGCTGCATTGGTTTGTGATCCGGCTCTCATTGTTTTCTTTGTTTGCACCGAAATTTCCTCTTTTGTTCAGTGCTTTGGATAAAAGTGCTATGTACAATTTTTTAAATAAAATAAATAAAAATAAAAAATAGACAATAATATACATTATTAATAAATATTGGTTCAGGGAACTAACCTTCACTAATATCTTTGTACCCGAAAAACATAAATTAGCTGCATTTGTGATGTCGAGGAAAAGACCTAGTAAAATAGTTAAAATAGATTTGCAAAATAGTCTAGCTAGCTAAGACAGTTATGATAGCTCAGTGAGTTAAGTACTCTCCTCAGAGATCAGTATGCAGCCATCACCTTCTTTAAAATGTTGTTAGTAAACAAAGTCATATTCGCTGGTTTGGAATGGTCAGGTTTCGACATCTTTTGTCTGGAGACCATACCGGCCTGCGGGTCGTTCTCGGGAACTTCATCAGATCTGATTGGCTCAACAAAAATTAAGTGAATGTTTCTGGCCTAAACTCCACAAGAGCCCTTGGGTTGAGCTCATGGTTCACTACTTGTGCTATTTTCATTGCTGTAAGCAGCCCCTTCACTTGGAATATTTAGTTGAAAGGCCAAATTACTGTCCGTCCCCTGCTTTTTAGTTTTGTGCATTAGGTGGTGCTGTCAGTGCTGCATATGAACCAAAACTATTGGTTTTGGAAGTGAAGGAGGAAGGAGGAGAGAGATGTGATGATTGACACTTGAGATGTTTGTCCTTTGTATTGCCCATTGGCAGCCGATTGCCATGCTAGTCCCTTTGCCCATTCCCGCCCACCATCTGCCCCGTCTGTCCCAAAAAAAGCATCACTAGGATATTTTTGAACTAGCACATTTTACTTTTAATGGGAAGTCAATGTTATTTCTAAGCAGTCTGAAAAGAAATTGCTTCATAGTAGCTGTAAACTAGCGCCTGCTGTGATAAATATGTCTTAACACAGCGTGCATCCAGCCAGTTGGTTTGTGATCGATATGTGTTTTTGCTTATGTTCCTTTAACTAAATTACTGTTTAAAAAAAAGATATATTAGCAAAGCTATCGTTTAATCATTGGAATGGCATTTGGCAGGCACTGCCATAATATGCCAAGGTACAGGCGCCATTTGACAGATGTTGCCATCTCATTGCCACATAAGGCATCACCTAGAAAATTCCTATCGCATGCCTACATAAAAGCTAAGGCTACTGACTTTGTCACTGCTTGTTATAGAGGAATCGGAGTATCGTCTTCATTTTCTATACAACCCTGTTTCAGTTCATTACATGCTCTTCTATTCTGGTCTTCCTGGTTTTCTAACATGCGTAAATATCCGAACACGCTCTCGGGAAGATAGCTCAGGGGCAACGCGCTCGCCTTGGTAGCAAGATGACGCAGAGCAACACAGGTTCGATCCCTGGTTCCGCGCTTAGAAACCTCTGGGTATTAAGCGTGTTATAAATAACTTATCATCTCACCTCATCTCTTCTGGGCTGGGCCCAGGATCTATGTGGCCTCAGGAGCAGTCCCACGTGGCTGGGAGTGAAGGGTATTTGCTGCTTGCAGGTCTCAACTGGCATCGTCTTGATGCCCTCTGCTGGTGGCATTTAGGGCAGCTGCCTAACCTATCAATGCCACACCTCTAGTGTAGTCCCCAGACTCAAGATAACTTTTTAGTATACAAGTTTTATTTTTTTTTTAAATCAAATGCACCTACCTCGACCCTAAACCCCATCCATCTTATTGCCAGTTACTACCATTATGTCATCCCCTTACCCCGCCGCCCACTCTTGCAGTATGGGTACACATATTAAAAACCGTTCCGGATTATGATTTAAAATGTTTTGTTCACGATATGTTTCGAATGCCAGCAGCATAGCCGTCAATTGCTCGTGTTCTCTGTGCCGTGGACTCCGCACGGCGGGCAGGGCGCTTGACAGGGAGCAGCCGTGGGATTTCTCAATGTCGCTCTGACTTTCAGCGGGGGCCTCTTGTTTTAACGAGCAGAAAGTGCGCCACGTTACAAAGTTTTGTGCAGCGCATTGTATAATGAGACATTCTCCTCATCTGCCCCAAACACTGGGAAAGCTGGCAGTACACGAGCAGAACCGATGCGAAACTCCTACAGTTTAGTCATGAACCTTTCCCGGGTCTGCAGTGGCGTCGTGATTTATTTTTGGGAATGAGAGAACTCTGTTTTAGCGCCCACAGAGCCTAGGTTTCTGCGTAACCAATTCGCTATTTTAAAGGATGTCATGGGTGAAGAGGTAGGGGTTAAAAAGTCACCTCCTGACTGGAAGCTGATATGAATAGGGGAAGCTTGCAGGGGTGCAAACAGCCGTGAATGATTCCATGAACAATTGTTTATGATGCGACAGTAAATGAGGCAATAAACATGGCGGGGCGAAACAACACCCGCAGCGAGGAAAGATGGCAAGGGAGTGCTTTGCCTCCACCATCGAGCAAATCATGTTGACGCATAACCCCCAAATCCCTCCGCCTCTCAAAGCATCCTGCAGTGCTACACATCCCTTTCATGCTCTTCACAGGGGTCACAAACTGCAGCTCGCTAGTATCCCCGTTAGCGATGGCTGCTAGGGATGATGGGAGTTGTAGTCCTACACACCAAGGTTGTAGACCCCGGACCACCTTTTCTTAAGACTTTTTAATTAAGTTTTGGTCTCTCCAGATAGACAACACCAGTGTTTTTTTTTTTTTTAAGATTGTCTTATCGTGTATTGCAAATTGGTCGTTGAAGTCGATTTGGCCATGTCACAAAAGTGAAAGTGGGGAAGGCTGTAGCAGGGCCGGCCCTAGGATTTGTGGGGCCAAGTGCGGCAAATTAAGTGTGGGGCCCCTTAATTTACATGAAGTGATATCACAGGAAGTGACATCACAGGATAATGACCACAACGTATCTAGGCAGCAGCAAAAACGTGTGTGTGTGTATATATATGTGTGTGTGTATATATATATATATATATATATATATATATATATATATATATATATATATATATATATATATATATATATATATATATATATATATATATATGTTTCAATAATCTAAATGGCGCTGCTAGTAGCTTCTATTCGTGTTCCCCAGCTGGGGATTACGGGATTGGTGGGTGACTGCCTACCTGGGCTGCCAACATTGCCAACAGCACTGTTGGTTCGAGCTGATGATCACCCCGACATGTGCTGTGGCTAGTTGCGGTGCTGTCACAGTCTATTCATATTCTGGTGACGCTTCAATGTTACAAGCAGTTAACTCGTCTTCACATCTGACACCACACACTTAAGGACTGCTGTGAGAAAGAGCGGTCTCCTGTCCCCCCTACTCTTCCAATAACTCCCTTGACATGCAAGCACTAACCCCAATTCACAATTTCAATTGCCTAAAAATGTATGTGTATGAATGCAGGTTCTAACAATGAAAATGTAATTACATTCCCTATTTTGAAGACATTTGGCATTCTGTGCTTTTGGGAGTCTGCGCTCTGATTAAAAAAGGAACATGTGCTGGAGGAGGGCACAGATTGTAGGCAGCCAACTGGTGCTTTGAATGTGCTTTCAAAATAAAAATGCCCCTTTGCACTTCTTAACAAGTTAAGAACACGTTGTCCAAAACAATGGTCTCTTAAAAAGGTCTTCACCTGTAAATCGCACCCGTTTAAAATGCACTGCTTTAAGAAAGAAAGTGATCAGCAGTGCTTGCGATAGCAGCCCTGGCTTGTAGCCAGGGCAGCAGATTGGGAGGCGTGGAGGCGTGCCAAGAAGGGCGGCACAGCAGTTTGGGGAAGGGGACCTTCCCTGCGTCGGGTGGCACAGGGACGCCACTGCCGTGCGATGCCGCCCAGCGCCAAAAGTAGAGGGCCAAGGGATCCCAGGCAGGTATAAGGAGAGGGGGAGCAGGGTGCGCCCCCTCTCTTTTGCCTTACCCGGGAGCGATGAGCTGCGAACGCAGCACCTTTTTGTTTCCCCGGCCACCCACCTTTTAGATCAGGGGTTGAGAGGGTGCCTTGCGGTAAGCTGGAGCACATTGCATTGAATTGAGCTATGGGCTCAACCATTTGGGTCACTGGAAGCCCGGGAAGGGAGATTTAGGGCTTCATTCAGGTTCGGAACCGTCAGGTGTCAGGTCAGGGGCTCATAGGGTGGTCCTCACCAGTCCGTGCAAGGGGGAGAGGGTCTGGTAGGTTTAGGGGGTCACAGATTTTTCCTCCGGAGCGTGGGAGGGCGATGGCCACTGCCACGCCCCCAAGCTCAAGTACGTAATGATGACATCAGGGAGAATGTAATGATGACATAACAATGACGTGATTGATGACATAATAACTGATGATGTCATGGGGGCTCACCTTTCTGCCGGGCATGGGGCAGTAGGAAGTTTGTGGGCTTCACAGGTGTGGTTTCTCAAGGGGTGTTTGGTGTGTAAGGGGCCACAGCTTGTCTGCTGGGCATGTGCCCATGTGAAAGGGCAGTTTTGCGGTTGTGGTTTCACAGGGCGTGGTATGATAGATGCTTGCCCCCTGGTGGCAGTCCTGCTGTTCGGAGCCATTTGGTGTGCAAGGTCCCACTGTGAGCAGGGACAGGGGGCTTCAGGGCAGGGAGAGGACTGCAGGGGCCGGGAGATCGGGATCCGGGGGGGCGGCTGGATGCAGGCGGAGGGTCTGGGGGCTCCTCTGGATATCGTTTCTCAAGAGGTGTCACGTGGGATCGAATTTCTGCCGGGCGTCCAGAGAAACATTTCTGTGTGGGTCCCACTTTGAGCGGGGTTTGAGGGCTTTGGACGGGGAGGTTCTGCAGGAGCTGGGAGGACGGGACCCGAGGATGATGGACGCAGGCACAGGGACTGGGGGCTCCCAGGGTATCGTTGCTCATGGGGTGTGCCCCGTGAGGGGACACACTTTTCGGTTGGACATGGACCCAGGCTAAGTGGCAGTCGCTCAGTTGGAGTGTCTTGGGGGTTCATTGTGATAGATGTTTGCCCCCTGGCGACAGTCCGGGAGTCCAGAGCCAATTCTGTGTGCGGGTCCCGCTGCGAGTGGGGCCGAAGGGCTTTGGACAGGGAGGATCTGGAGGGGCGGCACTACGAAGACCCGAGGGTGATGGACGCAGGCAGAGGGTCTGTGGCCCCCCCAGATATTGTTTCCCAGAGGGTATGGTGGGTGCGGTGAGCTCGCCCTTAAGCTGGGAGGTGCCATACTAAAAGGAAAGTGTGCCCGGTGTGGTTTCATGGGGCGGGGGCTCACGTGATGGATGCTGCCCCCCGGATGGAAGACCTGTTCAGTGACATAGGTGGGGGTGGTCGGTCCCACTTAGAGTAGGATTGGGGGGACTCCAGGCAGACGGTGGTTGGCCGAGGCCAGGCGGTAAAAATCAGGGGGCCACTGGTTACAGGCTGGGCTCGGTAGGCTTCCTGGGTATCGTTAGAAGGCTGGGTGTGGGCATCACTCCCCAGTGCTAGGAATAGAGGGGACTAATGTAGGAGGAGGTGGAATTGTATTGCGCACAGACTGGGCTCTCTCGCGGGCCGGGAGGACTGTCGCACTAGGCCTGTGTTGGGCACATGAGGGCAGTCGGTGGGGTATGGCCCTGGCAAAGGCACCCAGCTCCAGGGCTGGCTAGGTCGCTGTGTGGGCTGGGCTAGCATCCGATGTGTTTAATTTGTCTTGCTTTACATCCCTAGATGGACCGGCGGACTGGCCAGCAGTGGGAACAACGGTACTGCCTCGGGTGGGTAATACCTGTGGGCTGCACGGAAGTGGAAGAGAAGTGTTGTGGTCGACCCAATCAAATAGGAGCATCCAAGAATTCCTGGGGGGCTGCTGCTACGGGTAATTGAAGAATTAGCCCAAGAACCTCTTGTATACATATGTACGATTGAAGGTACCTGCAGGGAGTGTCCCATAGGAGGAAGTGCAACAGAGTAGATGATGGTTCTGATGGCGAGCGGGGTGCAATGGGTCGGAGGTCAGGGGTCTGGCTGTAGGCTGTCTCATGAGACGAACATAAATATTTTTTCAGGAAGGGGGATGCCCCTGGCCGGTAGGCCAGTGGCCCTGTGGCGGTAGGTTGGAGCACTTTGCATTGAATTGAGCTATGGGCTCAACCATGTGGATCACTGGAAGCCCGGGAAGGGAGATTTAGGGCTTAATTCAGGTTTGGACCGTCAGGTGTCAGGCCAGGGGCTCAGGTTCGATCCCCGGGTCCGCGCTTAGAATCCTCTGGCTATTAAGCGTGTTATAAATAACCTATCATATCATATCATAGGAAGGTCCTTGCCGGTCCGTGCAAGGGGGAGAGGGTTTGGTCGGTTTAGCGGGTCACAGATTTTCCCTCAGGTCCATCCCGGAGAGTGGGAGGGTGATGGCCACTGCCACCCCCACAAGCTCAAGTACGTAATGATGACATCAGAGAGGATGTAATGAGGGCATAACAATTACGTAATTAATGACGTAATAATTGATGATGTCATGGTCCGTTGCATTTTTTATGTGAGAGATGTAAAAATAAATGCAGCCTAATCCTTCCAAAGAATATTTGTGTCTGGTGTCCTTCATTGGCCCTGCCAAACCGTGCTGCCCACGATAGCAGTCCTGGCGTTTAGCCAGGGCACTGGTTTGTGAGCTGTGGCGGCAGGCCAAAAAGGGAGGGACAGCAGTTTGGAAAATGGGACCTTCCCGGCGTCGGGCGGCGCAGCGACATCACTGACATGCGACGCCGCCCGGCGCAGGAAGTAGAGAGCCACGGGCTCCCGGACAGGTAAAAGGAGAGGGGGGCAGGGTGCTCCCCTTCTTTTTTGCCTTGCCTGGGACAGATGAGCTGCGAAGGCAACACCTTTTTGTTTTACCGACCAACCCAGCCTTTAGATCAGGGGTTGAGAGGGTGCCTTCTGGTAGGTTGCGGCACATTGCATTGAATTGAGCTATGGGCTCAACCATTTGGGTCACTGGAAGCCCGGGAAGGGAGATTTAGGGCTTAATTCAGGTTTGGAACGGTTAGGGGTCAGGCCAGGGCGGTCATAGGGCGGCCTCGCCAGTCTGTGCAAGGGGCAGAAGGTCTGGTCGGTTTAAGTGGTCACAGATTTTCCCTCAGGCCCATCCCAGAACGTGGGAGGGTGATGGCCACTGCCACACCCCCACGCTCAAGTACGTAATGTTGACATCAGAGAGGATGTAATGATGACATAACAATGACGTAATTGATGACGTAATAATTGATGATGTCATGGACCATCGCATTTTTGATGATGTGAGAGATGTAATAATAAATGCGGCCTAATGCCTTCCAAAGAATATTTGTGTCTGGTGTCCTTCACCGGCCCTGCCAAACTGCTCTGCCCACAAGGCCAGCAATGCCTAATGGGCCGCTGGGACGGGGGTATTTGTCCCTGCAGAGTCCCAGCAGGAGGTTGAGATGTGACACGTTTCCTCACAGGACAAACAAAAATGGAGCTCAGGCTCTGGGTAAAACAGCCTCATTTGAAAAGACGGTCCACAACACAGGCACGCTTCCCCATCATCATGCATGCTGAAGCGTGGGCCGCCCGTGTGCTCAGAGTGCACTGCAGCAAGTTTAACTACTCTGAGCACACGACCCACACTGCAGCCTGCAAAAACAGGGAGTCAACGGCACCCGCAGCGCGGGGCCCCATCAGCGCGTGGCCAAGTGCAGCTGACTGACATGGGGGAATTTTACCCCAGCTGAGCTGGGGCAGCTTTGTGATGTCAGATGAGAGGTGACGCATGCAGGGTTCGAAAGTGAGCAGAATTGGGAGCTATTAAACTACAAGATTTAAAGCATGATGAGTCATAAACAAGGCACGAAATTATACATTTGCATCTTATGTGGAAGTTAGATTTGGTGAATGCTATGCACTAGCTCCTGGTTCTTCAGGGGTAGCTCCCGGTCACTGGTTAATGTTGGATACCCAGGAGCTGGTTTTTTCTCCTGCTTATCCAATCCTAATTTCGGTCCCTGTGCATGTCATGGTAGATGGAGGACGCGTATGTCCTGGGTGATGGCTCGTCATTTCTACCACAGCTGGCAAGAGGAGATATGTCTGCGGCAAACGACACACATTGAGGTTCTAGTTAATGTGAGGACACACATACCTCGGGGCAGTTGGAGCAAGAGCCAGATATAAGCGCATAAGTATATTTAGGGCCTGGTTTAGAGGTTGGTGGTATTACCTCACAAACTCATTTACCGTTACCGCATGCAGCGATTTCCGGGGAGGCCAGAAAGGTCTGCATGGTTCCAAGTTCTGCAGACCCTTCGTTGGTTCCCCATTATAATGTCCCTTAGTACTCCATGGGGTCCGGTAATTACCACATGCTAAGTGACTAATGGAACCCTTAACTGAACATCGCCCTATTGCACAAGTTGTCTAAAATGGCCACACAGTGACATTTAGCCCCCTACAAAACACAGAAACAATGAAAGAAATGGACTGAAGTAGTTACAAAGCATGGCTCTCTCCAGCGTTTGGGTGGCAGAAGTAGTGGTTGCTACTTATGCGAGATATACCGTTCTACAATGTGAATCTATAATGTGTCAAAATGTAGGCACGAAATAAAATAAATAAATGATTCCTTATCTTGGACCATGGGGAAATCCTGTCATTTGTTAAACACGTTCATAGTCTGACAGTGCTTTATCCTTTACAATTAAATAGTTTTTTGGCATGTTGTGAACAACAGGCTTTACAGTGCTCCACTCATAGCTATGCGACAGACTGACAATTAATACCTCTCCAAGTGCTTTCATTGGAAGACCTGGCAAATAACATGTGTGGCATAATCCAGTACATAGTTGCTTCTGTATGGGGGTGTCGACCCCCCCTCAACTGGCTACAGATAACATGATAGGCAGATCAATGGTTCCATTATTGCAGAAATCAGGATTATAGTGCCTTTATTTTGGCACGGTGCATACTTGGTTAAAATGACCCAGGAAGGATATATGCTCTAACAAAGTACTACATTTGCATGAGGATGTTGCATCATCCAAAAAGGCCTACATGAGCAGGTTGATGGCAGAACTGCAGTGTGCTTTCCAGAATGTCTTGTAACCTGTAATAAAGACGACTGTGAAACCACCCAGGCGCCTGCTCTTTGCCCGATGTATTCACAGATGCCAGAAAGCTTGATGGGATGGAAAAGGACTCCCTGTTCACTTCCAAATACTCTCGTCAGTTGCTCGCAGTCTAACTGTAAGAAACAATCGTTCGACCATCAACATATGCGTCAGTCTTGCCACTAAAAGCACATCAGGGAATTGATCTCTCATGGCATCTTTGCTCATCCCAAAGCTATAGGTGTTTCACCATACAACGTTGTGGCAGGTAACTGTTGCTCAGGCTGCATGGTAGCCCAGTGAGTTAAGCGCTTGCCTCTGATATTTGTGTGAAGGCTCCAGTCATGGATTTGAATCCAAGAAGAATCGGCTTAACCTGTCATGCTACTCAGGTTGCTAATTGGGTACTAGTAACACTATTACTACGCTTACAAGTGGGAGGAATCTGACATGTTGTGCTATATTGCTATATAAAAACATAATATTAACTGTGGCGGCACATGATTCTGACAACAACTGTATAGTCCTTCCATTTCAATGACAAGGTGTTACACACTTGTGCCTCACAATAGTGGGCTGAAGCTCTAAACAGAACTATGAAGTATATTTCTCGATACCCCCCACAACAAAAACCAAAAATACTGCAATCCAAACCACACGCATGCTGTTTGGGTTCCCGGATGATATTTGGATCATACATTCATAAAAGTAAGCAAGAGGCATCCCAAGATTCACACACAAACTTTACAAAAAACCCAGAGAAGCAATAACATGAGCCTGGGGGCTTTGTGCACTGAAATAAATACTAAATAAATAAATAAATTCTAAATAAACATGAAAGCTAAAAATCGACAAAGTTCTTAGGATTTAAACTGAGTAAAACAAAAGGCTGTTCAATGTTCCTCCAGGACCAGGGCCCAGATGGAAGTGGATTTCTTAGTGCTGGTTTTCCATTTAGCAAATGGCCATCACATTCTGTTTATGGTGCAGCACTGATGTCTGGCCCCCTGGAATATAACTTTACCATAAAGACAGCAGGGTCCGCCATGTTGAAAACCTTTACCATGACCCGGTAGACCGTGCGGAGCTTGACCTCCACAGGCAAGAAGCAGTCACTGTGTCCAAGTAAACAGCGAACAGATCTGCTCTGGCGGCCCTGCGAAGAAGCGTGGCTGCCTTGCAACGTGCTGATATGGCACAACGGGCGGGGCGTAGGACGCATTTGTGGGCGGTGCTCCATTTTGGGCGGACACGTGTGCATACTTTGGAGGGCAGTAGGTCACACCTTTATGTTGCCATGCTGTTATTTTACACTGTTGTTCTTTTGTGGAAGTTAGTTCCCATTAGAGGCGCACAAAGGCCTCCCATCACAACAACTCTTGGTCACAGGTGGCAGAGGAGCCGAGGACGCCACACTGTGGGTCTGGCCGCTGTCGCAGAGAAAGAAAGAACAAAAGAAAGGAAGAATGAACGAAAGAAAGAACAAAAGAACAAAAGAAAGTATAAGCGAGGGAGAGAGAAAAGGCAGAGAGAGAGAGAAAGGGAGTGCGAGAGAGAAAGGGAGCGAGAGAGCAAAAGGGAGCGGGAGAGAACGTGATTAAAAAGAAACACTGATCCAAACAAGGCAAAAGAAACAAAGATGGACAAAAATAAAAAGATCAATAAACAAGTGGGGTCCCGGGAGTCCCTCTGCCGGACATTAGTCCTGGTTATGAGAGACTTACACAGAGTCTTTAGATCACTATCTTTCACATAGGAGAAATATCCCAAACATATCAGTCTTTGTCCTGCCCTAGGGCAGTTCAGTACCGAAATGCTGGGCAATTCTCCTCTGAACAAGAGTACCAACAGAAACCTTGCACCTCATCAGTCAGGTGGAGCTGTGCCTCTCTGAGTCCACGTCGGTATTCCCCTAGTGACTTAGGGTGAGACCCAAAGTTACTTGAAATATGCAAATAACAGGGGGGGTCCTGGGAGACTCTCTGCCAGACATGAGTCCTGGTTACAAGAGCCTTACCCAGAGTCTTTAGCTCACTATCTTTCACAGAGAAGAAATATCCCAAACATATCAGTCTTTGTCCTGCCCTAGGGCAGTTCAGTACCGAAATGCTGGGCAATTCTCCTCTGAACAAGAGTACCAACAGAAACCTTGCACCTCATCAGTCAGGTGGAGCTGTGCCTCTCTGAGTCCACGTCGGTATTCCCCTAGTGACTTAGGGTGAGACCCAAAGTTACTTGAAATATGCAAATAACAGGGGGGGTCCTGGGAGACTCTCTGCCAGACATGAGTCCTGGTTACAAGAGCCTTACCCAGAGTCTTTAGCTCACTATCTTTCACAGAGAAGAAATATCCCAAACATATCAGTCTTTGTCCTGCCCTGGGGCAGTCCAGCACCGAAATGCTAGGCAATTCTCCTCTGAACAACAGTACCAACAGCCAACCCAGACACGTGTTTCGGTCTGGTTGGACCTCATCAATAGGGTGGAGCTGTGCCTCTCTGAGCACAGTGAGCAAGGGGTCCACGTCTGGATTCCCCTAGTAACTTAGGGTGAGACCCCCCTTACTTGTGCAAAAATAAAAAACTGTCACAGGTACATGAAGGTTGTACTATGTCTACAGTCCAAGCTTCGTGTACACGAGGAAGTATATGGCCCTCTATGGACTACATTAATCCTTACCCATGGCTTTCACTAACATTGCCATAAACATGCGCAACATAAGAGTACCTGTGGTGCAAATGTAGCCCTGTGTAAAATTCTATCCCGTCAAAACCTTTCGTAATCATTATGCAAAAGGTGCACATGCAGAGGACGACCAACATGTTTAACGCACTTGCGCCACAGTCCTCTCCATGCAATGTTTGTGGTTTGCATTATGAAGTGCAAAACATGCATGCAAAACCTGGTTAACGAAGGTTCACATGTATTTTTTGCAATTCAAAGTGCCCGCTAGCATAAAGGCCTCACACCTTGTATGCATCGACGGAGGCCTTTAAACTGAATCCCTATGGAATCCTCCAGATTTTAGCAGGTGGAAATAAGAGGTGGATTCCATAGTTTTCTTTTTTGGCCGACGGACACATGTCCCATGACCCAGCTCTGCCTACGAAAAAAACCTTTCCACTAATTGTAAAAAGTGCTGTACTTTTACGCCTGGTTTTATGCTGCGCCTCTTTTTGCCCATGTATGTGATCCAGAATGTTGCTAATACAGATACCCACGCTGTGCTAAACAGCACTCTTAGCGGCGCAGTTGTTAAGTCGCCCGCGGTGGCTGGCATAGGGCCAACTGGCCGGGTCTAAGGCAGGCAATGGGGATTTGTATTAATAGCGCATCCAAAGGGTCAGATCAGAGGTTTGCAAACACTGATGCAGTCACGCATGCGTAATCAGAGGGCTGTCCATGCTGGTGCTGCACTCTCACAAAAAAGGAGGACCGACGCTGCCTTTTTGGTAAAATATGAGAATTTCTAGCATTTGATTACTATCTCGAAATTGAAAAAACGTGAAGTTTTCAAGAAGTAGAACGTGACACATCAAAGGGCAGCCAGTTGTTGAATGGCAACAACATAAAGAACGTTAAATACTACAGCCCCACTTTTTTAAAAACGTATTCTAAAACAGCGAGAGAAAAGACAAACATTTCCCACGTCAATTAAATGTATAACTTCTTTGTTCGCAACAGGGGGTTCCAAGATAAACTAGCAGTCAGGGTTCAGCAAAGGGCACTGCAACTTAATCATTTCGGGCATAATGGGCAGAGCAGGGTGGTCGGCCGGACAAAGGCGCACTGCTCGCCCATCTTGTTGACACCATTACATCCAGCTCAGCGCACAGGAATAGGTGCGAGGAGGCGGCGAGCAGCAACTGCGCCAGAAACCGCGAGGCTTCCAACCGGACTGCGTCATCCCTGAAAGGCAGACGCACAGCGCGCCCCAGTGGTGTCTGATAAAGATGGCGGGCTCTCTGCCATGCATATTAGATTTCTGAGAGAAAACACACACACACAAAGACAAGCGATAAGGGTCAACGGAGCACAGTGACGGAAAACAGCTTCATTAGAACTGCTTTGTTCAGCCAATGTCCCCCAGTTCTTCCTCACGAATACAACATTTGCGGTGCAATTTGATAATCCATATCAGCCACGGACAGTCGATAAACACACGCACGAAACGTTAATGTAGCTTTCAAGAGTTCGCAAGGATCTTTTTTATATTTGTCTTAAATTTACCCTAACATTTGAAGGTGAATTTTGACCTCCCACCAATCCGACCTTCGAACGTGCAGAATCCAATCCCCTTACAGAGAACGCATGATGCCCTGTTGGCGCTTTGCAGCGGGCAGCGTCCTGCTGGCTCAAGCCACCCGCAGTCCGCTGCCCTTGCCCCATTCCACCGTAGTCCCTGTTTTTGTTTTATACAGTGCATGCTGTCCATGCATCCCCAGTGGTTGTGGCGCCTATGTCTTTAAGGGCACACATGCGGCAGAGCGACAGAACTCCGCCACGTGCACGTAATAAACGGCGCGGTCCTGGGATCGCAAGTGCGACCATGGAGCCTGAACTGTGAACACCGTGTCTGGCGTGTTCTGTGTGCTGGGACGGCTCACAGGGCCGGGGCACACTGCAACACACTACATTGGCGACAAGGTTGATCCGACGTGCGAACCCGCAGGGCTGAGGCGCTGAGGTTTCGCGAAGACACCTTGCAGCATCCTTGCCTCACACGGGGTGGAGAAGGTTGGGGGGTGCCCGTGTGCCTCCCACGTTAAGTTTTGTAATCCCCCACAGAAGGGGTTTGATATTCTACAAATCACAAACTGAATTTGAGGACTTTCCAGGATTTTTTCTCTTCATTGTTGAGGCGAGGAGAGGTGAGGCCTATGGAATGTATTTTTTTTCACCATCCAGTCCAATTTTTGAATACTCTGCTTGAGCACTGGGGGGGGGGGTGCACTTCCTTGCTGGTTGGCCACTCTTTGAGGTGTGAATTTCTTTTACAGCATGCCCAAGTATGGGGTGAGACTGGTCTGGACTCGGGGTAGGAAGGGTTTCCTGCCTATATTTGAACACTGGGTGGAATGTGACTGTTTCAGCATGCTAAATTGTTCTGGGTGAAGTCTGCCTTGAGTACCATTGTGAGTTGTGGCTCCAGATTCCACGTGGGGTGCTTGTGCGCTCACCAACATGGGTGACCAGGAGGATGTTGCAGGAGCACAGGTGCCAGCAGGGCCTGTGGCCCCAGTGGGTGCACATGTGTCACGACAGCAAGGGGCACTTACACCGATGCCCAAATTTGATGTTTCTGGGGCCCCGTCAAGCCTTAGACCAAGGTGGAGACTCTGGATAGACCGTCTGGACATGTATTTCCGGGCTACGGGTGAGACTGATGAAGACAGTAAGGTAGCCATGCTTTTTTATTCAGCAGGCCCGGCAGTGCAAAAAATGTTTCAATCTTGCAACCAGTGAATGTATCATATGCAGAGGCCAAGAACGCTCGGCGCGAACAATTTATGCCACTTGCCAACGCGGACTATGAGCGCTTTGTCATGTGCAGCGCCAATCAAAAAGATGACGAGTCTATGGACACGTTTTATGGCAGTCTCCGGCGAATGTCATTATTGTGTGCCTGGTACAACGCTCAGGCTATGATCAGGACACAGCTCATTCAGGCTGTTTGTCCGATAAGCTTCGAAGGCAGGTGCTACGCGAACCTGGCCTCACGTTGCCTCGCATACTGGAGTTGGGCCGGTCCCATGAGGTGGCTGAAGTGAGGGTGTTGAAAATGGACGCAGCCATTTGTCCGGGGAAGACAGAGGAGGTGTGTGCCGTGGGCCGAGGTCAAGGAGGGAGAGGTGCCAGTCGACCGGGTGGTGGCCAGCGTGACAGAGGGGGAAGGACTCTGGAGTCATGCCTCAAGGGCAGGAATGATCTCCTGCATCCGGCGGAATGCCACGCACAAGGGAAGGCATGTAGACGCTGTGGCGCGCTTGATAACTATGTCCGTATGTGTATGGCACCAGTGCCGGTGGTGTTGCAGAGAGGGCTGGTACGGGCAGGTTTCTTTCGACAGAAGCGCCCACCCAATGTATCATTGGTGGACCGGGGAGAAGAAGGGCTGACTCAGGAAGCGAAGGAAGAGGACGATGAAGAAAATATCTTTTTCATCTCCAGGTTCAGTGCGCTGAGCGCCACCGCCAGAAGGCAACTGCAGTGTTTGGTACTGGTCAATGAGTCAATGGTGTCTGTGCTGGTGGACACGGGGGCATCAGTGAACGTGATAGCAAGAGTACATTATGATTCTATGTCGGTGCCACTTACGCTGCATAAGCCGAGATCGCGGATCTTCACATTTGGCGGTGAGCATCCCATTTCACTGGTGGGAGCGTTTGTGGCGAAGGTCGAGCGTGGAGGCACGTCTATTAAGGCCCGCTTCTATGTGACAAGTGTAAGCAACAACACCCTCCTGAGCTGTGCAGCGGCTGAAGTGTTGGTCATCGTAAGTTTTGTGTATGGGGTGTATGTGGAGGACATGCAAAGAATTCTCAAGAAATACAGTCAGCTGTTTGAGGAGATAGGCTGCATGGCTGGTGAACCCATGAGGCTTCATATCGACAAATCCATACAACCAATAGCCCTCAAGCACCACAGAGTCCCGTTCCACCTGCGAGACCTGGTGAATAAGGAATGGGAAAATCTGTTGTTACTGTACATTATAAAGAAAGTGGATGAACCTACACCATGGGTGTCGCTAATAGTCATTGCACAGAAGTCAAAACAGCCTGATTCAGTGAGGATCTGTGTAGACATGAGGCTCCCGAACAAGGCCATAAAGCGAGAGAGACACCTCATGCCCACAATCAATGACATAATCACGGAACTGCAAGGTGCCAGGTTCTTCTCTAGACTCAACCTGCATGCTGGCTATCATCAAGTTGTGTTACACCCGGACTCAAGATATATCACCACTTCCAGCACACAACGGGGTCTGTACCTTTGCAAACGCCTAAGCTTTGGTGTGTCATCAGCGGCAGAAGTCTTCCAGAACATCATACGAGGGGCCCTGGCAGCTATGGATGGCATTCTCAATATCAGCAACGATATTTTTGTGTTAGTAAAGAAGGAGGCGCAACAAATGGAATGGCTGGTGAAAACTCTGGAGCAGCTGCAGGCACTGGGGGTGACGTTGCACAAAGAGAAGTGCAAATTCCTGAAGATCAAATTCTGCGGGTTCGTCTTCAAGGAAGGGGGTGTGACCCTCAACCCCTGAAAGGTCAAGTACCTTATGGAGGCAAGACCTCTGGAAAATGTGACCGAAGTTCGAAGCTTTCTGGGGATGGTCACCTACTGAGGCTGGTTCATCCGGACTCTGGCCTCCAAGTTGGAGCCCCTGCAAAGCCTCACTAGGAAGGACTCAACGTGGCAGTGGGGCCCTCTAGAACAAGCAGCGTTTGAGAACATAAAAGGGGCACGAACAGCGGAAAACACAATGGCGTTCCACAATCCATCTTTGTCATCGGAGGTGGTGGTCGACGCCAGCCTGTTAGGTCTAGGTGCGGTCCTTACCCAGACGGACGCACAAGGCAAGATCAGGCCGATTGCCAATGCGAGCAGGGCCCTGTCCGAGATGGAGCAGCGCTATTCACAGATTGAGTGGAAAGCCCTAGCAGACCTGCTGGGGCATCTGCATTTTTGACTCTACTTGCTCGGCCTGCCAGTGACTGTGGTGGCAGACCACAAGCCTCTGGTCCTGATCTTGGCCCGGCCCGCATTCAAAAGTGGATGCTTGCGCTCCTGGAGTATGGTGTCTTGCTGGTGTATCATCCAGGTCATAACAATGCAGCAGATAATTTGTCGAGGCATCCAAGGTGTGCTGTGGAAGAAGGGGAAGACATCACTGCGGAAGAGGCCAATGAGAACGCACAGCTCCTCGTTGAATCAGCAACCTTGAACTCAGTACCGCTACAGGAGCTTGTGAAAGCGGCGGAGGCGGATGAGTGCTTCCAGATACTAAAGGCAGCGCTTCCGCAAGGGTCAATGGAGGTTGCTGGTGGACACCCTGGCGCAAAGAACCCAAGAGGAGCGGGTGGCGCTAGAACAGCTGTGGAGAGTGAAGGATGAGCTGACTTTTATGGAGTTGGGTCTCTTGCTCCAGAGGGACCGCATAGTGGTACCAATGTGCAAGATGCAGCAAGTTATTTAACTGGCGCACCAAGGTCACCAAGGGATGGCAAAGACAAAGGCGAGGCTACACCAGAAGGTTTGGTTCCTCGACCTCGAGAAGCGAGTGGCGGAGGGTGTTTCATCCTGCATATGGTGTCAGGCGGCTGCCCGGTGCAGAGAGAACCCCTTATTGAAGCCATGCCCCGAGGAACAAGACCCTGGGAAAGTGTGCATGGTAACTTTGGGTCCACCGGCAGAGATACTCACTTCCTAGTGGTAGTGGACCAGTGGTCATGATATCCCGAGGTTGAGCACATTGAGTCGGTGTCATTCGACAAGGTGGCAGTCACCCTGGAGAAGATCTTTGCCACGCATCGGCTGCCTCAAACCCTGTGCTCTGATAATGGACCGCCGTTCCAAGGGGACAGTTTCGCTCAGCTGATGGGGGAGTATGTGTTCTGACTTGAGTGTCGTGTAGACCGATGAGACCTCCGTCCCCAAGTGACGCACAGGGGAACTAAAGAAACCCGCTGTGCGACCTTTGAGGCCACAGGTGGGAGATGACTTCCCAGATCCACGGAACCTCTGGAACACCGATGCTGCTGTCAAAAAGGAACGAGTTTAAGTACCAGGCAATAACAATACCTATTCAGTAAATCAAAGGATCTAAAAGGTCTTACCTATCGGGTGTTCGGAAAACCCAGGGAGCCTAGTAGAGGTTCGAGACTCAGATGATGCGGCAGTCCCTGAAATAGTAGGACCGTTAGATATCGTGGATGTAGGATCAGCCACCTGTAGGAGTGAAGGCGTGACTTGGATCCCCCAGAAGGGAAATGGCGTAGGAGTTCCGTGAAGTACCAAGGGATGATCCAAAAGGCAAGTCAGGAAGTAGTCCAAAGTCCGGCAACAGGTAAACAGTTCCAAGCAAAGGTACAAAGGGTGTCCGAAGGAGTCCGAGGTAGAGTTCCGTGATCAAGGTAACAGTGGAGCAGTAGGTAACGCCAAACAGAGTCTGAAGACAGCTGAGAAGCAATGAGTGTTCTGTCTCTCAGACCTTTATACTGTGTGTTTCTGGGTCATGTGACGTCTCTGGGTCATGTGACGTCCACCAAGGTCACGTGAGGAACGCCACTCTGGATCACGTGATCGACGTGAAGACGTAACACCGCCCCTTCTGCTAAACGTTCTCCAAGGCAATTGCCAATGCAGAAAGGGTTGCAATCGAGCCCGTACACCATAGCTGGTACGGAGTTTCCGGTCCTTTGGGTTCACCGAATCACTTGAGCCTCGAACCGTGGGAGGAGATGTTGGGGAAATGTGAGCAGTGTTCTGGTGTGTGTTCTGGTGTGTAGCGGCTGGTGTGCAGAGGATCGCCTAACATAGCCCCTCCCCAATGGCCCACGACCTCGTGGACAGGACGGATGATCCCTATGGAAGCGGGCCACTAACCGAGGGGCGTCCAGATCCAAGGCGAAAACCCAAGAACGCTCCTCCGGACCGTAACCCTTCCAATCCACTAGATACTGGAGCCTACCCCTAAACCATCGGAACCCCAAAATGGCCGACACCTCAAAGACATCAGGAGAGGCCAGGGACACCGGCGCAACAGGGGTTCTAAGACGGACAGAGTCGGGACAGGGTTTGAGGAGGGAGACATGGAATACAGGATGGATACGCCAAGAACCAGGAAGCACTAGACGAAACGCCACCGGGTTCACAACCTGAGAGATCACATACGGGCCTACAAAACAAGGCAGCAATTTCCGGCAACCCACTAGACGAAGATGACGTGAAGATAACCAGACTCTAGAACCCACCACCAAAGGAGGAGCAGCTAGACGTTTGCCATCCACACGGGCCTTCATCGAAGCCTTCGCTTCGGTGAGATGGACCACAGTACTAGCATGTATCGCAGACAGATCCCTAAGACATGTAGTGGCCGCAGGATTCGATGAAATAGAAGCATCAGGGACCGGCAAGACCTTGGGATGTTGGCCGTAGAGGGCGTAGAAAGGCGAACAACCCGTAGCTGAATGAGCCGCGTTATTGTATGCGAACTCAGCAAGCCGTACAACGGCCAACCAGGAGGTCTGGTGTTGCAACATAAGGCAGCGAAGATACTGCTCCATAGATTGATTCGTCCTTTCAGTCTGCCCATCAGTCTCAGGATGATAGGCCGAAGAATACCTGGTATCAATGCCCAACAATTTAGTCAACGACCTCCAAAAACGAGAGGTGAACTGTGATCCTCGATCGGATATAATGACCGAAGGGAGCCCAAATAACATGAACACATGTTCAAAGAACAAGTCCGCTAAGACCGGAGCCGAAGGAATACCCTTACAAGGAACAAAACGAGCCATTTTTGTGAATGTGTCCACCACTACCCAGATGGAGTCAAAACCTTGTGACTTGGGGAGATCGGTCACGAAATCCATAGACAGTGTATGCCAAGGTCTGGGAGGTACCGGAAGCGGAAGAAGTAAGCCAACCGGTCGACCTCTCCGATGTTTAGCCTGAGCACACACCGCGCACGAATTGACGTAACACTCCACATCGTGCTTCATAGAGGGCCACCAACACCAGCGCTTGAGGAGATCTAATGTGCGCTCCTGACCGGGATGGGCATTAAAAGGAGCATCATGAGACCACTCAAGGGCCAGATTACGAGTGTCAGGTGTGGGAAGAAACAGGCGGTCATGCACGAAAGGCAAACCATCAGAATACACGGGGTCCCATTCTCGCAACTGTTCGGAATGAATGCTAATCCAGGTTCGGACCGAGTCTAATAATGACAATGAGGGTGTACAGAGACAGATTACATGACTCTTTCCGAGAACAGTGTCAGGGAAGGTTGGCAACTCGACCCCACCCGGGGAACGTGACAAGGCGTCTGCTTTACCATGTGAAGTTCCAGGACGATGCATAATACGAAAATCAAAAGAGGAAAAGAAAAGATGCCACCAAACCTGTCTGCTATTAATGCACTTCAATGAAGCCAGGTCCTGTAAATTTCGATGATCTGAGTATACAGTGATTGGATGTTTAGCCCCCAAAAGATGATGGCGCCAAACACGAAAGGCGTCCATGACAGCCAGGAGTTCCTTCTCCGTAACGGTGTAGTGAGTCTCAGTACTGGAGAACTTACGGGAATGGTATGCCACTGGGTGTAATTTGCCTGTTGTAGGACATGATTGGGACAATACCGCACCAAGAGCAAAAGAAGAGGCATCCGCGTCAACTATGAATGGGAGGTCAGGATTGGGGTGCTGGAGCACTGGTGCGGTAGTGAAAGCGGTTTTCAAAGCCTCAAAAGCCTCCTGATGTTCCCTCTGCCAACGATAGGGTACCTGAGGACTGGTCAGGGCCGTGAGCGGGGCAACGATTGTGGAGAAGGAGGAAATGAAACGCCTATAAAAGTTGGCGAAGCCCAAAAAGGATTGCAAGGACTTGAGTGTTTGAGGTACTGGCCACTCTAAGACTGCTCTGACCTTGGAATCGTTCATGGATAATGCTCCCGGAGAAATGTGAAATCCCAGAAATTCAACAGACGTTTCATGAAACTGACATTTCTCAGGTTTGGCATATAAGGAATGTTTTCTGAGACGGGATAGTACTTCTCGGACATGTTTTACATGGTCATCAAGATTACGAGAAAAGATCAAGATGTCGTCCAAGTACACAACCATGTATACATCCAGTATATCCCTGAATATGTCATTCATAAAGCGTTGGAATGTGGCCGGGGCATTACACAGACCGAAGGGCATGACTAGGTATTCATACAATCCGTAACGAGTACAGAAAGCCGTTTTCCACTCATCGCCCTCGCGAACGCGTACTAGATTGTATGCGCCGCGCAGATCAAGCTTGGTGAAAATAGAAGCATGTGATAAGTGGTCCAGAAGGGGTGTGATTAAGGGAATTTGGATACCTATCCTTCTTTGTGATGGCATTAAGACGTCGATAATCCACACAAGGACGTAAATCCCCCTCTTTCTTAGGTACAAAAAATATAGGGCTTGCAGCTGGTGAAGTAGAGGGGCCAATGTGTCCTAAACGAAGGGCGTTCTGTACATACTCTTTCAATGCTAGTTCCTCCGAGGGAGATAAGGAATAAATCCTGCCCGAAGGAATAGCGGAATCAGGGATTAATTCGATTGGGCAATCATATGGTCTATGTGGAGGTAGTACCTCAGAAGAGCCGCGATCAAAAACTGATTTGAATGCTTTGTACTCAGACGGAATCCCAGACATCAACCCCCCCAACGGTATGAGGAGTCACAACCTCGGATCCATCAACGCTCAGCGTGAGTTGAGCTAGAGCTCCCAAAGCCCGAGAAGGGGTGTCAATTGTTTGATGGGTCGGGAGACAATAGTTCTGACAGATCTCGGATTCGAAGAGTACAGTGCCTGATTGCCAATTAATCAGCGGATTGTGTTCACGCAGCCATGGTATCCCTAATATGATACCGAATTGAGGTGTGGTGATTAAGTCAAAACTTAAGGTCTCTGTGTGAATGTCTTGTATGGTCAACAAGAGAGGTGCAGTTTGGTGTCTAACAGGACCAGAAATTAACGCAGAGCCATCCACAGCTTGAACAGGTTCAGGTCGGGTTTTTACCACTAAAGGTAGATTGAGGGAATGGGCTAAAGCAATGTCTATGTAATTTCCAGTAGCACCTGAATCAATGATGATTGTGACTGTATGAAGAAGGCCTGTAGAGGGACATAGTGTAGCGTTTACAGAGACGGGTTGAACACGAGCAAAGGCAAGAGGGGTACCTGGAGATAGAGACTGAACAATCGACCTGTTCTCCGGATCTAAGGTCGAGCTGTCCGAAAAACCTGACTCTTCTTGGGACGTCGAGGACACTCTTTCACAAAATGTCCCGTGATGCCACAATAGAAGCATGCATTATCCACTCTTCTACGTTCCCTCTCAGATGTTGTAATAGGGCTACGTAAACCACCCACTTGCATAGGTTCTTCCGCACTGGAAGCAGGAGTACTGGTAAGTGTAGGATGGGAAGAAACCCCCAACTCGGGTCTACGTTCCGATCGCCGTGCATCTACTTGCAGTGCAAGATCAACTAGTTCCGGATACTGAGTGGGCATAGAAGGGATCACTGCTAAAGCATCTTTCATTGTGTTACTCAACCCTCTATAAAAGACAACTGCCCGCTTGCTTTCTGGCCATGATGTTTCTGCAACTAATTGATTGAACCGGGTGATGTATTCTATCAAAGTCCTTCTACCCTGAGTTAGTTCTAACAACTCCAAATCCCTAGACTGTGCCTTATGTCGGGTATCAAATACTCGAGACATTTCTAGAACCAACAGATCGAAATCATAAATGACTGGGTTATTATTCTCCAACAGGGGGTTAGCCCAAGCTGCAGCTGTCCCGGCTAAATAGGAAAGGGCAAAGGCGGCTTTAGCAGTGGAAGTAGGAAAGGCCAAAGGTCTGCACAAGAAATGTAGCTTGCACTGATTAATGAAGGTCCTGAATTTCTTGGGGTCACCTTGAAAACGTTCAGGAGCGGCCAGGGGGGTAGGGGTTGGGAGTATCACCGGGGTTGGGACTGTAGTATTAGCCAAGGGAGGAGGTGTGGTTGAGGAACTAGCATCTCCGAACTCAGGGTCTGCAGGAAGGGAATGCTGAACACTCTGTATGTAGTCTAACCTTTGGTGGATCACCGTATTTGCGGCGGCCATATCTGCCCTTAATACTGTGATCGCCTGGACTAACGCAGCTATGGGTTCTTCCGTGGATCCCTGCATGGTCTAACACGACTATACGGCTTCTCAGTCTGTTCTGACTTGAGTGTCGTGTAGACCGATGAGACCTCCGTCCCCAAGTGACGCACAGGGGAACTAAAGAAACCCGCTGTGCGACCTTTGAGGCCACAGGTGGGAGATGACTTCCCAGATCCACGGAACCTCTGGAACACCGATGCTGCTGTCAAAAAGGAACGAGGTTAAGTACCAGGCAATAACAATACCTATTCAGTAAATCAAAGGATCTAAAAGGTCTTACCTATCGGGTGTTCGGAAAACCCAGGGAGCCTAGTAGAGGTTCGAGACTCAGATGATGCGGCAGTCCCTGAAATAGTAGGACCGTTAGATATCGTGGATGTAGGATCAGCCACCTGTTGGAGTGAAGGCGTGACTTGGATCCCCCAGAAGGGAAATGGCGTAGGAGTTCCGTGAAGTACCAAGGGATGATCCAAAAGGCAAGTCAGGAAGTAGTCCAAAGTCCGGCAACAGGTAAACAGTTCCAAGCAAAGGTACAAAGGGTGTCCGAAGGAGTCCGAGGTAGAGTTCCGTGATCAAGGTAACAGTGGAGCAGTAGGTAACGCCAAACAGAGTCTAAAGACAGCTGAGAAGCAATGAGTGTTCTGTCTCTCAGACCTTTATACTGTGTGTTTCTGGGTCATGTGACGTCTCTGGGTCATGTGACGTCCACCAAGGTCACGTGAGGAACGCCACTCTGGATCACGTGATCGACGTGGAGACGTAACACCGCCCCTTCTGCTATACGTTCTCCAAGGCAATTGCCAATGCAGAAAGGGTTGCAATCGAGCCCGTACACCATAGCTGGTACGGAGTTTCCGGTCCTTTGGGTCCACCGAATCACTTGAGCCTCGAACCGTGGGAGGAGATGTTGGGGAAATGTGAGCAGTGTTCTGGTGTGTGTTCTGGTGTGTAGCTGACTGGTGTGCAGAGGATCGCCTAACAGTATGGCATACACCACAAGAAGATCCCAGCAGTCTGGCCCCTTTCAAATGGCGAGGCCAAGCGGTTCATGAGGACCCTCAACAAAGTGTTCCTGATCGCTCCTAGACAAGGCCAATGCCAGCAATGGGTGCTGTACCAGTTTCGGAGGGAGCACAGGGCCACCCCTCATGCATCAACTGGAGTGGCCCCAGCGGAAGCAATGTTTCAACGATGCCCGAGGGGACAAATACCTGAAGCAGGGGAGCAGGAACCAACATTGATCGGCGACGCTCAGGTGGAGCGAGAAAGAAGGATGGAAGGGGAGAACATCAGAAGAGGACTCCGACCCCATCAACTGATCCCTGGCAATGAAGTTTTGGTGAGGAACCGTCATCCGCAAGGTAAGCTATCACTGCCGTACAAACCTAATCCCAAGGACGTGGTGGCAGTGCATGGCTCTATGGTGACCGCGTTGGATGGAACTGCCACTGTCACCTGAAATGCCAGTTTCTTTAAGAAGGTGGAGACCAGGCCGGAGGCAACCCTGCAACAAGACTATGTTGAGGTACTGAACGAGGGCGGTGGCCTGACCCATCCGCCGAGTCCTCTGGGTTGAGTGAGGAGAGTCCGATCCGGGAGGCGGACAGGAGGCATCCCCATAGGGCAGGGAGGGGAAAGCCTCCCCATCTCAGTGACTATGTGTTGGCTCCCAGAACTGGCGTGCCCGGTCCATGGACTGAGTACAGACTTGTGGGCCTGGGACTCAAATGAAGGAAAAGGGGTGTTTTGAGTTTGCAGTGAAATGTTTTGAGTTAGATGAGTGTGCCTCCTATTGTGTTTGTTTGTTATGAAAAAGGAGGATTGTGGTGCATGTATCTTTAAGGGCACACACGCGGCAGAGTGACGTAACTCTGCCGCGTGTGTGTAATAAATGGGGCGGTCCTGGGATCGCCAGTGCGATCATGGAGCCCGGAGAGTGAACACTGTGTCTGGTGTGTTGTGTGTGCTGGGGGACTCACAGGGCCTGATGGGCACACCGGCACAACACACTACAGAGGGGGACCCGGGGGGGGACAGAGGGGGATGAGAGCGGCCACCCCCTTATCCCCTGTGTGCCCAGTGCATTCCCTGTGCACCCCCTTGCCTCTCAATGGTGCCCTATTATCTGCCCCTCACACCAGAAGCTGCCTCTGCTACTGCGCAGCCCCACTATGTTGTCCCCCACCACCTTCACCCTTCTTTGTCTTTTTGCACATGTGTTGCAACCAACACTGACTGCTATTGGCGTTAATTGCCACTATGGGGGCGTTCACTGGTAGGTTTTACCTTGGCCCTTGGTGAAGGCCCTTGCTCTATATTGAACTATCCCCTCAGGCCAGCAAGCCATTACTGGCTATGAAGCGTCCCAAACGCTGCAATTATTTCACTGTAACCAAACCTTACAGAAAATTAGGATTTTGAAGATTTAACTTTGCCTTCCATCTCATTCCACCACAGTGGTAAGTGGGGATGACAAGTCACAAAAGCTTTCGACTAGATCCAGTTGCGAGCTTGCGGGCGTTTGTATATTACAATGGAAAAAGGGTCTCCTGAAATTGGTTATTGGTGCATAATTGGGTCTACTGGTTTCCGTTGGTATTTTTATTCAATTACTGAATGTCGCTAATTGATTTGGCAAACTATATGTAGTTCAATGTCCAACGACGGAACTGGAGCCAGTAGAAACTACAAGGAATTGGCATTTCCAACAGGGCAATCAGTTTAAAGAAGCATAATGATTCTTGTTGCAGATCTGTTGTGCACAAAGGAACATACTAACATGCCTCGCAGTGAACTTCCACCCTTGCGGATCACTTGTCTAGCGGAACAAGATGGCGGATCTTGTTTCAGTCTTGATATTGCGACCCGATTTCCCCAGCCACGGTCTTATGGCCGAGTGGTTCAGAGTACAGGGGCCTAGCCTTTTAGAGAAGAAGGACCAGAAAGTGAAGCAAGACATTTCACTGGAAATCTGGCCTCTTTTCATGAAAACCCATAATGGTCTTATCTGTGAGAAAGAAAAGATCCAAGCCAATCATGCTGGCCACGCAGTGGTCACCGTGGCCCCAGCTAAGCCAGGTTATCTCCATATTCAGACCGTCTCCATCATCCTCTAGTTGCCTCTTTAGTCACCCAGCCCCGGTAACAAGCTCCCGCTCCACCATGTCCACCTGAGGCCGGGCTTCAACCTTGCCTGCCCGCTGGCCCCTCCTATTGCAGCGCTGCCATGTCCCTCCGGCTGCTGCACCACATCCCACGTCCTCTGCTGCTGCAGCTCCGAGTGCACAGCTCGCCCTCTCCTTCACCTTTGATTTTATTGGGCATGTTTCGTGTCTTCCTGTTTTTATTGCCATTTAAGCCCCTGTAACAGACGCTAATTGTGTTATTGGCCTCCTCACATACCAACACATAATGACCTGCCGCCCTGGTAATGCCCTCACTTCACTTGGGCCATTACCTCAGGACCGCAGGCCATGATCGGATTATACAGCCCAACTTGAACTGCATGATCCCAATTTCAGAAATTAGTTTAAAAAATGAAGTTGTATCACCTGGAATGTACTCAGGGGGTAACATGGAGACATGATCTACTCTACAAACCTAAATTCTGCGGATAAACTGGTTGGAATAGTGAGAGACCACACCATCTCATCAGTCATAGCCAAGATGTTACATACGGTGCCAAAACTGGGGTGTAAACCAGACTAGCAGACGCCTGGCTCGTGATGACTTCATGTGACGTTCTGCAGCTGGGAGACCAGCAACTTATCAGTTAACTTATGAACCCAAGAGGGGCAGGATGACTTTGCTCAAAAGCGCAGGTTATAATATGGTTTTATAAGAAGCAGCACCATGCTGGTCTCAAATGATTTAGGAACCGTCAGTGAGCTGAAAGACCAATTCACTATTTTTGTATCCGATCAGGGTTGGATTGGCCCCTCGGCCTTTCGGCCCGTGACCTGGCCAAAATCGTTCCTCGGGAGTCGGGGTCGGTTTCTGACCATGCCTGGGCCGGTTTGGAGAAAAAAAAAATTGTCATTTTTTTCAATTTTTTTTTTCTTCTTCAAAAAGCCTTTCATCCTTCTTCAGTCGATAAATAAGTACGAACACGCGTTGGGTGATATTGTATGCATATTTGTTCTATAAAAAAGAGCTTAAGCGTAAGTGCTGTACAATAACATATTATCATTTGGCCTTGGACGTCTGCTTGGATTCACAGTCATTTAGTGTACTTAGGTACAATGCTATTTGATGCCACCTCCTGTTTTGCCAAGGGGTGAAAGGTCGTGTTTCATCGCTTCCCGGGACATCACTTCCGGGGATGTCATCAGAAGTCAAGGGTCGTGAGGCGAGGGGTAGGCCACTTGTTTTTTGGGTGACCGGGCCTATTTCTTGTCCCAGTCCGACCCTGTATCTGATAGAAATAGAGTCTCTGACCCCTCCCTTGGCAAAAGGGCAAAGAGGGCAGTCTCTAGGACTGGATCCGTGTAAAAAAATAACAAGGAACCGTATGCTGTGATGCAGTATAACAGGGGACAGAGGACTTACAGGCTCTCACCTTAATTCTACTGGCAAAGTAAATCAAATCTGTGTACAGAAATAGAGGTCTTTTTGACCTCTGAGTTTGGCCATGGTCCTACTGGATCAACCTTATTGTTTAAATAAAAAAGCTATTAAGGCCTTCCATATTTTATGTCTATTTAAAACGCTTACATATTGCTGCCTAACCCCAAGGTGTGGGAATGCTTTGCAATAAAACCTTGGGAAGTGGAAGGTGCCAGCTATGGAAAGAAAAGGTTGAACAAGCTGAAATCATGTCCTCGGTTTCTTAATCTGAATCTACTGGCTAGCGAACATGTTATGGATGGAAAATGTTTTTTAGAACCCTGGTTTAATATGTTCTATATTGGTCACCAAAGAACAACGGACATATCCTAGCATTGAAATTGATGTAACAGAATAGAATTCTTTTGCCTGGCAACTGCAGCATTTTACTCTAGCCAGACAGAAATAGGGTGAAATTGTTTGCATTCCTTCCCTAGCTTAGAAATGAAAGAATTCAAAACTCTGTTTAAAAGGAGTTGGATTAATGGGAAAAGCAATGTCCTTTTATCAAGGAAAAACCATTCAATTCATGTGACAAGTGTTGGCTGAAAAACACTGGCGGAGGGCACTGGAAGTTATAAGAGAATGTTAAAATTATGGAATAACTATGTCCAGATCAATGGCACAAAGTCTCCAAGATAAATTCAAAAAAACTGATCAGCGGTACTGTACATCCAAAGAACATCCACAACTGGGCTGGATCTGCAGGAGCATTGTGATGAATTCGACCATCTGCACAGTGGGTGTGCGCTCGCCTGGGCTTTTTACTTAAAAAAACAATTAAATAGAATGATGCTAGACCAATCTCAGGAAAATGCATAAGGGTACACCACACACATTTTCCTAGGCTCACACCACAACAAACGTATAGACCTGTGTACTCTGGGTGGACACAACCTACAGGCACAGTCCGCCCTGTCATAACTAGTTGGAATGTGACAGCCAGGAGTACACTGCATCCTCTCCAGGAAAGGGAAGGACCAAGCTTCCCGCTGAAATGGCCTGCCTGATTAACTACCAAAGGTTCAATGGATTCGCCCTGCTCTTTTGTTCGGCCCTGCAGCTCTTAGCAGCGATTAGCATACCAATTTGAGGGTACTTCAAACAAGCCCACACGAGGCCTGGCTGCAGAGGTTAACAAAGGAGACAGGAAAGCCCAACAACCTTTCATATGTAACTGTGTCAACCTGAAGCCAGCTCAGGGCCTCAGTATCAAGGACAGTGAGCTGTCATGTCTGGCACTTTGTGTTTACAGTAGTCCATCCCGCTAGGGGGGATCCCATTCATAAGGTACATGAATGTGGTCTGCAGGAGCCATAGAGTCTGGTTCCGCCACAGCTTCAAGGGAAACCTGCCGCTTTAATTAAGAACCACAGAGAGATCCATTAACCAGAGAGACTCTTTGATCAACAACAGACAGGAAGATGGGTGATACTTAGTATTACAAGTTTTCACCCCTTCCTGTTGAAAATGACTCTGGCTATAGCCTCATGTATACAACAGATTGTTTGTAGGGACCTCAGGAATGGTTCATTAAGGTAGGCTTAGCCTACACTAATCACTGTGGCCCACTTGGCTTTAAAAGAGGGCCGAGCCCCTCTTTGGCAGATCATCTGAAGACTTTGCAAGGAATAACAAGAAGAACTCATCATTGGACCCTGGCCAAAGGTAAAGTCTGCCTTACATCTTCCGCCAGTGAAGTAAGGCCAGCATTTCCAAAGTGGGAAGCAAGATCCCTCCCCTAAACATCTCCAAGGGAACAGAGGGAGATACCTAATCCAGAGGACCTTCCAGCCGCTCCAGAACTGGTACGTAGCCAGCACACAGCATACCTTGCTAGGCTCTGCAGCAAGCTTCCTAGCGCCAGAAGGTCTCTGAACCTACAGCAAAGGACAAGGCAGCTGCCTGCAACACTCTCCTCAGCTTTGGGTCGTCCGCCTTAAAGGACGACACAAGCCCATTGAAGAAGCTGGGAGAAGTGTCTCAACGAGAATCTACCGACATCCGCCTTAAAGGACATTTCCGAGCCAGTCGACTTTCTCGAGCTGCAACCTACCGCAATGCTGACCGTTGCCAGGCCGCATTCGCTTAAATACATCCAAGATGTCTGGACCAGTGCATCAGAACCGCAGATCAGCCCTGAGACAATGATTCCTGACCCTGCGCTGCTGTGTAAGCCAGCCGGCAGCTGTACGTCCAGCTTCGCTCAGAAGAATTGTCTTGCTGCCTGATACCCGCAGCTGACTCCCGTCTTGAACTCTGTCACAGAAGCCTGCAAAGCACGCTTAAACCGACCCAACCCTGTCGAGCAGTAAGAATACCTACATCACAATGTACATTGTGGTTCTGTCTTCCTTGTCCTTCCTAGAAGGCCCCTAGAGACATTTTAAGACCCATTGCTCCCTTTGTGCTGAAGCCAAGAAACCTTAAACTGTTGTGGTTATTATCCATACTGACTACCCTCCTGTCAGTATCCAGAGTGCATCTTTTTTCCTTCTTTGAAACTGTCGGTCCTCAGCATTCCTTTACAGAGTGGGTTGCATTTTGTAATGTTGTTGGAACTGTCTGCTGTGATATAAATAAAGTAGATATTTTTGATACAACTTTAACTGAATATCCCCTTTTATCATTGGGTAATAATGTTATTTGTGCTGTGTTGCAACTAACCAAGGGTCCACGACCTTTCGGTTATAAGCCTGCCATTCCGTCCACGTTACCAAAATTGGACAAGGAGGTTTATAATATGCTTGTTATTCCAATCTGTTTGGATCCCTTCTGGTGTATTAAAGGTCTGGGCTGACTGATGGTTTAGAAAACGATATTCACCCCTGGACCACTGGTACCCGGGAAGTTGATTCGTCACAATTATTTTACGGAAGCATTCAGCTTAGTTTGTGCCCTTCTGTAATGCCACATGCAAGTTAAAAACAAGCATTGGCACGGCCAACAGTTTGGGGTTCTGTGTAAGCATGGGAAAGGCACTTGTCAGGCATTGCTGTAGTGTATTTGTATGTTTGTTTTTAACAGGACTTCAGTGAAGGACATGCATAGTTCTTATAAATGGAGTGGCTGAAGGCAGACCTAGTTAAGACATTTTTATTACACCAGTAGCAGATTTACAGCTCCACTTAAGTAATTGGTCCTCATTAAGATTTCGGCGGTAGAACTCGCATCTGGCACAGGCACCAGAGAATGGGCACTTACCGGCCCATTACGAGCTGAATGGGCCGGTAATTGCCCATTCGCGGGTGGCGGTAATGCCAGGCTCCTCATCCCCATTGTGCCCCATAGGGCAGAGTGGGGATGAGGAGCATGGATGCACCAGCACTGTTTGTAATGGTGCCGGTGCAATCATGTGTTTCCCTCGCGGGTGCCACACAGCCCGCCAGGTCAGACCTGGTGGGTTGTCAGGGACCTGCGAGGGAAACTCCGAATAAGGTGGTACACTTTGGATGGTGCCGGTGCCATACCGGCACCGTCCATACCGTACCGCCAGGGTCGTAATGAGGCCCATTAACTCTCAAGAGACTGCTTTGAAGAAATACTGGCAGCAGGCACTTGAAGTGTATTGTTTCATGGGAAGCCTTGATTAAAGCGAGCTCAAAGGGCGTGAGGAGGTGTTTTGGGCGGGGAGGGGAAGGACCTGGGTGTGAATGGCCATAGGCATTAACATGGCCATGGCCAGTCAATGGGTGGGCACATAACCTCATATGCCGTTTCTCCCTATCTGTACTCTATTGCAATAGATTTGGCTTATAGGTTGCGCAAGCGCCACCCAATTGCACAAACTAATAAGACCTAATGGAAGCTGCCCAGAGGAATTCCCAGTGCTTACGATGAACTCAAAACGGTCCGTCCATTACTATTTGATATTTGCAGCTGGTGTCCAGAGGACACCTTGATTAAGAATTGTCCAGCTGCATTTACAAGGAATGTTTTCTCCTCATCCCTGCATGCAGCGGTTTTCTCACCCACATCATAACCTAGCACCGGTTACATTAAACAAGTGAGCTTTGCAAAAAAAGCTCAAAGTGAACGTTTTGGTCACTGTATGTTATAGCTTTAATATATGTAAAAAAAACCATAAACGTGGAAGCTAAATGAGTTTGTGTTAGTTACATTTCTGGGAGCTGCGTGGGGAGGAGTAATCCTTTGATGCGCGCAGTCTCACTCTGGTTTTTAATGGCGGTGCGTTGGTATACCTTTGTGCTGGGGTATGCGGCTAATACGGCATTTCATGTGGTCTACATGTCCTTCCGGTACAGTGCTCGCACAGAATGGGGCGTCGAGGTGAATTGGATTGGGGTGGTGCTGCCTTTTTGTTTTCACTGTTGGCCTCTTCACATTCTATCTCAGACAGGATGGTTCACGTGCCTCTGGGGACTGGCCTTTCGTGACTGTACTTGGTGGTGACCTTGGAAATTGTCCTTTCCACTAGATCTTTTGAGGCTTGACTTTTGAGGAAAGCTCGAAGTCATAACCCTTTGGCGGCTGGCGTTTGGACGACAGTCCTGTATCGAAAATCCCAGGACAATGAGGGTGGGCAAAAGGTCTTTGTGGCATGACAAGATCACTGGTTTGTGTGGACTGGCATTATGGGCTGTCCCTAGTGCCACCTTGAGTCACAAGGCTGACCTTGAATCACAAGTTGTGAGTCTTGGCCTTTGGGGACCAGCCTTTGGATAACCTTCTTAGTAATCTACTCACACTACCATCCTTAAGACTACATTCCAGGATAACGTTTGGCTACATTTTGCTGGCAATTTTCTCAACTGATATACTTTATAGTAGCATTGAGTGGACCTCTGGGACCATTAGGACGCCTCCCTGAGTCAGATGTTTAAGGACCCAACCTGCGGGAAACAGGTCTTTCTAGATAGAAGCTGATCAGATGACTCAGAAGACTGGCTTTGCCTAAAAAGCTTCTCAACAGGGTGGTAATCTTCTATTTTAAACACCCGGGGATTGGCAGGACAGGACGCAACAAATCAAATGCCTAAAATGAGCAAGAACAATATGGAGACCGGGATTAGGCTTGGCTCTGGATATTCTCACCCATTCCCTGGAAAGTGTTTTGCCAGATGGTACAGCCGATCTTGACACCTGTCCACCCCACTGCAGTGCTTGTAACTATCCCCATTGAAAGCAAGCATCAGCCACAACAGCAGAAATGTTATGTTACTGGGATGTATATGGCACACCTCTGCCATTTGGTGGATCTGAAAAAGAGGTGGGGTTTAGGTAAGTGGGGATACGGGGAGAACATAGATAGTTTTACTAATGTGTTTCTGCATGCAGATTGGAAGTACCCTAAATTCTGAGTGCAGATATGCCAAGGTTGCTGTAGCTTGAACCTGAATAGCACTTCCAGTAATATATGGGACCTGTCCACCTAGTCAGGTTGTTATGCTATATGGCATTTGTATAGCGCCTGCTGCCATTGGTAAGGCCTCGAAACGCTGTGAGGTTGAACGACCTTTGGAAGACCGTAGTCTGAGTTGAGAGGTGGTGAGAGGAGTCGTAAAATGCATGTGTGCATTTTTAGCCTTATCGAAGTTAGGTAGGGAATGGTTATGTGCCTAACAACTGTCCATATTATCAGGTTTGCGGACGTTGCTGTGACAAATTGTCAGCTGAGTCAAGCTATGTGAACAGTTGGATGGAATTTGGCCTGGGACTCAGCTGTATTCTGTGGGTGGTGGCACTCAGGATGGGGATGATGTTTGTTGAAGATAAGGTGGTGACAAATAGTGTGCAAGTAAAATGTGTGCGGCTATGTGAATGCAGTAGTGGCAAAGCACAAACAATGGCAAGCTTAAACTACCAGTCCAAATTAGGAGCAATATTCAGGCAGAATGCAGGTCTGGCAAATCACAAAAATAGGGGAGAGGTACAAAACATAGTCCAAATTGGAGAAACCCAGAAAGACAACTCAAGTGTGGCCAGATAGAAACCGTGGTGAGATTCAAAGTGGCCATCTAAATTAGGAGCCCAAGTTAGGCCACAGCAATTCTGACAAAACAGACAGATGCGAGATTCAAGCAGCCATCTACAAAGGGAAAACTTAGACGAGCAAGTTCAGACAGTAGCGAGACTCAAAGCGGCAATCTAAATTAGGAGCCAGGCAAATGCAAGTGTGGCAGAACATAAACAGATGTGAGATTCAAGCAGCAATCCTTATTGGGAAAGCCTGTGCAGGCAAACGCAGGTCAGCGAAAAAATAAACAATGGCAAAAACCAAGGTGCCAATCTAAGTTAGGAGCCCTGGCCAGGCAAATGCAAGTGTAGCAGAACATAAATAGAGACACGGTTTAAAGAAGCAATTCTAGTTAGAAAACGTAGTCAGGCAAATTAAATGTGGCAAACAACCACAGGTGAGATTTAAGGAGACAGTCACATTAGGAGTCTTGGTCAGGCAAAGTGCAAGTCTGGCAGAATACAAAGAGAGGTGAGATTCAAGCAGCAAGCTTAATTGGGGGCTCTGGTCAGGAAATATGCAAGTGTGGCAAAGTATAAATGGTATTAAGCTTCACAGTGGCCCTTTAAAGGGGAGACCTAGATAGTCAAATGCAAGTGTGGTAAAGTAGAAATAGCGGTGAGATTCAGAGCAGCAGGACCCGCACCTTCCAACCCTCTGGGAATAAGCAATGGAAGTGAGCACTCTGGGAAGCACAAAACCCAGTGTGGCAAATTACGTCAGGGTAGGAATCCAGGAAGATGTCCCTTGCCAGGAAGTAGCTGCAGGGGGCAAGCGTGGCATCTGGCAGGGCGAACAGGCAAACACGGATGGTAGGTGCCCGAAGTAAAGCACCTTTTGCCTGTGCAATTTGCCAGCTGCCCAGGCAAGGCTGCCCTGGGAGATTCTTCCAAGAAGCCTAGGTTCTTGGATCACGAGACCCTAAGGATACACCAACCCAGCATTAGGGGCGGGTAGGGGAGGAATAGAGGGGAAATGGAGGCTTGGTCTGGATTGTCTAACACGGATGTGCTCGGAGGTGGAGAGGGGCATCGGGAGGGGGAAAAATGGATGCAGGGCCCAAGACTCGGATGCAAGCATCAGTTGCAAACTACACTGGAGCAAGTAATTTCAGAGGAAATCCTTTTTCTCTCCCAAGTGCTAATATGTCCGAGGAGTAGGACAGCCCACAGGGATCTCTGATGTGTCCAGTCTGTCCATTACCACTGATCCAGAAGAGGAACACCCAATAGGTGTGCAGGTAGGTGACGAAACGTTTTCATTCATGGTTGACACAGGGACTACCAAGTCTTTTATCAAGGAAGGTGAGTTCCCCTTGTCAGGCAAAACGATGGACACACAGGGATTCTCGGGGGCTATCCTGTCGGTTCCTTACACTGAAGATGTTCGTATCAAGGTGGGTAGTCAAAAATGTATCAGTCTCTTTATTGTATTGTATGGACACCCCAGCAAATCTTTTGGGAAGGGACATCCTGGGAAAGTTGCAGATGTCGTTTGCCTTTACAGAGGAATGCATTGTATGCTCGACCCTGGGATTTTATCCAGTATGGGAAGCTGAGCATTTTCAGACCTATTGTAGAGCCAGCGGGATTAGGGGGGTTCCTGTGCATGCAGCATTATTTCTCTATGGTGTGATGGTTATGTTGAGTTGGGTCTCGAGGATCAGACACCAGGCCTGGTGACTACCATTTGAGTTTTGATTTTGGCCTGATGTACCACAGGAACCAGGTGCCATTGTTACAATTCTCTTAGTGATTAAGAAGAACAGGGTGGTTCTCTCAGACATAGATGAGGAAGGCGTGGAGTGGCATCGATCCACGCAATTGTTCGAAGACACTGAAGACACAGAACAGATGGTCTTTGAAATTGGAGTGCCTTGCCAGATAGCTCTAGAGCAAAGGGAAATATCATAGACCATGGTCGTCGTTAAAAATACATCATCATTTTGGAAGGAGGATTTGGGAAAAGTACCGGACCATTTGTGGTCTGCTATTGTGGTGTGCTATTACGATGGGTTAAGCAGTACCCCATGTCTAAGGAAGCAGATGAAGGAATTTATGAGATCATTATGGCTTTGTTAAAGACAGGCATAATACAACCTTCTTTGACCCCATGCAATATGGCTATCTATCCTGTGAAGAAGGTGAAGGGGTCCAGTTGGAGGAGGGTCCAGGATTTGTGCCCCTCAATAATATTGTTGAGGTGGAATTTCCAGTGGTACCGAAGCCTGCCGCCATTCTCTGTAACATCCATACTGGGTTGACACGCTTCACAGAAACTGATTTAAAAAATTTATTTTTCTCTGATGTCTTACACCTTGCCCCAGAGGTACTGAGAATCTGTGAGTGCTTTTAACGGGGTGGTTTAAATGGATTTGGGGAATTTACATGTGTCCAGTACTGTAATTCAGTAGGTGGATGATTTATTGGTCTGCAGCACTACAGAGGAGCAGTGTTGGGGAGCCTCAATAATGCCCCTCGCCCTGCTTGCAGAGAAGCGGTACAAAGTGGACAAATAAAAATGACATTACTGTCAGACAGAGGTAGTTTACTTGGGGCAAGTAACTTCACCCACAGGAAGGAAGGTAATGCCAGAGAGAGCCACAGCAGTTCAAAATATGCCTCAGCCAGACACAGTGAAACAAATGCAGCAGTTTTTGGGGCTCTGTTACTATTGTAGATCATGGATTTTTGATTACTCTTGTTATGTGAGGCCCTTATTGCCGGGATTAAAGGAATAACAAATGGCGAATGGACCGATAGAGTGGTCGGAGGAAATGAGAACTTGCCTTTGGAAACTCAAAGTTGCGATCAGCAATGCTCCGGTCCTGGCGACCGCAAATTACAAGAAGCCATTCTTTCTGTTTTCCCATTCAAATGGGCAGGTGATGACAGTGGTCCGGACCAGAAAACATCCCTAGGCCACAAACCTTTAGCGCATTACAGCAGACTCCTAGACCCAGTGATGCATGGACAGTTCCCCTGTTAACAAGCTCTAAAAGCAGCAGATTTTACAATTAAAAAGTCTTTGACCATTTCTATGGGTTGCCCAGTGACATTGTTCATAGACCATGCAGTCTTTGCAACAAACATCGAAATCTACATTGGCGACTCAAAGAGTGTCAGGGTATGAGGTCATTTCATCAAATGCATCAATTCATCCCATGCAATGTCACCTAGTAAATTCAGTGACATTTGTAGCAGAGCCAGTACAGCCTGACGAAATTGTTCATGGTTGTACCATGTATGAGGGAGAAGAGGAAGAGAGGGTGAATGGGAAAGAGGGTGCCCTAGAGGGGGATGAGGTGATTATTGTTAATGAGTCTTCGACCATCAACCAAGAGAAGAGTGAGAGGCATACGGGTGCAGCTGTCGTGGGTCTTGTGGATGGAGAGTACCGGGTCAAACTGAAGAGACGGTTGCCTTCTCATTACTCTGAACAAACAGCGGAACTAGTGGCACTTATAGAGGCGCTAGAAATGTGTAAGGGGAAGGTAGTCACGGATTATTTTGACTCTGCGTACGTCACCTCCACCATCCATTCTGGTCTACCAACATAGCAAAGAAGAGGGTTTAGGAGGTCTAACAGCTCCCCAGTCCAGCAAGCTGCACTGCTATCCCAGCTACTTGAAACATTAACCTTGCCAGCAGAGATAGGTCTAGTGAAGTGTGCTGCCCATACTAACCGCTCTAATTCAATAGCTTTCGGAAATGGTGCCACAGACAATGCGGCGAAGGAAGTGGCTTATTTTCCTTTCACACATAACCAGAAAATGGAAACCGTGTCCCAACAGGTACATTGACAAGCCCCGAACACTGCATTACAGGTGCTCCCGATAATAGAAATGCAAGGAAAAGCCCCTAGCGAAGAACAGGAGCTCTGGAAAAAGAGAGGATGTATTCTCTCACCCGCCAATTTTCTTTGGAGACAGCAAGTAATGGGCAAGGTAGTAATGCCTGTTTCTTTTGTCTGTAGAGCAACTACATCACTTCTCGACAACAAATCACAGCAGAGCCCCAGGAGGACTGGTTTATCCCTAACTTACAAGAACTGGTAAGTAGATTTGTAGAGAATTGTGTTGTGTGCAAGGAGTTCAATCCCGGAAATACCATGAGGTCGGTGAGGGGGGTCTTGCCCAAGCCCTCTGGTCCATTCAAGGAGCTCCACATCGATTTTGTGGACATTTTAATGATTGAGGCTCGTGCAGAACTGTGTGCAGAATTAAATAGATCATGGTATGTTAGCCTCCCACTGGCTTTATTTTATATATGAAACCAGCCAGCGAACTACCACTATTTGAGTCCTCACGAAATTGTGACTGGGCGTGGGCTACATACACCTTTCTCCCCTACACATATGAGATCAGATGTACAAAAGACTGCAGCGGTCCTAGGAGAGGAGTTTAAGGAATACCTTGCAGCATTAATCAAAAGTGTTAAGATTATATCATCGCAGGTTGTGTCTTCTCACCAACAGACAACAGGAGAAAGCTTTGAGACTACTGATGATCAGCACAAAACACAGCGCAAAGGGGGGTATGAACAGAGATTTGGAATTTAAATAGTTTTTGTATGGGAATGGAACGTTTAAGATTGTAAATTGTGGAACAATGAATGTTTTTGTGTTTTTCTTGGTCTTTGGGTCTGAAGATGACAATCAGTATTTATTTAGAAAGCTCAAAATTGTATAATCTTATGAAGTCTGAGGAGAAAATGTTAAGAGGAAGAAGAAATGCTGACAACGATTTTTCCAATAATTATGATAAATGTTATCCCATAATGAATGCACATGGTTTCGCAGTTGGAAATGTATGGTATAGCCATATGAGGAAGGTGGGGAGAGCGCGATCTGTAGGATATTGCTACATCTGCTCTCTCCCCCCCCATGCTTCCGGCATTCCGAGGGTGTTTATCCAGAGTGAAGTAGAGGTAGCAGATGTGCTATGTCTAGTGCACCTAGTCTTGTGCAGGGTTAGAGGGCAGTTTAAAGGGCAGTCAATTAAGGCATCAATCATACCAAATGACAATGATTGTTCAATGGCCGAGCGTGAAGAACACAAAAATATTAGGTGTATTCAAAGAGTTCAATTGATCTTGCAAGGAGCTATTTTTTCTAAAAATGGATGGGAGCAAGGGATGAAGAGTTGCAGAGTTGGAGGAGTGAGGGGATTCTCAGATGAAGGGGTGGCACAAATAAACAAAGAGTGTGACACAGTATGGAGAAATCATTTGAAGTATCTGATATGGCTCAAAGAGCCAGAAAAACCTGTTAAGATACAGACATCAATTTTTCACTATATTTTAAGGGCAATGGCACAGTGTCTGTTGGCAAAAATGGGAACTGCAACCGCACGCTTCACATAACAAACATGGCTGGAAGTACGACTGCTCTTTTAGATGATGTTTGGACATGTGGACAGTTTCCTCCAGCCTGGCAAGGTGTGTACAGTCTCTCTACTCTTTATGTGCCCGTCCTCGTGACTCCTAAAAAGCACCTGATTTTGGCCCGTCCAATGCCCGAACTTACATCTGTGCCCCCTTTGTCCCCGCTGACCCTTGTATCCCTCCCACCACAGTATATAGACAAATCAGAGACTATGTTTGACAGTAAAAATCACGAACAATTGCAATGCAAGAAAAGATCAAACTACCTCTCGGCAGCATCATCACAGGCTTTCGCAGACATTCCTGATCGATATTGATTGTTTAGCCACACCAAGACCTTCTTTGCCTCCCTCCTGACACCAGCACCCAAGCAGTGGCCAATGCCAAATGGCTCCAGGTGGCCAGGCATGAACAATTGCTCTTTGATAACGCTTCTGAGTTAGCATTTAGTGCCATTAAGGAAGAGTTACGGGCAATGAGGCTCATAACTTTGCAAAACAGGTACATACTCAACCTCTTGACAGTAATGGAGGGCCGGAGTGTGCTGGAAAATCGGGAGTACCCGCTGCACATTTGTGCCTCCCAATGATACAGAAAAGGGCATGCTCACAAGAGCTATTGCTCCCTGCATAAACTGAAAGTGATCATGAAAACTGAGGCTGGGATCACCAACGATTCATGGATTGACTCTTTATTCTCATGGATATCTCCTTGGCTGAGCCTTGTTGCAATGATTCTGATGCCTATTTTTGTCTTTTTACTTACAATTTTTTGCTCGTGCTAAATGATCCTGTGTTGTTGTTCTGCCCAGGTACCAACAGTTGCTGCCATGAGGACCGTAACCATGTCCATGGCTAGGGCCACCAATACTTCATCCCATAAAGGTACTCAAACTGAACTTGGTTTGTTTCCGCCACCAAATTTTCATGCTTGTATGGAGAAGCGGGTAGATTGCGGGAATGGTGGGGGAAGGAGTTGGGGCTGTTCAGCAGAGCAGTAGGTATTGCTCTCGTATTCTCATATTGAGAACGATGTGAAAGTTGGTTGTGGATTGCTCCCTAAGAATATGATTATGATTTGTTAGTTAATGTAGTAATTAAAGGGGGGAATGTTGGGGTGGTCAGGAAGGGTCCCCATGATTGTGAGGGGTTCATGTTGCATGACGGGATGGCAGTGAACTGGGCGCAATGTTGCATATTCAAGTGTATCAAGTGCAGTTAATTATGGATGGGATATGTTACTGTTAGTGCCACTTGTTTAGAATGTATACATAATAGATCTTCACGCACGTAGCAAGATACAATATTAAAACTGCAAATGCAACATGAACACAATCTACACATGGGGTGCTTTGCAAAAAACATGGTAGTTGGGGGCTCTCTTGCAAAATGCATTTTGACTTTTAAACTGACTTTCTCAGGCAGCAGAAAACGAGTAAATCAGTAACTATAAACTTCCCGGTTAGCTGCTGCACATGAATGTTAAGTAGCTGGGACATTTGTTGACAGAAAGAAGAATGAGTCATCTAGTAAGAAGGTCAGCTTGCAAACAGGACGATGGTTTATGATTTCAAAGTTCTGGAAGGGAACAGATGTTATCTCGCTCATGAAGTCATGTAGAGGGGGTTGACCATTTGTTTGGGCTGGCAACACAAATGGCGCCCGAGGCCAGGGTGTCCGGCGGTTAATTGATTTTACAGGTCGAAACCAGAGGCTTTATGTTCTGGGGTAGTGGTCGCATAAATTAGAATGTCTTCAGAAGCGCCAGGAGTCTGAGGTATTTGCGACTGCAATTAGTAGTTCAAAGAAGATCCTGTTTATTCAGGCCTTCCTCGTATTTGCTCAAATATGTACATGGACCATGTGCAAACACACTTAAAGTTAAAGGCCCAAGGCCAGTTATTGCTAGTAATGAATTATGTTTCAATACCAATGTTTAACCATTTGCTGACGTTAAGGCCTACTACAGACGAATCCTAAGAAGAGGTGTGTTCTGAATATGATCTGAAGATGAATATCAAGATAAGACAGGCCAATGAAAATGGAAGAATTGGGAAAAGATGGGATTTCTTTGAAGAGGTTTCTGTCCAATCATATTTGGTGAGTGGATGGCAATTAAATATCAGGAAGTGCTTAGCTGTTGTAAAAAATGTATAAAAGATGTCAACTGATGTTGAGATTTGGGTTAGTTTGGTCCTGCAACACCAACTAACTGCTCCACGGAAAATTGTACAATAAACTTGCTTTATGTACAACCGTGTACTCACCTCTTAAGTGGTGGACCTGTTTGTGTTAAGGTGACTAAAGGCTCATCCGCACAATCCCTACAGTGTATATGAAGCAGTGCTATGTGGCAGCCATATTTTGGGCCTGCTGCAGTCCAAGCACAATGGAACCAAGTTGATAATGGATACTATTTTGTCCGTGCAAGCAATCAGCTCTCGGCTACCCTGTTAATAAAACTGTTTATTATGTTCTCCAAAGACCATTTAGTACCATTGAAGACATCCAGTCAGATGCAAGAAGCCAAAAACCATGCATCTCAAGGACAGGAATTGGACTCCTTAAAGTAGGCTTGCTTTTGTCCAGTCACCTGTGAACTTTTGCCTAGAAAATACAGGGGACTCGCCCTCCTTCTTTGATTCACTTTTGGACCATCCAGGCAGATGGAGGAATTCACACGGACCTCCTTTGGGAGAGTTGACTTTCCAAAGCCTTCCACCAGTGAGGTGAAGATTGTGAGTGTCCGAGGAAGAGGGCGGTTCTGCTCCATACCCATCCCAAGGGCACATTGACGCGGCCTGCCTCTCTGCCAGCTACACTGGTACCCATGACCTCACTGGAGGTGAAGGAGTCCTGCAGGTGCTTGCCATCCTCCCCTGTGTTTGGAAAAATAAGAACAAGGCCCTTTCTTGTCGCTGAGCCCATGGATTGGGGTTCGGCCCCCCCTGAGAATTGAGACAGCCAAGAACCTTCTGTTTTTACTATCAAACTGCTTCGAGCCATGATTCTAACACGTTCGACACATTTGAACTAACGGAATGCTCTGGAGCTGCCTTTGGCACTCAAATCCACTGTGTCACACGTTCAAACCAGTTTACCACCACACCGCACCAGCTCAGCCCCTTGTTGCCCCAGCTCAAACTAGAAGCTCAATGCTGCAACCACCATGTTTGAACCGCTTATCGAATGGCCTGTATCTTCATGCCGATCCAAATCGATGGTTGTACCGAACCTGGAGGCCTAATCGAACAGCAGATCTTGAACGCTGCTTTAAACCGCCCGACTTGAACTATGCATCCAATCACCCGAACCTTCGCTGTCAAACCGACCCTAATGGCCCTCACAATCTGCATTTCATTGAATGCTGATGCAAACTTCAGCTCGACCCCAGCTCAAACACCTGCTACCTGTCTGTAACATCACAACAGCCGCACTGGAGCCTGATTCGAACCACTTGCACAGCACCAAGAAGAACTGCCAAGAACAGCAGAAAGGTATTATTGACTGATAACTTCAACCCCCTTTGCCACACCGGCCATCTTTGGGTCCCAGAGACTGTTTAGGTCACATTTAATCCCTTTTTTGCACAAGAACATATATATATCTTAAGAACATTGGGATATTTGATTGCCTTGCACCCCAGTTTCATTACACAGTGTGCTGATTCTTCCTAGCTTTGCATATTCTGTATTCTTTCCACAGGGGTGAGTTTTTGAAGTATATTCTATTTACTTAATTTTGTATATAGTGTGTTTGATTAAAGTGTATATATAGTTGTATAGAATCTTGATTGGATATGCCTTTATTTTTGGGATTGATACTGGATCACATTCACACCCCTTTTGAGAGCACAGCCTTCCCACTGCTCACGTTACCACACAAGTCAAAGGAGGTATACCTCTGAACTGTGCCTGCTTCACACATTTATGATTGGGATCACTCTTGTGTTTTATAGCAGAATGAGGGCTGGAAAGTTGTTAAGCCACTACTCATCCTTGTACTCCTGTGGGGCAGGAGTCATTTTGTCACAATGAGGACCAGCTAAAGCCACCTGCCCGTTGATTAGACTACTGGAGGTAGTAAATGAGTCACCCTTGATACAGCCAAAAAACCAGAAAAATATATGGTAAAGGTATTGGCAAGCATGCCATAGCTGGTGTTAAAAACTCAGGAGTACCTTCACAAAGGATGCTTACAGATGACTGGTGAAATGAACACTGCTTGCATAATCTGGACTTTGAGCATGGATCCACTTGCAGAGGTTGAGTTTCAGTTCCATGCACATCAGAGGGACAGAGATAGTCATGACATTGAGCAGGGAAGGAATTGGGCTGGAACAAGACGCTCTGTTGAAAACTATCTTGCCAGAGCACTGTTCCATGTGCATATGTGGCAAGGCCCCCAAGCCCCACGTGAGGAAGCTCTCTGCTCCCAACTGCTGCAGCGCTGGTTTTCACAGATTGCACCTGAAAGTCATCCTTTGCTCAGCAGCCCAAATCTAAACAATACAACTGTCCAAAGCTGTATATATGCCTCATGCTTTGCACGCATTTTACTGTCGGGGCGACTATTCTGACAGAGGAAATGAGCACCATACCAAGTGTGCATTGCATGCTCAGAATGGAATGCACATTTGATTTAGTAGCACAGACATGTTTGATAAATTGGTGCTCATTCTTATGTTCCCAAAATGCACTTTATTTTTATGCAAAGCAGCCAGCATCCTATATCCAGGGCACGCACATCATTCAACACTTAGCTCCACCCCCCAGTCCCGGCCACACCAATGATAAACCAGCCCCAGTTGCGCCCACACCACTGACAATCCACCACCCCCAACCTGAACTCGCGAAGGAGATTTCCCCTAGTACATTTTGACCATTTCCGGCACTTGGATCGAGGACTGATTATTAGACAGTTGGACGGACCGGAATAAGGCACTTGCACTCTACACGCAATTGTGAGCCACCACTCAGTCATGCACGGATCCTCCGGAATGGAGAGCCAATTCGCCATACACCTTTTCATGACCATTTCACTGCACTGGGCCGTTTTGACATATTTTCACAGTATATCTTTAGAGCGAGGGAGGGTTCTGATTAGGGTACATGCAATATTGTTTTTTATGGTAGTGTTGAGGGCTGACGAAGAAGTACGCGGGGTATGGGAATAGTGGATGGGGGCCTGCACCCATATAAAAGCCACACAAATGCAGCCAAAAAAGCCAAAGCGAAAAGATGTCTATGATCCTAATTCATATCATGTACATTGTCAATGTCTCGACTTTGGAGACTGAACTTGGCCACAGGCCTTTGGTGACTGGCTTTTGAGAACTGATCCCAGATAGAGATCTTTAGGCAATGCTCTTCGGCCAACCGGATTCTAAGGACTGCCCTTTGGGCATTAGCCTTCAGTTGCTGGCCCACTCGGGACTCCCTTCGGATGGAGACCTTTGGAGACTGGCTTTTGTGCACTGGCTCAGGCCTCTAGATTAGTGGATAGCCAAATGGTACTGCTGAATGAATGTTGACCTTATTTCTCCTGACTCACGAAGTATCAAAAATGCAGTAGCCATGGAATCTTGCAAAAAAGAATCTTTTTTTAGCCTAAAACCACTACATTTAACCAGGGACGTCATTCAAAAAAACGTCATTTAAAAAAACGAAAAAAAAAATGTTTTTTTTTTGTAGTAATGCAAGCTCCTGGGCTGTGGCCAGCACCATGTGGCTCTTTACTTCTGGAGTGGCTGGCTTTCTTGAAAAATAAGAACAGGAGTGCCACAAGTCTAACACTTTCAGCACTGACACTAAATAAGAAAGAATAGGAATACCAAATAATGCGTCTTTCTGGAATTCTATACAATAATTGCTAGGCTCAAAGATTTATTTCAGGAACACTTCAGGGGGTGAGTCATTGATTTGGTCTGTTCTTAAACGCCTCAACTCAGCCTTTCATCCTTCTGAGGTCGATAAATGAGTACCAACACAGGTTGGGTGATATTGGGTGTATGGTTTTTCTATATAAAGCGCTTAAACGTAAGTGCTATATAATAACACATCATTATCATTTGGTCATGGACGTCTGTTTGCATTCACTGTAATTTGGTAATATGGGCCTATATACACTGATCTTAACGATACATATGGCGATCCATTCTTGTATGATATGTACATCACATTATAGTGATATCATAACCATATTTTTCATAGTGTACAATGCTATGCGATGCCACTTCCTGTTTTGTCAACGGGTGAAAGGTCGTGTTCTATCGCTTCACGCGATATCACTTCGGGGTGGGGTCAAATGACATCACTTCCTGTGATGTCATCAGGGGGTCAAGGGTCGTGTGATGTCACTTCCGCTACCACTGGCATTTTGGTGAAATGGCGTCCCTGCCTTTACCAATTGTAAGTGTTGAGTTGCTAACCATTTCTGAGCACCCTCTTCTAAAAGGGAGGACGGGCAGGGTGTGGCCACATATGTTGGGTTTCTTGTACAAATTAGGTCAACCTCTGTACATCAGATGTACACAGAGGGCACTAGAGGCAAACCTTCCCAATCGTATCTGCCGTGTAACCCGATCTATATATTAAAATTACAAAACTAGAGAAGCAAGAACCAATTTTTCAGATAGAGAGAGCAAAGCAGGCAACCGCTATCGCCACCGTCTGCTCACAGCAAAAGGGTGATGCATCCTGGCGGCCGTGTACCTCTGCCAGCGTTCTTGCAATTTTTCATTTGACGTACATTATTTAATCAGAGATGCACATGAAGCCGGTGTAGACACACTGGCTCTGAAGATGAATAATAATAACGTGTGCGCCCCAGGAAACATCTGCTTGAGGTGCAGTCCTCTCACGCTCCCTAGGAGATAGCTGAATGCTACAGAAGCAGGGTTCAGGTCCTAAGTGGGGGGACTCATCAACAAATGCAATGGGATGTGACGTCGCCAGAAATGAGCATATCAAGATGAAATATGCACATTTCATTAAATTGGCTTTGCATAAACACCCAAATTGCACAGGACGAATGGCATTTGCCTTTCATGAAAACAACACACACACAAAACCCAGTGAGGATATTTTCTTCTAATAGGGTTTTGGAAACCTTAAAATATGTGCATGTTTTAAACTCCAAGAACCAATACAAATGTTTTCCCTGGGACTTGCAGGACCGAAATGGGACATTTTACTTTTAGTTAGTTATTTTTCATCAGGTTATATAATGCAGTGGTGCAGTGTCTGGCCTACAAACCTGACGACTATGGTTCTATCCCGTGGTCCGCTTTAATGCATAAATTGAAAAAGGACTTTCAAGTTTTCTTGATTTAGCTGGGGTGGCTGAGTCCACCATCTAAAAAAAGTGGGTGGACTTCATCCCTGAGTGTACCCTCGACTTGAGCCCTGCACAGAAGTATGCCCTACACCAACCTAGGACACCGACATCCAAACCGTGCCTGCAAAGCATATTCACACTTTGAAAATAAATGGCTGGAGAACCGGGGCACTCCAACATTCAGACCGAGCTGAAGCTGCCAACAGCACATCACTTCTCCCGCTCTCCTGCTCCCCTCCTCCCGACTAACCCTACCTGTCCTTCCTGTTTACACATCCGCCAGAGCGCCTGGGGACCAATTCCGTTGGCGATGGTGCGCTATAGAAGTACCTTTAACATAACGTAACATAACAATCATGACTGCAAGAGCTCCCAGCTTTCGGTTTACACCAGAAGCCTTAAGCATCTAGGAGCCATGCACGAGGGCGGCGCTACGTATCTGTCAGCCATGTTTAATTTGACGTTCATGTTGCACGACCAGTGGACATGGAGAGGTAAGAAGCCGAAGCATTCTAATATCTCTGACAATGGATTCCATAATGTATTTGTTTAACTATATGTAGAGCACAGTCATCAACAAAGTGGCCACTTGGCCTTCAAGCTGTGCTGTCTCAACGGGTTTTCCGTCCTTAGAACATTTAGTAGATTTGTAAACATTTCTGAGCCGTAATGCAGTGCCAAATGTAGGGCTTTAAATTATTTGGTCTTTGTATAGCACAACGTTTCCTCGATTAGGCTTCGGAGCGCCTGTCCGTACCCTTGGAGATGGATTTAGGGCGATTAATGGCGCAAGTGGGAAGTGAAAAATCAGAAGTGAGAATGTGGAAAACAGTGGCAAGTAATACAAATGAGATGAGTTTGTCAATAAAGCAATGGCGACAATCTCTAACATATGGACAGTGATCTCCCTAAGCACTCTTTATTTCTTATGCTGCGGACAACTTGTCGTTCCAGACAACGGCAGAAAAAGAAAAAATCTAAAAAAGACAAGTACATATAACCATGTAAAAATCACACGGTTACTCAAGGAGGCAAGCCTTACAGAATTAGGTGGATGAGATGATTGTGGGCTGCTCAGAGTTGCAGACCGGAAGTAAGCATCTAGGCCGCATCATAGTCTCAGGTATACTTTTTAAGGTGCTCCACTCTCACTTACGTTGTTCCCCAGTAGCCTGCACTCTCAACTTCTTCCCCCTTCCCTAAAGCTCTCGTCTCTTTTTAGATCTAGGAGGCTATATGGATGACACAAAATCCCGGCTACTCTGCAAAAACCCAGAAGCCAGACAGCCATGAGTTAGAGGAAAAAGAAGACGGGAGCAAAGCATCCTGCCATCATCATGCTGCAAAGCAAGTAGGCACTTAGGGCCTGATTCATGGAAGTGTTTTATAATGGCACATCCCCATAGGAAAACGTTCCATGAATCAGGCCCACAGTGTCTACATTCCTCTCTGTGTGTCTACATTCGTAGTCTTGGGAGGATAGCTCTGCGGCAACGTGCTTGCCTTGGAAGCAAGACGACACAGAGCAACACAGGTTCGATCCCCAGGTCCGCGCTTAGAAACCTCTGGGTATTAAGCGCATTATAAATATCATATCATATCTGAGGGTGTTGTAAAGGTTTGCAAATGCAACTATGCGCCTCCACGAGCGTGTGATGTCTATACAGGCAATCGATAGACTGAAGAGCAATGTCTTTTACTCTTGACATCACAAACATATATGATCATGAAATTGCTGGGACGGAAAGTGTGTGTGCCCATGTCGGCCTTCCCCATAGCATAGTGAGCCTGCATACATTTACTATATTAAATCAACCAATGGAGTGCACTCAAGATCTTGCAGCCATTCCTATGACATGCTTATTGTATGTAAAGCACAAATACATTAATGAAGAGAAAATAAATAGTGCAGCTTTATTCTGATACAAACGGCCGCTGGGAAAGCATACAAAAGACAATCTCAAAATGGTGTTAGGAACAACAAGGTTTTAAGCTAGATATTCGTCACAGTTAGTAATCATCATGCAAAACTTCTGCTCTCGCACTCTATTGGTTAGTGGAATATAGAACATACAGTTACCTATAGGTGAACCTTTTTACTACTGGTTCTTCTACAACTAATAATTCCTCCTAGATACATCCTTCTACAAATTATACATTTCAACCTACCATGCCATTGGTTGGAACTCTACTACACTAGTCGATAATAAGAACGCAATTTGATTGGTCAGTCGTTTGCTCATCTGACCTCAAGCATGTTTATGCTGTGCCAAGGTACGTGGTGGAGAAGGAGAGGTGGGTGAGCTGCTATGATCGAGTTTAAAGAAGTTACTCCCTTCTCGTTCCCGGGCCTGAGGCCTTATCTGCCAGTCTGTTTGTGGACTTTGCATGTCTTCTCTGTGTCTGAATGTACTAAGGAAGTGGCAGGTGCACTATCTAACTGGGCCTGGAATAAATTACCATTGTTTTCAATCACGTGCTAGCGGACCACTGTTCAGAGGTCGATTTCACCTATTTATTGCATTTTCTGCTATTCTAACGTGCGCATGCTTTCCTTTGTGTGCCACTTGGGGCACTTTATATTAATGTGGTATGGGATCAATTGGCATGGTAGCTACTTGCACCTGGCCTTCAAGGATATATCTATTTCTCACTACTACCAAATGAAACAAATGAACTTAATAATTGCATACTGTGTGCCCTGGGAAACGTTACCTGGTGCGGTTTCAGATTCTAAGCCGAACTCCTCTCGGCGCACTGACCTTGGTGCTGGGGCTGCTGTCTAAGCCTTGTCAGGCCTAGAATTTCGCGTTAAGCTATTTTATGTCTGGATGCAGTGTTTCAGAATTGAGACCTTGCAGGGTTTGGTCTGAGGAATGGCAGTACTTTGGTTCTTTCTCTGCCATGTTAGTGTTCTTTGTGTCTTTTGCATACCGCCATTCATTATTCCCTGCCCACGTATGCTGAAACCTCTCCCTGTCTGCAACCCTGTCTGGGTATTCTGAAACCTGTCCTACCTATGTGAATTCAAACTATGTGTTGCCCTGCTTGTGTTGCGCAACCTATTCTACTCTTCATTGTTGTTTTACTGAACGTTTCTCAGCTTGTACTTTTGTTGATGCTCGGGAGCCAGTGGGGGCGTGGCCAGACCTGGTCCAACTCTCATTTCCATTCTCACACACCTCCATTCTCCTTCATCCAGTTATAGCCATACTTAGGTATCCATACCTTGCACACAACCCTCAAGCTACCTCCTTGTTCCACATACTCCTCTGGCCCAACTGCCAAAAATCAGCAATCCCCATCTCCTTCACAATTGACCCAGTGCTGGACATAGTTTTCAGAGTCAGTGCTGGGCATAGTTTTCAGAGTCGGAAGGGGGGGTCGAACCTGGTATCTGGGGGTCCAATAGGTCTGTCGATGGCGTGCATTTGATATGGTTAATCCGTTTGTGTGGATATGTACCATGTATTCTTTACCCAGTACCATTGTCATCACATGCTGCTATACAACCTTTTTCCCAGTTTTACTACACTGTGTTATTATTATTTTCAGGACGCAAAGAACTGTTAGTACCGATACCAGAACTGCTATTATTGATTTGAACGCATTACCTAGCCAGGTAGGCACCCATGAGAACAAAGCTGTAAACCAGTCCTCATATTCAGCTTCACTAGTTTCCTGGACCATTTTTCTGTACACATTTTGCAGGGAGGGTATTGCTCCTGTCAAGCTCCCATTCTGCTCATCGTGTGCTGGTGTGAATGTGCAACAGCTTGAGCCGATCTTTGTACATACGCCAACCTGCATGGCAGTGAGGAGGATAAGAACCTAACTATTTTGCAGATTCATCAATCTGATAGCTCTTACCTCCTCCGTAATAGCATTGAGCTCTTTCTGTGGTGTGTATGGCCTGCAGCAACTCCCATCTAGTTATCTGCAACCATTTGAAATTTACTGCTATTTGAAAGCCAGGGGAAGAGAAGAGACGCAAAGAACATTGATGCCTTGCTAAACAGCCAGTGTTCAAATGGGATACTGTCCAGTGCATTGTTAAATACCGAAGACAAGTAATTATCACTTTTTGTGCATTATAGTGATTTGTACACCTTATCTTTCCATTCCCTTTTTACGATAGGGTAGTCCCCAATTTGCACCACATGACTTGGAGGCAACACTGGTGCCAGTGCATGCAACACTGCTAGTGATCACCTGTCACCCCAATTTGGCGGGAGCTGCATGTATATCCATGAACCACAGGCCCAATAGTGGTCCATTAGTACTGCTGTGCCTACTTTCCTGCCTGGCATATCCATGATGCTTTTGCATCCTACATTGTTCCCCAGCTGCACTGTGCCATTATTTCTAAAACACAGGGATGGATTTTCTATCCTTGTTATGTGCACTGGCCCTTCTTCGTCCTTCACCCATGTTAACCGTCTGGCATATTTTTTCCATTCTTCTAGGCAAATCATATTAGCATTTTCTACAGGTCCCCACTGTAACGCTCACCTGGTTCCCTCGGAGGCGCAGGCCTTGATCTGGTGGGGATACCGTCTTCAGTGTTAGGCGCAGGGTTCGTTTTGCTCCCGGACAGGGCCCCCTTCTCACCGAAATTTTAAGCTGAAGAGTGAGGTGTCTGCAAGGGTAAACCAAGGTATTAGTGATTGGAAGGTTGGGAAAGTTCCTAGCCCCTCTCGCCCTTTCTTTCCCCGTGGAACTGGGTTGATAATTGCGCTTACCTTAGATAGGTAAATGCCGGGCTCTCCATCCTGCGTCTTGTGCAGGGGCGCTGGGTCCAGTTGCTTCACTGGATGCGAGCTCTGCCTCTTGATAGCAGAGGGTTAGCTGAGAGCGAAGACGCCGTTATGGCACGAGCGTGCCTTGTAAGTATTTAAGTTCCTTTAGATTGTTCTCTTCTCTTTCAAAAGTCTTAAGTCTTTAAAGTCTATGTCTTTTCCTTTTCAGATGCTGTGGCGGTGAAGATTATCCTTCTAATGGCACGTAAGTAGAAAGACTGCACTAGCGCTGTAGAATGCACCGTAATGTCTCTTTTGTCTTTGCAGGTGCCGAGGTGCAGCGCGAACAGATTGGAAGCGAACGTAACACAGGTAAGCAGTCTTGTTACTAAGCGTTACTAACCGATGTATCTTGTCTTGCAGGTGCCGGAATGCAGCGCGAGCTGAGTTGGAACGGGCGTAACACAGGTAAGCAGACTTTGTAGTTAAATATTACTGACCGATGTTCTTTCTCTTTGCAGATGTCGGATGCCGGAAGAGAAAGGCTGAAAAAGGCGCCTTGGATGCTGCCGTTGGATTAGGTAAGTAGATGCGCTGCCTTTGCTTTAGCCTAACCTGTGCCTTTGTTTGCAGGAGCTGCTGAAGAGTGAAGAAGACTGAAGGTTGGATCCCAGCAGGTGATTTCGTGTTCACAGGATCTGGAGCTGGAGGTTTCCTGGAGCTGACACGGTGAGCGTCCTGCTGCAGATGCAGAATAACGCGAAGCACGTGAAACCAATCGGGTGTGGTTTAAATAGCCTTCTGTAGTGCTTAGGCGTCTTCTTCCACGGCCTCACCCAGGCAAGAAAAGAGTTCCAGATTTCTAGAAGAGTTCCTGTGTTCTGCTTCCAGGGAGTGGCTCCTGCTCCACCCAGACAGAAAAAGTAGTCCCAGGCAGAGAAGGATCAGGAGACCAGCTAGCTGGTAAGTAAGCAGCATGGTCTGCTACAGGTAGGTCCACCAAGCACTCTTATCTAATATGAGCCCGGCGCTTCCTGTGCTGGGACCAGTCACCTTCATGAGCCTGGCGCCACTGGCGCCAGGACAAGGTCCAAAAGGTCCCAATAGGGACTGGCTGGTTCCTGGGATCAGAGTTATGGGCCTGCTTCCAAGGTCGTGAGGCAAGTCCTGACCCCTTGGAAGCAGGGATCATGACAGCACCCCCCCTCAAGGCCCCTCCCAAGGTTGACTTCTCCGGAGGTCTTGGTTTGTTAGGAAATGTCAGATGAAATTTCTTGATTAGTCGAGGTGCGTGTACATGTTCTGCAGGTTCCCAAGATCTTTCTTGGGGGCCGTAGCCTTTCCAGTCAATCAGGTAGTGTAGTTTTGATTTGGAGATCTTGGAATCCAGGATATTTTTGATTTCAAACTCGAGTACTCCGTCAACTAGGATAGGTTCAGGAGATTTAGTCAATCGGGTTTCTGGTTGAACAGGTTTTAGTAGTGAAACATGAAAGACTGGGTGCATTTTCATACGAGGGGGTAAATCCAACTTGACCGCTACTGGATTTATTATGGCAGTGCTAGAGTAGGGTCCCAGGTATCTTGGGTTAAAGGTGCGTGGTCCCTTTAGGGGTAAATGTTTGGTGGATAACCAGACTTGATCTCCTATTTGGTATTGAGGGGCTTCCTTCTGTCTGTTGCAGCATGCAGCGTAGGTACTGTTCCAAAGTCTGATTGGTCCTTTCGGTCTGACCGTCGGTTTGTGGGTGGTGACTGGTTGAAAGTCTCACATCAATTTGAGCCAACCGACAGCAACTCCGCCAGAAGTGGGAGATGAATTGACTTCCTCTGTCCGAGATTAAAACTGAAGGAAAGCCGTGCAACCGAACGATGTTTTCAAGAAATTCTCGAGCCAGGATTGCTGCTGACGGTAAACCCTTTAGTGGGATGAAATGTGCCATTTTTGAGAATAAGTCTACGATTACCAGGATTGTATTGTATCCAGAACAGGGAGGTAAGTCGGTGATAAAGTCCATGGAGAGGGTATGCCAGGGACGAGGTGGGATGTCAATTGGTTGTAAGAGGCCTGCTGGTTTCTCCTTAGGACTCTTGTTTTGGGCGCACACTCCACAGGACATGACAAAGTTTCTGATGTCCTTTCTCCAAGATGGCCACCAGAAGTGACGCTTGACCTTTTCCGAGGTCTTGGCCATACCCGGGTGTTCTTCCATTAAGGAGTCGTGATAACAAGAGATGACTTGATTTTGTAAGCTAGTACAGGGTAGATAAAGTCGTTCCTTGAAGTACAATAAGTCGTTCTTTACTGTGAAGTCTTCCCCCTGAAGATGCCATTTTTGTATGTCTGCTGGAGTTACAAGTTGTTTAACCTGGGCTTCAATTTCTTCAATGGATTGCATGCCGATCAGACCCAGGATTCTTTGTTCAGGAATAATAGGTACGGGCTCAGGGTTAACCATGTGTTCATCTACTCCAATTCGAGAGAGGGCATCCGCTTTAGCATTCTTATTGCCTGGTCGGTAGGTGATTATAAAATCAAATTCGGCAAAAAAAAATGCCCAGCGAAGTTGTCTGGAGGATTGGGCTTTGGCTGATTTAAGATACTGTAGGTTACGATGGTCAGTAATGGCGGTGACAGTGTGTCGGGCTCCTAGGAGATAATGCCGCCAGGCCTTAAAGGCGGACTTAATAGCCAAAAGTTCCTTATCAGTAATGGTGTAGTTGATTTCTGGGGCCGATAATTTGCGAGACCAAAACGCCACGGAGTGTAACTGGTTGGTTTCTGGATCTCTTTGTGAAAGCACAGCTCCCATAGCGAGGCTGGAGGCATCGGTCTCGACGATGTAAGGTAGTTCCGGGCGGGGATGTTTTAAAATCGGGGCTGAGGTAAATTTAGTCTTTAGCTCCTGAAAGGCTTGTTCTGCCTCGGTAGACCATTCAAAACGTTTGTTTTTTCTGAGGAGAGCTGTAATGGGTTGGACTACCCGAGAGAAGTCTGGAATAAACCTACGATAGAAGTTGGCGAAGCCCAACATACTTTGAACCCCTTTTACAGATGTTGGTGAGGGCCACTTGATGATTGCGTCTACTTTCCTCAAGTCCATGTGAACTCCGTCAGGCGACAAAATAAATCCCAAAAATTCGACTTCAGTGACATGAAAGACGCACTTCTCTAATTTTGCAAAAAGTTTGTGTTTTCGGAGCCTCTCCAGTACCGCGGTGACGTGTTTTCGGTGTTCTGCCTCAGAGGACGAATAAACCAGAATATCGTCAATATAAACAACTACACACACATCAATGAGTTCACGGAGCACGTCATTCATAAAGAACTGGAATGCGGCCGGTGCGTTACACAACCCGAAGGGTATCACTTGATACTCGAACAGTCCATACTTGGTACGAAAGGCCGTCTTCCATTCATCGCCCTCCTTTATTCGCACCAAATGGTAGGCTCCTCTGAGGTCCAACTTAGTGTATATACAGGCGTTTTTGACTTGGTCAAGTAGTTCTGGGATCAATGGCAATGGATACCTGTTCTTAATTGTAATCTGGTTCAGGGCACGGTAGTCTATACACGTTCTTAAGTCTCCCTCCTTTTTTGGCACGAAGAACAGAGCTGAGGAGGCCGGGGACTTCGAAGGACGGATGAATCCATTAGCCAGGTACTGGTCCAAATATTGCCTTAGGTGGAGATTTTCAGGTTCAGTGAGGGCATACATCCGACTGCACGGAGGAATGGATCCGGGAATCAGGTCTATCTGACAGTCGTATGATCTGTGGGGAGGCAAAGAATTAGCTTGGTCTTTCCGAAAGACATCTTGGAATTCCTGGTATTCAGGAGGCAGTTGTGGACTCTCAGAAACAGTTGCAGCTAGTTTGGTGGAGGGCTGAGGGTAACAGGTAGATGCGCATACTGGAAACCGGATTGTCTTTGCTCGCCAATCAATTTGAGGATTGTGTTTCTCCAACCAAGGAACTCCCAAGATGACTTGAAACTGCGGGGCCTTGATCACATCAAACACGATCTTCTCTTGATGCCCATCTTGGCTTACTAACGTTACTTCCATGCTGGTGTGAGTTACGGGTCCGGAAGCTATTTCCGTCCCATCCACGGTGCTGATGACGTCTTTCACCGTCTTTGGACAAAGAGATAGATTCATCCTGGCGGCCAGTTCACAGTCCAAGTAATTCCCGATTGCGCCACTATCAATGTATGCTTTAATGGCATGCATACAATTAGGTTGCTCTGGACTCACGAGGACCATGGGCATGATGAAATGCGAGGTCAAATAACTGGTTTTAACGCTCGGCAAGCGGACCTCTACACTTGCCGGGCGAGGTCGTTTCCCGGCTCAGAATTCTCGGTACCTTTATCAGACGCCCCTACTATCTTCTTCTTGGGCTTCACTGGACAATCTCGAAGAAAGTGCCCTGAGTTTCCGCAATAGAGGCATAATTGCAGT